>NC_090942.1:184322246-184947246 GCF_040807025.1 Struthio camelus | reverse complement strand
CCATCATTTTTAATAGGTAAAAAAAATAGTTTTATGTATTTTTATCTCTATTCAGCTTAAGAAGCTGGAGTTCTGCTTTTTTGTATGCCTTGCAGGTCTTAAGCTAAAAAAATCAGAGATATATTAACTCCTCGTTTATGTGTCCTCAAGTTGCCAGTAAACTCCCTGCAGCTTTCTGAGATGCCTGAAGCAGGGGGGCAGTGAGATAACAGAGAACAGTGAGATAATATTTATGCAGACCATACCCTTGTATTCCAGAGAATGTGTTTACATGGCAGGAAAATATCTATTTGCCCAGATAATTAGTCTGAGTTTGAAATAACAGGAGAAATAACATTATATTTGTTTTTTTTTTTTTTTTTTTTTTTTGCATCTGACTATTTGTTCCTTTGCTCATGTAATGATTTAGAAACATGATGCACTTGCTTTACCTTTCCTGTTTAAGTGGAAATTAACTCGTAGTTTGAGGGTGGGAACTAATTCTATGATTGCACTCAAGGGGCTTGTAGCACTGGTCTTTAGGGATTTGGGAAAAGGACACATTAAACTAGTACATTTCTTAACCATTTGAATAATGTGCTTTCCTCAGTCCATATTTCCCACTGTTTGGAGAAGCTGCAGTTTGCCTTTGGGAGAGACTTTGAGCTAAACTCCAGATGACTCTTTCTTCTGTTTTGGTCTACCCACAATATACTGTTGCTCTCAAATAGGCAATAGCTTGTGTGAATGCATGTGTTATCTTTCCTTGATATCAGGTTTTGACCTATTAGATTGTTTTTCTTTTAACTAAAATCTATGACTTTTGGGCAACCAGCTCATTTATCCAGCTGGGCAATAAAGTCTTACTTTAATGTTTACTATATGGGCCTGTAGCATGAAGTCTAGCAGAATTTACCAAGCAGGTATAGATCAGGATCCTGCAAAAAGAACATATCCTAATACCAACACTGTAAACCTGAAGTATTCAGAAAAGTATAGCAAGGGATCTCAAGTTATGAAGGTGGCTAAAACACAATACTGCAAATGCAACCAACCAAAATAAATCTTTTTATTTGCCTTCTTTCTATATATATATCTATCTATATCTATCTATATATATCTTATCTGTATTTTATCAGACTTTTCAGCTCCAAAGTCAATTAAAGAGTAAGACTTGATAATGCTGTGGAAACATGTATCTTCATATTGAAGATTTATCCATGGCCAAGACACAAATATGACATTCTGAATGGCAACCCCAGTATGCAACAGAAATCCTTATGCTCCTGTTGATGTGGTTGTTGCCTATTATATAGTCCAGCGGTGTGCAGTCATCTCTACTGTAGCGTTTTATATACATTATGCAGGCATGAATTATTGTGGCATGCTTTTCTTCTGCATTAGTGCTCTTCTGATTATTCTGAAGAGCAGTGTTAACGTGCCCTATAAGTTTTTATGACGTATATTTTGTGTGGTATGCACTGAAAGAAATTAAATTGACAAAATGGAGCTCTTTGCAACAGTGTTCAAGAACTAAAAAGTGATGGAATAAACTGGTATAGCTGGCAGAGTGTCGGGGGTTGCTTTTAGCAATGGAAAGACTTGAAGTTTCTCTAAGACTGTGCCCAAAATAGAGATTCTCATACTGTTGTCCTTGAAGCACTACTGCTTCTAAGAACATTTGCTTATCATATCCATTGATTCTCATTTCTTGCTGTCTCTTCTTGTTTTTTAATATTGCTAAACAGCGCTCAAAGATGTCAAAACTCATTCTGCCCTTTCATAATACCAGCTTACTTCCTCAGCCACAGGGATGCTATCTGATTGTTAACAGGAGAAATCATTCACATAATTGAAAGCAGGAGGAAAGCTGTTCCACCAGATGTTCTTTAAAAGGTATGCCTCCTTCAGAGAGTGATTATTCTCAGCCAGCCTCAACCATCTATAAGGTAGGTGTCTAACCTAAGTTAGCTGTTAATGCTCCATTACAGATAATGAGGAGTGATAAGAATCTCTTAGACAGGTGTCTTAGGTTGGGGGGTCTGCCAACTTTCAGAAGGCTTATCTCTCTCCACTGACTCCAAAGAGGCCTTGATATTTAGTTTATTCTAGACATTGAATTTTGAGCAGCTAACGTCTGGTGAGATTAGGCCCTTCTTCAGGTACTACAATGCATTTTGCAGGCAGAAGTGGATTCACTTTGCCAGTGTGCTCAGCTGGCAGTGAAAGGTAGTTTAGAAGCAGAGGCCATGAAGACAAGCTACCAGAGAGCAAGCCAATATTGTGAGAACTTTTCAGAAGCACTCGAGGACTGATATCTAACCTATGCCACACAGATCCTCCTACATATTCCTATTCTCCTCATGGAAAGTCCTGGAAAGCTCATATGTAAGTTAGAGGAAGCTGAATTAGAAAAAATGACTTAAATTCTTGTTAATTTTGCTGCTGTGTTTTGAACTGATGGTCTTATTTTTATGCCCGATTTTTGCCCCTCTTGTTTCTTTTATGCTCACCTCTCCTAAACTAGTCTCTTACTATATACTTTGCTATATCCTTGCGTTCAAAATAAAGCTGAAAAACCTTTTGGTGAATATTCATATGAGAAATGGCCTTCCAGATCACATCTGCTTCTCTTTAATAGCTTAGGTGTGTTTGGTTTGTTTATAACATGAATTATTAAAAATAAGGTATATTGATTCATTCCAAGTATTTACAAAAGGGAACTCACTGTAGGAGCAGTGACTCAGCTCATTTGCATAGTAGACTCCCTTCACACCTTCAACATCTTTTGATGGATGTTTGCATCATTTGCAGGACTAGGTTCATTGCTAGAATTGCATCCACTAACTTAGCAGAGGTATTCAGTATTTCATTATCTCTGTGCTTTAAAAAACCATGCTAAAATCCTTTATTACTAAAAGGAGTTCAAAGCAATAGAACTTTAAATACATCTCCCTTGAGCTATTATGTAAGTGTCATGTATTGCACAAAATTAAAATTAAGTAATAATGATAATAAAGAGAATTTTGGCATGGAAGAAAGAAATTCTCCATGCTAATTTAATTTTTTGTGTGTGTTTGTTTAGATCTGCAAAATTTCTGTGGAAAATGATTTCACCTCCTTCTTAATCTAATGTTGACTTTATAGCTTTAACCTCACTATCTGTGTAAAATTCAGCTTTGTGATCTGGGATTTCAACAACTTTCTATCTGGCACAAGTAACTGCTTTATTTCTAAATGCCTGCATAACAGTGTACTGAATGAATAGCTTACTACCATGACACATTACTCAGAGGGGATTTTGTATCTCTGGTTAAAATGTTGTTTCTTGTCTTGCCTAACAGTTTTAAATGTTCACAGAATATCTAGGTGACAAATAATTTCCCTTTTGCTCTGCCTCATCAGTAAGTTGCTTTATTTTTGTACATATACCCATATCAAATATATCCATGTAACTTGTTTTATATATGCATTATATGCTATACATATTATTTGCTACGCAACATATAAACTACTTATTATACACATAATTATATAGGACATAGGATATATAGGAGCTCATTGCTACTTAATTCAAGTCCCAGTCAGTGCTGGTTGTTGAATTTCTTGCATCTCCTTGTCTGGTGGAGTTAAAGTCACTTTATGAACTTTCTGTGGTTGTGTTTTACAAAAAATGTTTGAGGAGTTCCATTAGCCTAAGTTAGACGTTTAAAAGTTACAAGCCTATACTTGAGCCTATACAAGCTATACTCTTTACAGCCAGCAGAAAGGAAAAGCTTTCTAAGACAGGAATCCAAGCTAGATTAAGTCAATTGACTTCTGGAAGTGTGTATTTTTATTTAAATTTAAAAGATCCTGGTGCAATTAAATGAATCTCACCCTGTGTGACTGAGCTGTAGAACTTAGTCTCAGGGTGTTTTAGACCCCAGAGAACTCAGTACCTGTTTTTTATAAGGTCATTCTGCCTTCTACCTCAGTAGGGTCTTTGAAGGCAGATTTGCAAAATCAGATTGACTGAAAGGAAAATTGTCACAATGCTACCTTCTTTTCCCATCTTCTTCTAAACCTGGGTATCCAAAATGCATCTGGCCTTATTTCCAGCTCAAATTTTTCCTCAAAGGATTGAGATAACACAGAAGAACTATTTCTACAATGAAAATGGAAAAAAATGACAAGTAGAGCTATTGAGGTGAGGTTCTAGTCATAGATCTTTTGTTGCTAATAGTTATCTTAACTGTGTCTTTAAATACATTACTTTTGCAATCTGGGTGAACAAAGTTAATCTGTAGAATACAATAGTTTACTTTTCTTTGATTTTATCCACAGAAATAACTTACAGTTTTGTGGTAGTAACTGTAACAAGTATCAATTAAACCAGTTCTGTCAGATATAACAAGCTATTTCAATGATCTATTTTTTTAACTTTTTTTTTTTCCTTCTGAGATACCCATAGATGAAACCAGAATTTTGTTGTAGAACAGCATTATTCTTTGGAGAAGATTAGGCAAGTTATATTTTTCATAATTAGTCCATTCCTTATTTCTGTGTATTGTAACTCCTGCATGTTGGACTGTTCTACTTATATACCTTTTCAATTTGCATTATCAAAGCTTAGGTGGTACTGCGCTTGGAATTCACATGATGGCGCTTTCAGCCACAAAGCAGGAAAGAAGTGACATTTAGTTCAGCTTGATTTGAGCACTCATTCATAAAAGCTTTCAGCTTTGATTGGAATGACAATAGTGTCAATTCTTATCCTTTACAGAGCTTGCTGTGCTCCTAAAATGAAGAATTTCAGTGAGCTCCTCTATACCTACGTGAAATTATGAAGAGGAAGAGAATGGTCTGACATCTGGTTTAGTAAGAAAGTATGTGTTACATTTCATTGAATTTGCATTACACAGGAACTAATAAGAATGCTATAGACATTTACTCTATTAACTCATTCATGCATAGACCTAAAAATTTAAATCTTAGTCAAACCACAAATCCTAGTATTAACTGCTACTACTGCTACCGTACTATGAAGTATAAGTCCATTCTTGGACTTGTTCTTAGCAGGTGAACCGATAGAATAATATGAATGTCTCCCCAGATGCCTAATTTCTTTCTTCTTATGAATTGCCTTATTTTTTGTGTTGTATTTACAGACTTGTGAAGTCAATCCTCTACACAGGGGATAATAATGAAGACTAACATCTTATGTCATTAGAAACAGTACTGGGCGGAGATTGTTAGGACTACAAACTACAGGTCTTTTATAAGAGTAGTTTGGCTATCCCAGGATGAGATTACTGGGTAGCTGATTATTTATTTTAATAAATTTCTAAATGTATAAAAAGTGAATCACGGCTTAGAGATCAGTACACCTGTGTGACAGTTAACATGCTGTTGGGTGCTAATTGTTAACATACACTATCTGTTCAGTGTCATTCATTACAACTGAATATAATTAGCACTGAGTGTAACTTTAATTTATAAATTTGTTCAATTTATAAAATTGTTCAATGCTGTATATTATTTCTATTTTTTTGAGCTTGGTCTTGTCTTTAACCTCAAATAACTATTGTATTTTTTATTACTGTGCTCTCTACTCGTCAACTGAGATTATTGTATGTCTCTACCCTAACTAATGTGGAAGTAAGAATGTTATCCTTCACGTAGGACCTTTTATGAATGGTCTCCTAGGAAACTAGCAAGATTAATAATCAATAATTAGATTTTATATAAACAAATGCTACAGTGTATGCACAGGACTAGTCATAAATTCATGATGTTATGGGTCAGATTCAGTATCATATCTCAGCTGGTTTAGTTCTTGCACTGAAACATAAATCTGCGTTAAATCTGACTTAAGAATCTATTGTAATAGGGCTTTGCATTATCACAGTAGGACATAACGCTAGACAGAGTTGATGAATTTGGTCTTTGGTCCTCCCAGATTCCGAGATTTATGATCTTACTTCAATATTCGGATTTTGGAGAAAAGAGAACACAGAGCTTCCCTCAAAGCAAGTGATTAGTATAAAACAAGTATTTGGGGCTTTCTCTATGATTAGTGAACAATTTATTTTCAAGCTAGGACACAGAAGTGATGAACTACCTCATAGGCAATGTCATGTTTGCATAATAAGTGCTGAAAGGATTTGAACGTGTTTTGTAAATACATACTTTTAAATCACCTTATTATCAGACTTAGCTCATTTCCCTGACCCAAATTTTATTGCTAAGATAGCTACTCTCAAAGACTTCATTCCTTAGTAAAGGCAGTACTTAGAAACTAATGGAAATTCTTCATTTCTCAGTAGATATACTTGGCAAATTGGGACTTCCATTTTCCTACGGGTCTCTTATTTCTGCCTAGGCTTTTCTGAACAAATATGCATGTAGTTGTGATGAGCAATTTTTGTCCAGATGACAAAAGGTGTGTCCTGACATTGTAGACTTACTGTACATATTTGAGCTACATTTGCACAGTTCATGCGCAAAATTCTGAAGCTCCCTTGTGGTGAATGCAGTGCACAGATGATATATTCTCCCTTTTTTCCATTAAATGAAAATGCCATGTATCTGTCTCAAAATATCCTCTTTCCTCCAAAAGACTTGGTAGCCTTTGTTGATGCAGGCAAAGAAGCAGAGAAAAAGAACACATTGGCAATATCATATGATGAAAAAGAAGGAACATCAATATCTGATCTTGGTCAGGATATTATGTTATTATTTACTCTGGGCATCACCTTTACCTTATTTGCATTACACTCACCATCAGAAAAATGATAATCATAGCTTAAAGGTATTTTAGAAATATTAATTATTTAGGACTTGTATAAGTGCTTTGGAAGCATACCATGAAGTGCTCCATAATTTTTCTACTTACTTTTCTAAAGTTATAGCACAGAATGGCTGTGAGTCTCTATCTGCCTAAGAATTTTTACTGACCTTACTTGAGAGCTCTAGGTGAGTAAAGTAGCACTCTAATGCAGTATTTGCAGACAAACTCAGTCTTATCAGCTATGAACACTTTTAGACAGAACAGATTGTAAGGATCAGGTAAATTAGTGGCTGTTCTGGCAAAGGACTTACTGTTGTAAGATTCTGTACTTACAAGCACTTATTGTGAAACCCCTCCAAATTCACTGAGTTTTACTTCCCTGTATTCCATTATTTCCAAATACTTCAATAAAAAATCTGATGTGGCAGTGCTACTTCCACTGTGTCTGTCCTTTCTCCTGTCAAAAGGTTCAATTTCATGCCATCATTTTAATACTAGTTAGGCTGAAAAATAGAGAAGTGCACTTGTGAGAAGACTTGGGAGTTCAGGTATAGTTTTCAGAGGTAATTATCTAAAATCTCTAGCAATAGTGATCCTTATTGTCTCATTAGAACATTTTACAATAAAGTAGGTCAAATGTCCAGTGTGCTAGCTTCGTAGTGCTCACTTTGAAGGTTTTTCCCCAAAACTGATCTTTTCAGTGCTTGCTTCTGCCGTTTCAAGAGCTCTGAAGAGGAAGCTGTGCAGGCCAAGAAGATACTCCTCTGCTTAATAATTCTTCTTTTTATTTGTTGTCTGTGAACAAGGTAAATGCTTAATTGACTGCAACTGTCCAAAATCTGTGTGTGGCTAGAACAAGACTACAGTCAAAGAGATTAACTTAAAAAAAAAAAAAAAAAAATAGTAGTACCAACTATACCTTTGTGCAGAATGTAAAATCTCCAAGGATAAGTGATACAGTATTTATTATCTGCTTAAAGATAATAATAGTAGTTTGTTTTTTATCTCTCTATTTAAAGATAATTCTTAGAAATTAGACTGAAACGAAACTCAATATCCCAGCATCTCCATTCTGGGGGAAGAAAGACTAGAGAAAGAGGATTTTAGAATTCTGATAAAACCATGGTTATTCTGGCTCTCTTTTCATCTTAATGACCCAAAACCAGGACCTAAACTACCTGTTCCGACTCAATCGGTAAACATCCGAGCTTGGACTTTCAGCCTTCAGGGGACTAGCTCAAACAAACACTATACAGTAGCGATGTCCTCATTCTTTCCTTGTGACATGGTTATCTTTGCAGAAATTACTGCAAACTCACTGAAACTCAGATCCTCAAAACCCATCTGCCAAGAGACGTGTAAAGTTGTCCTAATTAGCAGGCCAAAATGTCACTTTTACTTTTTGTCAATTAATATTTAGCAAATTTTAAAGGAGAACAACTTTAACAGCAAGGTCGGAAAGAATCCTTTCTTGGTGTATTTCATAGTTTAATTTGTGAGATACTCATCTTCAAGCTAGGAGTCAGGTTTGAATTTGCTGATTACTTCAGTCAAATTGAAGTCTTGTGTCTGTATTTCTGTACAAGAAATGCTTTCTTTTCCTCTTCATGGCTTTTTAGTTGGAGAAGATGCTTATAGGTAAGAGAAAAAAATCTTTAACTCTCTCAAAAAGGAGAAGAAAACAAACTCAGATATCTTAGGATCCATAAGAATGCACCGTAAGCAGGGCTGCTGAATAAAAGCACAATAACACTACCATCTGATGTAAACCAACCAATTATTTCCTATTTTGGAATAAAACGTAAGAAATAATTTTGAATTCAATTCTGATTAGCTTAAACAAGAAAGAGAAGGAAAAAAAAGTTTTCCTGTAGAAGTAAAATATTAGTTCCTCTACAGTGATGATCAAGGTAGGTCCTCAGGAAGAGCTCTACATACCATTTTCCTGAGAACCTCTTTTTCTGGAGTTCACAAACCCTATCAATGCAGACAGATTACCTTTTCAATCAATAAGGAAATGGTGTTGTCTTACAAACTCCTGCTGATAACAATCCATCTAGCATGTACATAGTTCTAGCAGCAAATTCTGGAGGAAGAGAGGTACCCGTAGTGAAGAAGATTGTGCTAGAAATTGATTCAGTAAACTGAACACACACAGAACCATGGGACTGAGCAGGATGCATCCAGAGGAGTTGAGCAAGCCAGCCGATATCATTGCAAGGCCACTGTCTATCATCTTACAGAAGTTGTGCAAACCAGGGGAGCTCCCCAATAATAAAAGAAGCAAATGTTCAGCTCTTGGGGACATGATGGCTGTCTGCATACTGGGCTGCATTGGTAAAGGCAAAACCAGCAGCTCCAGGGAACTGATATTTTGTGGAGTGCTGTAGTACTGGAGTTCTGGAGTACCGTATCCAGATTTGGGCTCACAGTACAAGGGAGATGCTGAAAAATACAGAGTTAAGTGGAGGGCCACTAAGGGGGCTGGAACACATAATGTAGCAGGAGAGGCTGAAAGACTTGAGTTTGTCTAGTCTGCAGAAGGGAAGACTATGAGGGAATCTAATTCATATCTTTTACTACCTAAAGTAGGTTAGAGAGAAGACAGAGAGAGACTTTTCTCAGAGGAGCCCAGTGGAAGGGAAAGAAGCATGGGTCAGAGGTTGCAGCAATGGAAACTCCAGTTGGATATGAGAAAAAAAATTCTTCATGTGGAGGTTGACAGAGCAGTGGAAGAAGATGACCAGAGAAGCTGTGGAATCTCCCTCTTTGTAGATGTTCAAGATTCAGGTGGATACGGTTCTGAGCAATCTGAGCTTTCTTTGAAGTTAGCCCAACTTTGAGCAGGGGGCTGGGCTAGCAGACCTCCAGAGGTCCCTTTCAAATCTACATTTTTCTGTGATTCTATGTTTTTATGGCAATTCTACTTGTCATCCCATTCATGCAATTATCATTACTAACCCAAATATCAGAATCTTACTGGAGGTGAGAATTAAATCAAAAACCACTCTGTTTAGCTCTCTGGTAATGCAAATTTCATGGAGCCATAAAATTTTTTAGTTGATATAGATGGATATTAAAATCATCACATGCAACTCTCAGTTGCATGCAACACTCAATTTCAGGACAATTTTTAGGACAGCTAAAACAACATATGTGTCCTTTGAAATATGCAGGTACTATCCAAAGTATTTTATAGAAAATGGATTCATTCAGTTCTAGCTTGGAAGCCAAAGCCCCATGACATACCAGGAAAAACACGTAACAGGATTATGACTTTCTAAAAGTACTTCTCATTCAGATATGTGGATGGTTGATGTCCTTTTCCTGATAAATGGAGTTTCAATGATATCTGTCGTTACTGCTGCTGCAGCCATGCACAAGCTACTCTGGAAAATCGTTGGATCTATACATAGTGGAATCAGGATATTTAAGACGAGGAGATATGGGTATATGTGCTAGTTTTTTTATTTTTCATTTCAGACCAATGACATGTCGTCAATAGGGTTGATGCTGACATAAAGAAAATCCTGTAAAAATTCTGGTTTGTGATTCTAAACCAAATCTACCCCTTTCTTTAAACAAAATGTGTAATAGATGAACACTCACCACTAGCTGATATAGAAAGTGGAAAATAGCAATGCTGAAAGCACGTTTTTGTTTGGCTTTCAAATATTTGGCCTGTGAGTATGTTTTTTAAATCAAGTTGTCTCTCATAGTGAAAAATTTTTCTTTGCCTATGCGGAAAACGCTCCTAGAACCTCAGTTAGTATAAATCCTCCTTAATTTACTGAAATCAATAATCTATAGTGATTTATCTTAGCATTTTTTCAGTGCAAAATATTAAATGATAAGGCCTACCTGAATGTAAATCTGAATTCATTACAAATTAAACAAATCTTGAAAAAAGTGAACTGAATTTACATCAAATTTTAAATAAACTAGTATAGCTTCAATGTTTTCAGTAGTGTTGACCTTTGATATGTCCAAGCTTAAAGCTTAAGGCAAAATTTGGGATAAATTAATCTTTTTGGGCTGAAACAAAATAAAGCCTTCTGAGGTAAACCTGCCAAACTTTACATGACACTGCAAATTAGTTTCATTCCTTTGTCTAGGGAAAAAAAAAAAAAGATAACATTATGAAAAAAGGAAAAATTAAATAAGCCTCTAATGTGTCAGCTCCATCTTTAATTTCCAGATTATTATTATTTTTTAATGTTAATTGTCTGTGAGGAAGCTCTTAAACAACAGTCAGCCAAAAGATTGTCTGGTGCATTTGTCAGCAAAAGCATTTTAAATATGATCACAGAGAGTGCCATTTTATATAAGGTGTTTTCTTAGTACAATTTGTTAAATCATACACCATGAAAACTTCGATTGAGAGGCTACTAAGTGTAGCATCTTGGATTAAGACTGTAGAGATAATCCACAGGTGGGTTGACTTGCCAGGCATCTCTGGCTAATCTCAATAGTCTCAGTGTACAGCAAAATCGTGACGTATCCAATTTACTGCAATTTGCTGCCGCTTAAAACCTGGCTTCCTCTCAAGTCTCTTTTTGATATAAAGAACAGCATTTATCTATTTACCTACCTACATATCTCTCTTTCTATCTCCTTATACTTAGGTTGTTACTGGAGATCAGAAACAGAGTACTGCTTGCACAGCTCTTTTTTCCACATTTTGCCCTTTTTTCTAATCCTTTGTCTCATTCCCACAGGCAGATACAGAAATGTGCTGGATGCTCTCATCTCCTACTTTCTGCCTAATGACTTGATCTATTCTCAGATGTATTAATAATCACAAAAATGAGATGATGCTGAAAATATGAACACAAACATTTCAGAAACAAACCCTAATAACAGACATTTTTAATCTTTTGGTCTCACATCTTTCTTGTGTTTATACGTATAAATGAATACAGTTATTTGTTTGCTAAGAGTAAGGGAAAAAGACTGAACTAATAACGAAACTATCCCAAAGGTATCCTCATTCATATCTAGTAAACAAATTGCTGACCCCAAAAAAATAAAGTAAGAATGTGAACAGTGTTATATACAGAGCAAATATCAGAGATTAGGTGTGATTCAAAGTAGAGATTTTGCATTATATTTTATCTGTTTATTACCATATGGACTAAGCAAATATATAAAACATTTGAGAAATGCACTAAGTGTTACCCTTCTTTCTTCTTCTCTTTTACTGGTGCAGTGTCAGACACAGGCTAGTTGAAATCTTGCTGTTATACTTTTTTGATAATCAAATGTTACTGACTTCAAAAGCAAGAAAGTGAACGAGAAGGAACAACAGACTTCTCAAATGTTTGATATCTAATGACCTGGGGCTAAATCTATGATAAAACTTACAAACCTAAGTTAAAAATTGATATGCTTCTTATTGGTCTCCTGCTCTTAGATGAATCTAGCAAGCATAGACATTCAGGTCCAGATTCATGCCTCTTAAATTTAGGCCCCAAAATACAAAAGCACAGTGGCTTATGTTCCTTCTGTACTAAGTGGAGAGAGGCAGCCCGAAAGGGTGATACCCCCTATCAAAGGCAGGTGGGAAAACCTTAAACGATCCCTAAGATGAAGACTAGAGTCCAGGACTTCCCACTCTTTCCACCAGGCTGTGCAGCCAAGATCTCTCTCGCAGCCAAGATCTCTCTGCTGGGACGCTATCCTAGGAAATATGCTCGAGAGGACCCTGCTTGAGCAGGGACGTTGGACCAGATGATCTCCAGAGGTCCCTTCCAACCTCAACCATTCTGTGATTCTGTGATTCTGTTTGCTTTCCCTTTCACCCAGGTTTTTCACCATGCAGCAGCCCTGTTCCAACAGTGGGGAGGGAAACTGCTCTCCGTCCCTGTAGCTTTGTGATAACGTCATACTCGTAAAATCTATATTTACGCTCCCTCCCTTACACAGACGTAGGCCTGGATTTAGATGTCCGGATAAACGTTTGGCAGCTGCTTTCTACCCTGTTTCCAAGGGATGCTGAAGCAAGGTGGTAAAAAGGTTTATGATGAATGTTTCCTTTATCTACTGTTTGCTCTGTAATATACTTTGTTAAAAAGCTGTGTCTGGGCTGTGTATTTTCATTGGCCAGCTGGTAGCATTTTAGTACAGATAGAAAGTATTTGTAGGAGGGAGGGACCGTGCCCTCTGTGGGCAGACTGTGGGATCAACTTAGCAAGTGGCACGGGAAGGGAGTTTGCAGGAGTGGATGAAGGAGAGGCATGAAGAGTTAGAGCTTCTAATTTAAGCAGAGACTAGGTGGGCATTGAAGAGACACTCAGATGGACTTCAGAGGATCTGGAAACAGAGGTATTTTTCCTAGGACTTGACGGGAATGTGTAAAGTTTGTGCAACTCAACGAGCCACTAAAAGTTAATGGACATACTGGACAAGGAGCAGGCCTGAAGGAAAGGGCATGCTCTCCACAGAGACAGGGGAAGGGGAGGAATTTATTCACACATTTTAAAAATGTGTCTTAGGAAATTAGAATTTGTCTATTTAAAAGTTTTCTATCCCATTTTTTTTTTTCTTAATAGTATTAGTGAGTTATAGCCCCTGTGGTATTCTTCTCTCGTTTCACTCTAAGAATAAAGTGTAGGCAGATCAGCCTGTAATCTCCACCTAGCACTGAGTCCATCATAATACATCTTGTATTCTGTACCTCCCTGTTAGGTGAAGGCTAGGCAAACCAGCTTCTTGTCTTGGACATTTATTTCCATTTCTCAAGTTAGTGTATGATGGACCTTTCATGAGGTAGCCCAGACACATAAATCAAAATAAAATATTACGTGCACTCACCATCAAACTTACACTAACTTACAAAACAAAATCAAAATTTACTTAACAGGGTTGTTCAGGCATGTGTAAAAGAATAAAAAGAAACATTGCAACGTGATCAATGGCACTTATGAGATCATGCAAGAACACTAAATTCTGTGCAAACTGAAAGTTACTTGGATTCTGCCTGTTAGTGAAGGCAAGGGAAATTCTTAATAGAACTTTATATCCCAGTCAATCAAGGTCTATTAAAGTTTTGAGCTAAATAGTTGTGTGAGGGAGAAGAATTCATGGTCATTGGCTACTATCAAATGTCAGAAGAGGTTTAACCAATTGTTTATACAAGATTTTCAAGTTTGAAAATTTATATCTGTATACATAATTCATACCAACTTTTATATGATAATAATTGGTTCTCGTAAATTTGTATGGATTTTTGGACTGTACAGTTTTATAATGATATGGTAGTATAAATTTATGCTTCTATTAACCATAGAAATTGTTCCGTTAAGTTCTTGCTAAGAATGATTAAGAGCCCCCAGAGAAAGCTGAGACATTCAAAATACATTGCTTGTATATTTGTCAACAGTCTTTTAACAATGTTTTTATTGCTCTGAGGCTATTTATTTGATTAATACAGTCTAGGTTTCGGTGCTAATTCTTTTCCCAGGCAATATGCTTACTTATTCTTTATCATTTTCTTTTGTCAATTTTAATGTTTTCTTTGTCTTAATTCAAAGAAACTTCTGACATTTGTATGTGACTGTAATGCACTGTGAAATAATGTTTATCTTTATTCTCAGAGTGAACAAATGCTCTCACCCACATCATGTTAGCCATTGGCATAACAGAATAGTAAAATTACAAAAATAAAACTAACAAACAACAAGGAAAAGGTGAGCAATCAGGAAACTCACATGTCTGTTCTGAACGGCTCCTACTAAAGAAGTGGAGCACAGATCACTTCTTTTGTCCTGTTTTCTCATTGTTTTCTTTGTATCCAAGAGATAATACCATTCATTTCTTTAAAAATCGTTGCTAATCTTATTTAATGGTTTTGTGACAAGCACATTTATGTGACCAAGCCTGACATTGACATTAAAATATTTTCTGTTTAGATTTTTACAAAGTGAATTTTGTGTCATATCAGTCTTTCTTTGTAACATTATTAAAACTGTGTAAAATAGGCCAGACCCTTTTACAGTCTTTGATGGATGTTTGGAACTGGGAAATGAGATATGACCTGGATGATACAGAGTAGAATCAATAGAGTTAGCAGAGCTGAAGATGTCTATTTGAAAGAAAATTAGAGCACTTCTATGCCACATATTACATTTTAAAGTAGGACGAAATCCCTGCTTTATGTAATTCAACATAGATTCACGAACACCAAGAGAGGTCGGTGGAGCTCTGGCTGTTAGGAGCTGTTAGCATTAGTAGTTTTAAATCTGTTTTTTTTTTCCCTTTGCCTTTCTGACTAGGGTATGATTCTAGGGGGTCACCAAAAAAAAAAAGTCTATATTCCATTTATCCTTTAAGGGTAAGCAGGCTGTTACAGGATTAGCATATAGATACGAATTTTCTGTGTTCTGAGGCTTATCTTTATTATTCCATATTGTGCAGCAAGGGAAAATGCCTGGTTAAGATCCAATCCAGTTAAGACTAAGACGTGGTTGCCAGGACGGAAGAACACGAGGCTATGTCAAGGATGTACCAGCCTCAGTGAAAGTGTCTGTCAGAAGCAGCTTGGGGAGGGTTCGTGCTTGCAAGTTTTGGTATAATCCTAGTCATTTAAAAATGTTTAGTAGAAAATAAAATAATGTATGCAGAGAGTTACTTTAAACAGATTTGTGAAGGCATTGTGGAGAGGAGAGCATTGTATCACAAGAAATTCTTGGTTTTCCGCAGCTCTGGGAAGTAACCATTCTGATGCCCCCTTTGTTTTTTCCTACAGTTTGGTAGTCTATTTTATTTACTATGGTGGGTTCTCTTTCTTCCTCTGTTGCTGAACTCAATCTTTAGGGATTTTTTTGCATATTTTGAAAAGCATTAAGTATATTTCTTCCTATCTCTTCCATTATCTAATCACAATGACTTGAGGAAAGGACAGTCAAAAGGAAAAGCTAATTAGCTTTTGTTAAACTAGTGATTCTACTTTATTATAAATTCTTTTTCTTCTTTTCTACATCACTCTCTTCCTTTTTTTTTAGAAACAGAGTGTAGAACAAATTTTCTGTTTAATCATATCATCTAGATTTCTGGGTCTAATTCAGTGTTCTTTCTGTATGCCAGGATTTTGTGTAAGAACCCTGTACATAATCAGTGCCACACTGTTTTTATTCATATCAGGGTTGAAGGACATGATGCAAAGTGAATTTTAATATGGTTCTTCAAAGCAAGTAGTATGCTGCTAATTGACACGTAACTTGCTGCATCAGTTGGGATTTTATGTAATAAGACTAGTGAGCAACGACACAATACTTGTACTCACATTACATCAAGCTGTAGCACACTCATACTAGATATGTGGTGAATTAATCTGCTGCGGTTTTTCCACTAGCCGATAATGATTACTCCAAAGTCATTATAATTTCAGCTTTTTGCTGACATTTGTTGTAGTCTCAGTGACATGCTATTACCCTTGTCACAATTTTGTGTAAAACATCTCTCATTCAAGCACCATTTATTACCCTTGGGCTAGAATGACATTCAGTACATGTCAGTAAAGGTGCAGGAGGTCAATTCTCAGCGAATTAGCTGTCCTTTGTGAAAAAACATTACTCATCTCAGAAGATAATTTGCCCCTAAAGAAGTGTAACGCTCCAATTTTTGTAAAGTTAGATTCTATTTCGCTTATGTACTGGAAGAATCTTACAAAACCTGCTCACATCGTACTATGTTTCCTGGGATTGTCCTCGAATATCAATTTGTGAGAAGTGATTACAGAGTGCGTTGTCTGAATGCAGTGCTGCATTCTCAAAGGCAGCTCTGAGGCCTACAGTTTGAATGGCATTTAACTCCTCCCACTCCACCAAAGGTACAGTGTGAAATTTTTTAGGGGAAAATATATAATGTCTTGTTTTTATAAGTCATCACCTTTTTGTGTACCAAATTAAATCAAATTTTATTTTATTATCATGCCTCAAGTCATCTGTTAGTAAAAAATACTGTGAATTTACACTCTGCTTGTAATTCAGTCAATCTAATTTAAACCACTGACTTGTGCTGGAATTTTATGCACCTAGTAAAGCAGTCCTGCCAAAATATGTACGTGTGTCTAAACTGTGGGACACTTCCTAGCTCCTCAGGCTGGATAGATGCTGTGGTCACGTTGTGTCTCATATTCTTTCTGTGAAATACCTGGGTGGCAGACCCAAAAAGAGATTCTTGCTGTCATGGGTCTTGAATATATGATTGCTCGGAGGTGTGATTTCACACAGGATTGGAGTCCCCCACAATTACAAAAAATGCTCCTGCATGGCAAAGTATGTTGGGTTTCACATGAGGAGATGCTCAGACTGGTTCTGTTCAGGGATGGCATTACAGCTACGTCCTGGATCTGCTGCTACAGTCCCTGTCTTGCCCCATAGTGTTGCTGCTTGTGTCGAGGTCAGGCATGCTCCCGAGAACAGTGCCTTCATGTTCAGTTCAGAGGCAGCTATCTGCTGTCCCCAACAAGCATGGGATCAGATCTGGTAACCCCAGCCAACTCTGTGTGTGTGCACAAATAAATGTAAGGGGAGCTCTTTCCTGCCCACTCTCCAGTCTCAGCCTTGCTCCAGGTGAAAATGAAAGGAAAACACATTGTGTGGTTTAAACTCAGAGCAAGCGTGGCCTTCCATCACTGACCAAATGTTCAACTATGGAATCATTATATTAAGAAGTGTGTGGCTTCACCTTCTCTGTACACATTTTAAAATAAAAGAATGTATTTTGCTCAGTTTTCTACAAGAATAGCTGGGGTATATGCTCTCACAGATGGATGCCCTCCTTGAGCTTCTGGGTCACTGCTTGACATACACGTCTGCTGGCCTCCCCAAGGCCCACGCTTTGCCTCAGCTCTGGCCAGGAGGCAGTTAAAGGCAATTGCCTTTGTTCAGAACCTCCTACTGACTTTTGTCAGTTTTTCTCCAGACCTTTCTTTTATGTGCCTACCTCTCCCACAGCTCTGAGCATAGGTTACTTATCCAGAGTTCGGATATCACCTGGGAGCCAGAGTCTTCCCACACATGAACTATCACAAGAGTTACCTCACATATACCTAAGTAAGTCACCTTCTGAATCTAACCTTAAAAAGATCTATATGCCTTTTTGATTTTTGGCTCTGTAACACTTAGTTTGCTACTTATAATGACTTCTCCAGGAAACATTAAAAGCAAAGCAATTTTAGGGAGAGCTGGTGAATTCCCTTGTCAGGAAACAAATCCTTCTTTGCCAGTTATCCCTATGAAATTAAAATAAAACAAAATTCCAAGCTGCTTAGAAAAAATATTGTACATCATCTAACAACTTTACAGCTTTGATTCCAGGTTTCAACCCCATATAAATTAGTTTAATGTAAAAATAAATTGCATGTGTCATAAAGACTTGGAAAATAGGCTTTAGAATGGCCAACTTTTCTGCAGTATTTTAAAGCAGAGTTTATTGATGTCAACTGTGCGATCTATGAAGGTTTTAAATTTATGAGCTGATTGTAGGTGTGGATATTGTGGTAGCAATTTTAGAGCTGAAAATAGATGGCTGTCATTAAGGATCTCCAGGTGGGGGGAGGTTTTGTCTTTAGTGAAAGGGACTTAACAGGTGTTCATGTGGTTTAACATAATTTTGTTCATTAGGATAAGAACCTTTTATTCTTTTGCCATAATCACCTCTGTATGAAAAAAGCTAGAGCTCAATCCTGACTGGCTGTAGAAAAGTACATGGCCCTCTTGATGAGCGCTAGGAGTTATTGCTTCTGTATTGTTCTTTAGTAGCATTATATTGTCCATCTTGTACAAGATGAACACATGAACACATTTTTTCGCAACCCACTATGAAGATTTTTCCTCTACTGTTGAGAATTTCCGAGCAAAATATCATAAACATCGTATCCGTTCATAGGCAAATACATACAATAAACACCTGCATCTATCCAAAAAACAGAGTGAGAAGAAATGCTGTTTTGGTATTATAAACACTGATTTTTGAAAGAAAAAATTGTTAACAATAAAGAGGAACTTTTAAATAAATAGCTCCTATAAGCTTTCAAGAGACTGTAGTCTTGATAGCGAAAAAATCCCTTGTGTATTGTTAGTCACTAAGACACAAACAAACACAAAATCCCAGTCAAGATGTTTGAAAGTCAGGAGCTTGCCTACTGTGTTTAGGTGCCACCACAAGATATGAGATGACCGAAGCCACCATTGCCTCTCTGCAGTCTCACTTTTGGAGCAGAAGAAAGGAATAAAGAGAGGCAGGCAAAGACCAAACGTGCAGGCAGTTAGGCTGCGCTCATATATCCTTTTTCCTTGCCCCCCAAGCAGACAGCTGTCTTCAGCATCTTTCTATTCCGATTAAGCCTTGAGTCATTTCTGACTTTAGGCTACTGCATGCTGAGCGTGCTGATTGTAGTTAACTTACTTCAGAGGCTATCAACTCCCTTAGATCTTATTCTGCAGTATCTACCTCTCTTGCACAGAGCGCCTAAGCAGGTTCCACTGGAAGGGAGAATTGCCTATAAGTTACAGCTTACGATGCTTTGTGAAACTTAACTTTTAAATAACTAAACCTTTAATGGGAACTGGCCTACTTTTTATACTGGCCTTGTTAGAAGTTTTTCTTAAAAGTTTTGTACTATATCCCTGAAAGTGCAGTCAGAATTTAAAGTACTACTCCTGTAAAGAGTGGATCATTATTTATCAGTTAGTAGCAATTCAGGGTTTAAATGGTTAATGGCTTCTGTTCCTGTCTGATCGCTAGTGGTGGGACAGGAAAGAATTATTGAACCGGGAAAAAATACTAGAGTGACTGTAGAATCTCCAAAAACCTTGGACGTTTTCAAAACCAGCAAAACCATAGTGGATCTGTCTAGTGTTGGCAATATTCCTGTCTCAAGTGGAAGACTGGGCTAGGAGATTCCCAGAGGTCCCTCCCAACCAACATTTTTCTGATAGTGTATATTTACAGGCCCCTCAGAGGATTTTTTTGCCTTTATCTGAAGTGCTAGCGTGAATACGCACTTATTTCTAGGAAAGCAAATATCAAAGGCTTAATAAATATGATAAGTATAATACGGTAGGAAGAAGAACTCAAAATGTATGAGGAGAAAAGCTGGAGAATCTCAAAGACAAACTCATATTTAAGAAAGAGCAGACTGATATGCCTTTTAAGAGGGCTAATTGGAATGGAAATACTTTGGATTCAGTCAGAAATGGGTGCTTGAACTTTAAGTGAACTGGCAAAGAAGCTGCTAAAAGATGTGTAAATTGAATCATCCTTGCACTAACAAATACTTTCACAGGGAAGTGGTAAGATAGCTTTTTATGTATTAGAACAGCAGCAGACAGGAAATTTTTGTAGAGTCAGGTAGTCTGTCTCAATGCTAGCCAAGAATACAGCCCTTGCATCCTATGGAAATGAAGGTTATCCAATTGCCTATTTTGGGAATACACAGTGTCTGAAATTCATTGGCTTACGAAAAATAAGTTACCTATATAGGAGAATAGACTAGATAAAATCACTAATTAACACTGTTATTAGGAAGTGCCTGTTGCTAGACTGAAATGTAGTATGCTTGCTTTCTCCATTCTCGCTTTTTCCAGAAAAATAGAGAAAGAGTACTGTGGCTGAGCATACGATGTGATGATCGAACTGCCTTTGGGAGTATTCTTGAATACGGTCCAAGCCTGAGACTAAGCAAGTTCCTGGTCATAAACTCTGATAAATCTGGATTTCAACACAGTCTTGGACCTGTGCTTCACTGACAGTATAAACTTAACGTCTAGAATGGTTGCAAGCTTAAAAGTAACAGTTTTTATTGTCTGTAATCAAACTGCATGATCTTGCCCTTAATGAGGTTATGGCAGAAGAATGAGATAGCTTGTGTAAATATACCAGGAGAAAATCAGCACCACATAAAGTAGGTCCATCAATAAATGAGATAGAGAATTAAATTACTAATGACTTTGAAATGGCTGAGATAAAGAAATTCTGTGCCAAAGCTGCCTTTAAGAAGAAAAATAAAGTTAGGTCAATTAGGAATGCAGGGGGAAAAAAAAAAAAAAAAACACCCTGTGAACTCACTGTGAAAGAACAACTATGGAAACAATTGGTTTTTTGAATATGACTGTCACCACCTAGTACAATGTGGCTCTCCAGGGTGCCTGTGGTACTGAAGTGCCTCTTATTCTCGGAACCAATTAATACTCGGACTATAATATCACAAACAACTTAAACTGGCATAAATTCATCATTAAATCAAAATATATCATGCAGTCCTGTCTTGGCCTCTAGATCACCACATTCATTCATGCTTTCTCTCTTTCCCGGCTTTGATAGAAGCTTGCACTGTCTCATGATTAACTGCATGTATGTGCTTTTTCCAGTGGGACAAATATCTTTCCCTGAATAGTGAGATTTATTAGCCTGATTGAAAGTAACTCAACTATACTTTACTTTTATTAAATAAGCTAATTTGTCTGCACAGGTTTGTCTTCATGGCATAGCATTCATTGTGTTGTTTAGACTTACCCTACTTTGATGTAAAGCTTCAAATTTCTCACTGGCACCGGAGCGACTACCATCCTTGCTCTTTTCAGGTTTTCTCCTATATGATTCCTCCAAATCACACCTTTCATTCTCTCCTTTTCTACTGCCCATCATTATATCCTACCTGAGCAATAATCCTCCCAGTTACACTCTCCTTCCTTTCATATACCATTTTTAACTTTCTCTTATTTTCAAAGAATGTGTTACATCAGGTGTGGTTCATCTGGAAATGAAGTAGTATTTGTTAGCAGCCACCTTTTTCATTATATTTTTCATACTCATGAAATATCATAACAAGTACAAAGTGCGTTGCACTGATGTAATCTTGAAACAATTATGCTGAGAGGTGTGGAATGTCCCTCTCTTTGTTGAAAATTTCCTATTTAAATATCAAGGTGATTAATGATTGTGAAGATCATTATTTAACAAACTCATTTGGAGGATGAACGACTAAATTATTACCTATTCAAATGCTAATGCTTTCAAGTTGCGTTTCTGGCAAATATTAGTGCTGTTGTTTTGTGTAAACAAAATAAGCTAAATGATGAAAACCAGAAGTGTTAAAGGCCAATACATAAAATCATATTTTTCTCCAGTAGAAACAGAAATAGAATAAACTTTAATGTTACTGTAATATTTATTAATATGTTAACCTCAGGTTTTTTAGCTTACATACATGTGTCAAACTATTCTAATTCTACCACAGAGATGCTCCAAGGAAAACAAGGAATCATATATCAGAATTGATATGACAGAGAGAATAATCTAGAAGAAGACATAAAAAAAGAAATTCAAAAAAAAGAGGAGACCAGCTGTGGGCAACCTCCCAGAACATTTATTTTATTTCTAAGACACTTTCCAAGCCACATTCTCATTGAGAATGTGAGCCATTGCTCACCTGGTATTCCTGTTCTACTTTATCTCCCCGCTAAAGCACAATTACTTCACACCAGGGAACAGTTGCTGACTGGGAAGGGAAAAGGAGAATATTAGAAACTGAAAAACATTCCCCTTCTGCTCCTAAGTGTAGGGAGAGAGAGAGGATGCTGGATACCCTGCCACCCTTTCCTTGGAAACCTACTGATGGATAAAATGGCAGACACAGTATCTGCTAGTGAAAATTATCTGGTACCAGAATGGTGAAAGAAATGCTGTCCATTTTCTAGCTACTTTAGAAATAATGGTATGACGTTCAGCACATGGATTTCAGTAATTTCTTTTGGAAATGAAACCTTTGTGCATCTCATACTTCAATACTCAGACAATAGAGTTATCTATAAAAAGGTATTTGAATATCTCAAATCAAGAGCAGCACCTAGATATTTCGTTAATAGAACTTTTTTTATCTAATATGAGAGCTAATGAAACATAATGAATGATAGAGAATGATCAATGAAAGGTCAGACAAAAACTTGGAAAATGTTAAGCACATTAGTTTGGATTCTCATTTGCATTAAGATTACTGGGAATTTACATTCCTCTTTACAACTGCTTTACATTAAGATGATGGCATAAAGTAGCCTTATTAAAATAGACAAAATAGCATTAACTATGTAGATTACGGTTGAAAATATTACTAATGTAATGATGCCAGGGAAGGAAGTCTAAGGAAAATGATAATCAGATCTTTACTGGATTTGACAAAAATCTCAGAAATATATGAATTATAAAAGTGAGGCCCCAGCACTTTGATATTCTTCTTGAAGAATAAAAGATCAGTAAAATATTCCTAGGAAAAATCCCTAAGTACCAAAAACTGAGGTCAGCACTGAAATTTGTAATTCATAGCTTACTCTTCAGTCAAATCTACCTTGTCGGGAGAATCATGTTGTATTATGTACACCTTAAAAATATTATAGTAAGTTTGGAACAAACCTATTAACAATCATGTTATGGAACTATGTAAATGTTCTATTTCCTGAAGCAAGACTAAATCATGTTAAAACACAGCTAGGGCACTGCAGTGCTATAGCAGTCTTACAAGAAGTAAATTTAGCCCTGGTACTCCCATTCTGAAAGAAGATCGTTATGGCAGCTATGAGAACAGCCAAGGGACACTCAGAAATTTCTTTTCAATACGTATTAAAATAGCATTCAGAAATTTTAATTATTGTGATTGAAAAATACATATTCATTGCTTTTATTTTTTAGCAGTTCTGGTAGCAAGGCCATTGAAAAAAGGTTCTGCCACAGGTATCAAAAAGTCAGACTAAAAAGATCATTTCAGTTTTATGTTTAAAGTCTTCAAAGACAAGAAGATGGTAAGGATACACTTGTTCATGCAAACCAAATGTACTCATCCACATTCATACTAGTGGTGTACATTAATAAAACCATGTTGTTTTTCAGTAAAAGCATCTGTGTGTATTAATGCTCTTGATGCATTTTTTTGTATGTGCAGAGATTTGTACTAAATGCTCTTCCTCACTGGTGTCTTGTTGGAGTTTCAGTGTGGTAAAGATATACTAATATCTTATTGCTAATATCTAATATTACTTTTGTTGCAATGTGAGAAGAAGCCGTAAAGTGATTTATTTATGTTGCCATTGATCCAGCCATGAAAAATGTCCTTACCAGAGATCTCTTTTAAGTTATTGTTTGTATATTATGCAACTATTGAAGTGAAAAATACAAGCTTTTTTATTTTAATTTAGTATTCAGATGATAGTGAATTCAAGCTTTATAATGTGACTCTGAGCATACACACTGAATGATAAACCTTTGAAACTGTGTTGTAATTGTTTAGATAAAAAATTTGAAATGATAGAAATTTCAGCAAAGTTTCATTTGAGTTCTTAGCATATTTTTGTTACTATATCATGCTACAGTCCAAAACTGAAAACATTGTGGCCCTTTGTTTTTATTAGTTTTGCGTGCAAACTTAGTCTCAGGCACTGCAATTTAATATTGCAGCATATTTTCTTACACACATATTTTGAAATAGTCTTTCTTACTCTTTTAAGCTTGGTTTCACTTGTATTCCTGCTCATGCACACCATGAACCTTTGCAAGATTGGCCTTTGAAATACACCCATCAGTGATTTAAAACTGACCCTGGAAAGTCAGTAATTGATTACAATCATAAAGTGCAGACATGTGCAACAAAAGAAAAAAATGCAAGGAAAAGAAGTCTCTAACAAAAAAAAAAGTGATTTTAAATTTGATCAAGAGCTGATTATATTAAAATTGCTCTACCTACCTGAGTAATAAAAACCAAATCAAACATTTACTTTTAATTTAAATGCAATAACATTGTGATTTAAAATATGAAACAATGCGTAAGCATTATAAAGAGTAGGATGCAGTTTGCAGCTTGAGGCACCTAGACGTAGTTGTGTCATGGTTTGTCAGGCCTACACCACTGGTGCAATGGCATGCACCTGAGGGGTGGATGCACCAGCTGAAAGGCATATTAATAGGATGCCGAAGTGAACAGACAACCGCAACCTGAGCAGATTAAGGATGGCAGTATAGGTGTTTCCACCACGATGAATGGGTTTACAAACACTGCTGGTAAAATTGACAGTAATGTTTAGAATCAAATAACAATCGCAATAACAGCTATAACTTGTGACCAGTGTAACTATTCTATGTATATATACATTAATATTTACAAGGAATGGAATAGATGGATCATATGTACGTTCCTGCAGTAGTAAATCTTCCGGAAATGAATAGAAACATAATATATAGAGAGAAATAAAAGGAAAGATGCCCAAAATGCCACGCTGGGCAGATGCACCCCTGCCCAGTATCGCCACCATGACTTCAGTTGGCCACACCTGGTGGGTGTGCCAACCTCTGGTACTGAGACCCGAAGTGATAGCTGGCCACACCCTGAAGGCACGCCGGGCCCCGGTGCAGAGACCGCCATTGGTGGATAGGCCACATGTGGTGGTGCACCTTTTCCCTATCCTAGGATTATATGGTCTTATATACGGAAGTCCTCTCGCTTGGCATCTCCTGGTCCAGCTTGCAGGGGGGAGGGAGGGCAGGAGCATGTGCGCCGCTCGAGGTCCTCTTCCTTCCGCCGCCCCGCGGCTTCTCGACGAGGCCGTGAGCAAGGCCACGCAGCTTCTTCGAGCCCTGATAAGGGCCGTCAAGCTCTCTTTGGCGCAGGCAGTAATTTCAGCTCTGATGTCCTCTTCTTCCTTTACTCTTCCACGTACACGTGCACATCATGTACATGTCATCGTTGCTGTCATGCACACGCTATCTGCAGTGGTTCTTAGCCGGGGAGTGACCACAGGCATACTTTACGATGACGTAGCCTATGCCAGTCGGTTATTTCTCGATCCTTTATTGACATCTACTGGTATGCGGGCCAAATGGAAGACTTAAGGTGTTAGGGCCTCGGCATTAGCCTCATACCATGTGCTCTTGTTCGGCCAGTCAATATAAAGCTGTTGTGCCTGGGGTCATGGGGAGGACAGCCTGACTGACAGGCAGTACTTGCTAGACTGTTCTAGGGGCTATAAGGCTTAACCGTGACAAGCTGTCTGTGTGAAAAAGTCTGCATGTTGAGCTGGATCGTATCTGCCAATGCCATGTATATGTCTTAGGCACTGTTGGGTGTTTCAGGTAGTACAAGCTGACTCCTTTGTTTGCAACTAAATGTCAGCTACTGTGTCTTGGAAAATGGTTCTGCTGGCCAGCCACTGGACATCTATTTTAGGGTGAGATGAAGAGCTCTCCAGGGCTCAATTCAGTTGCTGAAATATAGGTTTTCAGTGTCATCTGGGATGTCACAGAGAATTTGAGACATCCTATTAGAGCTGCCAGATATACTATGAGGCATAAAGGAGACTGTGTGGACAGGCAGCTGGAAGAGCGTGAGGATACCTTAAGGCATCTCAAATGGCCCTCAATGCTTATGTGTGGGCTGTTGAATCAAACCTCCAAATTCCATCAACTATGTTGACTGAAGGCTTGATTTAGTTGCCCACACTTAGGGAGTTTAAAACTGGGACTTAGTTGCCTAAACATAGGTGACTTGTGTCATTTTAGATGCCCCAAGGTATGTTCCCAGACCTCTAGCTGTTGCTTGACAAGGGTGCATCTTCTGTGCCATGACTGTTAGCACCCCTCAGACACACTAGGACATCTCAAAAGACATTAGATGTCATGTTGACATAACTTAATTGAGACCTTAAAGCCGTTTGAGATACCCTTGACATCTACACTGGGCTGGCAAATATGAGAAAGGAGCAGGGGAGATGTATATCCTTAGGAAACAGCAACTAGAGGCCTAATGGGATGTCCTACATCTAAGCTCTAGTGTCCTTCTCAGTGGCACCAAAAGTGGTCTCTATTAAAATCACTGATAACCACAGACCTCCTTTCTCTGTAATCGGAATTCAGACACTTAATTCTCAGGAAGAAACCTATATGTTGTTACCTAAACGTTGATGTCTTAATCTTGTCATCTGAATTCTATCAGGAAATCTAAAACCCGTAATAATAAAAATAATTAAAAGATTAAAAACATTGTGAGATAAGGAAAGTGTTCCTTTGTTTGTATACCTCCTACAGCAGTAGCTTAGGATAGGGGGGTTGTAGGTGTTGGAGTTAATTAAAAAATAAGCTAATAAAATGTTGTGCTGTTAATTCCTTCTTTCTAAACTACTTCTTTCCAATTGTCATTCTCTCTTTAGATTTTTGTCTATTTAAATATTTTCTAAGTTTTTTTTTGCATAATGTTACCTGTAATTTCTTTATCTTTAAAGTAAAGTCAAGATCTCTTCTCCTTTGAAAAGTAGTTTGTCTATATCTGAGAGTGAACTATAAACTAATATGCATGAGGTTTCTCAGACTCCCTTCAGCCTAATCAGTATGTTTGCTGAGTTTTTGTAGGGACAACTGGACCAACAGGCACTGAGGAAAGTTTGGCAGGGAATTGTGGGTCTCTTTGGGATGAATAGAAGCTCTTCGTAAAGATCAAAGTTTAAGGAAATGCAAAGTGGTATACTTGCTTTCCTACTCTATGCCCACAAACAGAATTTTGGGCAAGCTTGTCGTTTCCTCACCCATCTCTTGCCTACATTTGGTCAGGCTTCATGGTTTTGTCCTCTTTGTAGTTAAGTCCATAGGCAGGCCAGAGCTGACAGAGATGCATCTACCATGATATGCCTATACTGATAAACTGAAGATGACCAAAGGGCAGGCTCCGATACTGGACCCTCATTGGCTCCCTGTGCTTAAGTATTAGCCCACCTGATCTGAAGCAAGATCAGTAGGCTTGCTTCCACTAACCTTCTAAAAGATAAATTTTCTCTAAACGAAGGTAGCTTTAAGTGGTATAGATGCATGCCAGCTGCTGCCAGTCAGCCTTGTGGCCAGAAATTAGTTCCTGGCCCGCTTTAATTTAGCAGTGTAGAAAGTAGCCACAGTGACTTTGATCTTTTTCGAAATACTGCCCTTTTCCACAGGCTAGACATTGTGAATTTTGTCACAGTGCATAACAGCAATTCATTCTTCTCAATGCAGTTGTCAGTATTACAGTTTTAGTAAGAGTGACACTACTGCCTCCTCTGTACACCATCAGACACATATGGTTCACAGATTTCATCTCTGACAAGGACCGGAAAGCCACAGTAGTGAAAGCAGATTATCTCCTAAGGTTTGGACACAATATAAATGTAGTTATACTCATCTGTAGTTGGACCTGAGGTAGTTCATGTGTGCCCAGCTGGGATGCCTCAGCTCCATGCCACCTTGTGGTGCTATTCAGTGATGTGACTGCAGTGTCATCTTGTGACCTGTAGCGTAGCTTCAGCACTTGGTTTGTATTAATGGCAGAGTTAGGCCCAAACTCCCTCCCCTCCAAAAAATCCATATTTGGGGGGTTCGGGGTTAAGGTAGATGGAATAATTAATCTCACACTGTTGCAGTAGATGTGGCTTAAAAGAATCTGTGTGAAGTTTGCCTGTAGCGTAGAAAGAAGTTCTGATAATGAATGTTATGTCTAACCTATTCACAGCAACTATAAACTGCTGTGCCACTCAAAATGGTCATTCTGACACTTTATCAAAGAGTGATGACACCTTTCCCTGTGGAATTGTTTGATGTAGAGCCTTTTTATTTTGGAAATTTAAAAAATAGCATGTCATATGTTTAAAAACACTGCAGAAATCCCTGATTTGGGATTTGGGACCCAAGACAATTAACTCCAGAATCAAATCTATTTTAGAGAAAGCATTTTCAGCTGCAGCTGCAGGCAGCTTTTTCAGTTTCAGATACAATAGCCACAGTTAATTATCCAGGCAACAATAATTCTGTTTCATCTGGGGAGGAAAAAATCTGGTTTTAATTTTCAAGCTTTAATTCAGCAGATACTGGAACTTAACCAGTGATTGTCTAATGAGAAATTAAGCAATGCCCTTAGAAAATAGATTTCATTCTTGTCTTTTAGCACTAACATTTAAGCTTAAACTTAACTTGCCCAAAGAAAAAACAAAATGTATTTTCAGTGGGTACAAGGAAAGTGATATGAGGCTAGACTGGTAAGGTCATGTATTACAAAAGATCACACTTGACATGGAAACACCTTGAGGGATTTCAGGTGGAAAAGTAGACACAAAACAAGAGGACACCAGTTGTTATATCGTAAAAGTTTTACAGCTAAAATACACAGGAGACATTAAAATCATTGTATTTCTTCATTTTGAATTTGAAGGGAATTCATTGCTAATTGTGAAAAATCTAGAAATATTGCTGATTGTGAAAAATTTCAAGAGGAGTTGAAACTCCTAGATGACAGGAACTAGAATATAGCTGCAATATAGAAAGTGCATGGAAAAGAAAGTTTTACTTTCTAATCTCATCTGCACCTGTTCGGCTTGATATCATCTCCTTCAAATCCCTTTCTTTAGAAGGCAAAGGGTACAGTAATGTTACTGACCTGCCAATGAGCGTGTCTGGTGTGGGTTGTGGTTTCCCTGGAAGAACTTATCTTTTGGATCAGGACCTGGCTTCTAGCTGGCCCATGCACCCAGGTTCCTCTATGTGGAAACGAGGACTTGTACAAGGAGAGAAGAGATGAGGGGAAAATTGGCCTCATCCTGATACAGTTTTGGGGCGGGGAGCAGGAATGCGCGTGGATTAGCAGCTTCAAAGTGTACCTAGTCAACCCTTTTTTCTGTGGGCAGCTCCTGCCTGCAAGAGGAAAGTGTAAATAAAGAATGATTAAACACACCCGGTAAAAAGGACTCAGGCTGGGGAGAATGACAAGCTTTTGGCACCTCCAAAAGTACTCACAGGTCCTTGCAGCCTAACAAAGTTGAAGCCGTCCCATCTCCAGTGGTGTTCTTGTCCAATGTAGTTAAATCATGCCCATCTTGTATGCGTCTCTAAGGGGACAGCCTTTTTCTCCAGTTACATCTTTATATCCCCCTTGAGTGCAGGAGTGCTGCTGTTGGGCTCTCCTTTCTTGGATTGGAGTGGGGTAGGATAATACCCCTGCCTACATTTAACTCATGAAAATCAGGTTATCAGGTACTAGGAACTACTATTTTGTAGAGTAGCCTTGAAAGTGCTGGGAAAGATGAGTAAAAGACCTATATGCAATTAATAGATTGGGCAGAAACAAAAACACTTCAAAAGCCAATGATTCTTGTTTCTTTTTTGCTACATTGATTGCAGGGTATAATAAAAGCGTATATTTTTTAAAGAAGAACACACATGAGCCAGACGTTCATAGAAACAAAATTCATATCCAAGGTTTTGGAAAAACATTCAAGAGCATTTACCCAAGGTAAAATATTATTTTCATAATACTAGTAAAGTGAGTGTCACTCGTTCTCTGTTCTAGACCTACGAGTTAGACTGCCAGAGGCTATTTTAACCAGCACACCTGACAGTTCAGAAAATATTCATAATCTGTCAATCATTTGTATGTGTCAGTGCTGGTTAGAATTGCTCTGGTTAAAATATTTACCTTGGTGGCGCTATTTACTTTTTAAATTATTGTAACTTGAAAAATATCTGCAGATAGAAATCTTAGCCTAATTTGGATTAATTCTGTGTTGTTTGAATTACAAGAAATAGTCCATTTGGCTTAAAGAAAAGAAAAGAAAATCATTACAGGTATGTGCTAACTTATTTTTGAAAGAAGGGTTGAATATGCAGACCTGCTGTGCAGATACTGATACATAAACCATGGGGATTATATATATATATATATATATATATTTTAATATCTCACCTATTGACCGAATAGAAAGTAATAGCTCAAAGCACAAAAAGCACAAGGAGAGTTACAGTTTACTGTGTCAATGATCTGTGGATTAAAGGGTCCCTAAATACACATTGATATGGTAAAGCAAATGGCTCCTTTAGTATCAGACTAGGCCATCATGACAATGAACCATAGATTTAAGATCACCTGGAACAGTTATAGTTACAGCAGACCAGACGTAATGGTTTTGCTAGCTATCACCAAAGAGTTCTCAATTACAGTTTTTATTCGTATTGAAAAAAAAGTAAAAGAAATTGAAAGGAAGTGTAAAGGTGCTCTCAGCTTGGATGGAGGTAGTGAGATGACATGGAAGATGTGAGTCAGGTCAAAATCGCATTCAATCTAGTAACTGCATGCATGGAAAAAAGATGGGTGAGAATGAGAAAACACTTCTAGGGTATTGGGATGCCTCCGTACATTAACAAATAGTAAGTACTTCAGACAAGTGGGAAAAAGATTTTTTTTTTGTTAAGTTAAATTTTTATGAAAAAGTTGTATCAACAAATTCCCAAGCCTGCACATCCTTCATTACAATCACCTGTATGTTCTACAACAAATCATAACTTTTTGTTGTTGTTGTTTTGGAATAAGTACAGCAAAAGAAGGAACATGTTTGCTGTGTTTCTACATGTGATCTAGTAAAAGCGGATAAATTTGGAATCTTTGCTGTCTACTTACAGCCCATTCTGTGCATCCACATACCAAACAGTCATTCTGTGCAGGTAGAAATTGAAAAAAGGAGACAAATGGTATTAAACTTGTGCATAAATAATTTTTAGATTTAAATGAACAACTTGCGTAGGATTGGGTTAGGCTGCAGGGATCTATCTTGAATGTGCCTCACTGAAATCTTTAAAACTGTGTGTAACTGCAAGTATCTACTTAACTCCCACTGAAATCAGTGATGCTTATACTCATCTGTGTTTGCCTGAACCAAGACCTTGGATTCATTACAGTCTGATGAAGCATGTCCAATGGAAAATTATTTCTGATAGCTGTGGAAACGGACCAAATTATATGTATATAAGAGCATTTTCTGAAGGGAACTAGCAGAACTTCCCATAGCACTGGTTGTTTCACAGACTATAGTGAACATCACTGGTTAATATAGTAAAAGTGCAGTGCATGAAATGTATTAGAAACAAAAATATTTTCTAATACCTGATCTTAGTCTTAGCAGAGATTTCTTATAAAAACTGGAAGTCTACTTGAGATTTCTAAATTTTATTGAAGCGATTTGATGCTCTACGATGAAAAATAACATTCAGACCCTTGATTTATTTTTGCTTCACGCTAATTGAGGAGAATGAAGGTATAAGTTTTTCAATTTGTGAATATTGGCTTGCATGGTCAATCAAGGGGAAAGAAAGCTGAGATTTTGTTAAATACAGGCCATTTGTCTTCTTTGCTGAGATAATTAAGTATAGTACAACCGGTGGCAAAATGACAAGAGTATAGATAATTTAGCGTGCAAATATTAAGAAAATCTGATTTATAAGTTACCACTTGGTTAATAATTCTTTTTCATGGAGCTTGCAGCTCAGATTTCTCTTCAGTTAAAATCTATTGCCCAAGGCTATACTATTGAATGGAATATAGAATACCAAGAAGAGATTACTTTTGATTATGCCTGCAATTGAATACCTGTCATAATCCTCCATCATTTAAAAGAAAAACCTATTAAACAACTTTTCATGGTTTAACAAGATAATTAAAAAGGAAAGATTTTTTTTTTATAGTTAGTAATATGAAGTATTCTTTAAAATTGGCTGACATTGAAACATCCATTCAGAACCGAAGGAACCAAACAAAGCAGATGAAGTTATTTACTCAACTTTGTTAAACTGGTGCCTAGGGACAACAAAAGTAGACTCAGAATTGTCTTAAACATAGTATCTGAACTATTACTGAATTTTAAAGCTCTTAAATATTCTGGACCTTTTACCTTTTAAAATATTTTATTTTATATTTAATAAACTGATGCTTGAAGGGGACTGCAAGGTCATTAGCATACAGTGACATTGATTCTGGGGTAGTAGGTGCATCAGCCCAGCATGCTCCCTGACCTAAATTTGCTTGTTCACATGTGGGACGTTTGAAGAGCTTGTTCACATCTTTAGGATATTTGAAGAGCAAATGAAGGTGCTCAAACTGTTCGCTCTGTAGGGAAAGCTTAGATGTCCTACATAGCTCTTTCGCCTTCAGGACAAGGAACATCAAGGCCTTTCCAGGACCCAACGCGAGCAGGTTATCACTACTCTGAGGACATGGTGGAGGTGTGGAGCTCAGGCCAATTTCAGAAATGCGGTGCTGACATAACTTGGTATACAGTTAATAACTACTTATTTACCTAAAAAGAAGAGATCTTGTCTGACTTTTAAATTCTGATATAGAGAGGTTGGGCTCATGTTTTATCAAGATCATTCTTGCAAGTGGACTTTGGAACTCATATCTTTTTTAAAGTTATTCTGGCACATTAGAATGTGTGTAGACTACCTGAAAATCCCAGATAATCTCTGAAAATACCAGCAAGTAACTCAGGTGATGGAGAATGTATAAAAGAAGCAGAAAAGTAACTAAATCAGAATTTTGGATCTATGGAAACTAGATACTTTAAACATACTTAAGTCTGTGACATATGAATCACCACAATAAAGTATAAAGCAGAAAGGAAATGCAATTAAACTTGAGGTGTGAAAGTTGGGTGTATGCTCAGTCAGTATTTACAGTCAATTAGTTTTTCTCAATGTGATAGCAGCATTCCTCAAAAGCATTTGATTTGCTATTTAAACTTTAAAGTCATGAAGAGAAAGTGTTGCAAAGTGACTTGGATAATTGACTTTCATTAGTCAATTGATATACTTCTTTGTGCTTCCCATTGCATTTTTAGGCATTGGTAAGTGACTTGTATTTTTCTGCAGAGCTCTATTTCCGTTGTTATCTTATTTTCACATCCATTGCATTCCTATTCATCTTATTTACTTATTTCCTGAATACTATGCAAGTTTTAGATTATAATATCACTCAATTACAGAATGGTTGACGTTGGAAGGGACCTCTGGAGATCATCCAGTCTAACCCCCCTGCTCAAGCAGGGTCACCTACAGCCACAGTACCCAGGATTGTGTCCAGAAAGCTTTTGATTATCTCCAGGGAAGGAGACTCCACAATCTCTCTGGGCAACCTGTTCCAGTGCTCAGTCACCCTTACAGTGAAGAAGTTTTTCCTCAGTTCACATGGAACTTCCTGTGTTTCAGGTTGTGATGTTGCCTCTTGTCCTATCTCTGGGCACCACTGAGAAGAGTCTGGTCCTATCCTCTTCACACCCTCCCTTCAGATACTTATACACACCGATAAGATTCCCCCCTCAGTCTTCTCCAGACTGAACAGGTCCAGCTCTCTCAGCCTTTCTTCATAGGAGAGATGCTCCAGTCCCTTCATTGTGTTCGTAACCCTTCACTGGACTTGCTCGAGGAGCTCCATGTCTCTCTTGTATTGAGTAGCCCAGAACTGGACCCAGCACTCCAGATGAGGCCTCACCAGGGCTGAGTAGAGGAGGAGAATCACCTCCCTCCACCTGCTGGCAACACTCTGCCTAATGCACCCCAGGATATCATTGGCCTTCTTGGTCACAGGAGCACATTGCTAACTCATGGTCAATTTGTCCACTGGGACTTCCAGGCAACACTCTGCCTAATGCACCCCAGGATATCATTGGCCTTCTTGGTCACAGGAGCACATTGCTAACTCATGGTCAACTTGCCCGCTGGGACTCCCAAGTCCTTCTCCACAGAGGTGCCTTCCATCAGGTCAGCCACCAGCCTACACTGCTGCATGGGCTTATTCCTCCCCAGGGGCAGGACCCTGCACTTGCCTTTGTTGACTGTTATTTTGTTCCCCCTGCCCATCTCTGCAGTCATGTTGAGGTTCCTCTGAATGGCAACACAGCCTCTGAGGTATCAGCCACTCCTCCCAGTTTTGTAGCATTAGTAAACTTGCTGAGAGTGCACTCTGTCCCTTCATCCAGGTCACTGATGAATAAGTTAAGTAATATTTGACCCAATATTGACCCCTGGAAGGCACCACTAGCTACAGGCCTCCACCTAGACTCTGCACTACTGACCACAACCCCCTGAGCTCTGCTGTTCAGCCAGTTCTCAATCCATCTCACGCTCCACTCATCCAACGTGCGTTTTCTGAGCTTGCCTTATGAGGATGTGATGACAGACAGAGTCAAAAGCCTTGCTGAAGTTCAGATAGACAACATCCACTGCTCTCCCCAGCAGCCAGTCGCCCCATCAGAGAATATATGAAATAATAGATTATACCCATATTTGTGGTAGTGACTTTTTAAAAATCTTACATTTCTCTCTATATTATCTAATACAATGTGACCAAATCTTTGGGATTCACAGTCACTCTCATGTTATAATTAATGTTTTGCTGTGCTTGCAAATAAGCAATCCCTTACTTCCAAGGAAATAAAACAAAATATCCCCCTCCCATCTAAATCCTTTGATCTAAATCCTTTGAAAGCTCTGAGAAAACTCAATCTCATCTCAATCTCATACTGTGTTTATAGCAGTAAAGTGATGTTTGCATGGTTGAAGCAGATAAGTATTTTATTGGTAGTCACTTGGAAGTAACACTGATAATCAGTACTTCCTTTGGGTGCACGGGGACGTACAGTATTAACTTTTTAAACTGCTTTTCAAACTGATGCCAGCTATTGTGGCTCTGTGTAGATGCCAAAAGCAGCCCAATTACAGAATACTAATTAATTTACTCTCTTTTATGAAGGCCTGTAAATCACAAGCATAGCAAATATATTACTATAGTGTGCTATTAGTGTTTCCTTTCAGTATGTGTTGTTGCATGAGAATGGGCTCTAAATTGCTTCTGCAAATTAATAGATTCTTAGTTATTATTAACACATTCTTTTTCTTTTTTTTTTCAGAAAATTTAAGTGAATATTTAATATCTGAACGTAAGAATGGACTCTCCTGATGAGACCTGTGATTTTTTCTAGTAAAATATTCTGGATCTGATGGTTGCAGCAAATAACCAACTCAGACAAAAGTGTAAAATCACATATAGTGGCAATTATGGAATATTTTGTCTGTAGGGAAAGCTACTTCACACTGTTAGTGTTTAATAAGAGGCTCTGGGATTTAATATATCACTATGTAGCTTTGGGATGGCAATCAGGCCAGTGAGCTTTTGTGGGTTCTGCCGCTATTATACTCAAATCATGCTTAATTAAGAGGGCAATGCTCGTTCATTTTAGATATTTTCCATTTGGGAGGCAGTCAGACAGCTCAAATATAGTACAATTTTCTCCAGAAAACTTTACAGAGAGCCCTGCCAAATCTGCAGTTCTCTCAAGTACACCTTACTGAAGGCTTATATAGGAAGATTGTTGCATGGGGAGGAGACCAGCAGCTCCCATGGTGAATACTAACTGAAGAGTTAATCACACAGCATGCTAAAGAGTTAGCACACTCAGGCCAAATTATCTCTCTGTTTTAAAAATAGATATATCATCACTGACTTACTAAAGTTTTGTCTTTTCACCTGAACAGTCTTTTATTGACTCAGACAATCCTTTGTACTTTCCCAGCATGAAATTATAATAAAAGGTTGAGTCTTACAGATGTCTAAAATGTCCTTGAAATGAAAAGGGAAAATGTCTCAGGCTACATTTCAGAAGTAAATATATATCACTCATCACAGAAAAATGAATTGACTGTGTATTCATTAGATGGTCTGTGAAATAACCTTCAATTAGATGGACAATAGATTTCTAGTTCCTACAAAGATAAAACCTTAATTTCATATTTTTTTCTGTCTATTTTTTGTCTATACATCAAATTTGTGTTGAATTTTCCTTTAGAAACTGTTATTGTTAAGACAGGGAGGGAGGTAGAAAAACTGCCATAACACAGCTCTTGATGACACATCATCATCACTGACACAGTTTCACATCTGTTTGGACTATCTCAGAAGTAAGGCAAAACTTTGTTGGCCAGACAGGCTAACATAATCCCATAGATATAATGATGTCCACTTATGGCAATTTATACCTTCAGGACATGAACTAATGAACTTTCACAATGCACACACAGGAGAAGAAGGATGGGAGCACTTTATGATTTTATTCGTTTCAAGAGTTCTGAGTTCAGGAAAGATTATCTTAATTTCTTTTCAGCCTTTACATGTATTATAATGAATATTTGAATTGTGGAATTGCCAATGGGATCAGCCAAGAATCAGATCTTCATTTTGTTAGATACTGTACAAATACATGACAAGACAGGCTTTTATCCCCAAAAGTTGGTGCAATAAGAAGAAACTGACAGATGGATGCTACAGAAGGATATGGTGAGGGGTGGGGGAAACAAAGCACTATATCCACAAACATAGATTGGAGCTAAAAGGTATCAAACACATGCAAAACTCTCTAAAATGTGAACTGATTGCCTCATAGGTAAGATGCAAATGATACTGGAGGTGGGGACATTGAACCACAGAGCGTTAAAAGGGTAGAACACAAGCCAAAGGGACTTATATTTTGGAAAAATGAAAGTCAAGCTGAGCTATGTTGTCAGTTTTCTAAGAGAAGTGGAGTTAAAGTGTCAATGTGAAAATAGGGGGAAAAAAATGGGGGAAACTAGTTTTTGGCCAACAAATGTGGTCCAAATTCAGGCAAAGTTGGGAAACTGAGATATGCCTGTGGAAGCAGCTCATGTTTTCTTGAGTAAAGAAACCATGGAAACTTTTCCTGCTCCTGAAGTTGCCCGGCTTTCCCTCTCAGAGTGTTCCCCGTGCCTTATGTAGGTGAGAAAAGAAGAGCGCCCCATGCCCTGACCCGGAGTCACCATCCCTTGACTGCTGGACCAAAATGGAAAGTAAATGTAATAATATCTAGACTCATATCGTGCCTCCAGTCTATTAGCAGCGTGTTGTACTTGGCACTTCCCTGTGCCTCTAGCTGCTATAGATCGTTATTGCAATGGTACAGACAATAACAGTGACTAGTAGAATAGGAGTTGAGTTTCTTTTCATTAGAAAATATTAATCATATATTTCTCTTCTCAGGTGGTAGATAGAATCTTCTCTTGTTTTTGCTTCTCCAATTTGGTATTTGCCCAGGACCTTGAGTTTGATCAATGTCTGGAAACAAGCAAACAAACAAAAATTCTCATCTTAATATTATGGCTTCACCCTGTTAGCGTAACAGTTTAGGGAGTCTGTCTGCATGGTCTGTAGATTTCTTTTTTGAAACTAAGTGTTCTGTTTCTGTCTGACAAATTGCAAACTTTAGTTTGACTGTAAAGCCAATCATTGCTTTTCTACAGCTATTTATCCTGAACCGCAACTAAAAATCTTAGAGTGCTAGTCCAGGGCTAACAGCAGTATTATTAGCTTGAACTGTATCACTCCAATGTAATTGCTCTGACAGTAAGTTAACGCCTATGGAGGAGAATTGTTTTGTCACCTTGGCAATAAAGTCATTTGGAAGGGATCAGAGAACATCTTGTAGGGCTGATTAAAGATTCACCAGTCAAAATAACCAGAAAGTTATAAAAAGGATAGCAAGTAAGTTGTTTGATCTGCTTTAGTCCAGTTCAGCAGCTAAGGATAAGGGGAAGCTGTATGCCTCAGAGACATGATAAAGTACAGAAAGCCAAAGCATAAGTAGGCCCTAAAGGGCTTCCAGGGAACTGGTGAGCCAGAATAAAGGACCACATGTTTGGAAGGTATGTTGTTCTTTATTTTTGTAATGGTTTGCAATTTCTTTTGCTCTGTTCTTTAAGGAAAAACAATATTATGCTTAGAAACTCTCGGCAAAACATATATATCTGCTTATTTGATGACTTCGACCTTCGGCAGTCTAACAAATTAACCTGCAAATTAGTATGAAAGGTTTTAAATTTTGGGGTAATTATGGTAGAAAGAACATTTCAGGTGTGATGGGAGACCAGCTCCCAAAAAAAGAATATTTAGATTTTGACCTCCAAATCTCAGGTGGGTTTATGCCTAGCAACATGCCCAGAGACTTCAAGGTCAAAAGATGGGGCCTGAAATTGCTTTAGAGTTGTTGGACACAACATGCTTGCCTGGGTACTCTGACAGCAAGTATTGAAGCACCCAGGGGGGGACCACATGCCACACACATATATATGTATTTATAGAAAGGGAGGATATTGGTTGTAAAATTGATTAAAAAAAAAAAAAAAAAGCAAAAGGCTTATTTTTCAGTGTGTCTCCTGAACATGGCAGAAAGAAAGACCAAGGAGAAATAGACACAATACAAAGCATTATTTATAGTTTTCCTTTTATAACCCCGCAGAAGAATCTTTTTCTTGACCCTGGATTCAGTCTGTATTATGCTGACACTATTTTTTTTCCTCCAGAGAATAAAAGTAACTGCTATCAAACCAAGTATATTTTTGTTGTTGTGGAGGCATCTCAAGGTTTTGGTTTTTTTTAAATCCAAAAGACATCACTTCTCTCTCATTCTAACAGGATATCATAGACTCACTCATCTACTTTTTAATTAGCTTTAGATAACAAGGCAAACATCTTGTGTCATTTCAGTCAACAGATTATAAAGCTTAGATGATATACCAAATGCTTTTGCTTACCTTCCAACAGTTTTCTGAATGTTTCTAATGTTTTTTCCAAATGAGCACATCAAACTCAATTTGATGTGTTATTAAAATATGACTCAGGAGTTCATCATATTTAACACTTGAAGTAATTAAAGCTAAGTGAGCAGCACCTGATTTTTTTCAATACCAATATTGACTCCTTCAGCTAATGAAAATAGAGAATATTTAGCTTAGAATCACTTGTGGAAAAGAAAGAGACAGAATTCTATTCTTTGCCTGCTGAATTTCTTCAGCTTTTCAGATAGAGTAGGTATTTATGTCTTTGCAGGTTGTGTTAAAAAGTTCTTTACCGAGCTGTAAATGACAATTTAAAGGGATAGTTCATGAGAATTTCAGATTTTTTTTCATTTCTCTATTCTAAATACCATTATTTATGCCTTATTACCATCTTCTTTGATTGAAGTACTCTCATGTTATTTTTCTCTTTTGACATCTTTACCAAAATACTTGATGACATCTATAATGCATATTGATTAAAAAAAAAAAAAAAAAAGCTTTCTCCCATATCTGTTGCTACATGAGTTTATAATATATCCTTTTGTCTGCTGCTTTTTATATTCCATGGGAGATACTGGCTAGCAAATATACAGTGCAGAGGTAGCAATGTCCAAAACAAGCCATGCCACACCCAAAACCTAGCAGTGAACTCCAGGAAGAATTGGATGAAATTTCTAATTATTATTATTTTTTAAGTTGCCCACTGTTTGTTTCAAATTGTTAAAGACTTCAGTTTTTCAGCATCAGTCCGAAATCTTGTGCAGGGTTCAGCTTGCTCAAATTACTTTCCAGGAGATGGTTACACACTTATTGATCCTGTTATTAGGAACATAATGTTAAGCAGTAAATAGCAGTTTCTGCAACAACTGCTATGATTTCATCGGAATGAGAGAATTCAAGTATTAGAAGTGCCCTTATAGCTGCTTTAAGGGGAACTTAGGATAACTAGCTCTTTGTCCGCATTTTCGGCATCTGCATTTCTTTATATGGAGCACAACTAAAGGCCTGAGCTGTTAGACTGAGCCCGGAGTCTGTATCTCTAGCTGCGGTACAGCTAGATGGGTCACAGAGGAGGGCTGTACCACAAAACTTACGTTGTGGTTTTCGGAGATCTTCACATCTTATTCACCTTAGCTTTTGATTTTTTTTCCATGGTTTCATTTTCGTGTAGAGAGAGAGATATATATTTTTTTCTTTTCAACACTTGTCATTTCTATACTTAAAAGCTTTTTATTTATTTATTTATTTATTTAATCGCAGAAGTACACCAAAAAACAGAAATACAAACAGATAGCGCATAAGCCTTAATCTCCTCTTTAGTTTTCTCCTTGTTCTCATTTTATCCTAGTTGGATGACTGGCTCATTATAGCAGACTGATATGATTTAAAAAAAAAAAAATTAGGTAGTACCTTTACCTATACTAAGTTACGGTTGTTTACTTCAATTCAGGGCAACCATAGAAGCAAAATTTTAAGTCATGCCAAAAAACTACACTTAAAATACAGAATTTCGTAATGCTCTGAGTAATATTTTGCTGAAGCATAGTTCTATGCATGAAGTATTATGTGAGGGAGACCAGTGGGATAGCATCCAGTTATGAACTGTGAACTATAGGATCATTTAGCTGTCTTTGTCAGCTTTATGCCTTTTCAATTAGTTGATTAAATAAATCAAAAGAGCTTCGATGCTGATGTATCTTTTATTCATATTGGCAAGCTGGCTGTTGGAAATCCTCTCTTCATTCTACAGTAATTACTTTTTTTTCTACTTCAGAAGATTTCAACCCCTAGAGATGTACTCTTTGGCTATCGAAAGGGCGGCCAGACTTCAAGCAGTGTTGAACAAAAGTTAGTGTATTTTAATAATACGCCAAATTTGGATAACTACAGTAAATATCTGGAGTACAAGGAGTACCATTTAATCCAGAAATATATGGCATATACTTATTTTGAAAGATTTTCTGAAGAAGCCAATGCTAGGAGTCCTATGGACATCACTGCATTTTGAATTGTCACTATGCACATTACCAACAGGAGCTCATCTTGCAAAATACACAAATTAGGTATTTGTACCACACAACTGGCATATAGTTTCTTGAGATGAGAAATTTGGTGAAGAATTGCCTCACTGTAAAATGGCCACTTTCTTCCCACCTACACAGCATGGCGGGGAATACAGTTCCTCTTAGTTACAGCCCTTTCCATTGACCACTGCCTCCTGCTCTTTCCATAATATGGGAAACCATAGCTATCCTGTAGCATAGTATTCCCCTTAGCTCACAAAGAAGCAGCAAATGAGGGGAGGTAATGTGTATATCATTTCTTTCATGTATGACAGGTTGTTTTATCTGTCCTAATTGCAAAACTCAGTTTAGGCTTAACAATTGTACTGTAGCTAATGCTTTTATAATAATTCCTGCTGGGCCTTGGTTGTTGCACAAATGCATCAATAAAATCCATTGCATAGTTAGGGAAACTGCTTCTGAAGTGCTGCAAAGGCATTCCTTAATGCTTCATAAAAATGGGAAATATTAAAAAATATTTTATTTTCCTACAAGCTTTTTAATTGACACATATCACAATCTTTGGAGTACATAAAACACTAGGTATTGTGTGTTTGACAAATGCTCAAAGAAGCAATTGCCGATGATTTGTTCACAATGGTGAAAACTGGATGGTGAGCTCCCTGATGTAAGACTAAAGCTGCTGAAGAACTTTATAGTTTTGTTGCTTTCTAATGAGTCAATCTCAACTATATGAAGACTATAATTAATTAATTAATTAGTTTATTATATTCTAGTTCTTTTTAAAAGAGGCAGGCAATGATAATGGCCCTTTTTAGATATTATTTCATCTGATGTATCATAACATAAGGCAATCCCTAAGTTCCTCATACATTTAAGACATAGTGAAAGGCAACATAAAAAGAAATATATGAGAGAGGAACACAAGAAAGTAAGTGATTGTGCAGTGATTATGTTCAGTACACACGTGTGTCTTAGAAAATTCTTTACTTACCTTCTATTCAAAACATCTAACCAAAGACAACCTGGCTTGTTTCCCACTGAAAAATAATGCTTACCGTTGCAATACCTAATTCTTGATTCTTTCTTGGAAAACAAGGCTACCTTACTGTATAGGAATAGATGCCTAAGGAATAGCAGATACAGAGAGGCGTGTTTTCAGCTAGCCTATGGGAACTTCTCAGGAGAAAGGCAGGTCTAGATCTGATCTGTAAATTTTCTTTCTCTTTTCAGATAACTTAGCTCTTCAGTTCCCTAATGCTTACACCCCTGAATTTCATCAGAGTTAGTTCTCAAGCTCTCTTTTGAACTGAATGAACTGAGACCTGATTTTGGAGATAGTTCCCTCCAATGAGTGTTCATTATAGACAGTGTAGATGAAAATAGATGCCATAAATAGTATCCTCTGATATACCTGGTCTTCCATCACCAACCCACCAGGCTTCAGACTGCTCAGCCTGCAATCTAAAGCACTGTTACATGCCGTCATGCCATATCTTAGGACATGCAGCATGCACATTCAGTTTCATGCTGTAAAAACATCACTCTGGTGAGCAGTAACACAGCTCTCCAATTGCGTCAAGTAATTTGTATGGTAAAAGACACAGTATAATAATAATTATGACCAAGAAGGCATGAGCACCAGATAGAGCTAGCAGGAAATCACAGCCACGTATATGATGCGAATATGCCCGGGCCACCGTAGAGGGAGTCAGCTTTGTGTTACTTGGCTTGGGGGCCTGCAACCATTCCCTGGGGAAGACGCTTATTTGCAGTGTAGGTGTTGTCACTGTACCAAGCATAATTTAGTTATTTTAACCAACTCTTTCAAATAAAATGTATAAATAGCTCCATGGAAATGAGTTCTCCTCTCCTACAGATTTAACTACCAGACTGACAATCACAGACTTCTCTGTTAAGTTTTTCTGACCTTTGAATCTCCATTATTTTTTTTTAAATAAAATAGAGCATTTCCGATAGGAAAGGTGTAATCTCATCCCCTAATAGCTTCTAACCTGCTAATTAAAATATTTGCAATGAATAAGGGATAATAGGGATCTGAACTGTAGCTGAGCACATTTATAAAAAATAAATAACAAGCAATTTCAGAAACAAACCATTTGTGAATATATGTTGAAGACTGAAACATTTTTGTCAAAAATAAGAAGAAGTTATTGCAAAATTAAGTAAATTGTTTTCGAATTTCTAAAAGCTTTATCTATAAATGTAGCTTTTTGACATTTTACTTTAAAATGGGTTTTTATTTCATTAAATAAGAAAGAAAAATGTTTAAAAAGGACTAAGTAACATGACAATGTAATAAGACATTTTGATTTAGGTACAGCAAACCTAAACCTATGGATTTTTGGCTGACCCACAATGAAATTTTGAAATCTTCTTTTTCCAAAGTAAATACTTTAACAACTGTGAGGTTATACGAAGTTGAACAGCAGTATTTTCTTCCTTAGTTTTCTTTTAAAACACGACTGGTTGCTGTTCTGTACTTCAGAGAAAAGAGGTAAAGTAATATCTTCAGCAGTGTTACCATTCAGGTAGGTCCTGAGTTGATGAAAGTGCCAGATATTTATCGAAAGTGTTTAAAATATTTAAGATAAATTACTTAGTGTGTATGCATATATATTTTTGCCTATCCTTAATAAGCTGCATTGTAAATTTGCTTATAATATGCCTGCTGTTTTAGTTCTACCTTCTCCTTTTAAAAAATAGTGCCAGATGCGACTCCACTCCGGGCCTAGCTATAGGCCGATAGGCTTGTTATAGATGCATAAAAAAGCATGAATACTAGATCTAGCAGGTAGGATAGATGATGGAGAAATGTTTCATTTGTTGACTAAGATAGGTTTTGAGTATGAAATGGCTCTGAGTTTGCTCAGCCACACTGAGGTCTCAGTCCTGTGTATACAGAAACACAATTTTGTGAGGCGCACAAAATTTTTGAGCTACTCGCACAGGCTGTTGATGAACCTGAGGATACTAATCTCCCTCTGCAGTAAATGGAGGCTACTCAGAGGACCTAATAGTGTGCTTTCTTCATTGGAGAAGATTAGCTAACTCCATTGACATTAGAATAAATTTATGGAGACTAGGGTCGTTAAATTAAAATTATTCTTACAACACTTCCTTTTGTATTGGCAACTGCATCCTAAACAACTGCCTTATCTAAAAGTAGGAGACAAAAAATGAGGAGATTATTCTGGATTCTGTAACAGAATTAAATGTAAATCCCATTTCTTCGCTCTGTCTTTATCTGAACTTAACTCCTAGGATAAGCTAGGGTATCCTGATCCTCCAGTTGCCCAGACTGAGATTTATATCAGAGTGCACCAGGCTACTATCCAGCTGATAACCCCATATTTCATTTCCCGAGAGAGATCAAGAGTGATGGGAGTGATGGCATGTAAGCAGCTGAGCCTTACCTTCTTATAGAATTGTCAACCTGGGGATTGCTCCTAGATCTGTAATATTGACATATCCTGCTTCACATATCTGAGTCATAGGGAGTATATTGACTTTGAAACCAGGACTGCGAGTTCTATCTACAAGACATATATATTTATTTAGCAAGCTACTGTGATGTCTGTGTGTATTTGTGACAAATTTATTCTAAAAGCCTCAAGATTGCAGACAATGGAAATGTGTTTCCTTTTTGGATCTGAAGTTTCACAAATAGCTTGGAGGAAAGCTGGAAATTTCAACCAAACAGGAAGGGTTCTATTATGAGCCTGCAACATATGAAAATATATGAAAACAGAAAGGGAGGTGATTTCACAGAATCACAGAATTTCCTTCAAATCTCAAATATTTTGCTATTTATACAATGCTCTTACTTTAAGAAAATAAAGGAAAAATGAAACAGATAAAGCAGTAAAAGAGAAATGCTTTCCTTTGCTTTATCACAGCGTAAATGTATGTCACATTTGGAGAAAGTTTTCAGAATCTTTTTCATGAAACGCAAAAAATGCGTTGTTTTTTTTAATTTATGAAAATGTAGAAAAATTTTTCAAGGCCGGTTCAATGATGCACAAAGAATAGTTCTCTCCAAATCAAACAGAATTAAATAAACCATAGTTTCACCTATTGCAAAACTTCCTAAATTGTTTTAATATATACATGTTTAAAATCAGGCTTATTATTCTTTCAAAGTACTACATTTGTGATTGTTAGCTGTGTTGATGGAAAATGCTTAGTGAAAATATCTCAATAAGTATTGAACTAATTACAGCTTCTTTGACCAGTGTAATTAGCAGGACCTAGATGTTGATTTACTTGTTTATGAATGTAAAACACGCAAGTAGACACTACAGCACTAGTATTTCTGTTTAAAATGAATTGTGTGTTTTAAACCAAATGGAACCTTACATAAACAACTAGAACTTAGGCTATAGTAAAAAAGATCATCAGGAGTCAGATTTTTAAATAAATCAGCTGAAATTCATACAATGTTCTTGAAATTCTTGTGTTACTGTCGGAGCACATTAAGTTTGCTAATATTCACAAAGTTAACTACTAAACTTTTTCCGCCCTAGCAGAGGTTTATCCAGGCAGTAGAGTAACAGCCTGAATTAGGTGATTAAGCCAAAGCACAAAGCAATCATCTGGTTCCTGAAAGGCCTAAAATTGCCGTGGAGAAGCTATTTCATTGGCCTCAGGATTACTTACAAGTCTTCTGCAGACAGTGAGTAAAGTGAAACAGGATTTTCTTCTAAGAAGATAGATTGATTAACAGTTAATCCTGTCTGGACTCCATGAACTGTGCAGAGCGATATCAGCAGAAAACCTTTTATGCAATACCCATATAGGAAAAATCTATACTATTAACTTTCCCTTCACTTGTTTTAAGGGACTTATAACTTTCTGTTATTATATACATTTCTTTCAGTGGTATTTTTAAATCTCTGAATTAAAGGCCAGTCCTGAAAAAGAACTCTTACTTCCAAAACGTGACTAAGAGACACTTAGAGAAACTACTATCTAAAACCTTGACTAAAGAGGACCTCTTCTCTGTCATCTTCATATTTGTCTAGAAAATGTGCCAGGCATCTGCATCTAAGCACTGTTATGAATATGCCCTGAGGTAGCTTGGTCTGAGAGCTAATTTCTTAACTGTTGCTTAAACCCTTGTGGGATCCAGAAACTAGCAAAGTGATACCTCAACTCTGTGTGGGTCCAAACCCATAACTGTGTTTTAAATATACCTTAATCATACCAACAGCCTTGGATCCCTCACAGAAAGTCTGCATAGCCATTGAGCTTGTACGTAGTGGTCACCTCAGAGCGATGGACTTGCCTGTATGCGATAGCCTCATTATAACGACTGTGAGAACATCCAGGACGTAGGGATCCTGGGCTCAGTGCCCACTTAGGCAGAGAGGACACCACAGGTGAGCCTGGCTGCATACACCTCCAGTTGGGACTGGTTGTAAGCTTCTCTTGCCCTCTTGTTGAAGATAGACTACTGCACAAGAAAGAGTGCAAGACCTATGGGGATGGAAAGAGAGCAAAAAGCAGTAGCTTAGCGCATTTGCCATTTGCCACAGTGTCTGGATGATGAATCCTTCCTCTCAGTTAAATGCTTTACCCAAATAGGTGAAGTGTCTATTGTCCTTCCTTATTGTAAAGGTTAAAAACTTTTTTCATAGCATTGTGGATATATTATCTCTATCCTGATATAAAACGGCTCCTGAAATGACATAATTTTTGGTGAAGTACCTACAAGCTCTGATGTTAAAGAACTCATTTTTCATTAGCACAGATCTTTTTAGTTTGGTTGTATGGAGAGAGCAATCCGCATGAAGCATGTCTTTTGATCAAGGAACAAACTCATTTTTTATTGCCATATTTAGTCAATACTTGGTAAAATGTTGAATGAAAAACTGAACAGCAGGTGGGATTTTCCAGAAATAATGTACAAAAGCCTCTGAAAGGTACTCTTCAAAAACTGGTACTGATAATTGAAATAAAATATATGAAAGTCACATAAATTTTTTTCTTTGTACCCATAAATTTTTGTGCACACACATATATGAACAAATAATACCTTTTTTTTTTCTCACTCAGGGTTATTGTTTTCATTGTAAGGAATTGAAGGGACACACCCGGTTGTTTTTTGAAGACAACTTTTGATTTTTTTTTTAAGAAAAATAATGAAGAGTCAAAGTTGCATTGATTTAGGATTTTTATTTGTTTTTAGGTGCCTTGCCACTTTTTTCATTTCATCAGCTTCTACTAGGTTTACATAAGGATATGAAAATGGTCGTATTGGGTCAGATTAAAGATTCATCTGTCATTAAAGCCTGAATCTAACAATAGCAAAGAATTGATGTTTGGGAAAAGAATTTAAGCATAAGGTAAGTATATAGCTTCTGGCATTCTGCTCTTTAGGGAATTTATTAACTGGAGGTCATGTCTATTTTTTTCTCCAGAATTATTCTAATCACTTTAAAATCTCTCTTAAACATTTGGTATCCTCACATTTTGTAGCTACAATTTCAAAATTAAATGTTATATCATGTAGAAAGCAATGCATCATGTTTGTTTTAAAGCTTCTGCCTGAAATTTCAGGAGCATGGACCCTGCTCTTCATATTATGAAAACCACTGAATAATAGCCACCTCTTCACTTTTACTATAACTTCAATGAATGTGCATATCTTAAAGGTATTTGAACCTTACCGTATTTCTTTGTACAGAAGCTATTCAATTCTTTTGATCTTCCTTACAACACTTCATGATACCTTTTCTTACCCTAGTCTACCTTCTTTGAGATGGGGCAGTGCCAGAAATGGAAATCCTGTTCATGATACGAGTGCATCATGGATTAGTCCTTTTACCACTACTAAGCATTAAGCTGATGTGGCCTCAGCAGAGCTGCGTAGACGGGAAGGATCACCTCCCTTGACAGGCTGGTGATGCTCTTCCTAATGTAGCCCAGGATACCATTGGCCTTCTTGGCCACCAGGGTGCGTTGCTGACCCATATTCAACTTGCTATCCACCAGGAATCCTAGTTCCTTCTCTGCAGAGCTGCTTTCCAGCCAGTCAGCCCACAGCCTGCATTCCTTCCCAGGTACGGGAGACTGCACTTGCCTTTATTGAACTTCCTGAGATTCTTCTCTGCCCATTTCTCCAACCTGTCAAGGTCCCTCTAAATGGAAGCAAAATCATTGGGTGTATCAGACACTCGTCCCAGTCACGTGCCAACTTGCTGAGGGTGCGCTCTGTCCCATTATCCATGTCGTTAGTGAAGAGGTTAAACAATATTGGCTTCTCCATGATTCCTAGTCTAAAGCCATCCTTACCAGATTGGCTAGACTGTTGGCAAAGATACTATTGTGCCATTTTGTCGGGTGGATTCCATCTTTACCAAGCAGTTGTTGGTCCTTGAACAGGGTCCTGCAGTCACAGAAGCTAAAACCTTGTTGTCGACAACAGCTGCACAAGCAATTATTGACCGGCAGGAACCACTCAGTCCTCCTCAGTCCCTTTCTCTTCATCAGCAGGACTGAGGAGACCACTAGCTGGGCCTCTATGCCTTCGTCCATCACCCTGAGAGCCATGTAGTCACACTTGATACTTTCTAGGTCTCCCCTGGTATTGTTGGTGCCCAAATGGAAGAGCAGCGTGGGGTAATAGTCTAAGGAGTGGGCAAGCCTCGGCTGCCTCTCCACATCCCGAATGCAAGCCTCTGGCAAAAAGCACACAGCCCTAGAGAGCAGGTCAGCTTGGCAGATGAGGGCCTCTGTCCCCCACAGCAGGGAGTCTCCCACTACTAAAACTTGCGGCTTCCTTCTGTTGCTGCTGTGTGGATGAGACTCAACTGGCACAGATGCTCCAGCTGACAGAGCTCCCAGCTCCTAGACAGTTATGACCTGTGCAAACATATGTGTCCATCACACTGTAGGTCATTCCAACCTGGATGCCATCTCTCATTCCAAAAGAGGGTGAATTTCCTGCAGACCCTATGTCCTATCTGCCAAACTTTTGAGAACATTTCAGACAGCCTGGTGCATCAGAGATGACCTGGTAGCACTAGGCAGCTATGTTTATGCAGCTAATGTAAGTCCAGAGGACTTTAGTCAGTTTCCTATTTTAGACAGTTAAATTTAGATATCCACTTGTCAAGATGGTATCCAGGCTGCAGTCAAAATCGATGAAGACTGAGGACAGAGGCCAAATTAATTGCATAGATACATCTTGTGGTGATGAGTCGCTTCCATCAGGATTCATTGAGATTCTGAATCTATACATGGGCTTCACTGAAGTACGTGAATAGGCCTCTTAATCCTAGAGGTAATATAGACAGTATAAACTTTCTCAATATTAAATACATATATAGATTCTGAATGGTCAGCGTCAAACTCTACTAAACTGATCGATAGTATGTTTCTTGGCGTTTTCCCACCTGTTACTGCTCAGTGGGATCTAAACAGTATTCAGATACTTAAGACAGACCATTTTGTAAGCAACGAAATATTATTGGTTAGTGAGAACATGGTCCCAGTTTTCTCATTTGTGGTGGTAAGGAGGTATATTTATGTTCAAAAACCTGCATATGAAATTGATAGAATGTAACTCTTCCTCTTGGTTTGTATTTCAGAAATGAATGAAGATGTGATGATAACTTTTGAAACTCAGTCTGCTGGGATATTTATTTCAGTACTGTCATATTACTACCCTCTGAAGTAGGCAGGTAGGTAGGTGAGTGCCTCTTCTGTTCTCACTTACTTTCACACTTCAATGAAATTTTGCAGAAAGCCTAGAAAACTAGTAAGTAGCTTATAATTGGGCTTTGGGTTGTCCCTGGAGTACTACTGGTAAAAGGAAATATTGATGCTGGTTTTTTTTTTTCCTTCAGTGTAAATGTAAAAAGATGGTTAGATTTGTCTTTGCTAACGAGACAATTTCAAAGCCAGGCATAGATCTTGCATGAGTTATACTTTCAATGCATATTCCTAAAGTCATAGTGATGGTTATCTTAAGCAAATGAGACAAACCTTGACACAGGAAACTGTGCTTTGCCAGATAAATTTTTTTGGTGATCACATTTAGGATAGTATCATTAAACAGTTTATTACTCATATTATTAAAAGCATGTGTGTATCATACATATCTATATAATAAGCATCAAATTGCTGATGCAAGTACATTTGGTTGATTCAAAATAAGCATTCCAGATAATTTGAATTAATCAATATGAGTCAAACATCAGAAGCAATAGAGATTATTAATCACTACAAATATTTACAATATGGATCAAACTCTCCTAAACTTTAGTGAGTATCAGCCTGTGATGCAGTCACTCATTCGATCCAGTGTTAGGCCATGTATTTCCATGGTCAGATTTCAGATCTCTGAGAGTTTAATTTGAACAGCTTCCCCAGACATCAAAGTGAACCTTCTCCTTCTGTCCCGTGAACAGCTGGCTCAAAGCTGTGTAGGAAAACTGTGGAATTAAAGGTATCTCAGCCACCACGTAAGTTTATATTTCCTAAAAATATATTATCATTTTAAATATGAGATTTTATTTGATAGATAAGATAGAGTTTGTTGATGTTGTCCATATTTACAGAGCAGTACCTGACACAGCAAAACTGAATAGTATTTCTAGAAGTTTCTATTGAGCAGACACTCAAGTGGGCAGCAAGTGGACCTTTTCTTCACTGGGATTTCATTAATGTACAATGGCTTAATTTTAAGTAGGGGATTTATTTTCACTTACTTGAGGATTATTTGCTAAAACATTCTTAAGGCATTTAAGGACTGTACATATCTTATATAGCTGTTGTGCATATCTTATATAGCTGTAAATATGCTAAGAGAGCTCATTTACTTTCAGATCTAGCTCCATACCTAATCTTACCTTTTTGCTTGTGTTCACTGTTAATTTTGTTACAAGCACAGGCTTTTTTTTGTACAAAGGAATTAAATTGTTCTCTGAAAAGAGCATCTTTTGTATTTAACTCCTATGAACGTTAACTCCGTGCGAAGGTAAAGAGGAAAAGACAAAACAGTAGGGATGAATGGAAAAATTACTGCAGGAAACAGGCGTCCCAATGAGTAAAGAATAAATGAAGATAAAAACATTCCCAGTGAATGTACTAATTTATATTTGGTGGCCCTTCAAATCACACATTTATTTTTGAAAAATTGCTGAAAAATTTATAGTTGCTGTTCATCCAGTCTTTCCCTTTTGAAGCATGGAACAAATAACATTTTACATAAAGATTTGCAGTGATTTGTTAATTGAAGACCTAGCTTTTTAGATTGACTTTAATAATGTTTAGTGACTTTTTCCAACAAATTTCACTGCCAGTTCTCATTTTCCATATGCTATCACTCTAGAAGACCTAAGACAATTGTAAGGTGGCATGAAGATGAGGCATGAGAGAGATTCCTCTCCACTGCTTGAAAAATCTTTTTTTTCCTTAACTTCTGTGAAATTTTATGCATTTCATAGTTTTCAAATTTGAAATGTTAAATGCTTTTGTGCTCAAGAAGTCAAGGAAACCATTTAAGTCAATAAGTGACAATGGAAAGTAACAATCATAGGTGCTAACTAAGCAGTGTTATTTTGAGGTTTCATTCTCTCAAATTAAGGGGTGGATATTTTGAAGTGTGTTTTTAATGATACTTAAAAGGTGAGTGAAATAACATAATTTAAAGGCTGGATAATGCTTTTAAATATAAAATATAACCTCCAATTTTCCCTAAAAGCATCCATTATAGATAAAGAATCTGTTCAGGCAAAATTAAAGATAAGTCATGTACGTTCTTATTAGAAGTCAGAGTTGCATTTTTATGCATATTTTCCTCTTGACCAGTTACAACCAGTAATATAATTTGAAAAATAGTTTTGGAAACTCCTGTGACTATCTTTATTTTTAGTCTACTAAAAAGAAAATTTGCTCCTTTTTTGGAGTCATTACATTAAAAAAAAGAAAAAAAAAAAAACAGTAGTGTCATCTGCTATGTCTTATTGACTTCAAAGGCAACCGGACTAGATTCTTAAATTTCAAGCCTGACAAGGTCTTTAGAAATGTCCACATCCACCCTGGCTGCTGAAATGTCTTGCTAGTTTACAGACAGGTCCAAAGTCAGAGAAAGTAAATAGAAATACAAATATTTATTTCAATGAGTGTAAGAGGGAGTTTCACTGAAATTTTTTCTGCCCATGATCACTCATATGAATGAGAATCATGAAGAAATACAGCAAAATTCTTTTAGTAAATATTTGATTGTTATGTTTAAATCAATTAGATTCAATTACTGGGTATAACTATGCCCACCACAAGTTCTTTGTGGTTTTAATGACATCAGAAACCATGGTTTTAAGTTTATTAAACTTAATTATAGATAACATATTTTGCTACTAGATAATTAAAAGAAAAATCCTGTCAGAAGTGTTTTTCCTGTGTTATAAGCCTTTCTAAACAAATTAATATGAACTGTCACCGTTTAATAGCATCTGATGTTAATATCTGTAAATCACTGTGGATGACTGAGATTAATAGGTTGTTTCTTCTACGGCAACTGAGGCCCCTTTTGTGTAAATTTTTAGGATACCATTCGCTAAACTGTCTCTTCATGTGCAGATTTTTGGCCTTGATTTGAATTTTATTTAGCTGAGAAAACTAAATGTTTTATCCAGTGGTAACTTATTATTCTGGCGTTTTTTTTGGTATTCCCTACATTGGGACTTCTCCACTTTATTTCAATCTTATGGCTAGAAAACCAGTAGCCTTAAGCATAACATGTATTTGTTTCTTGCTTGATGGTTGATGGTTGTTCTTCTAATGAGAACAGCAAAGAACAAAGCCCTGCTGCAGCATTCCTAGACCAGGGACTGGAGGAAAAAAAAAAAAAAAAGTATTTAGTAGAAGTGAACTTTTAACTTTTAAAAATACAAAAAAAACAGTGTTGCAACATGTAGCATGCCATTTTGAAGTATTTTCTTTAGAAGTTATGTTATATTTTGAAGCGGTCTTCTTTTTTGCAAATTTGAGGTCACTTATAGCTTTAGATTCATAGCTTCTCCAATATAGTAAATGAGATATTATGACCCATGATATTAAATCTCAGGGATTGCATTGCAGAGACAGTTACATGTCCAGTCTTGGTAATTTCTCATTTCGTACTGTTTAGAATGAGCAAAACACAAAGACCTGAGACACTGGAAAGATAACCTTGTTACTTTGAGTATTTAATAATGAAAAAGCTCAACAATATTTTGAACATGTTACGCAGAGCATCTAAAATATGGGAGTTTCAGTAATATAATTGCAGCTATCAGTAGGCAAATCAGAGCATAGAGATACATGAGCCTGGAAGACCAAGATAACTCTGTGTTTAACCTTTGCTGTCTGAAAAGTTGATATCATGGGTGGAAGGATAGCTGAATACTAATTGTCCCATGGTAGCTTGCAGGGCAGGCTGGCTGATATTTTGGCTTTGATTTGGATGTGACTTATCTATATTATTAAACTGGCAGCCCATCAGCCTTGTCAGTTGCATTCATGCCGGGGCACCTTGGAGAAAATACATGAATGACTGTTCTTTTTCCCAGGTGTTCACTGCTGTTTTCAGCAGAGATCCCAAACTTTTTAAACTGGCATCTTGCCAGAATGCAAAATTCTGCACACTATTTGCGTACTGTGAAGCAGATGGTAGCTGCCCTCATCGTTAATTTAGAGGTTTACCTTGAGAGGACTGCAGTTCATGCCTTAAAATACTTCATCTTGATGTTAGCACTTTAAAAAAACTCTCCTTTTGTCCCTGACAAAAAGGCTATCTGCCTTGGTGCAATTGTTGAATACTTAGTTTCTACATATACATATATGCAGACACATGCAAACACACACATACATACTATTAAAAATTGTACCATTCATGCTTATGTTTATGTGCATTTTTATATATGTCTATCTATCTTTCTAAAATTTGTTAATACAAAATGAAAGTGTTATTACAAGAATTAGATGAAATTTATGTCCATAATTACGGTTTGCTAGTTTTGTTCTGTATCTAAATGACTGAACCAAATATTCATTTTATCTAAAAATTCTTCTCTTCTGTACTGCTGCAAATTGATTTTGAACAGAAATGTATTTCATCTGTGCTAGGTAAGCAACCATTGATAATTTATGTATCAGGATGGGCTAAGCCTATCCTGTAGGCTGTAAGAACGACAGCATCTGAGCAAAATAGTAATTAAGATAAAATAAAATATTTTCATGAAATGTAGTATTTTGGGGAGGTGTGGTGATATCTATATCTAGGTAATTGTACATGAAGCCTTTTCAGATCATAACACACTCCTGATTGCTACTAAAGTTATCTTAAATGTTTTATTTAAAGTCTTAAATGGTATGATTTTTTTTTTTTTGGTTAGTCTCATTAGTGACATATTTGAAATAAAAAAAAAAAAAAGAGATTTATTAAAATTTTTCCTTCCTTTTTCCCCCCTGCATTTGGCTTCTAATTTTTAGTGCAATATGAACCTTCTTCATAGTGTATTTCACAAAAGACCTAAAGATACTATCATAAACAAACTCCCCAAGTGGAGATATTTATAACAGTAAAATTTCAAGACTGTGACCTAAAACATGGTCTCATTCTGCCCTAAATCATTGTGGAAGGTGAGATTTCTGTCTTTGACTTTGTTGCTGGTAAATTGTTGTGATGAAGCAGCACATATATTCGGCTAGGTGTTTGCATACTCTCGTCATGCGGAGTTTGACACTAATACTCTAAAACAAAATAGATGATTATCAAAGCTCATGATAGAACTGTTTACATTCATATTAATTTGTTAATTCTGTGATAATTTTTCTTTTCTAAAGTAGCCATTGAAAAACAGAATTTGGAAGGCGAGTCTGAGAACAGCACTGAGACACACTACTCTGTGCATAGTCGCGTAGCCTGAACTTGTACGTCATCAACATAATGCTGAACTGAGCTGGCTTCTCACATTTTACAGACGGATATTGGAAGAGTGCTACGCAATTTATGAAATGACTGGGGAAAGGAGAAAGTGAAATTTTAGCTTTTAGAGGTTTCTCATTGAGTAGCTGGAGGCCTAATATCCATAATATGCCATTTTAAACTGACAGCATTTGTGTTCTGTTTAGTCTGCAGCTATGCTGGCTACCAGATCTACCCGATGATATCGAAACTAGCAAGAAATCCAATCATAATATCATATCGTTACATTTATAACACGTATACCAATGACTTGGATAAATATTAGAGGAAGATAGACAGATGGAGTAAAAAGAGAAAGCCAGAGATATACCTGGCAAAAATTGGTGGAAATTTATTTAAGGCATTCTGCAGTTGTATCTATTATGCACAACAAAGTCAATAGAGCTGTGTCAATTTATCTCAAATGAAGTTCTGGTCCAGTATCAAGTCTCTCTTTCCTTTGCTGCCTCTGGCAATAGAAATATAGTGAAACATAAGCTGCAGATTGAAGGCTTAAAGCACACTTTAAAAATGTTCTAACAAGAAATATGATAGATAAATCAGGAAATATATGAAATCCCTGGAGAATGGCTGTTGGGAGGTTTCAAGCTCAGTGCATATCAGGCATTTTCATTTTGCATTTAAGTCCTAAAGGGACTGTTATAATTTCCTTGAACTTTTTGAATATAAAACAGGTCATACAATTTCTCAGAGTGGTTGCTGCATCAATTTTTTGATAGTTTATTTTAAATGAACTGAACCATAATGGCTCACCTACCAGCATTAATAGGAGGAGTTTGTACGTTCCCGGTATATATATTGAAAGTACTTTCATCAAAGGCTGACATTTTTATTTGCTATAATTTTAATTACAACTTGATTCTATTTTTTTAAGTGATTTAATGTAATCTGCAAGACACTAACACTGAAAAACTCTGTACGTTTGTATTTCATTAGTCTTCCCTCAGAGAACAGGCAAGCAGGATAAACAGAAGAATGAAAGTCCCCAAACAACCTTTCATTTCTATGATACATAAATCTCTATATACAGAAATCACTCAAGTTACAAATTTTACAATTTTTATTCCTTCCAGGCAAGTGATCAAAGAAATAGCCATAAAATTTGAAACTAGGAAGACAAAAATTTGTTTTGATGTAATGAGCTAGACACCATACTAATAAAATCAGCAAATATGATTCAATCAATACAGTGCAACAAAATTTTGCAGCGCATTTCACAAAAAAATATGAAACCTAACCTTTTCGCTAGTACACAACAAAGACTTACTAAGTTGTAACATCAGGGATTTCAGTACTCTAAAAATAGCTTTCTGTGTACTTTTTATTAAATAATAAAGATAATATATATTAAAACCTACATCAATAAAAATGTTATGAGACTATAATTATTCTTCATTTATTCACTTTCCTTATAATTTGCCGCATTCAGTAGCTTTTCCTAATTAACTTTCCTGTATTGGGAGTAGGATTCATTTTAAATGTTGCATTTAAGGACGTCATCTCCATTCAGGCAATAGAAGAGATAGGCACCTGCACTCCCAGATGCTAGCAATTAATCCCTGAGACAGATGTTTCAGGATTGGATGAATCATCTCCTAAAGGTGCCTTCTCTCGCCATCGACTATAGATATGAGGAGCTTAGATGAAACTTTTGTGGTGAAAACAGAAAAGAAAAATGAAATCCTATAATAAACCTTCAGCACACTTAACTGTACACTGAGCAATTAAAAACAAACATGAATCTATATAGTTACAGCTAGTTAATCTTCAGAAAGACGACTTAAGAAGCTTTGCCAAACTTACTAACCCGCCCTTCAGCTTCCCTTCTGCTGAGTCTAGCCTACAGTTTGCTCCTGGGTTTTAAGGTGACTTCAAAATCCTATTTTTCTCCTAGATTTGAAGTAATCTCTGTGCCAGTAGCTGTCTTCCTGCCCAAAACTCTCCTCAAAGTAGTCATCCTGGGACATGATTAGATTTTGCAAGGGAGTGAATCCAGTGTAAGCATCCATATATGAAACTAGAGAATGTATCTTTAGACTGAGGAGAGGTGTCGAGACACTGACTTTGGCCAACAGCGCATAGCACTGTGTGCCTTCACACAGAGATACAGATCCATTTAGTCTACAGCTTCACTGAGAATGGAAGGATGCTTGAAGCTATGTGGTCCAGCATGGTGTGGCCTGGTATGTTCTCCATTGTTTTCCAGGACCTACTGATGCTTCATTTGCCCTAAAGCTGCAGCTATGAACAGATGTAGGCAGCATTTCCTCAGACTAGGGTCAAGCTATCTGAAATATATCCACCACACAGGTGTTACCTTAATCAAAAGTGATCATGCTTTGGAGGGTCAGCAAAACACCTACACCTGTGAAAAGTGACTTCACACTATCTCTGATGGTCTGCAGCTATTTCACAGCTTACTGACAGGTAGAGAGCTAAGTGTACTCAGTTTCCTAGGGCAGAAGAGGGTTACTTCCTGTAAGCTAGGGAGGAAAGTAATATTATGGATCTTTCATGTAGGCTTGTCAAAATAGGACATGTTAGAAGGTGCATGCAGATACATTTGCAGACACAGGATGTGTAAGGACCTAGTGCTCTGCCTAAAGGAGGGGAACTTTGGTGTTAAAAAGAGGTTTTCCTTCTTATCTAGACAGAATTTTAAAATAAATAAAGAGAATATGCTCAGTCATTGTAGACTATCTAATTTAACATAATGAAGCATTTGATATGTGTTACCACTCAAAAATAAAGGACATAAAAGAAGGCATCTTCTGAAAATATTGCTGTTTTGTTATTTTGAGGAATTTGAGTCTTAGATCCCTGAATACCTACACTGCCTACATATCAGCTTTTGCTGTGGTGCAGACTAGTTTTCTAGTGATTTCCAAGGGTGATGTCTAGGTCCTTGCGGAGAAGTCAGGGATGCCCAATTATTTTGACCCCAATATTGGGTTTTTAAGTGTAAAGATATAAATATATATGGTCTTCCCAGCATGTTTTGGTCTCTCTAGAATCCAAAAATTGGTCCTCAGCTGTGGGTAGAGTAGTGTAGGTTGCAGCTGGAGAGGTTGGTCACACCAGATTTTGTGAAATATTAATATGACTTCTTAACACTCTCTCTCACAGCATTCTCATCTGGAAGCTAAGGAAATACAAGCTGGAAAAATGGACTGTTAGAAAGTTTGAAATTTGGCTAGACCACTGATTTAAAAGGGTAGTGATCAATGACTTACTATCTAACTGGCAGCTGATAACAAGTAGAGTACCTTAGGGGACAATACTGGAACCTGTACTGTTTGTTCAACATCAGCAGCAGCAGTGGGGACAATGGCATGCGTGACACTGATAAACTTGAAGGTTAGACCAACAGAAACCTCATCAAGTTCTCAAGGACAAGCTCGGAGTTCTGCCTCTAGGGTGGAAAAACCTTATGCACTAATGTAAGTTGAGGCGGGGCTGGCTGAGCAGCGACCCTGCTGAAAAGGACAGGGAGCTATGGTGGTTGCAAGGGTGAACATGAGTGAACAGTGCACTCTCATTTCAAATGAGACACACAGTGTGCTGGTAGTCTGTATTACAAAAGATATAGGTAGGGAAGTATCATCCCTCTCTAGGCAGCACAGATGAGGCTGCACTGGAATATTGTGTCCAGTTTTAGGTCTTTAACTCTCCAATTGAAGAAGGTTGTGGAGAAACTGGAGATGATCCAGTGGAGGGCTACCAAGATGGTCGTGGCCTGGAGTACATCTTATGAAGACAGTTTGAGGGAGATGGGCTTGTTTGGTCTGGTAGAGAGGAGACATTAATATAAGATATATTACTTGTTTGCAATTTGAAAGACAGTTAAAAAGTAACAGAGCCAAACTCTTCTTGGTAGTGCCAGATGACATAGCGAATGCCAAGCACCACACATTGTGACTAGGAAGTTCAGGCAGGTTGTTACGAGAAAACATTTTTCCCTAATGTTCCTGGAGGTTGTGCAACACTGGAAGGCGGCATGGAATCTACATCTTTGGAAGTTTTCAACATTCACCTACGCAAATCCCAACCTAGTATTGACAGTAATCCTGATCTGAGTAGGAAGCGGGACTAGACCACTTCCAGATGTTCCTTCCAATTTCTGTGGCTCTATGATTCTATGAAACATAAACATGTAATATCCCATGTTGCAGTTAGCTACTACTGTAGAGAAGTAATATAATATTCCATGGGCCTAATCCAAAGTCAGCTGAAGTCAGTGTAAAAAGTCTAGGTAAATCACGTCCCATCTATGCTTCTCAGTTTGCTGTTTACGTATGTGACATGTTTAATACCTTTGTTAGAACAGAAAGATCTAGATTTCAGAATCCATATGTAGAACATAAAAAGTTTGAGTATGAATATATAACACATACTGTGCTCAGTTGCTGCTATCAAGAAAACTGATACACTGTTCTTATTTCATCAGATATGATGGATTATGAGTGTGGCCACAGTAGTGTTTGCTGCTGTTCCTTATCCAAATCTGAAGCTCTGCAACGAAGAAACTGCCCTAGACCGTGCTTCTGTACATTATAGGCATGAGAAAATGGAAAGCAACCTTCCTTCCTGAAAAGTTTAGATTCCTGAGATTCCTTGTTCTGTTGGAGATAAGTCTCAACAGGACACTCAGGTCCCACTGATTACTTTATATAGTCTGCTGGCAAAGAAAGAGGAAGAAGCCTAGGATAAGCTTCTTGCTGATGGGCCTTTCTTGCTTGGTTTGCTTAGAGGAGAGACATCAGCAAGTAATGTATTTGTGCATACACATCGGAATTGGAGCCTGGGAGCAGAGGCAGCTGTGTACCCTTCTGTAGAGAGGAGTCAAAAGGGATTTGCACGAGACAGAAGAATTCTGAATGGTGTGCATACCTAACGGCCTGGATTGCCAAAGGCACTCGGAATAGTTATTTGCCTCTGTATAATTCTGCCAAAGTGCACTTTGGATGCCAAGAACACCTTAGATAAGATTATTTTCTTCCTGGTATGAAGGTAACTTGGAACTGTAAATGGTTCAGTATGTTCAGATACCAAGAGTAAAAAACAAAATATGAACTACTTTGTCTGATGCGGAAAAAAAAACGGTTTGAGGTATTGGAGGCACAACTCAAAATTTAATTAACCTTATCCTATCCATATTAGAGGACAAAGATAAGCCCTTAGTTTGTCATTACCATATGTAAACTAGAAATTCTGTGGAGGCTGCTTAAGTATACAGTCTTAGTTTGCTCAAATTTATTCAGTAAAACCAGCTGATTAGGTACAAACTGAGGTAATATCAAGAAGCTGTGCTAGGAAAGTCTTATGTCTTACTTTTACGGGGGAAAAAAAAGAAGAAGAAGGATGAGAATGAGAAGATGTTGATCAGACTTCAGGCACACCCAGAGATAAAAAAATACAAACAAAGAGAAGGTTTTATTTTAAAGTTTTGTGATCAGCTTTAACAGGTGACACAAAGGGCTTTGTATTACACTATCTACTATACTTTAAACTTTAAAATTATACTGATAGGGACCTTGTCAGAACCATGCAGTAATCTGACCAGAACTAAGAAAATAAAAAATATTATTACTAACCTGACATGAGCCATGTCAAACAAGCTCAGAGAGTGTATAATTAGTGGCTACCAACCTTGTCTAATTGAAACAAATGTACTAGATGCAGCATAATAGGGCTTCTTTATAGGATGGAGACCTCTGCAATGACATTGCTAGCTAATGTTCGTATATGGGTAGAGCCAGGTGAAGACTCTCATCCTTCTGGATCCTCTTTTTAACAATTAATACTGCTGCTTATGATTTAATACTGTTACACATGAGTCAAATGACAGATAATGACCTAAAACAGTACAAATGTCCCCTAAATAGGAGAAAGGACAGGAAATGTACTCTAAGCCACTTGAACCCTCTTTTAGTATCTCACCAAGATTAATTCTCTTTCTAGTCATATTCAACATCCACACTCTCCTTCTGGGCCAGGGTAATATTACTATCTTGTGTGTTCACACCCCATTCAGAAGCAGCAGCTGCAAATGCAGTCAGGCTGTGAAGTTGCAAGGTAGAGGAACACACATCACTCCATCAGCTGACCCTTTTTCTCTGACAGGTGCAAAGTGGCCTCGAGAACCTTGAATGAACCTTAGCAAAGCTATTTTATTACTGCCAGCAATAACCACCATAGTTATTTGGCTAGTGTCCCTGTGTCTAGAATTAGTGTCTAGACTCAAATACTAGATACCTCTCCTTACCCTGCGCTACACATGACTATAACACTATGGCCAGGTGGTAAGCAGTTCAAGGGTATAAAAAACCCTATTCAAAACCTAAAAAAGATAAATATTCTATTAGCAGGAAAAAGAAAACATTGAGTTCTTACCTCTGGTGCAATATTCTTTGTTTGAAGGTGCACATTCTCAGGTAGACAATTTCCTTTTCTAATGGAGAAGAAAAACTGGATTCTTTACTGACATCAACCTGTCAAATAACAGTATCTATGAGTAATGCTTCCTAACCTCTCTAGTTATCTAGGAGACAGATGTCCTATCATAGTGAGCAATGGCCCAGTCTCAGTTATTTATACCTTTGTCACTTCTCAGCTGGACTGCAGCAGTACAGCATATCTTGTCATGAAGCTGCTAGCATTTAGGAAACCCCAGTGGGTACAGTATCAGATCTCCTCAGCAACCATGGCTATTGTATAAGACATGTCTTCTGATCTCTGCTCTGTCTCCCTGGATAGTATCATCATTATATCCAAGTCTCCCTCCTTATTAAGGAGGCTTATGGGAGCACAAAGGGGTGAACACAGTCGCTAAAAGATCAACAACTGCTGTGTGTGAAAGGCTGTCATTACATTCGCACCTTTCTAGCACAAAGAAATTTTCTGTAAAAAGGTGTACAGGCTTGCCCGTCCAGCACACAAAGCATTTTCAGGGTCCAACACAGGGTGAGAGTAGGAACAGCTCCAGAAGCTGTGGGCCACTATGGGCCATACCTCCCACTTTGAACAGACAATCTAGCCTCACTGTCAACAATCAACAACTAGCAAGAGAGGGGTGTCTGCAAAAATTAAAAACTCCAAAACAAATGTTTATCTGCATATAATTCTTCTTCTGGGAGTAATATCAGAGAACAAAGACACTGGAGAGGTTTGGCAACTTACTTAACATGCTTCTCAGAAATTATGATGAGCATTGTACAGCAACCTACATTGAAGAGATTTGAATAAAATTTGGATATGAAATATAACCTTTACTATAGGATCAAAATCTCTTTATAGTCTCAATTTTAATTTTCTTTAAGACGAAAAGGTTTTTTATTTTTCTTTTTTTTTTTCCTTCCTGGAAAAAGGCTGAAGAACAGGCTTTAAGATGGGTATGCAAACCACTAACTTCCTAATATAACAATTTAGTAAAATTCATTTAAAACAGTACTAAGTTAAATTTGTGGAAGAATTCACTACAATAATGAAAACTGAAATCACTGAAGTATTTCCAAGTCTTCAGAGGCATTGTTTTTCCAGCACAGAAGGTATTTGATTTGTCAGAGATGACTAATAAAACCATTAACATGAGCTGATTTTTACATAGCTAAAAGGATGTTTTGTATAGCTATAAAGATTTATAAGATTTTTCCAGAAAGTAGCACTTTCATTTCCTTGCATTCAATCAATCTTGCTAAAATAACCATAACTTACAAAGAAGAGCTAGTAATCTGTGAAATAAAAGACAGGTCTTACTACCTGCTGTAAAAGAATTACACAGAGGCATTTACAAGAAAGCGTAAGAATAAAAGAGCTTGCTTGGCTATATTCCTGTTTGCCAGCCTACATATATCATTACAGACGACATTGATTCATTATGTACTAGCTGCAGTAAAGTTCACTGTTTAAATCTAAAACTAAAACAAAACCCTGCAAAATCAATGCATACAGAATATTGTAGTGTTATTTTTTGGTGAATCTTCAAAAATTTGAATTTCTCCCTTTTCATCTCACTAATTAGGGAGTAGCTTTGATTTTTTCAAGTCCTGAAGGATGAGCTGGTCCTGTGGTAGGATAAATTTGATGTAAGACGTAGGTCCTTAAACAATTTGATGACAAGAGATCTCTTAAAGAGAAATGAGAGAAGAAAAGAAGAGGGATGTCTTCTAGAAATATGTTAGCCTTTGATGGACCTAAGTCTGCAACAAAGAACCTAGTCTAAATGACTGTGGAGTAGGATTAATTGATACCTGCAGCAGCATTGATAGGGGTCTGAGAGGAATCTGAATAACAGTGCTCTAGCTGAAATGTTGTTTTTATAATCTTTGTGAATGCTTGCTATGACAGTGTTATAATGACTTGATATTTGGGGTAAATGCTTAGTATCAAAGGTCGTCTTCACAGAAATCACTGATTAGGTCCTATCATATAACTGCATTATGGGAGATGCAATGTATAGCGCAATTGTCATTAATTGAAAACTGAACAAAATTATTACACAGAGAAATTGTACAGACTCTCTTTAAGGACAGCCTCAGCATAGCCTGAATAGGTACTGAGGAGGAGTAGAACCCATTTCTCAACATCTCTGTCTCTGTCACCTGCCTAGACTAAGTTTGCTTTAGGCTTAGGCAAAATAAAATTGTTGCCTGGAAAAGCAGAATACTGCAGCAGTCTAAATGCTGTGCTCGTGTCGACTGCTTTTCTTTTACTGGAGTCTTATAAGGTCAGGCTGGCTGCAGCTGAAGTGTCAGAAGAAGAAAACCTGATTTCCCTGAACACCCTGCAATCTCTCTTATCTCTGCCCTCTCCCCCTACATCTCTACCTCTGATGGCAGAAGAGACCTGAATTGTCCTTTCTGGGTAGTAAAATTATGTTTTGCATGTTCTGCTATGGAGCTTGAGGCTGGGTCTGTGACGAGATCCAAGAAAAGGAGGCATTATGGATGGCTTGGCTTCATTCCCCCAAATGTGGGGCACAGCCGACTCTTAAGGATGTCTTGTGTAATAAGGCACCTGTATAAGGCAACGGAATCTACAAAAATACTTACCTGGCAGCCTCCTTTCCATGCCAACCTTTGCTGGGTGTGCTGTCGTCCCCTGCTGCTCCAGGCTGCTCTCAGCTCCGCTCCACTGCAGAGCTCGTGCTGGACAGAGGGCTTCAGCATTCATGACTGATAAACAAAGTGCTCATAGTGTATATCCATCATCACATTGTCATCACTACAATGTATGTTAACAGCTTCTCATCTATATTTAACCTCTATTTCTCTTTCTTCTTATTATCCCTGAGTGGTAACTTGTACTTTAAAAATAAGACAATATTCATTCAGTACTTTGAAAATGGAACATAAATGCTATACATTGCTGTTTATTACTTTACTATTAATATACTTAGTTTTTATTAATTGATATAAACTAGGAAATTTGCATTGATTAAGCACCTAATTGAACACCGTGCAAACCTTTGGCACCAGCTGACTGCATCCCTATTGGATAGAATTTATGCTAATCTTATCTCGATTAAGCAACAGTCATTACTGTTAAATTAAATTGGTGCCTTGTGAGAAGTCCCAGTAAAATGTCCCTCTCTGTCTCAGTGTATTCACATTAAGTGGAATATATTTTAATACAAAAATAATCAAGGAGAATTCTGATTTTATTTTTATAGTGAGAAGAAGCAAGATATTTTTGCCAGGCCAGATAACAATGAACATTCAAGAAATATCATGCACAAAGGTCTCCCAGAAAATTAGTCTTGAGAGTAAGCGGAGCAGAGGGACTGCCTGCTGCTTCATCTCTCAGGGGGTAAATAATCAGAAAGGCAAAGGCAGAAGATAAGGCCATAGCCTATGGAAAGAAACTACTGCTGGACAGGCTGAGACCATCGCTCCTGCTAGCCTTGCAGGAGCAGCTTGCATTACTGCCCCAGAGAGAAACGGTGCTCACTTGACACACTTGACATCTCGGTGCAGGGGTGTTGTAGCTCTGCTCTAAAAGCTGGCAGTCCAAAGGCCAGGCAGGTTCCTTATCCACTTCTATCAGCGCGTGCTGGACATGCTGCAGAAGCGTCTCCTTAAATAAGCCCTGATCCCCATCACCCAGGTTCGCTTTCTCCACCGTATACCAGGACAGGGCAAGGAGGAACCATAAGATGAGAATTTATAGATTCATATTCAGTTTGATAGAGTAAGTTCTAATAATTACGTGTCACAAGGAATGGCAAGCTTTATTACTACTTTTAATTGCACGTTAAAAGTAGATTATTATTATATTGAAGGAAGCACTTTTCTATATCCCTTTTCTATTTTCCTTTTCATTCTCTGTTTTCCTTTTCTTCTCTAATTAGTCAAGAGTAATATGAAACTATAACATCAAACTGCAATGCGACCTTGCTTGTCTAAAAATCCTGGGGGACAATAGGAGGCTTTTGGCTAGTTTGCGAGAATGTTCATTGTAATTTATGGATGCTGGGGACACTGTCTTTTTTGGGTAAGAAGGAACCGTAGGCAGCTGAAATTTAGATAATCAAGCTTGCAATGTATTGGCAAATTTCACTAAATTACTTGCCTCTGCCACTTCATTTTGAAAGATAAAGCCTTATATTATTAGCAGTATTCAGCAATGGTTTGCAGCCTAGTAACTGTCAACATGACTGAACTATAGTAAATATGTGGCTTATTTCCTAATGCTCTCATGGCATGCAGCACAATAATTAAAATCTTACATCCCCACACTCTTCAAAAAAACAGTGAAACTACTCAATGAACCTGTTTCTCGGCATAGCCAAGTTTTTTCTGTATTTATTGTAAGGGTAGCTCTGGCTACCCTTTTCAGTTGTTGTGTGGCTTTAATGAAAAATGGATGTTATAAATAACTTTTATGAAGCATACAGTAACCTGTAGGCATCATTTCATTTCCATCTCACAGATTCACTGCAGCTGCTTTGGCAGCCTTTCCTTTAATTTATAATCAATTACACTGATTAAACGTATTTTCACTGTTTCTTACCTGAGCCTGAAGGAGGATAGATTTGATTTCTTTCTTTCTTTTTTTTTTTTCTTTCTTTCTTTCTTGTCTGTATCACAGGATTTAGACAGTGTGTTCAATAACGTATTTATAGGAGAGTTTTATTTTTTGATAATTCTCAATATTATTTAAGACTTCCAGATTTATCTCACTGAAATAAGGATTCTTTTTTATGAACAGCTCTTTATTTTTTGACAGCTCTCCAGCTCTATTTTACAGGTGACTGCTGCGATAGTCTAACATACGGTTTTGGCAATGCTCTTGAGTCAGATGGATTCTGGTCTCTGTGGCACTTGAACTCAATCAGAGATGACATCTGGGAAGAGCACATTGCAGGGCTAAAGGCAGAGGCCCCCGCTTTCACAGGAGACGTCAGAAGGACTCTTCTGTGGTAATTCTCCCTTGGTTAAATATTTGCCAGCGTATGAATGAGTAAGATACAGCAATACAATGAGAATAGAGATTACCTTCCGTAGTAATGAAAAGGCCCTGCCATTCTCTAGTATACCTTTCATAACTTTAATCCTGGTTCTGCCATTGTACTAAACATATTGGTTTCTGAATGTGCAATAGCTTTTAAACAGTTTCTTCTTTTTCAAAACATACTATTTTTTTTTTTTTTTTTTTTTTACCAGTCACCTATTAGTGTCTTCCTTTCCTCTTAATATGTATTCAAGGATTTTTTTTTTTTTTTAAGGAAGAAAACTTTGTGCACTTTTTCTTCCAGCTCTCTTCCAAGTTCAGCCACAGTGAATGACATCATTCCTCTTCGCTCTACAGCCATTTTGTCAAGGGTGACAATCTGATTAAACGCTACATGCTTATTTACTTGTAGTCTTGCACAAAAGGATGAATAAAAAAGAAATATGCAGAGTATATTCTCAGCTGTGTCTAGAGCTATCCGCTATAGATACCTTGATGTATTTTTTGTTTCAAACCACGCAAATTGAGCAGACCTCGAATGAAGGTTAATGTGGGTTATCTACTGCAATGGCTGAGATTAGACTTTCAGTAAAATTTTCATTTTTCTAGCTTAGAAACGAAGCATGGCAGTTTAAGTAACTCATTCAAGATGAAAACAAGCAATTGGACTGTGACAAAAAGCTGGAAAAGTACAATTTTCAAAAGTCACAAAGGAATACAGATGTTTTTAGACCTAGTTTGTTGCCTAGCAAAAGAAGGGGAACTGGGGAAGCAGGATGCAATTTATTGTGCTCTGAAAGGTCCCTACTTCCCTTCCTTTGCTATATATGGTGACCAGTCTCAGCCATTTCACGTTAGATGAAATGAATCTCATGACTACATCCAAGAGAGCTGTATAGACTGGCTATTCTCCCTTGCTTCCTGAGGCTATTCTAATTTTAGTGTGATGCTAAAGTCCTACTGTAGCATTGTGTGTTGAAGATGTGGGCAAATAGTTACTCCTCAAAGCTCTGTTGCTAACTTTTCACACTTATCAATAGGAGAAGGATGTAATAAATGCAGTCTTTTCTGGGAATTACTGGCACTAAATATATATGTCCTTACGTTTTTACAGAGCCATACATGATAATGCTTTTGATGCATATGAAATCTTGATAAATATTAATATTTATGTATATAAACACACATATTTGTTTCAAGGTTTGCTGGAATCTTTTTTTTATCACCATTTCTGGGAATTAAAACCTCCCTGGCAACTACCTGTGGAAGAGTTTGTTTGCTAATTACCAGAAATTAGATAAAAATGTGAAAGCTAAAGATGGAGATGAAGAGCTTCTTCTAAAGGGTAGTTTAGGTTAGAAACTGAAGTGTTCTGAACTACTACCTCTTATGTTTTTCTCTTTTCTTTATAACAAATACGCATATATGAAACGTGATCTCTTACTTTAAAGTTAACTCTTAAATTGACCTCACTATGGTTAATTGTTTCATCTGTTATTGTTATGATTATTTATATAAGAACGGAAAAGAAGGAAATATCAACAAAAAAAACACTTAAAATGAACCTAGGAAAACACTTGTGTGAAATGTGAGAATCTAATTAAAAACAGATATAAATTTGCCTTCTTCTAACACTGAACAAAGAGCTTTGCTAGAATAAGCAAACGGTTTTGTCCTCAAAACTATCTACTTACTTTGCTTCATTATAGAATCTACATCTAAACCTACTTTAGCTTTACAGCTTTAATGAAGTAGTATCCCTAGCATAAGATGAAACACAAACTTGGCTGATGGTCCTTGGGAGAATAGGAGTGCCTGGCATCTTACGACTTAAAAACAACAAAAGAGTTGTTAACAGTGTAGTTTTAACTGAAACAAGAAAGCAAGGAAAACAATTCATTCTTGTATCTTTATTTCCCTATTTAAAGCTGCAGTGGAATGATCAGTGGTATTTTCATGTATGTCTAAAGAACTTAAAATCATTAATTCGCTGCAGATACCCTTCTGCAACTCTAGTCTTCTAAATGCTTCTTACTCTATCCCTATATACGTATTTTACAGAGGGTGAACTTGAAGAAAGAAGCAGGCCTAAGGTTACAGTAAGTCAACGATGCATGTCAGTCACAAAAACCTGCCTTCTTAAATGAGGCTATTTCTCAGCTAAAAGTGGGTAAACAGGAAAAAACGATTTTTTTCTTGTCAGCATCGTATTGCAAGGCCAAAAGAAGAAAAATAAAGCCAATATGTCCATAGCTGAGTTAGTATGTTGAAGTATATTGAATCATACCGTACTCAGACCTCAAATATACCACAGGCATGTATTTGTGTAAAAGGAAATATCATTTACTTCATTTTCTTGCACTATAAGTTAATCCTTCTGGTCAACAATCTTTTTTTTTATATTTAAAAATAATTTTTCATGAGGCTACCTTTATTTCTGAGTTTCAGCAATTATACTCTAGTCTCTCTTCAGTCCATAAAATAAAGCAGCCTGGAGTTTGTTCTGACATTTGCAGTCAGATATATACTACAAAACCAATATCAAGCATAATATTTTGCCAGATACACAAAATACGGATCTTAATAAAACTAAAATCAATGAATTACTGTCTCATGTTCATTGAATGTCTTTGTCTCCACATATATCCTCCGTGAAATCCTGGCTTTGCCAAAGCTGCTTGGAGTTTTGAGACATGTAGGAAGGGCTTGGGATAGAAGATCTGGAGAAGAGAGGAACAGGAAAAGAGTCCAAATTCTCATTGTATGAGTCTGATCTTGCATAGCAGTTATACAGTTATGTATTATCTACATATACTTTCTTTTATTTCAGTCTTCTCCTCCCCCTACTGTTAATGAATATTTATATGATAGAAAATATATGATGTTTCCTGAAAACAAAACACTTACGCCCTGCAGTTATTACCCATTTGCTTTTCTTAGTCACAGTACAAACATGGCTGCTTCTGTTTTTCTTCACCTCAAAGCATCCTGCGAGTATGATATTCTGTTAACTGCAAGGAAGACATTTTGAAGATAGATGAAAAAGTAGCAGCACGTCCTCACTAGAATAGCCCTGTTCTGAGCTGATTTGACTGATGTTGTCGTGTGGCTCGAACATCAGCGTGCTAGAAACCGATTCTTTGTCTCAAGTCACTGGAAATTATAGAGTGAAGTTAAAGGCCAGTATTTTATCCACATGTCCAGATACCTTCCTGTCTCCTTTACTTTTGAAAAAAGTCTGTGAATATATAAATCCAATTAAATATTCCAAACCCATTTTTGCACCCTTTCTCTATTAAGATTCGTTTCTAAAATGCTAGAGCAAAAGCTGACAAATGCAAATATATTCATCTACTCTAACTAAATTACATTTCAATTAATAAAATCACACATGGATTAACTTCAGTGCCTCTTTCCAGTTCCTGTAAGAGCATTCTTATCAAATAAATATCCAATTAATAAAATTTATTTTTACTTCAGAAAACCTTTTAGTGCAAATAGTTGGAGATTGTTCCAAGTCTCCAAGCTCTAGTGCCACACACAAGAAGAGGGGTCAATTTAAATAGTTTTACAAGTTTCCACTCAAGTGGAAAAAAAAAAAAAGGAAAACTATTCAGAAGAATGCAATGCAAGAAGTGAAGTGATTAGTGCATGTAGTTCAAAGATACTTAAGTGAAAGTATTATTAGAAAAAGAATGACATCAGCATATTTTTCCCACTTATTTTATAAGAAGGATTAGAGAGCATAAAGTGGCTGCATCATTTGAAAGTCATTCAGATCCTTAGAAAAGGCATGAATCACACAATTTAATTTACAAAGTCTGCAAATCCTGTCATTCTTTCGCTTTATGTCAGATAATATTGTTCTCATGTACGTAATTCTGCTTACAGTACATTTTGATTAAATAATTGAGAATAAGCAAAGAAATTTAACCAACCCACTAGACTCATTTAGTTTTCTAATTTAATTACCTTTTAGCTTTAGCCCTTTGTCAGTTTTTGCAGAAGATTAGATCAAGCGAGAAGGAACATTTAAAAATCATTGAAATTTTAAAGATGAAATAAGAAGAAAGAAATAGTTATATACTACCTTATCTTTAGCTCCCAGTACATTCTTGCACAGAAACTTATACATTACTAAAATACTTCTGTCTTACAACTTGTTGCATTTGTAGGTACCTTGGAAACCAGATTAGATTCTTTTCAGATGCTGAGTTTTATTACAATGAACTAATTTGGACTTAGTCACCTTCAACTCATAGGTATCTAATACGGTAATAGTTATTTAAGCACTGTTTTGCAAAGCATCTTGTTAGCTTCGTCAAGAATCTGAAATAATATCTAAAAGCACATCTGTTAAGGAAAATAATTACAGCTATGGAATTTCTGTAAACTGAGAGACAGAAAACCATATAGCATGACCTTAAAGTTTAGGGAAAAGTCTAGCAGCCAGCCCGATTACAAATGCAAGAGGAAGTGGTGAAACACATTTTTGATTTATGATTATAGTAATTCTAAAATGCTATAACCTATTCCACATCTGTGGAACCTCATTTATTAATGAAGTATATGCTGCATTACTACAAGAGGCTCTATCCAAAGGATTTACTTGGTAGGAAAAGGCACTACTTGTGCCAACACAGTGAACAGGCAAGGGGAAAATTTGGAGATTGAAAAGAGATATAAGCAATTCTCTGATTTTGAGTTCAGTGGCTATATTATCTGAATGAAAACTATGGGATTTGGCAGAAGCTTACTGAAAAATGAATAAAAGAAGAGAAGTTTTACTTGCAGACACATTTCAGTCATACAGTCCATTTAATTCTGTTTCTCACTTGGAGATATATATATATATATCTTTTTTCCCCACTATTATTTTAGCTAAAAGCAGTCTCACTGAAGTAAATCATGTGAGATTTACTTCAAGCTAGGGGACCTTACTGAGCAGTCATCTGCTTTGAGTTCTGACTTAGCTTAAAGAAAAGGTCAGTAACCCTCTGTAGAGGAAAAGGCTCTGTCTTTATTCCTAGTTACATCTTTCTTGTATTAGAGAAACCAGATACCAGGATCAGAGGTTATTAGAATATGTTAAATGAAGAATGATTTAAAATGTGTAAAAAAGAAATATAGCTCATTTGAACATTTTGTTCTTGACTTTCATCCTGAAGGCTTGTGAACCATAGTATACACTAGATTGTTAGAGGAACTCAGATTTTGAAAAGCTTACAAAATGGAAGGCAAAGTGTAATCTAGGGAAAAAATTGAATTAGAAGCCCAGGAAATGACTGAACAAACCAGCTGGTTGATAAATGAGATTGCAACAGAGGAATTCGTTACACCTGACCTTTCTGGTACAACTCACTTGCCTAAACATAGAATGCCTTGTGTCATTTTTGACTCCCTAGATTTCTCACTTGGGTGCAGGCCTGCCCCTACAGGTGCTGTGGCAGATCTGTCAGCCCTGTGCAGCTGTCTTGGACATCCTAAAGCAAAAACGTTCATGTATTGGAGTAAGCCTAATGAGAGGTCAACAAGAAGATTGGGCCTGGCACACAAAGTATAGAGGTAGAGGCTAGGAAGCCTGGATTTGTTCTATTTTAAGAAGAAAACAGAGGGCATCTTGCTACTATCTTCAACTACCTTATGGGAAGATGGGGAGAATATGGAGCCAAACTTTTCTTGGAGGTGCACAGTATTAGATGAAAGGCAAGAAACACAAGCTACAAAGAAGAAATTCTGATTCTTTGTTAGGAAAAACATGTTTACCATGAGTATAAATAATCACACACTGGAATAGGTTGCCCAGAGGGGTTGTGGAATTTCTGTCTACAGATATATTCAAAACTTGACTGGTCAGGGTCCTGAGCAACCTGAATAAACCAGACGACCTCCACAGGTCCCTGCCATTCCAACTTATTTTATGATTCTATTTTTATACAATTGAAAAGTGCCCTATAAGTCTACAAAGTAGGCAATTGTGTGTCATGATTCATTTAACATGCTTTAGGTATCTGCAGTTGTAGAAGACGAATCATACCCTAAAACCATTAACTACCTTCCACTAACTGTAATTTATTCAGATTAATCCCATTGGTAGAATCACCATGGACATTGAGGAACCATGTAGAGTGAGGAAATAACAGGCTCTAAGTTAGAGACATCTATATCTTTTGGGGATCAATATCTCAGAATCCTTTCTGGAAAGCAGAAATGCTTCTTTCCCAAAGCTGACAAGGGTCCTTCTTCAGTAGTAAAACCTGATAAAAACTGCAGACCCTTTTCCTCACTAATGTAGTGGCTGGAATTGTCATCAAGCATATGGAAAACTGCTGCTTCCTGTCCTCAGCCAGCACAGCCTCTAAGCTGTGGCTCGAATTTTCTTGAAAAATGCACAGTCTCTGGGCAGTAGGCCTAAAGATCCTCCCCCCCCCCCCCCCCCCCCGCCTCTTGCTCCACACACACAGGTTTCTGTGGCACTGGCCAAAGATTTATCCAAAAAGAAAGTTTGATATTTTGTTCTAATAGTTTGAACTCTTAGCTGGTATGGAAGACATCTCATAGCTCAAAGCTTTTTTTTTTCCCCCCCATATCGGTCCTTTTGAAAACTTCTTCATTTTTTTGAACAATGACAATTTGTAAATGACTTGTAAATGTCACTGAGGTAAATAGCCTGACATCTAGCTGGAGGTGATTTTTGCAGTGATAAGAGAATGAGCAGCCTCTATCTAATTTGATCGCTGCGTCAGTGAAATGGTATCAACCACAGCAACACTGATTTACTTCAGAAGGTAAGTGTCTAAGAGTGACAGATAGTATTTTTAATCTCAACTTTTTAATCAGGTGAGATACAGAGATTACTAATTTTTACCTAAACCACAAGAAATATATGAAGTATTTAGCTTAGTTACAGCTATTGAAGGAATAGAAGCTTGTTTATCTATCACTATCTTTTCACTTGCATACCCTTCTCTTTACAGAGAGAACTCTTGCCTTGTGTCCATGTTAACGTAAGTCAACCTTTGACTGGGCTTTCATAACTAACCCTCTCTCTCTTAAGTGACGAAAACAACACCATCTGTGGCCTTCCTACAATTGTGTGTCTCAGGATGGGATTCAACTCACTCGAAGGAAAGGACTTAGTTCACATGCTTGCACCTACCTCAACTACTGCTTGAGCAGCTGCATGGCCTCTCCCTTGGGTTCCTGCTTCAGCTACAGAATTCCACGGATCTCTCACATTTGTCCCCCATGTCTGGCATCCCTGTATGAATTTCTTCGCTGCCACAAGACACTAGATGCTTACGCGCGGACAAGTGAATTGAGCATCAGGAATCTAAAAATTAGTCATCTGATTTAGACTAGAGGTCTAGGCTACCTCTGTAGTCAATGGAGAGAAATAGACTTGTCTGGAATGATTTACCACACCTATCTTAGATGACTATCTTTGGATGGGATCAGTCATCCTGTCTCTTTCCACTGAATATAGACAGAGCCTAAGCAAGTGGTTTCGCTTTGCATGACAGCTGAAAGCTAAATTCAGGGGAGATGAATGCCACATTTTCTCTATCAAGTCTTAGACATGTTGTTACTACTTTTTTTAGCAATTGTATGAGTGATGTGCAAAAATTTAATTTTTTTGGATGACTGATTGAACTGAAGAAGTTGCAAACAAGTTACCTAAAGCAACATTTCTTGCATTTTTTTTTTTAAATCAAAATTAACTGTAGAAAATAACCTGGATAAAACTAAGTGCTTAAATCACACTGGAATGAAATTAGTGTCCCTTTTTAAAATATATTTTACTCTGAGAAGGAAAATCTTGAAAATTTATTCAGAAATGAGAAGTCAAAACATTTTACTTTTAATTCAATCTTCCCCAATTCTCCCCAGGAAAAAAGTATTTGTGAATTAACATCAAGTTTTTTTTTTTTGACTCCTGAGTCTGTTGATAAATATAGTAGATACAAAATGGTTCTAAATGATTATCTAACTACTCACATCTTTGCATCATTATTGTTCATTTAAACACTTAGATAAACTCTTAGCAAAGTAGCCTTTATCTTCAAGGGATTTCTGTAAAAATGTGAAGTACAGTACTTAGCAAAGTAGCCTTTATCTTCAAGGGACTTCTATAAAAATCTGAAGTACAGTACAAGATGAAATAGATATAATAAGTAGGTAAGAGGAATACATCAAAGGCTCTATGTATGTGATAAATCAGAGGTAAGACTTGGGGATTCATTACCTTCTCCCACTCCTGGCCTGATTTCCAAGGGTTTCAAGAGATCTGCAATCTGAACAATTATACCGAAATTATACCATTCGTTCTGCAATAGTATTCACTTACTGGTATTAATCTTTTACAAGCAACAATGGAGATTTCTGTTATGCAGTTTCTGTTTCTAGAAACAGTTATGGATTGTGAGCCACTGCGTCAATAGTTTCTCAAACTTTAAATAAGAAATAAAAACATTAAATGCACATAAAAAACAAGGCAAGATGGGGGAAGGGGAGTGGTATAGTGGCAGGGGAGTCAGTAAAACACCGCTCAAGTCAGGATGCCTCCAGCGGGTGCATGCAGCCAGGGGAGAGAGCATGGAACATGGCTATGGAGGATCCTCTTGCACCTCTCCTGGGAAGCCTGTGTGCTTGACTGGCTCTCTGAAATGCCTGTATACCAATGCACGCAGCATGGGGAATAAGCAGGAAGAGTTAGAGATCTGTGTGCGGTCGCAGGGCCATGATCTCATTGCAGTGACAGAGACATGGTGGGATAGTTCACATGACTGGGATGCTGTCATGGATGGCTATGTGCTTTTTAGGAAAGAGAGGCCAGGAAGGCGAAGTGGTGGAGTTGCTCTTTATGTGAGGGAGCAACTAGAAGGTATGGAGCTCTGCCTCGGGGTGGATGAAGAGCAAGTGGAGAGCCTATGGGTAAGGATTAAAGGGCAGGGTAACATGGGTGACACTGTTGTGGGGGTCTACTACAGGCCACCTGATCAGGAGGAGGTCATCGATGAAGCCTTCTACAGACAGCTGGAAGTAGCCTCCCGATCACAGGCCCTGGTTCTCCTCGGAGACTTCCACCACCCTGACATCTGCTGGGAAGAGAGCACAGCTAGGCACAAACAGTCCAGGAGGTTCCTGCAAAGCATTGATGATAATTTCTTGACCCAGGTGGTGGAGACGCCAACGAGGAGAGGTGCGCTGCTAGACCTTGTACTAACGAACAAAGAAGGTCTAGTTGGAGATGTGAAGGTTGGGGGCAGCCTTGGCTGCAGTGACCATGAGATGGTGGAGTTCAGGATCCTACGAGGAGGGAGCAGGGCAATGAGTAGGATTGCAACGCTGGGCTTCAGGAGAGCTGACTTTGGCCTCTTCAGGGACCTACTTAGGGGAATCTCAATGGGTAGGGCCCTAGAAGGAAGAGGGGTCCAAGAAAGCTGGTTAATATTCAAGCGTCACTTCCTCCAGGCTCAGGATCAGTGCATCCCTCTGAAGAAGAAGTCCAGCAAAGCGGGCAGGAGACCTGCATGGATGAGCAAGGAACTCCTGGCAAAACTCTAGCAGAAGAAGGAAGTCTACAGAATGTGGAAAAGGGGACAGGCCACTTGGGAAGAATACAGAGACGTTGTCAGAGTGTGCAGGGATGCGACAAGGAAGGCTAAGGCCCAGCTGGAATTAAATCTGGCAAGGGATGTCAAGGACAGCAAGAAGGGCTTCTTCAAATACATCAAGAGCAAAAGGAAGACTAGGGAAAACGTGGGCCCGCTGCTGAATGGGGCGGGTGCCCTGGTGACGAAGGATACAGAGAAGGCAGAGTTATTGAATGCCTTTTTTGCTTCCGTCTTCACTGCTAAGGCCAGTCCTCAGGAATTCCAGACCTTGGAGACAAGCGAGGAAGTCTGTAGAAAGGAAGACTCTCCCTTGGTGGAGGAGGATCAGGTTAGAGATCTTTTGTCTAAACTTGACATCCATAAATCCATGGGCCCCGATGGGATGCACCCACGAGTGCTGAGGGAGCTGGCGGATGTCATCGCTAGGCCACTCTCCATCATCTTGGAAAGTTCCTGGAGATCAGGAGAGGTGCCTGAGGACTGGAAGAAAGCCAGTGTCACACCAGTCTTCCAAAAGGGAAGAAGGAGGAGCCAGGAAACTCCAGGCCTGTCAGCCTCACCTCCATCCCGGGAAAGGGGATGGAACAGCTCCTCCTGAAGGTCATCACTAAGCATCTGGAGGACAAGAAGGTGACGAGGAGTAGTCAGCATGGATTCAGCAGAGGGAAATCATGCCTGACCAACCTGATAGCCTTCTCTGATGGGATGACTGGCTGGGTAGATGAGGGGAGAGCAGTGGATGTTGTCTACCTGGACTTCAGCAAGGCTTTTGACACTGTCTCCCATCCCATCCTCCTAGGTAAGCTCAGGAAGTGTGGGCTAGATGAGTGGAGAGTGAGGTGGCTTGAGAACTGGCTGGATGGCCGAGCTCAGAGGGTTGTGGTGAATGGCGCAGAGTCAAGTTGGAGGCCTGTGGCTAGTGGTGTCCCCCAGGGGTCAGTCCTGGGTCCAGTCTTGTTCAATATATTCATCAATGACCTGGTGGAAGGGACAGAGTGCACCCTCAGCAAGTTTGCTGATGATACTAAACTGGGGGAGAGGCTAACACACCAGAAGACTGTGCTGCCATTCAGAGGGACGTGGACAGGCTGGAGAGGTGGGTGGAGAGGAACCTCCTGAAGTTCCACAAAGGCAAGTGCAGGGTCCTGCACCTAGGGAGGAATAATCCCATGCACCAGGACAGGCTGGGGGTTGACCTGCTGGAGAGCAGCTCTGCCGAGAAGGACCTGGGAGTGCTGGTGGACAACAAGTTAACCATGAGGCAGCAGTGTGCCCTTGTGGCTAAGAAGGCCAAGGGTATCCTGGGGTGCCTTAGGCAGAGTGTTGCCAGCAGGTGGAGGGAGGTCATCCTGCCTCTCTACTCAGCCCTGGTGAGGCCTCACCTGGAGTCCTGTGTCCAGTTCTGGGCTGCCCAGTACAAGAGAGACATGGCGCTACTGCAGAGAGTCCAGCGGAGGGCTACCAAGATGATTAGAGGGCTGGAGCATCTCTCCTATGAAGAAAGACTGCAAGAGCTGGGCCTGTTCAGCCTGGAGAAGAGAAGATTGAGAGGGGATCTCATCAACGTGTACAAGTATCTGAAGGGGGAGTGTCAAGAGGATAAGGCCAGCCTCTTCTCAGTGGTGCCCAGCAACAGGACAAGAGACAATGGGCAGAAACTGAACCACAGGCAGTTCCACCTGAACCTGAGAAAACACTTCTTCACTGTGAGGGTGACAGAGCATTGGACCAGGTTGCCCAGAGAGGTGGTGGAGTCTCCTTTGCTGGAGATATTCAAAACCCGTCTGGATGTGATCCTGGGCAATATGCTCTAGGTGACCCTGCTTGAGCAGGGAGGTTGGACTAGATGATCTCCAGAGGTCCCATCCAACCTAAACGATTCTGTGATTCTGTGATTCTGTGATAATTTACCAGTCTGTAGCAAGTGATAGTCATCTTTTTATCATGTAAAAAACTTTTCTGATTTGTCAAGGAAAGCTGAAGAAGAGCAGGATGGATCACACAGAGTCACAGAACAGGTGAGTTTGGAAGGGACCTCTGGAGATCATCTGGTCCAAATTCCCTGCTTAAGCAGGGTCAGGTAAAACAGGTTGCCCGTGTCTGTACTCAGCTGGGTTTTTAATGTCTCCAAGGAGATACTAGCTTATTTCCTCCTGTGTTTTTGCCTATGCCACTTGAGCCAATGTCATGTTAGGATCTCAATGTTAAAGCACTTTTCCCAGAGATAGCAGTGGCCTGTGATAAATAAGAAGTCATTATGGCTTTAAACTCTCTGTAAACCTCTACGTTTATAAAACTAATGTCTGGAAGCTCCTTGTTCTGTCCCTGATGCTTAGAAAATTTTAATCTTACTTCTATTCTCTGAAGATTTGACGCTGCAAGGGGGCTGTAGATTATATAATCACGCATATAATGCCTTAAGACACTCTACTTGACAGCTTCGTATTCTCTTACCTCTCATAGGAATGCAAAGTTGGAAGAGAAATCCATGTTTTTAAGCCCAGCTTATTCCTATCACAGGCAAACATATAATCCAATCCCTTGTACAAAGTCTGTAAGCTTTTTTAAAAAAAGCCGAGATAGTGCTCTCAATTTGAAGATTAGTTTTGCATTTCACTCTTAGAGTGAAAAATTCTTGTAATTCTTTCAATAGTAAAATAAATGTATTCTTGGCTTTCTATACGTCTTGTAAGAGCTTAGTTCTTCTTTTGTTTTACCTCAGTCTGTTTTAGAAAGCAATCATACTCCCTTCTGCTCTTCATTTTGCTGGACTAAGCAAGCCATGCTCTTTTGTCTGTTACTCATAGGCTGTCAAGATGGATTTACCATTCCCAAAGTCTTCTTGATAAGCATTCTTAAACAGCCATGGAATCTGAGATCATCTTTCTTCTGAGGTGACCAAAACTGTATACGGTATTGTACATATAGTTTCTTCAGTGTCTTATATCTTATCTGTCTCCAGCAGAATACTTTGTAGATCATATTTGCCTTTTTCATGTCTCATTTTTCCATCCAGTGCACTATTTCTCCTCCCTTTCATACTCACATTAGATGTTCGCAGCACTTAGCAAACGATCATAATATTAGTCTTAAATGTGTTATTCAAATATTGTTTGTCCTGTCTTGTCCCATCCCATCCCATTCTAATCTATCCTCTCCTATCCTGCCCTGTCCTACTGTCCCCTACCTTACCCTGCTGTATCCTGCCTTCCTTTCCTTATTCTAAAGGATATTTAATTCTTCCTGCGTCCTATTCTCCTCTACCTCTATTTATCAAAGTTCCCCAACTTTGTGTTGCTAGTGATGTTCACTACTCCGATTTCTTGAGCAAATATCATTGATGAAAAATTAAAAATACTAAAAAAATTTATTGTGAAAAGTGCTCCATGGGTCTCTGTAACAGTAACTTTCCTTTTCCGCCTTCCTGTTCTACACATGAACTGCTGTCTTCTCTAGTTTAACTAGTAATTTCTCATGTGGCAACATGTCATCTGCTTCACTGAAGGCCAGACAGGTTTCACTTACTATATTTCCCTCCTCTGAAAAATACACATCAAAGAAGGGTATATAGCTCATCTAGCATGTTCTATCCCTATTTCATGTCATTCCAAATACCTTTTACCTTCGTGTTTCCAGTTATTCTTTTCTTCCAAATACCTTCTAAAGCTTTGTATAGATTTGAGGCCAGTTTTGTTCTTATCTGGATCATTTCTTTTCATTAAGTGTGCGTGCTGCTCTTTGATTACCTGCTACTATATGTAACTTGATTCATTTATCAAAAAAAGGTGTCATTACACCTGCAATTTCTTCTGCAAATTCTTTCGGATTATTCCAGCCCCTACTGCATTAAGTGGCTTGATTTTACTTTCATTTCAAATATGATTCTTTTCATTCTTTAACTCTCATCATTTATTTCATACTACATTCAATATTGTTGTCATTATTGAAACTGGAGCAAAATTTTCATTTAATTTTTAGAACGTTCCTCAACTAACTTAAATCTCTAGCCTAGCCCTCAATGTATAAGAATCACCTTCTTTCTTCTTCTCTTTTCTTATTATTCTATTTCCTGAGCCTGAAAGTTATTATACCAAAAAAAAAAAAAAACCATGCTTGATATCATTTGTGTGAAATGGAAATGGAACTAGAAATGGAACAAGAATAGCTTTCAGAATGAATCAGATCATATTTGGAAAAATATGTTCTCTACTTTTTATGCAAAAGTTAATTCATAACAAGGCAAAATGAAGTAATTAATCTTCCATAGTGAGTATTTACATGCTTAATTACATTTTTTAAGTCTTATTTTAAAATTATTTGGAAAATTAGAAAGGTATCTTTAGGGCCTTCTGCTGCTGTGGATAGCCAGGGCTGAGTAGATGGGAAGGATGCTGCTAGCCTTTTATGGTGCAAGGGCACATTGCTGGCCTGTGTTCAACTTGTTGTCCACTAGAGCCCCCACGTCCTTCTCTGCAGAGCTGCTCTCCAGACAGTCAGCCCACAGCCTGCCTTGGTGCATTCCTCCCTAGGTGCTGGACTCTGCACTTCCCTTTGTTGAATTTCCTGAAGTTCCTCACTGTCCGTTTCTCCAGTCTGTCAAGGTCTCTCTCAATGGCAACACAGTCATTGGCCATATCAACCATTCCTCCCAATTTCGTACCACCTGCCAACTTGCTAAGGGTACACTCTGTCTCATCATTCAGGTCATCGATGATAATGCCAAACAGTACTGGTCCCAGTATCATCAACCTCTGAGGGACACCACTGGCCTGTAACTAGGCTTTGTGTCACTGATCACAACCCTCTGAGCCTGGCACTTCAGCCAGCTTTCAGTCCACCTCAGGGACAACTTACGCATCCCGTACCTCATCCTTTTGTCTATGTGGATGTTGTGGGAGATAGCTTCAAAAGCCATACTCAAGTGGCATTTGTCAAGGTAGATGACATTCTGTGATGATATTCTCACCATTCTGTGATTTTGTGATTCGGTGATATCTACTATTCTCCTCTCATTCACGAAGCCAGTCATCTCATTGTAGAAGGCTATCATCAGGTTGGTCACATGAGATTTCCCCTTTGTAAAATCATGCTAAGTACTCCCAGCCAGTCACCTTCCTGTCCTTAAGTCATTTAGAAATGGCTTCCAGGATTATGTGCTCCAACACCTTCTCAGGGATCAAGGCGAGGTCAACTGGCCAGTTGTTCCCTGGACCCTTCTTCCTGCCTTTCTTGGAGGTAGCAGTGACTTATACTTTCTTCCAGGCCTCAGGAACCTCCCCTGATTGCCATGACCTTTCAAAGGCAGTCAAGGATGGCTTTGAAGTGATACTAGCTGGCTCCCCTCAGCACTCATGGGTCTATCCCATCAGGGACCATGGACTTGTGTACATCCAGGTTATTTAAATGTGCTTGTATCTGATCTTCCCCCACTGAGGGTAAGTATTCCTTGCAGGACCTTTCCTACAGGTCTCAGGGACCTGAAATTCCTGAAGAACAGTCTGACTAGTCAAGATCGAGGCCAAGAAGGCATACAGTACTGTGGCCTTTTCCATGCCCCCTATCACCAGGTCCTCACTCCCATTCAGCAGCAGGCCCATGTTTTCCCTCGTCTTCCTGTTCCTGCTGATATGCGTGTAGAGGCCCTTCTTGCCCTTCATGCCCCTCACCAGACTCCAGTCCAGGTGGCCTTTGACTCTCCCAGCCTTATCCCCACAGCCTCACACAGTGTCTTTGTATTCCTCTTGGGTGACCTGACCCTGCTTCCCCTTCTTGTTTGCTTGCTTTTTACATCTGAGTTTTGGCAGAAGCTGCTTGATCTTCCGTGCAGGCCTCCGGCCACTCTTGATTTGTTTCCTGATTACTGGAATGAACCACCCTTGAGGTTGGAGGAGGTGATCCTTCATACTGCCAGGAACTAGATCTCAGTCACCTACACTGTAAATGGCTAGAATGGTTCTGGGTTAACTAGCGCTTTTGCAAACACTTCCTCAGCACCTTTTAAGAGTCATCATTGGCCACAGGGCTTTCTAAGTAGGCAATTTTCATGCTACCATCACGTCTAGTGTTTGATAGGATGCAGTCTATTTCATACATCTGGCTTTTGTGCCAAATAACTGTACCAGGCACATTCAACTTATTAGAACAGACATAGTAACCACATTTTTGTCCTCTGCTCTTCATCTTCCTGGACTGTTCATTGTCTTCTCCCTCAGAGTTTTGCATTATTTCTCAGTTTTGTGTGAGTTCTTAGAAATCCACTGACCGGTTCATTTTGCAGATTTCATAAGCCATAGATGCACTTCACTATAACTATACTGATAATCAAAGAGAACCAGGTGTTGATTATGTCCCTTGCTCTCTAAGAGTACCTGGTGGAGGCTGTGTCATCTCTATAGTGCGTAAGGCTAACTTTCTGTAGAGCAGACCAGCTGCAAAGCACTTATTCTGCTGAGCCCCATGCTATGGCATGGCATCCTTGGCCCTATAGTGTAGTTATCATTTTGTGTGTTTTTTCAGCTCAAAGTGTCAGAAATAATAACCCAACTAGATAAGTGCTTTTATAGCATGGAACTGTTCCAAAGCCTAGATGTTGTATGAGAGAAAGTGGTGATCTTCGAGGGTACAAATCCTCAAGCAGTACAGGACTGTTCAGAGTGGAGGTAGCCAACTGTGAACATCAATTCTCTTTTTAGGTTTTTGTCCAAAATGATATTGTGGACCTATATTAAAGCTTTGTCATAGACAGTGCTATCTGGAGTGGTCTAAACAAATATGGCAAGTGGACTATCAATTTGGTCTTAAGACACTTGGACACTTAAGGCTTCCTCCAGGGCATGAAGTCTGTGCTTGACACTGGAAGGCTGATGGGAGAAAAAGATAAATCCGCACCCTAAAGAGGATGAATTATGGTAATGAGCTTTTTGATGTATGCCACATGGAAAGAGGATAACAGAAACATCTGTCCTCTAGTCTCTAGTCAAGAGAAGCTAGTGCTATAGCTAGCTTATAATCAGTTAGCAGGTTTAGAGTTCATAGGTCAGAGAGTATTGTGTCTTCACTACAAATGTGTGGGAGTCTTTGAATGCAGCTTGAAAGCTAGATAAGAAATTTAGGTTAGAGGTAGGGTTGAGACTCACATCAGAATTTTTATCTCTAGAATTGGTGGAGAAAGGCTAAAAATATTTTGTTTCTGAGCAGAGCCACAGTGAAAATTAATGCCCTCAGGGAACACTTTTACTAGGATTTTTTTTTCCAAGTTTCTGTGCTTTGCTTTTTATACCTATCTCCTTTAATCTTTCTTCTGTGTTACAGGCCCTTCCCCATTGCATACTTTCTCTTATTCTCTCCTTAGTAAAATAAGAGTTGTCATATTAATGGGTCTGGTCCGTTTAGGATAATGCCTAGTTCCCTAAAGCTGCTGTCAGAAACATTTCTGGAGACAGCATGGGAAACCAGATAATGAACTTCTATATCATGGTGATTAGATCATGAAATAAGCAGGTTCTTTATGGATTTTTATTTTCCCAGTATACATTTTTGTTATTGTATCTGCTGCTGTCTGCATATCCAAAAAATTACTCATTCCTTGTGGTACTCACCTCCATCATTACGCTTTCTTTATCCACTGTTCCTTTCCTATCCCTCACCTCCTTTACTCTTTCTGTACAACACGTTCCCGTATCTTTTACTTGATGGGAAAATATTCTACCATCTATCTGGATAAATATTTTATTTGTTTCGTGGATCTGAGCTATACACGTTTGACTTAAACTTAATATTAGACTATTTTGTAAAAAAATATATATTCTATCCTTATAGTCCCACTCCTGAAAATAATCAGAAATAACATCTTTATTAAGATGTAGGTTTCCAATATATCTTGTTACCCCAATTTCAATGAGATGCAAATCTCTTCATCTAAACCAAACTAAATATGGATTTCTGAAGCAGTATTTTTATGAGATAGCTTATGAAAAAATGAAGAGTTATTTTTGTGATTTAAATAGGGTTATGAATAAAGCCACAGATCTCTCTAACTCTGTATCCTCTCCCCACAGAGAAGCTTGAGGCAAAAACCGTTTAAAAAAAACTCCGTCTCATCTGTTTCATGTTAAATGACTTCATGCTCTGCACATTAAGAGATATAGTTTCCTTTTTTTTTTTTTTAATTGATAATAGCTCTTATAAGAGTCCTAAATAACACTGCCTGGTGTGGGAAAATGTACACAGACTGCCATCGTCATTCATATTCAGAACTCATGCAACAAAACAAACTAAATAAAAAAGAAGAAAAACAGCACCACACCTAACTATTGTTCAGGAAAGGATGACTTTCATTCTTTGAAGTCACAGTTGTGCCATCTCCAAACTTCCATTAATATTTATGTCACATAAGAAGTATGCATGTGGATCACAGGAAAGCCAGTCATCTTACTTTGTGTATTTTGATAGCTTTATCAAACCATCCATAGTATGTGGAGTTATGCTCTAGAATACTATGATTCTTTACAATTATTTTTTAGAAATTATCTCTAGTGATTAGTAATATTACTAGTGACCAATAATAGTGTATTCATTTTTAAGGTGTTTTGATGTTGCTTGTTCAACTTAGTAAATGGTCCCCATGGGATAGATGAGTAATAAATCCATGACAAGGATAACAATGAGAGAATGTTAAGTCTGCCTGGTTGAGCACTGCTCTGATAGAAAGTGACAAATTCAAGGCTGTGTGTATAACCCTAATGCATATTAAGTGTTTGCAGGCTTTAAAGATGTACATATTATAACTCAAACGAAAGACTATGTTAAAATAGTTTCTATATTTTTCTAGTTCTGGCATCTTGGATGCATAAGAGTAGCATCTTTTTTTTTTTTTTTTTCATTCTTCTATGCTTATACTAGTGCAAGTGTAAGAATAGTCTGACATGTCTTGTAAATCAGACCTTTTCTATGGCATGTTCTTTTTTGTCTATGCTACATGTTTTAATAGTGTTGCCCTGAACTGGCAGATCATCTCTGTTCCAGAAAGCCTGAAAACATATATAAACATTTTTTAACGTTGCTAGAAATTAAGCAGGCACTTCAGGCTAATCACTTGCTGAAATGCTTTGTGGAATGGGTTTTTAATCGGCAACTGTACTATACATTTGCTTAGTAGAAGTATAGATTTCTTTTTATCTATTTGAGAAAATGAACCAGTTAACTAAGCTAATTTACCACCATACGCCTGCCAAGTGCCAATGTTATTAGGTACCGTTTAGGAGCTATGTCCATTAACTACAAAACATAGCCTGATCCTGCATATTTTTGATATGGAGAAGAAATGCTTATTCTCATGATACTCACCACAAAATCACAGAATGGTTGAGGCTGGAAGAGACCTCTGGAGATCATCTAGTCCTGCTCAAGCACGGTCACCTATAGTACGCTGCCTAAGACCCTGTCCAGTTGGGGGTTTGATATCAACAAGGATAGAGACTCCACAATGTCTCTGGGCAGCGTGTTCCACTGCTCAGTCATCCTTACGGTAAAAAAGGTTTTCCTTATGTTCAAAGGGAATTTCCTGTGTTTAGGTGTGTGTCTGTTGTCTCTTACTCTGTCACTGGGCACCACGGAAAGGAGTCTGTCTCTGCCTTCCTTAAACTCTTCCTTCAAATATTTATACACATTGACAAGATCCTTCTTCAATCTTCTCTTCTCCAGGCTAAACAAGCCCAGATATCTCATCCTTCTCTTATATGAGAGATGCTCCAGTCCCTTAATTATCTTAGCAATTATCTTGGTTTGCTGGATTCACTCCAGTAGCTCCTTATCCCTTTTATTCTGGGGAGCCCAGAACTGGACACAGCACTCCAGGTGAGGCCTCACCAGGGCTGTGGAGAGAGGCAGGATCACCTCCTTCCACCTGCTGACAACATTTTTGCTAACGCACCCCAGGATATCATTGGCCCTCCCGGCCACAAGGGCACATTGCTGCCTCATGCTTAACTTGTCCACCGGGACACCCAGGTCCTACTCTGGAGAGCTACTTTCCAGCAGGTCCAGCCCCCAGCCTGTCCTGGTGCATGGGGTTATTTCTCCCTAGGTGCAGGACCCTGCGCTTGCCTTTGTTGAACTTCATGAGGTTCCTCTCCGCCCATTTCTCAGCCTGTCAAGGTCCTTCTGAACGGATCAGCCACTCCTCCCAGTTTTGTTTCATCAGCAGGCTTTCTGAGAGTACCCTCTGTCCCATTATCCAGATCACTGAAGAATAAGTTGAACAATACTGGGCCTGGGATTGACCCCTGGGGTACACCATGACTTGCTGGCCTCCACCTAGACTTTGCACCACTGATCACAACTCTCTGAACTCTGCCATTAAGCCAGTTTTCAACCCACCTCACTGTCTGCTTATCTAGCACATATACCATCAGGATTCTTATAAAGATGTTACAAGAGACAGGCTTCCAAGAATATTTGCTCCATCATCTTTCCAAGGATGGAGGTGAGGCTGAATGGCCTGTTCCTGAGTTCCCTGAGTCCTCTTTCTTGCCCTTTTTGAAGACCGGAGTGACATTTACTTTCTTCTGGTCCTCAGGCACCTCTCCTGATTGCCATGACCTTTCAAAGATAATTCAGAGTGGCCTTGCAACAACGTCAGCTAGCTGCCCTCAGCACTTGCGGGAGTATTCCATCAGGGCCCATGGACTTGTTATGTGTTCAGTTTTCTTAATTCTTCTCAATATGCCTTTAATACAGGCATATAGACATTAATACCTAATAAGCTGGGTCTCTAGGAGGGCTTCTAACACTGGAAATATTTCTACTTCCTTTTTCAGTAGCTGGGATGGATGCTTACACAAAAAGCTAACTTAAATTTTATATTTCTAAAACTTTGGTGGGAAACAGCTTTCTCTTGAGTTCTTTATTCTCCAGGTCTATGCACACATTACTCTGTAAACAGGTTCCCTGCAGCAGCAGAGCTTTACTTTATGTTCTTGGTGGGGATATAAGCTAGAATGAGCGTATTACATCCATTTAAAAACTGCATACTCCCATGAAATCATAATAAAGTTCATAGCATTTCCTAAGGGATTCAATGAAAGATTATTTTAGCCTCCAGTTTGTAATTCTTTTGCTGGCAGAATTGATAAATTCTGTTTTGTTTTGTTTTGTTTTGCTTTTTTCCAAAAGATTCAAGTATATTTTGTTATCTGTATATTAAAATGTAATCATATAATTGTGGTAATTATTTTATTCCTGAAAAACTTAAATCAAGGTGGAGTGTCTTTTGCTAAAGAAATAATGCAGTTCAATTGCAAGTTGTATTGAGAGCAGGAACTATTGTTTGAATTGTTATGCCATGTATTATACCGGAGGCCAGGCTAGATTTGTCACAGTGGTCTTTCTTGGTCTTAAAATTTATGACAGTGAGAAAAAATAGACAAATTCTTTTTGCTCAGAGTTAGACTATATATAGCATCTCTCCAAAGTATATAAAAATTTCAGAAAGCTGCAATTGCTGAAACCAAGAATTCAGAGCGAAAACCGTTCACAGTTCTAACCACGGTGGTTATTGTGTCCAAAATAATAACTAATACCTTACTTGCAGCTTTTTATCTTCAAAGCATATTACAAGCGTTAAAGAAACAATTTTTACAGCAGCACTGTAAAGCTGATAAATATGACTAAATTAATTTAATTTTTCCTTTGTATTCAGGTTTCTCTTAAATGGTAGCAGGACAGGGGAAAGACAGAGAAGGGAGCAGAGCTGCAGCAGTCAACTTCCTTGAAGTCCTTTCATACAACCGAGCATGAGCACTGGGGTTTGACCCTAATATTGGGTGTTTCCTCTGTCATCTTTCTTTTTTCCATTTTCTCTGCCAGTTATATCTTTCTTGGCATACAAGCTTGATAGTTTGTGATGAGAAATGGGAGAGGTGTCTATTTTTGTGAGTATTATTTCCAGTTGGCTTAAAGAGGAGGCTTCCTTCCATCTTTTCCCTTTTCAGATGAACCATTTAGTTAACAGCAGCTTTCCTCAGTAAGTGCCTTATTCCAACAAAAATCCATGATGATTCCATTTATTGTTGACTACAGAGAGGGGGTGATTGGGCCTCTAATGCTTACAGACTTATATGGCTTATTAAACAAAAGGGACATAAGTGGTTTCACGAAAAACATCATTTCTACTAGGCTGTTCTCTACAAAACATAGCCTTTTGATCAAGATTAGGCTTTGTAGGTATTAACTCAAAGAAACCTACAAAATCCTTTAGTAGCCCTTGAAGGATAATGGTACTTAATAATCTATAAACGTCTTAATTTAGATATAACCTTTGTTTTGAACTGAAATCTCTAAACTGCTCCTAAGGAGAAAAGCCAGGAGCAGAGCTTGGCATAAACACTTTATTTTGGCAGAAAGGGTAGTTAGATCTAAACCCAAGCTTTTCTTTGGCCAAGACACTCATTGTTTTCTGTCACTGTGTTTGGATCATGCTAACAGAAAATGAACTGATGAACAAGTGCTGTTAAAATGGCTTGGCTAGCAAAGGGAGCAGCTGCTGCTTCCGACCTATCCTTAGTCCACATGCCTATAAAATTGTTGTGCGTATTACCCTCCAGAATGGCATGCTTAGGGGTGTTTTATCTTTGTATGAATCCAGGAAAAAATTGTTTCTGTTTCATACATTAGGACTGAAATGCCCAATCATTTAACCATTTGCTTATGAGTCCTTCCAAACGCCAAATGCTCTTTAGCTCAAAAAAAAAAAAAAAAGAAAAAAAAAAGGCCAGAGAAGGAATGCAGGTTGTGTACTTAAACTGTCCCCTTTGGTGAAACTATTTGAAAAACTGACTAAAAATCTAGTCTATTCAGGTTTTATACCATACTTATCATTGTGGCACCTGAGCACCTGCAGCATCCAAAATCACTATAGGACCGTGGAAGAGAAATAAAAGATACAATAAATGTGAACTGCAGGAGCTCAGCAGTAAGATGTAATTAGGTAATAGAAAAAAAAAAAAGTTGAAATACCAGGAAAAAAAGTGCCCGTTGTTGAGATGTATTAAACTGAGCAATTAGTCTCTTAAGAACAACTAGTAAAATGGTGAAACATGAAACAATATCCTGCACTAGTGTTAGAATGATCAGTATATCTTAATGCTTTGCAAAGCATATATACTATATATAAACATATTTCTCATCTACATAGTTATAATTACCTTGATTCATTAAAGTGGATGTATTCTAAAAATCCAATTTAATTGTTGCTATCTTATTGTCTTGGCTGAATTCATAAATTTTTCACTATTCAGACAAACAATTCTCACCCTAGACATCCAAGTTTCAAATAATGCAAACCAATTTTGGGACAACAGAGGAAAAAATGCATTCACTAAGAAGATAGTGCAGCACAGGAATGAATTTCCCACAGAGGCTGAAAAATCTCATCTTTCAAAGTTTTGACTTTAGGACTTTTGACTTTTGAATTTAGGACTTGGATAAACAAATCAAGGCTGTCCTGGTCTAGATAATGTTGGTAACAGTCCTGCTTCAAGTAGGAGGATGGACTCCAGAGGTCCCTTCCAACTAACATTTCTGATTCCCCAAACTTGTAGGAGTTTAAATTTGTATGGGCCTAATATATTCATAAAAGTTGATCCTAATCAATGCCAGATTAAATTAGCTGTTCCCCTCTATGGCAGTTTATTGGGAGAACGGAAAAGGCACTCATACTATCTGTCTTTGCCATCTAACTTTAGATTCCTAAGACAAGGACTTCAATTTGTGAGACTTTTTGTTAAGTCAGCGGGGAAGAAACAGTTCAGAAAAGCTAGACTATTTCAGGCTTTGGTTCTTATTTGTCCTGTATGGCATTAAGCTCTCCTCATAGCTCTCTCGATAGATAGCCAATGGTTATGGGGTCGCTAATTTAGGCACCTAGAGAGAGATTCTTCTAATTGAATGCAGATTACCAAATACCAGCTAGTCACCCTGAACTCTCTTTGTAGTCAATACAGAAAAAAGTAACTTCTAGAATGAAATTTATTTCAACCTATTTCTAACATTGACTTTGGAGAGAGTGTAGGATGACTAGCTCAGAAATGAACAGATACAGTAGAAACATAACACCAGTTCAGTGTAGACTGTCTAAAGTTAGATGAAGTGCATCACAATGATTTGGTTAAATGGTTAAGTAGGCAACATGAATGAACCTATAGTTTTTACTTACTGTGATTTTATCATAATGGTAGACATGCAAGATATGTTTATTGACGTGGGGAGAGAAAAATGGATGGTGAGGTGACCTGCAGCTCTTTATTTAAGATGAATACACTTTTACTGATCTAAGCTCATATCTGCTAGATGTAGGTCTGCTACTTTTTTGGTGCCTTCATCATCATTGTGTAGACACAAAGAAAGTGCAACCAGTGTCAAAGTAGTGTCATTTCATTGCACATACTGCATTATGCTCTCACTGTCATCTGATAAAAGTGTACTGAGGACTTAACAGATCCATTTCCCAGCACACACTAAATAAAGAAGTTGGCATATGGCATATGAAGTAGATGGGTAAGCTCTGCGTATGTGGTCTATAGCAGTTTAAGCATGTATTGATGGACAGATTTTTGCAGACTGCTTCCATGCCTTTTTTGAAAAGAGAAATAATAAAATAAAGCAATAAATAACCACCTATTGAAAGGGTCAGCCCTACAGTGATAAGATCTTATCCTGTTTTATTTCTATCCATGATAAAAGCATCAATGTAACATTTCAAAAAGTGGTATGAGTAGCTGTGAACTCTAGAATGTAAAAGCGGAAGTCTTAGAAAGTCTTAGAAAGTGGGAGAGGTGGTAGGAAAAGGACGGCCGAATTCAACAAAAAGGTGGAGCCTCACTATTTCATGGTTCTGTGACATGATCATGAGAAGGAAAGTGAACAAATGATTCTGGGTACTGGCTTGTACCTAAAGCAGGATGCTGCAAAGAGGCCGATATAAAGAACAACGTGTATGTTCAAAGCCTTCTGTAAGCACAGCACTGCAGTACAGACATGATAGTAGGAAACCAGGCAGGAAAATATTATGGTTGGCAGAAGACGGATATTTAGACTTCTGTAATCATGTTGCAGTATCTGTCTTTCTATAACAGCATGTTCTGACATGGCTTTAGAAGCGATCAAATATAATAAAGGATAACCTCTGATAGAGTGAGTATCCAAATAGAACAGCAAATTTTCTCTCTTCCTCATTTCTCTTTCTTTTAAAGCCTTTTTTATCCACTACGGGTGGTTATAGAAATAGGAACTCAATCACAGATAGCCTTGGGAGAGCAAAGTTCAGCAAAAGGAAAGCAGAAAGAAGCGTTAATGACGATGTCTACGTAATGGCCAGTAGCTCACTTGTAGATAGGCAGCCAGTTTTTAAAACATTTAAACTACTTTCATCACTATGTGGTTGCTGTATATTGCCAATCTGTTTTGCTCTAAAGGATGCTGAGCAGATTTAAAAGCAGATAAAATGCTAGAGAAAAGTTCTCTTACTCACACTAAGTGTATCTTTTCTCTCCAGACTGCTTGCAAATCTATTGCCATTCAACCAACACAACCTGGAATACAGGTATTTAACTATTTTGCCGTATAAACACGCATATGATTTGAAGCATAAACAGTGACATTTTTTCTCTCTTTCTGTTCACAGCAGGAGGGCAGAAAGAGGAACATAGTACATTTCTAGGCCAGGCTCAGAACTTGTAAAAACAGGATGCTGCCAGTCACTCAGATCATATGACTGGAACATAAATCCAGTCACTGCTTGGCTTTGATACTTAATTTATCACATTCTAACCCTTATCTTTAAGACTAATGACTCTTTGATCTCTAAAATCTGAAATTATCCTCAGTTGAATATTATCAGATTTATAATCACAAATAATCAGCTCTCCGATGATAGTCAATATGTGCACTGCTCAGTAAATCTGTTACATGATTCACAGTTCCTTACAGTGAAGCTGTTCTATTGCTTATAAATATTATCTCCTCTCCAAACGATGTATTCCTTATTCAGGAAAAAAATTTATTGATCTCAGTGTCACTTGAGTGAGCGTGTAGGATCAGGATCTGCAGGTAGAGTTATTAAAAAAACAAAAGAACTGTTATATAAGCTTTTGTGTAGAGGAATGTTACAATTTTCCAGCTACAAGCACGTCTTACACAGTTTATATATACATTCCTAGGGCTTCCATGGAGTTAGAGGACACAAGTGATGCCATCTGCTGTGAGCAGATCTTCATCCTTCTGTATTGCTGCCTTATATCTTGAGTCCCACAAGGAAAATTAGTAACCACGGATAAACATTTTCTTAAGAGAATAAACACAGAAAAAACTCTTGAGATTCAGCCAAATGTTCATGATGAGTCAGTCTTTTCTTTCTTTCTTTCTTTCTTTTTTTTTTTTTTAATTTTTTTTTTTTTTTTGCATGCAGATGGATCAGGCTTGCTTGCTTAGGAAAGATATCTACATAATGTAGTCCTTTCCCTTCCAGAATATTACCAACTATGCTCTGCTCATATTCCATGCAGAGGGATTTTAGCATTCTTCTGGAGACAGTGCTAAAGCGAATGAAACAGGAGACTGAATGTATTATGAAGCACACAAACACTCTTGCTGCAAATGTTAGACAATAGGACTGGCAGTAAGCAGAGCTGTGACAAAATAAACCTTTCCAGATATTGCTTCCAGTGTTGGATAGAGTGGTTTGCAATAACTCAACATAGATGTGAAATCACAAAACAAAGCAGCTACTCTTGTATCTCCCTGGATGTTAGCTTTTTTGACAGCTGGAAATAATAGATTTTTCTGAATTCTGCTCTCTAAATCAAGGAGCCAAGATGAATCCAGTGGAAATCAAAGAACAAGCCTATGAAAAACTGATGAAAACCTCAAGTGAAGAGGCATTTTCATACCGCATCTTGCCAGTGGTTACACTTGCCACTAGATTCCCAAAGCACTTTTGCTTGCTTAACATAATTTCTTGTTTAATCAAAGCAATATCTGAGTTAGCATTGTGTTCTTCCCCCCCAGTAAGGAGTTCCTGAGGGAGAAAAATATGCCATTAAAAGAGTATAGTCAATGTTAGAGGCAGTATTTGCATTTGCAGCCTCCTCTTCACCATTAATTCTTTCACGTGTGTTTAGAATATAGCTCCTGTTTGAGAAAGGCGAGATGTCAAGTACAGAGTTAGCTGAACATTAGGTTTAACTTCAGCACATCCGCACAATTCAGTTACATGAGATAGATTGATAAGTAATGCTGTTTATGTAGTACTAAATAATCAATTCAAATTATTCTAATACACTTCCTCTATTTAAACCTACTCTTAGTACTGAACTTGCCATTCATTTCTGGATCTTGCACAAGATCCCCAGATGAATTCTAGGGGAGGTAATATCTCACCTTATTATAATCTATATTATGCTTGGCATATTGTTCTGAATTAATGAGCAGCAGAAACTGTAAACTGAAGACGGTAAAAGCATGTGATACAATGAATTATAAATAATCTTTCCAAAAAATTAAAATTAATATGAAATAGACTATATACAGTTTATATTTTCTTATTCCTGAGCAAAGAGTAAATATCATAATTCCTGGGCTCTGTCGATAGACTTACGGTGTGAGCATTGACATCTCTATACTTCTGCTTAATGTCAATAAATTCTAGGGAGTATTAATGGTAACTATGTGAAATAGTCACATTACAAACTGAAAGCACATAGAATGTTTCTGAATTTAATTATGAATTGTTGATTTGGTTTGATATTTTTCAAAGGGGATAAAAAAGTTAGCTGTGAACTTTAGTGTGCCAGATATAATGTGCAAACATGATTTCTGTACACTTTTTCAGGCATTCTGACTTCAGACAATGTTTGACAAAAGACTGGATAGAGAGCTCGGTACTTGCTCAGAAATCTGGATCAGCTGAAAAAAAAAAAAACACAGCTCAGTATCAGCAGTGATGACTTATGAATTTGATTGAATTGACCACAACATGGTTTTGAATCATATGCAATGCATTTTCTTACCTTGATGTGATTCCAGGTGAAATTTGACCATGAACTTATCTGAGTTTTCATCTGAAGATTTGAATTTGTATTATAGACCTTTTCACCTTCTTTAGATTTACTGAAGCTATAACTTTATTTGATTTCTGTGATGAAATATATTTGAAAGAAGACCTGAGTAGATAAGAAACTGTCTATAAAAGAAAAAAAAAAGTGCATACATATGTTAAAAAAACCCTCATCACATAAAAGGAATGTGTATATCCTAATACATTAGGATAGCAGTTTTCTGAGAGTCTCTGAAGAAATATGGTTGGATAAGATTGTGGCTAAGGCACCAGATTAAGAGATCAGGATTCAACTTCCAGCTGCGAAAAAATATTTCCTATGACCTTGGACATATCATCTAGTCCTTCTGTATCTCATTCATCTGTCCTTTTTTGTATTATGATATGAGTCCATTTTACTTACAAATAATGCACGAGACAGTATTTGTTCCTAAGATCCACTGGCCTGAGGCTTGCCCTTGAAGCAATTAATTAGTTGAAGGAGATAAAGGCATATGACATCACTTTTCACAAATAACACTGCATATGTACATGCAAAAGCTTTTTTTTTGGTGAAAGTGGTGGAGAAAATTAAATGTAAAATCTGATGTACAGTAGATTTACTTCCATCAGTTTATTTATGACACTTCTATTTCTTCAGTCAGAAAATAATCTAGGTATTTTTCCATTTAGGACTCCATTTCGTGATCAGGATATTAGGGAATAGCAGCAAAATAGAAGTTTAATATTTTCTAAAATTAGACTGATCACTTCCAGCTATCATCTTCAAAATGTCTCAAAAATTTGCTAAGTCCTACTGACTCAAAGAAAGAGTCACAAACTAAGTCAAGTCATTACTACAAAGATGCATTTTGGAAAGATAATACATTCTGAGAATTGACATGGTTTCACTGCCATTATCTGAGCTTCATTTTCAGAGGATCAGGCCCTTAAGCCTTAAAAATAACTGTATTGAAGATCTGGAATAACTGTTAAAAATAGCTATATGGGCTGGAATGACTCATATATAGTTGCATTGCTAAACATTCTAATGGTTCTTGTGGACTTTTTTTCTTTAAAGCTTTGATACTTTTGTTTCCTCTTGTTCTTTCTCTTGTTTGCAATAGTCTGCTGAAAGTTTGCCTTTTGAAAGAGTAGAGATATGCCTTTTCTTAGCATCTGAAATTCCACCATAGGAGCATGAACTTCCTTTGTGGCAGTGGAAAAGGAAAATTTACACTGCTACTGGCATAGTTTATGCAGGCCAAAGCAGAACAGTTTTTATGTGAAGAACAACAGGAATTTGTTGTTAGTCCAATTAAAATCTAAATCTAATGAAAACGTGACAGTTGTTATTACTGATCCTGATGTAATGATAATAACAATCTTAATCTAAATTATTTAATTAATCCAGAAAAAAGTCTCATTAATATAATTAACATCATTGTTATACCAAAAAAAAAAAAAATCCTTAGGAACTTTTTTGTGTTGGTGTTTTGGTTTTACTCGCCTTTCCAAAGCTTTTCTGACAGTGCTGCAGTGAGCTGCAAGCTTTCCAAGTCCTTTAGCAGGAGGTATTTGGTACTGTGGAGGGCTATTTTTACTCATTTGCTAACCTGAGAACACATTTTTTCCTCACTGGTTTGCAATTCCACATTGCATTTACTAAATATGGTGTGTTTTATATAATTTGGATACCTTTTCTTTGTTCTCTTTGTTACCTCTAAAAAATTTTCTCCAGCTCTCAAGGTTTCATTCCTTTAATGACCATTTATTAACGTGAGAGGCCTTTGGTATCATCCTGTGCTCATACTTCCTAGGTCTCTGCTGTCATCCTTTGCTTGTACTCTTTCTCATTCCATTATTTAGGGTAAAATATAGTTCATTCTGTGCAGAATACCAACCTTTTATCATTACTTATTACTTAGAGAAATATATACAAATTCTTGTAACATTAGATGTTTCACCGATTGTACAAAGCTAAGCAAAACTAAACCAAAATAGATAATAGCTGCCTAGTCACTATACAGCGGCTGTTAGAGCTAAGCAAGCTAAAAAAAAAATGTCAGGAAACCCAAAATAAGCCCAAACTGACTCTGATAAAGCGCAGCCAAAAGGCCTTACAGAATTAGTACGCTTTGTGTCCTTTCATAGCAATGGCATTGCCATATTTGCAGACCCACACAAGTACAGCCAAGATCATCATAATAAGACAGATATTTATCTCAAGAAGTCCTCTCTGTGACAAAAACCTTCTCCTCTACAAAGTTAACAGAGATAATCGTATTGCTCCAGAGGAAGCAGCTCATGCTGAAGGCTAAGATCTCCTATCTTCTGCAAACAATAATGGGGTGGATAACAGCTGAGCAGAAGATAACCTAGATGTAGGAATAATTTTTCTCACTTGCAAAATTTCTGTACAAAAATATTATACCAAAATAAAGCTATACTGCTTGCATAGATAGCTCTCAAAAGTAGGAAAACATAAATTTATTTTATGCAACTGCAGCTTTGACAGCTCTTACGTATACATTTTTATATAACCTTCAACAAAATTACCATCTCCCTGGGGCTCTCTCCTCCCTTTCCAGATCCTTGCTTCTGAAGCGAATGATAAATAATAAGAATTCAGATCACATGAGTAAACTTAAATCTGCCACAACTTACCTATCAAGTATTGAATTTTCAGTTTGTATTTGGAATCATTTTCTGTATTTTTTTTCTTTGAGGCTATTGGAAAATTCTTCCTTCGTCAACTGCAATAGTTATTTCAGTGGCAGCAAGTACTTGGTGAATGTACAGCAAGCAGCTGAGATTATTTGGAAGTTTTGGAGGTTTCTTTTTAGGTCTTATTTGCCTAAGTATGTTGCTATGGGACAGGAAGTGGAAAATGAATGCCACTCCACCAAAAAGAAAATTATAAGCCACTGTAAAAGCAAAACACTGGCACTACTACGTCATCAGCAGAAGTTGTGCTTGGGTCCTTGCCCAATTCTTTTTCACATTGAATGAGATTTGAGTCCTTATTTCATACCCAGCAGACGTCCTTGATGCATATGAGAGTTTGAAGATCTGACATGTCTACACGTTTCTTCAATTCCAAGGAATAACTTTTACGTATATGTTATATAGTCTTGCATATAGTTTACAAGTAGATGAGTTTTTGAGGCTGAGAACGTATATCCTCAGTTTTACTGTATGTCATTGAAGATGGCTGTAATTATGCCCTTCAGCCAGTACTTTTGTATGTGCATCTTGTGCAAATCTGGTAGACTCCACACCAAAGTATGATCCTATTTTTCTCCCTTAATGTAAAGAAACCTAATTTTTTATAAATAGGACCCTATCATATACACATTCTATGGCTGTGATGAATGAAAGCAAAGAATAACTCTGAAATAGAAGAAATAACATTAATTATGTGTTGAGATAATCTGCTAGCACTCATGGAGGATATTTTTTACATGGGCTTCACCAGCATCAACAGTCACAGAATCACAGAATGGTTGATGTTGGAAGGGACCTCTGGACATTGAACAAGACTGGACCCAGTACTGGCCCCTGGAGGACACCGCTAGCTACAGGCCTCCAACTTGACTCTGCACTATTCACCACAACCCTCTGAGCTCGGCCATCCAGCCAGTTCTCAATCCACCTCACTCTCCACTCATCCAACCCACACTTCCTGAGTTTACCTATGAGGATGTGATGGGAGACAGTGTCAGAAGCCTTGCTAAAGTCCAGATAGATGACATCCACTGCTCTCCCCTCATCTACCCCGCCAATTATCCCACGAGCGTCTGTTCTTGCTCCACTGCGAGGCCAAACAGGCAGGTAGGTCATTTGCCACAGAACATAACAGAAATAATTCAGTACTTTTGAAGTGAGGAATCCAAGCCTATGAGCCCATCCGTAATTCATAGTATAATTCCATTTTTGCATAATCAGAGAGATTAGCTGCCAGCAGTCTGTTCATGTGCAAGAGCGTAGCAATATCTTGGAGTCAGCTTTCCACGTAAACTTATTAATTTTTATGAGGGTTATATATTTTGATCAGAAAAACACATTTTGGGGAGGATTAAATATATGTTTTTGTTAAACTAGTAACATATTTTTCTTTTTAGTGACACGTGGATACCAGTCTGGCATGTTATTATGAGAGATAGCCAATAGCAAACTGGGGTCCCTTTTGGTGGCTGGTAGAGAAGGGGAAAGGCTTGCCATGGGGCCTGCATTAATGCAGATGACCACTGAATGAATTTGACCTCTTTAGTGCTTTAATAAACTCAGCTGGAAAACTGGATAAAGGGCTTGACTGAAAACCAGATGTTATAGTTGAAGTGAAACAGTCTCCATAAACAAATTGCAGCCAGAAATGATATGAAATTGCATGCAGCTATTGTAACCCAGCAGTAGTAGAAATGAGCTTTTGATTTTTTTTATTGGAGTCCAAACATGCCTTTCAAGAGGCATGTTGCTGTGCTTTCAATACCTTTTTACAGTGAGAGCTAAAATAGAATGAAAATGCAAAGTCCTTGAGGGAAAAAATAATACTTGAAATCTGGGAGTCCTAACATAATACAAAATCTTCTAATACGTAATGCATTTGGCAGAAATCAATCAGAATGACAAGGTGAAATATCCAATATCTCAGACATTTTATTGATTTATGAATAATTAAAGAAATCCTTAGAACAAGTCATTCTCATATGTATAGTCTTAGCATCATTGAATTTTATTGATAGACTTCACATATATTTCTCTAAAATATATTTATCTCCTGGAGCAGGCAAATTATCATTTAGCTTTTTCAGACAGTGATGCTGTTTCATCTGATACTGGAAGAAACAGAGGAACAACTTAAAAGAAGTACAGAAACCAAAATTGTCATGCTAATATCTTATTGTTGGGCACTGGTATAATTGCACTCATATTGCTTTTCTGAAGAGATGCATGACCTCAGTTCAAACAAACTATTAGTTTGTCTAATCTGGTAATACTTTACTATTCATAAAATTAACACCACTTTGAAAGTTCTTAAAATTGCTTTAAAAGAGTGTGAGTATAATCTCAGAAAATATTATTATAAATATCAGAGGTCATTTGAGTTTAAAGTGTTCAAATATTTAGAAAAAATTACTATGTGTCATCATCTCCCTCTTTCTCAAAAAGTAATTTTTGTGCAGAATGCTGTATGATTTCAGAGCTATAAGTATTCAATTCAGAAAGAAAGAAGTGATAAGAATTTTTTGTTATTTGGGGTGTGCAACATTCGTAGGTCATTACTGAAGCCTCATCGAAATGAAGGATGAAAATCTCATTGACTTTAATGGCATGAGTGCAGGGGAACATCTCAATTTGTGTACCACAAGGCAAGTTTTTCTCTAAGTCCCAATCACTTACGTTTTTGCAAGTCCATACACCTCTGTGATGAGCTGAAGTATTCCTGCCGAAACGCTTCTTTACAAGACAAGACTCTGTAGTTAGAAAGACTAGTCTGGGTTCAGGATAGGGAAAGGAATAAGACCATCATTTTAAATTGTGAGAATTTCCTGTAGAAGTTTCCAACATAAAATAGAGAAAGAAATCTCTGGTCCCCTTACAAAAATTCAGAATTGCTGTTAATGCAGTAGCAGTTACTTTTTTTTTCCTGAATTTATGCATATATAATTCAGAGTTTCCTTAATAAAGGGCACGAAGTGGCACTCAGCACTCAAACATTCATTTCTTAACAAGGTCTGCATTCTGTAAGCTGTCATATGTTACACTCAAAATCTTTTTTACGGGCAAAGAAGAAACACACCTTATATATAAAGCCAATAATTTATTTGTGTAATTGAAATTGTAACAGTCTAATCCAAAAATCATTTTTAGTCCTGATATAATTATTACAGCAAAAGAAAGAATAGTTTTTGCAGAAAAAGTTTAAATAGTAGTAATAGTTAATATTGTTATGCACATACTTATTTTCTACTCCTTCTCCCGGCTTTATGCTCACCCTTCCACCACTCCTTGGGGTCCAAAGATTGGTGGTTTCATTCTGGTGGTGGTGAGGGTTGCTACAGTGAGTTGTCACCTTGTATCCTTTGCCAGGAGGAATATGGTATCCCTGTTGATGCTTTCTACTCACTGTAGTACTCACTGGGGGTCCTTTTTAAATGTTTTTTAGCATGCTTTTATACCATTGTTCTTCTTCATTAGTCTGCAGCTCCACATTACATATGAATTTACTATATATGTTGCTATATATGTTAATATATATGTTTTAGGTATGTTAGATCCTGCTTTGTTCTCTTTGTTACTCCTAAAACTAGTTTTACTCAGCTCCAGGTCCATGTTTCTTTAACTGACTGTGGGTGAGCTGGTAATAGCTGCAAGGTCTCCACTACCAGCCTGTGCCCCATCTCTTACCAACCCACGCCTGCGCTTCGCTACACCGCATCCCGTGTGCCCACTTCTCAAGGCCTCTGCTGTCACACCAGGCCTGTATTTCTCTGCCCTTCATCACTACATTACAGTCATAAATATCTCATTCTACACAGAAAAAGCTATCTGTTACTGCTATCTACATAAAACTATGGTTGCATCATACAAAGATAAATACAAGAAAAACAAATTAGGCATAGATATCTGGTCAAGTAGAGAAATTGCTGTCACAAGTAAATCAAGAAAAACCAAGCTGCAGGCAGGTCAAGACAAGTTCAGACAAAGCAAGCCTGGTAAGTCTCAGTCCTGAGGCCTTGTGAACTCAGTACAAAGCCTTCGGCCTGTGGCTAGCCATCACAATATAGGGCTACACTGTTTTATATGTTTGCTCTTGAAAGTTAGGATGTTTAACAGCTCAGAGGATGAAAGTCATATGTCCACGCAGAGGGATGATCCTGTGATTCCAGTATCTTAACATAGTTATAGTGATTGTTTTAGTATGTCAGGGGTTTTTTGTTTGTTTTTATTTTTTTCCTATACACTGTCTGCCAAGCACAGTTTTCAGAATTTGACCTTGTTATGAATCAGGCCAAGGATAAAGTAGTTGCATTTCTGTCTGAGTGGAACGCTCCTTTAGTCATATTCCTTCTTTTAAGCTTTTATAAGAAAATACTCAGGACACTTGTTTTCTGCTCAGGTTTTGGTTTGACATTTTCTTATGGGAAATGGTGAAAAGATTCTCTTCCACGTTTATTTCTCTTCAGTGTATCTCTATCTAGACAGCACACCCAAATTGTAGGCTACTTTTCACCTATACTCTGTACATAGATTAGATATTGATATGTAAATAGTTCAACTGTTTGTCTGAATCTTGAAAGAAATTCTTCTTAAACTCATGTATACTCCACAAACCTCCTTAGGTTATTTTTTATCAGGATAAGTCTATTTGGTCTAATGTTTCATATCATTAACTCGGTTGCTGATACTGGTTATCACAGAAACACAGAATCACAGAACGATTGAGGTTGGAAGGGACCTCTGGAGATCATCTAGTCCAACCTCCCTGCTCAAGCAGGGTCCTCTAGAACGCATTGCACAGGATCACATCCAGACGAGTTTTGAATATCTCCAGCGAAGGAGACTCCACTACCTCTCTGGGCAACCTGTGCCAGTGCTCTGTCACCCTCACGGCAAAGAAGTTTTTCCTCAGGTTCAGATGGAACTGCCTGTGGTTCAGGTTGTGCCCGTTGCCTCTTGTCCTGTCGCTGGGCACCACGGAGAAGAGACCGGCCCCATCCTCTCGACACCCCCCCTACCCCCCTTCAGATACTTGTGCACATTGATGAGATCGCCTCTCAGTCTTCTCTTCTCTTCTCCAGGCTGAACAGGCCCAGCTCTTGCAGTCTTTCTTCATAGGAGAGGTGCTCCAGCCCCCTCAGCATCTTCGTAGCCCTCCACTGGACTCCCTCCAGTAGGGCCATGTCTCTCTTGTAGTGGGGAGCCCAGAACTGGACCCAGGACTCCGGGTGAGGCCTCCCCACGGCTGAGCAGAGGGGCAGCATCACCTCCCTCCACCTGCTGGCAACACTCTGCCTACTGGAACGCCCAGGACAGCATTGGTCTTCTTGGCCACAAGGGCACATTGCTGCCTCATGGTCAGCTTGTTTCCCACCAGGACTTCCAGGTCCTTCTCTGCAGAGCTGCTCTCCAGCAGGTCCAACCCCCAGCCTGTACTGGTGGTGCATGGGATTATTCCTTCCCAGGGGCAGGACCCTGCACTTGCCTTGGTTGAACTTCATGAGGTTCCTCTCCGCCCAGCTCTCCAGCCTGTCCAGGTCCCTCTGAATGGCAGCACAGCCTTCTGGTGTGTTAGCCTCTCCCCCCAGTTTAGTATCACCAGCAAACTTGCTGAGGGGTGCACTCTGTCCCTTCCTCCAGGTCATTGATGAATATATTGACCAAGACTGGACCCAGCACTGACCCCTGGGGGACACCACTAGCTACAGGCCTCCAACTTGACTCTGCACCACTGACCACAACCCTCTGAGCTCTGCCATCCAGCCACTTCTCAATTCACCTCACCGTCCAGTCATGCAACCCACAAATGCCATCAAATGTACATCAAATGTATGATTTACTGAAAATATGCTAAAGCTGCCAAGTTGAGTGTTAATATTTTAATTAACGAGACGTTTTCTGTTAGTTACTTAATAGTAGCACTTAGCTTTTACTTGGTATAAAATCTCTCTTACTGTTAATATAAGACATTGTTTGCAAAAATACTGGCAAGGGTACTACTGAATTTATCTTGACATTACTGTGTTCTTTATATGTAATTTGCAAAATACTCAGATACCTTGAATATGCTTGCATTTCCATATCTGAAGTTTAGTAGATCATGATATTAGAGTTACACCTCTGAGATGCTGTAGAACGTATGCAGTGAGATTTTGACAGCTCAGCTATGTTTTCAGACACATTTATAATAATTGCTTTTGATTAGAGTTTCTAGGCCTCTGTGTGTTCTTCTTCTGAGATATTTTTGGCCAGTAACAGAGACCCTGCAAAAGGCACTTGAGACACTGTTTATGTGCAGCCCTAAAGGTACTTTGATAAGGCTCAGTTTTTTTGAACAGATGGTGTAATTTGCTTCCTGCTGCTTTTAAGGGTTGTCTTCCTCATTCTGAGGTATTCTAGTGCACTCTTGTGCCAGTCCTATTTGTCCATTATGACTGTTTTTGTTTCTTTATTTCAAATCTCCTCTGACTTATCTTTCACTTTTATTGCATGGCATTTTTTTTTCAGGGGATTACTGCCCTAATAAGCCTGAGGCACCCATGACATATGTGGTCCTAGATTTTCATAATCTTGCCCCCACCCCCCACTGGCTTTTTATAATTTTGAAATAACACATAAGGAAATTGCTTTTGTGAAATTACAAAAAAGTACATTAACGTTATGCAATGTTGAATTTATTAAAACATATTCCAGAGCTTTCCTTTGCAAAGCTTGTGTGAACTCAGCCCATAGCAGAGGGTCATTTTAAATTGTATCTTTTAATAAAGAGATTTTTGTTAGAAGATGTGGCTTTTGTGCTCAGGAAAACGGTCCACTGACATCCCTGAAGAATGGAATCTTTTCCCTTAAAGCCTCAGGATGCTAAAGTAAGGAATGCTGGAAACCCTGCCTTTTATGGCTGTGCTGCTTTTCAAACAAAGAGAATGAGAGACAGACAGAATTGGTGCCCCTATTTTAGATCTACTCCAAAGCGTTGTTGTTCTCAGCTGGGGACTGTTATAACCAATTAGATAAGACCACCATTGGCTGAATGTTCTTATTGTCTCATGATCACGTCATGAGGGTCTGAGAACCCTATGAAATGAACGGATTCTGTAGCAGATTATGCAGATAACATTTTTTTCCTTCAGATTGATTAGCAAATCACTACTTCTGAAACCGAAGAAGCAAAGTCAGAGGTAACAATGCATAAGTTAAACTCTTACCAAGCTCGCCTGCAGCTGCTATACCCATATTTAAGGAAAATTAATTTGTGTCATGTGTTGGAAGATGGTGACTTCTCATGATACTTTCCTTTGTCTTCTAGATCTCTGGCAGATAAGCTGCACCACGAAAACAGAAGTTAGCCGACTGTGTGCGACTTGGTGAATATTTGATGTAGGTTAAGGATATCTATCTACTTAAAGATATCTCTGTAAGCAGATTCAGGCAGTTGTGTACTGGTTCCACCAACACTCCAAGTTGCCAAGACATGAGACAACTCCAGCCCAGGAGCCATCTAACTTAATTGGTGAGACACTATACCTGATCTAAAGCATCCAGCTTTCACCTGTATAGAAAATGTACTTATGTTCTCAATATTCATCCAAAAAAACAATATTCGTCAGCAAAAAAACTACTCATCCTACTTTATAGATTGCAGTCTGAAGAGCAGAGAAAATGAATGACTTGTCTAGAGGTCACACGGAAAATCTGTGAGGTACAGTACATCTCTGCTAATTTCCAGCCAATATAATGTACATTAAACAGTTATTCCTCTTGGTTACTTGAAACTATGGTTATACAGTACAAAGCTGGTGTTACTGTCCTGTTAAATTATGTTTATGTCTGCACGCGCTGGAACAGCACAAAAGTGCTGAAGTGAATCTGACTCGTCACCTTCAGGAAGGTAAAGGAGCTTAAACACTTCTCATTTAAGATCTTTTTAGTACAAGTAACAGCTGTGATAATGTAGAGAATGAAAGCAGTACATTTTCTTTAAATGTCTGCAGACTTGCTTAGACACCTCTCTTAGTCTAGATGGTAAGAGATGTAAATAAAAATGGAGTCATGAGCATTTGCAGTCATTGAACACTATTCAGCAGGTTACACTGATCAAATCTCATTAGGATAATTACTAACCCCCTGCTCATTTTTTTTTTCATTTATATAAGCCAATTTTGGCTTTTTATCCTATATTATTGCTGTGATCCGTAAAACAACTGCAAAGTTTTACCTTGGATGAGCCTGTATTTTAGGAAAACAGAGGAATATTTCAATATGGGTAATATATAGTTATGTATTGATATTCTTCATGATAAAAGACAAAAATGAACTCTTACTCATTTCATATATGGAAATTTGGCCATCAATCATCTGTGTTGGAATCAACACAGTAACTGACGATGAAACACTCAAAAAAGCCTCATCTTAGTTTCAACAACGACTTTTCCATAAAGTAATTTTTATATGCTCATCCTCCGTCAAGGAGGATTTTACTCCTGAAATAGTGGAATTTTCTTTCAAATAGGTAGTTATATAGTGATCTACAACTTTTTTTTTTTTTTGGCAAGCGGAACAAACATGCTAGTCTCTCATGAAAACTAGGCACTTAATCCCAAATAATAAAACAAGAAAGAGAGAATAAGCTGAAGTTATTTTGTATTGTAATATGGACTATTGATAAAAGGAATAATAGACAAACCTATTTAAGTCCAACTCAATGTGACTACTATGAGCCTGCATAACTCACAGAAAGATAAAGGGTATACTACCCTAATTCTTAATACACTCTTTAAGTGGCTCTATTTGGTCATCAAACAAAATGAGAAAACAAGGATTATTTTTTTTTAATATCAAGAATTACCCTCATAACACTAAGTCCACCTAAAATAATTTTGAAAGGTTTCAAATCCATATCAGGTCAAACAACTTATATTATTTTAAAGAAAAATGCTCAAAAATTAAATATACTTCTCATGAATAAAGTTATTTATTTAATTTTTGCACTTCAGCGATTTGGAAAATGCCATGTTGCAATATTTTAGAAAGGTTTCTATTTAAACATATTATATTAAATGTAATGCACACCTGGGAAATACTTGAACAAGAAAAAATTGGTCTGTGACACTGAAAGTTTTGATTTTTTTCAAGTTTAAAATATAAGTTTTAACAAAATAGAATAAAAAAAATCAAAGTTATGTGACTATTCCTTTGATACCTTCATACTAATTATTACTATTACACACACACTTCTGAAGAAAACCTTAATAGTTTCCAGATATTCTTATTAAATGTTCCTGGGAAAGGATGCTTGTGGAGACAATATGTCTCTCCGTTTTCTTCCTCCTCCTGTATATGAGAAAATCTTATATATATAAAGGAACCTCAGTGGAGCTGAGAGAGCAAGTTTCATTTAACGTGGGTGCTCTGAATTGCTCTATAACTTTCTCCATTAGCGACCTTGGCAACACAGCGTCATTTCAATCACTCTTTGAAAATGCCTGTTTCTCTCTCATGAGAACTACTCAGACTTTAAAAACCTAAATTTTTGATATCTAAGTCTAAGGAGACGAATCCCTAATTGTATTGAATCATATTGCACTACGTATTAGACGTGCATGACTGAAGTGGCTGCTACCTCTCATCCGTCCTCTTCCCTGAGTTACTTTCCCAGAAATGTGGATGGGTTAACAGGTAGCTCCTGAACAGGCACTGCTTCCTAGCTGGGCGTATTAGAAGAAGCTGAAATTGGCTCGTGTTTGCTTTCATAGACTAAGCTGCGAAGTGCAGCAGTTCAGGAGCTGCTACATATCCGTTTCGGCTGTCTTCCACAGAAGGCTTGTAACATGCCTGGAGAAGGTCAGCATGGACAGGCCAGGCTGATAAGTGCTTTAGCTATCCCAGCTTCAACTGCTGCCTTATGTGAGTCAAAACATGCTTGTAATAGCTGGCATGAACACTGCCTATCAAAATGATCAAATCTGTGTGGGTCAGTCCTGCCAAAGATATAGACTTGTCTATTAAAATCCAGCTTGATTGCAGGTACCCACAATATCCTCACATGGATGCTGTCAGTGACTAGGTGTCCTGTGGATTACTTGAAAAGCTAGTCTTTTCTCAACAAAGGAAAAAATCAGATTTTGCATTAAGCATGGGGAGCTAGTCACTTCAGGCACTTATGGATCAAAAGATGAACCAGAACCTTTGGTGTGATTACCTGTTCTGTTTGGCAACATATAAAATTACATGAGCAAACACACTGCAGCTTTTAGAAGACAAAAATATTTAAAGAGGACAGACACATCTGTGATCTAAATGGGAGACAGGCTACATCAAAAGCAGACCTGCTGTTAGCTGGGGCTTATGAGAGAGGCATTTTTTTCACATCTTAGGAAATCCATGCCTCTATATCCTTCAACTGGAAAAAAAAGAGGAGGGGAAAGATTTATCATGGTTATGTGTTTATTTCATGATAAATGTGATTGACATAAAATATAAATTCATTGTTCCTTTTTGCATATTCCCCACATAAGGCAAGACAGTACCATATTTGTTTGCATTTTGTATTACACAGGTAAGAGTATTTTCCCTTACTACTATTTTTACTCTTTATTTTTCATGCCATCTTTTCTGGATGTACCAAATTCCCTACCTTTCTCTTCACTTGTGTAGGTTCAGGTATACCCTATTATTGAGACTTCCATCAGTATTAAGAACAATGATAAAGTTATCTGTTAAAACAAACTTATTATAGTTTCTCTTTGCTTCTCCAAGGGAAGTTATTTAAATGTAGCAAGTGTGTACTGTTAGAGGGAGTTTCCATTCAGATTCCAGAGTTTACAGAATATATGACATGCAGGGTAAGTCTTTGCAGGCCTGAGCATGGTCCTACCTACCCTCCTGGTCTTCTCTGCTTATCAGCACATACAGAAGTTTCCAGGAAAGAAAGTCGAGAGGAAAAGGAAAAAAAAAAAAAAACAAACATTTCCTTGCCCCCTCTTTCTTTTTTCTCTGATAAAATTCTTACATTATATGGAATAAAGAATGCGGAGAAGGAAGATGATCAAAGGGAAAAGGAGATGTACAACTAACTTCCTTCCCTTCCCTTCCCTTCCCTTCCCTCCCCTTCCCTTCCCTTCCCTTCCTTTCCCTTCCCTATATACCACTTCTATTTCTAAGCTGTGAATCCTACCTCTCCTTAAAATCAATTTTTAAGCAAATAAAATTTTTTTTTATTAAATATCAGGTTAAGGGGTAACATTTCCTTATGAAAAGTGCTTTATGTAATCCAGGCTATAAAAGCATTTTTTGAAAGAGACTGTTCTGTTCTTCTCTTTGTTGGAGGTATGGGAAAAAAGATTAGAGTATTATTCAGTCTTTCACAGGTAGTTAACAAAACAAGGCCCTGAAAGAAGGGGCAAGACAACACTATAAGGCAACCAGGTAAGGAAGTACCCAAATAAACCTGAAGAGAACAAAAATAGTTGATAAACAGGAGAGAACTACTTAACAACGGGTGAACTCTCCTAATCAGCGTAATAAAGAACCCACCCACAAGCAGGGAATGCCCCTTCTCCATAGAGCATGTGTTGCAGAAAAAGAGGATACTGTGACTGTAAATGAAGATGAGACCTAACAGAATCAATGGGAACAAGGATGACTTAATGTAGTTGTAAACTGTACTGATAACTGTTGCTTAAACTGTATAAAGTGTAAGCTGTGTAGCAATCAGGGGTGCTAGCTGTGTGGAATTACCACCTAGCACCCATCTCTGCGCAGAAACTAAATTTGTTTAATGAAATTAAACAAATATCTCAACTCCGTGTGTTTTTCAGCTCATTGCACGCTGGGTGAAAGAACCCTTCTTTGGAACAACATCTTGATTCAGACACTTATATCCCAGATGGAGTAGTGGCCTATTCAATAAACAGCTATACTCAGCACTGCAGTACTTTGGAAATATGTCTGTCAGACATACATGGTCACACTGCTAGCTGCAAGCCAGGTGTCCATCACATTACTAACACAACCACTCTCACTGCTTGCAGTGGATATATTATTGAGAAGTGTTTGCTCACAGAGAAGACAGTAGTTCAGCATAAGCAGTGTCAGATAACAACTCAACCACAAATCTGTAAATGGAGTGTAGTACAAGAATCAGGCAGGAAAAAAAGGGTATTTAGCCAACTTTTATGTAAGAAAGAGTTGCACAGTACTCTCATTTTCTTGCAACTGGAAACTCACATGGGCGTTTCAAAGATTTCTGGTCTTGTCTGAAGATACCACTAGTCCACAGCAGCTCAGCAGAGAAGAAGTGGGTGGTCTGAGAGAAAGACGCGAGGAAGTTGGGGCTTCTCCACTGCCTATGTAAAGATGAAAGTAATTGGGCAGCCTTCAAAGTTTCTATCCAGCTGGTGATGTGTGGATTTCTAAGAGAGAAGGAAAATGTTTGCTGTCAAAACAACGTTGAATACTGGGGAAGAAGTGACTAAGAAGGCAGTCATCTCATCTAACCTGAGCTGCCTAAAAGCAGCATATTTAGACTAATCAAATGGCCCGAGTCAATAGAGAGAAGCAGGTCCCTCCAGAAGCTGAGTCATCCTACCCAAACACAGGTGTTAGCAAAGAAGAAATAAACTGTTTTCTGCAATTGCTTGCTTGCAGCACTTAAAGAAAGAACCTAACTAGAGTATAAAAAATTACTAGCCTTCAGACAGCTAAATTAAACTGAGATGAATGTCTTTTTGTTATTCCTTCGGACTCTCTGATTTGTCTGTCTTTGTGTTTATGTGTAAAGATTATATTACTTAGTCTTTTAGTAAAAACTTAATTTGCATTACAAACATCTATCCATGTTATAATCTTGATACAGGTGAAGTCTGGCAAACTAAATCTTAGCCTGACTATAACTGTGTAGAATTACAAAATTACATAATGGTTGAGGTTGGAAAGGACCTCTGGAGATCATCTAGTCCAACCTCCCTGCTCAAGCAAGGTCATCTAGAATGCATTGCACAGGATCACATCCAGACACATCCAGACGAGTTTTGAATATCTCCAGCGAAGGAGACTCCACTACCTCTCTGGGCAACCTGTGCCAGTGCTCTGTCACCCTCACGGCAAAGAAGTTTTTCCTCAGGTTCAGATGGAACTGCCTGTGGTTCAGGTTGTGCCCGTTGCCTCTTGTCCTGTCGCTGGGCACCACGGAGAAGAGACCGGCCCCATCCTCTCGACACCCCCCCTACCCCCCTTCAGATACTTGTGCACATTGATGAGATCGCCTCTCAGTCTTCTCTTCTCTTCTCTTCTCCAGGCTGAACAGGCCCAGCTCTTGCAGTCTTTCTTCATAGGAGAGGTGCTCCAGCCCCCTCAGCATCTTTGTAGCCCTCCACTGGACTCCCTCCAGTAGGGCCATGTCTCTCTTGTAGTGGGGAGCCCAGAACTGGACCCAGGACTCCGGGTGAGGCCTCCCCACAGCTGAGCAGAGGGGGAGGATCAGACTCTGTGCCACTGACCACAACCCTCTGAGCTCGGCCATCCAGCCAGTTCTCAGGCCACCTCACCGTCCACTCATCCAGCTGCACTTCCTGAGCTTGCCTATGGGAATGGTAGGGGAGACAGTGTCAAAAGCCTTGCTGAAGTCCAGGTAGACAACATGCACTGCTCTCCCCTCATCTACCCAGCCAGTCATCCCATCAGAGAAAGCTATCAAATTAGTCAAGCATGATTTCCCTTTGGTGAATCCGTGCTGACTACTCCTGATCACCTTCTTGTCCTCCAGATGCTTAGTGATGACCTTCAGGAGGAGCTGTTCCATCCCCTTTCCAGGGATGGAGGTGAGGCTGACTGGCCTGTAGTTTCCTGGCTCCTCCTTCTTCCCTTTTGGAAGACTGGCGTGACACTGGCTTTCTTCCAGTCCTCAGGCACCTCTCCTGATCTCCAGGACCTTTCCAAGATGATGGAGAGTGGCCTAGTAGAGGCCTAGTTCCTGATTGAAAACATCCAGTTGAATATTCACTTAGATATAACTATTTGTAGTGATAAAGAGTTGGACATTTCTGTTGACATGATTGAAAATGTGATATCTGGTATAGCAGAAAGGCCCTGAGAAGTAACAGTTATGATTATGAAAGACAATAGTAAAACATAAAGATTTTTAGCTTTTCTGCATAGCTTTCTGCATAGTAAAGAAGATAATTCTGATGAAGTTTCTATCACATTCAAAATACTCAGAATTGACTGAGCAATTTATTTAAAAGATGCATAAAGATTAACATAAAGGTTAACATCAGAGGTGATCCTGAGATTACCCAAACTGACCCCTGTATACCACAGGACTTTGCACTTCATTTAGATCCTTCTTAGCAGAGTTTAACTAAAGTGTATCCTCCAGATATTCACTTAGTCATGATTCCATGTCATCAAGAGATGACAAATCCTCTACTTTACTTTATTCCAATCGTTAATTAATCTTGTTATTAAAGAAGTTGACCTAATCTCTCTTTTCTGTGTGCACAGTTTCAACACCTAGCTCTTGGGTCTTTTTACAATTTTTTCTACCACATAAAAGAGTCCTTCAGAGCACTATTTTATCTATCTAGATATATTCTACTCAGTATAATCAAGACATGTCTCATTCTTTTTTTTGATCAGCTAAACAGACAGAGTTCTTTAAGTCTTTCACTGTATGGGATAGCACTCCAACTCATGAATCATTTTTACTCTTCATTTCTTCCTTCTTTCCAGCCTTTGACATCTTCTTTTTCCTCAAATGTACTTCTTGCCTCACATATCAGCTTAGAGCAGAGTTTTTGCTGCTTCTGTTAAATAAATGAATCTCCCCAAGCCTTTTCTGAAGATTATTTATAAGTATTGCCTTGTGAACTGCAAATCACTCAACCATGCATGGGTAATTAATGCTCATTTCATTTGAAATGCAAAGAGAAGAGTAAATATCATTAATTTGCTATGCAGCAGAATTTTTAAAAGCAGGATGTCTGTTTAATACTTTTTCCTGCAGATACCTTTTCACTAAGCTTCTCACCTCTACATTTAGTCCTTCTACTGTCTATACCACACATACTACGTGTAATAGGCTTATGAAATAATAAATAGTTACAATTATTTTTTGTACTTGTAGTAATAGATTATTCTGTAATCCTAATCTTCTAGAAAAAGAAATACTACTAATTTTCGTAAGAAGTGTATTTTATTTGCAAAACAGTCACCCAGCACCCTTTAAAGTAAGGACAGTAGGTGGAAAATGCTAGCAGAACGAAATGCTAAAAGAAAGATGGATGAAGAGACAAAACTATGATTCCCTTTAATTTTGAGAAGCAAATTAAAACATTTCACTATTTGAGAGCTATTCTGAATAACTTCCCAAAAGTTCAGATGTCTGTGGAAGTGTTCTGAGGATCTTGTCTCGAAAGACAAGAATGATCTATTTTGTATTCATATTGTTAATCCGACTGGAATTTTACAAATATAATGAACTTCTGCCATCCTTGAGGGGATGTGAGTTAGGAATAAGCTTTCCTTTCTCCCTGATTATCTCTTTTGGAACTTCATCAGTACAGTAACATTCCTTAAGCTGGAGGAGCAAATTGATCAGCTAGTCAGAATGGCAATTATTTGTACAAATATCAGAAAGCTAGTACTTAATCTGTTTTCTCTCAGATCTAAAATCTAAAGGGATTTTCTGAGGCATAGTTAGTTTCTCTAACTTCAGAAATAGCTGAAACAGATCAGTTATACACATTTTGAAAACTGCAGATTCTTCAAGACACTTAATCAAATTGTGTCTCTTCTACCTAGTGGGTGGAGTAAGTATACCATAGGCCTGAAATACTTGTACTTCAAACCTTTTTAACTTGACTGTAACAAACTTCTTTTCTAGATGTAGTAGACGTATCACAGAAGCCTTGGATCTTGATATGATGTTAGCTATATAAGCAGAAGTCTGGCTTAGCTGTTGAATTCCACATCTGGCCTGTGAAGCTGAAAGACAGTAGAAATGGAAGTAAGAAAAAAGTTTGAAATACAACTTGAAGAAAAAGAATATTCTCTAACCAAAATGAGTGAAAACTATTTTCAGTGACATTAGCTATATTTTGCAGAAGCCAATGCCTTTGGCTTTTTCTCAGCTACAGGCAGTAGTTCACCAGAGATATACCTTTGAATTCTAATTACCACAGTGTGAAAATGTCTTAATTTGGAATTTTGAGTGTAACTCGTACAGAAGGATGTTCCAAAGTGACTACCATTCAGTGCTTTTCTCAGGTGTGATAACTTCAGTCTAGTTTCCACTTACACCTATCCCTGTCTTACTCTCTGTTGATATCTGCAGAGACCAAGTGCTGAGTAAGCATAGAAGCCATCATATGCATTTACTTACTTACCGTGTCAGTATTCCTGCACGTTAATGGAATTACACAGGAGACGCTGTCAGTGAAATTTATTTTCTATGGTTTACTATTCTGCCTGGTAAAGGTGGGATATGAGGAAGTTTTCTTTTGGAAAATCCTTACAGTATCAGCTAAACATTTTCAGTATATTATAAATAGCACTAAATGGCCTTCCACTTGATGTCCAGCTATATTTCAGTCTCAGAGTTCTTCAGCAGTTCAGAAACCATTCAAGCTGCTGATTTCTAGCTTATGAAATATGCTGAGGAAGCAGAACTGTTCTGTTCCTTACAGCCTTCTATTCATGTGATGGTGATTTATTATTCCAAATGCTGCATTCCTGTATTTCAGGACATTAAGCACAGCACTGAAATAATAAGCTGAGATATAGGTCATCTTACTATAAAATATGAGAAATCTGTTAGTTTTGTTGTTCTGTGGTTTACAAATAAATAGACGGCCAAATATATGTAAATATATTTCTAATTCTGTTATATGAGTATGCATAAATCTCTAAATACTGATTTCCTGCTGTCATTCTCTCTTATTATAATCTATAATATTTTAATGTCATAATATTATATTATAAAATGTTATAAGTTATAAAATTTTATTAAAATATTATTTAAGTGATATTTTATTATTCTCTTCTATTATATTCTTTTTTATTATGTATAATTTCTTTTTTTTCTAATTTTATTTTTTGTAAATAACTGTTTTTCAGTGAATTTACTAACTGACCTGTGGAATTCAGTGTTGCTGACTCTGTACCTGGAGCTCAAAATAGAAAAACGATAGGGGAAGAAATTACCCTATATGAAAGAGTGGATGGCTAAGAGAACATTTAGTATATTTTTCTTGATTTAGCCATTTGAACTAATGGTTTCCAAAGTTTTTCAAAGTAGATAAATTAGGAAAGAACTAAGTAGTGCTCTGAAGAACAGAATCTGTAAATAACTTACTTGAGATGATCTTGAAAGGTCAATCCACCATGTTCCAAATTTAACAGATCTCAACCTAGCTCCAGAAAGAGCACTCTCTACTTGAGGTTTCCAACTCTAATTTCATGCATTTAGCTAGTGAGGTATTAATTTTTTAATCCTCTGAAACATCTGATGTAAGAAGCTGTTGGAGAAAGTATCCTGGTTTTGATAGGATATTCATCCACCTGTTCTGCTGTGACTCATCCTATGATCCCTCTGCTCTGTCATACTGGATCATGTGTAGAATCTCTCAGAAGTATTACTTAAAAAAAAATCTATTTCTTAAGGAAAATATGTACAATGAATATACAACGAACGTACAAGGTTCCTGCTGCAAAATGAAACTTTAAAAAGTGTTGATATGTAGGATCTATAAGGTCTTTTTGTTGTTGTCACAAGTGATACATTTGCACTTTCTGAGATACCAAATAGAGGCTGTATGCAGTGACATATCAACATACAAACTTTTCTGTTCTGGAGCAGATTGCTAAAAACAGAGGAACAATAAAGGAATAAGATAGAACTTTCTTTGTAATTAACTGTCAGATTTTGATGTTTTTGATTATCTTGAAGTTAGTAGCTCTACAAGTTGTTCTAAGTCAATGGATTTCTTTTCAAAGCAGACTTTTACTAAGTCAGAATAAGAATACCAGAATTCAACTTTAACTGTTGTGATCATTTTTGAAATGGAAGGGCATTCATTGTTGCAGGGTTATATTGAGTCATACACTGGCATAAAATGTCAGAGCTGTACAGAGCTGTATTTACAGACCTTTTTATCCAGGTTGACAGTATTTTTCATGTATCCTGTCTTCTTGTAAATTCTTTCTGGTGTTATTAATGTAGCTGCTTGGTATTTATTTTTGCCTTTTGCCATATCCGTTGTCGTATGTCTACACTGCTCAAGTTCTGAACAAAGGAGGGAAGGAATGTAAAAAATCTAAATCGAAACTGAAACAACAGACACTGAGAAGCAAAACTGAGGAAGAATCCTTTGTTTTTTCTTATCCTCAGTTAACTAATTATCACTTTGCTTTTCCTTCCTCTCATTAGCTGGGATCAATGTTAGAATTATATTGTGAATGGGTAAGAAAGAGTTTAGTCTCACTTTCCATGACGGTGAAAAGTAAAAATACTTTGTCGTGACCCAGGAGCTTCGTCAGATTGAACAAAGGATGAGATAAATAATGCAAACCATCTAAACTAGGCATTTTTTATTAACCACATTTAAATATTCTTTGATCTTCCTCTCTGATTCCTTCTCTCAGAACAATGTAAGAAGCTGGCTGGGAGCAAAGCTAAAGCCGTCTCTCTGAACAAGCAGACTGCTGTCTGTGATCATGAAATATATTTGCAAACATTCTACTGATGTGAAAACTCACATGCCCTTTGGTCTCCAAACTGCTACTGGTTATGTGAAGAGCCGAATGAACTTTAGTGTTTATAATATAAATGGTGGATGGAAGAAACAAAGCAAATACAAGTGATTTTGATAAAAATTCAGGCTTCTTCAAGCTGATTGGTCAGGATCTTCTCTTTGGTGGAGGTGATGGATGTTTTCCTTGTTTTCTGATTACACTGTGCTGATGTCTCAATTTCTTACCCGTTTCCATGTGTATAAACACACATCTACCTGAAGTGATAGGGCCAAGAGTGATTCTGTCCCACTGAGTCCTTGGCAAAGTGATGCTTCCCCACTATTACACCTACAACTGGGACAGAGCACCTCAGGATTAAATTATTCAGGACTTGTTTCTTCTGTGAATCTGAGCCATGCATGATTAACAACTAGGAGAAAGTTGATTAGAGGCTGCAGAAACTGTCTTCTTCTTGGCTTTTGTTTCTTTTCTTCTTTTTGATGTGGGTTTTGGTTAGTGAAAGTTTTGGTCCCAGCAATGAAGCACTGGCTACTGTGTCTGGACCTTCCCTATGTTCCTCTGACTGGGTTCAAGGGCATATAAACTTTCTTTGTATGTGAAAATATTTCTCAGTGGTTGGCTCCTGCGATATTTACAGTTAGAAGACCTCTGCCCTGGAACTGCTTGCAGGGCTGGCACTTTTACTTGCACTTCTAGGTGCAGTAGTGGCATACGATCTAACTCTTCCTGGATAGCATCAGGTTACTTTCTCCTATATTTCTATGATAGATGAACTTTGCCACTTATTTTTATTTCTTCTTGATGACTTGGAGATTCTAGATGCAACTCCATCTCACAGTGGCTGGACGTGCCTGTGATAGCTTCTTGATTGAAGTGAGACCTACAATAGAGCCAATTTCTTACTCATTCTTTTTCCTTCTGAGGCTATCTTCTTCTATTTTCTGCTTCTGCCTAGGACGGATTGACCAACCCGATCTTTTAAGCAATCCACATTACACATAAAGGAAGTCAGTGGGCAGCTCCCGTTACTCGAGATGGAATACTGTCTGTAAATTATAGAGGGAGGGTGAGGGAGGGTGTGGACGCAGAGAAGGGAAGTGCTTTCTGTTTCCAGAGAGCCTTTAGCATGCTACTCAGCGTATAAAAATGATTATCTCAAGGACTGTTCCTTCATGGTGACATTTCATATTCTTTCTCAGGTTGTTTCCTGTTTTGTAGATGATAGCATTTATGTTTAACAAAGTAGGTTGTTCCAGTGATTGTTACCAGTGAAGCATGGTATAACAGTATAACAACGACTCTTACCAAAAGCTCAAAGAAAAGAAATTGTCCTGAGATAAGATGTCAGATTATAGATAAATAACTAACTGATTAAAAGACAGGAAATAAGGAGTAGCAAAGAATGACCAGCCTTCAAAATGGAAGATGCATCAGGACAACCCCATGAGGATTTGTCCTGGTCCTATTCAATGTATTCATAAATGATTTGGAAAAGTGAGTAGATAGTAAACTGACAAAAAAAATGCAACAATATGAAATTACTGTGGATATCTTTAGCTTTTACCACCTCTGTGAGGCATCTAACAACAGTGAGTGGCTGTAAGAAAAAATGGCAGATAAAACTCGGTGTTGATACCTACGAAATAATGAACTTGTAGGTAAAAAAATTCCAGACTATATACACAAAGAAGAGATCTAAATTAGCTATTACCATTCAGGAAAAAGATCTTGCTGTCACAGCGCACAGTTCTTTGAAACTGTCAGCTCAGGGCTCACTGGCATTCAGAAAGGCATGATAAGAATTATTAGAAAAAGCTTAAAGAACAAAAAAAAAAAACATTATCAAGGTACATAAACCCATGATAAGCTCACATCTTTAACCATCTGTGAAGGTCTGTTCTGGCTTCCTCCTTCTCAAATTGAAAAAAAATAAAATAAAATAAACCCAGGTGAAAAGGTACAGGCAAGAATGATCAGAGATACAGAAAGCTTCTTTATGACAAGCAATTAAACAGGCAGGGAGTGTATAGCTTGGAAAAGGGAAGACAGAATGGAGATTCATCATAAAGATCTATAAAATCATGAACAGAATGAAAGTGGTGAATAACAAAAGAACTTTATTCTTTTTCGAATACAGATCAGGAAGTACCTTTTTCATACAAGCTATGGAAGCCATTACCACAAGCTGTGTATGCCATAATTATTAACAGGGTTCAAAAGAACTATTGGACATATTAATGGAAGAAAGAGCTATTACACACAAAGAGACAGACAAATGCATATCAGAAAAGAAACATCTTATTTATGGAATCTGAGATGATAAACCAGAGAGATATAGCAATCTATATTTGTCCCATTCTTACGTTTTTTTCCCTAGATATTTGTTACCACTGTGAGACAAGACAATGGACTACAGAGATATTTGATTGAGCCTGTATAATTGGCTCATCATTTTTATGGCCTAATGTGACCTCTCAGATCTTTATGAAACTGCCTGCATGACACTTTTGTCCCTTGGAGACCCAATATCTTTGGGGTAGAATCTATGCACTGTCATTCTCTTCACAAGTAAACTGTATATCAGTAAAGGTTTTGTGAGGCATGAGATGTTTCCAGGAAGGAATTTAATGCATCTCCTTTTGGCTTAACATACAGCATTTTATTTTTGTATCCTGTAGTCTCTTACAGTTCTCTATATTCTGATATGACTTGGCAGTAGTTTGAGATAAATCTTCTCCAGTCCTCAATTTTTGATGAGATTAGAAACAGCACTAATTGAATGTTCCATAATTGTTGCTTTCCTTCTCCAAATTCAGGACAAATTTGCTATTTTAGTAATGCAGGAGGATACCATATATCCTTTAAGGATGACATGATGATCTAAGACTCTTCTTCACGCTATGGGTTAGCTATGCTGTGGTTAGTATGAATTTATTTCAGAGGAACAGAGGACTGAGAAAGACCTCTTGCATCTCACAGCCTGGTGAACTACAATCTCAGGAAAGACACAACTGCCATTTTGACCAGGGGGCTCAAATGCTCTTAACATAGCTTACAAACCAAATGGTCCTAACATAGCTTACAGCTACGTTAGCACAAAACCCAAAAAACTCTTCTGGCCAAATTCATGTCAAGCTCTTTTATTGTGAGGATGGTTGAACACTGGGACAGGTTTCCTGGAGAGGTTTCTATCCTTGGAGGTATTAAATACCTGACTAGATATGGTCCTGGACAACCTGCTCTGGGTGACTGTGCTTGAGCAGGAGGTTTGGATTAGATGATTTCCAGAGGTCCTTTCCAAGCTCAGCCTTTCTGTGATTCTGTGAGTCTGTGAATAAAGGTAGTATGATTTCTGTAGATGACTTGACTCAAGCATATTTCAAATCCTGTTAGGAATACGTGTATCTAACCTATCACATAGGTTTCCTAGAATTTATTTTTAAGTCCTCCTTATGCACTTGTTTTCATAAGCTCCCCCTCTATAAAATGAAGATTACAACACTTTCTTTGTCTGCCTTTTCTGTTTGGTGTATGGGCATTCAGGTCTGTGAATGAGTATGAAGAAGAATGAAGCCTGATCTTGGTAGGACCTTTAGGATTATTCTCACATAAATTACAGCAGTAAGACAATATGACACTTTTAATATGAAAAGGTGATTTAGAAACTGGTAACCAACTGAAGAAAATAAAGATTAGAGAGAATAAGTTAGTATGGATTAGAGTTAACTAACTTGGCTAGACCCTCTGAAGATTAGAAGACAAAGAGAATTAAGACATTTTTAAATAATGCAACACTGTAAACTCAGCTCAGAGAAGAATCAAAGTGAAGATGGGAGCAAATTCCATCAAGAATTTAAATGTGTTCAGAAATATATACAAGAGAGATGGAAACTAAAAAAGAATTTTAAAGTCAAAGAGAAGTACAAATAAAAGTATTCAGACAAAACTTGTTCTGTGTTAAGGAATTTAACAACTCTTACACAACATGATATTGTTTGCAACACACAAGTCTAATGCATGTTTTTACTGCAGATTCCCTTAACATTTTGAAGATTGCAGTGACAATAGGGGAAAAAGAACTTTCTACTCAAAGGAATTCCCACCTTCACCTCTTCTTCCCTTCCTTCTCCCTCTTTTTCCCTTTTCCTTCCTCCCTTCCTTCTCTCCTTCTTTCCCTTTTGCCATTATGATTGATTTCTGCAGTTTCACTTGTCTTAACAGCATTGGCTGTCAATATGGAATATACTTGTGAACTCTTTTGAATTCCACTACTTTCTCAATAGGAAAAAAAAAAAAAAAGCAGTTCAATTAACTGCATTTTTCCATTATGTAAATATACATGTTATTAAAGCCTCCAGTTGGTGGTCAATAGAAAAATAAAGAGGTAAACTCTTTTTCAAGTTTTAAGTAAATTTTCCCAGAGTATTTTCTTTAAAAGAGAAGTATATTTGAGCTAGTGCTTGCAAGCTGCTTTTAACAGACCTAGTTAAGAGTGTTAGCAAGAGCACATTAACAATTCTACTACGTTAAGAATATAAAGACCACAAAATCATATGTAAGTAAATACAGAGAAACGTGGATCTGCATTATTAAAGAGAAGAGAAGCAAGAGAGAAAGTTAATTTGTATCATAACCAGGTCACTGTACTATTCACGATTACCATCCCGTGTAACACTACCTCTTGCTTTATTGGCCTAGTAATTGTTTCTGTTGATGCCATAGATAGAACAATAATGTCTATCTAGAAATGTGATCAGTCTAGAAGTGATACTAACCACTTGCTGTCCACACAATTAAATAATTCAATGTAATTTCAGATACTCTAGTTTCCAGAATGCTTTGGTGAAAGGTAAGGTAACCACCTCACAAAATCAGGAGAAGGAAAGGAAATTTCTTTCTCATGTTGGAGCGATAGTAGTCATGTACATTTTAATTCTTTTTTTTCACTTGCTGCATCTTTACCGAAAAACACTGTAAACTGTCAAATGTTTTATGCTTGCTCTGAAAGTAATGGTGGCATTTCTTATAAAAAGCTCCCTGGGTTTTTACACATCCCACAAATGCGCAACAAATTAGACATGCACACAGTTTGGTCCTGGCATAAACAAATTTTAACAGAGAAGCTGAAAGGCTACTGAATGCTAGAATTACACAGTAAAATATAGTAGCTCACATTCATCAGTTTCAAGTTTTATACCTTATTTTTTCTTAGTGATATAAATGCAATGTTCTTGTCATTGGAATTGTGAAAGTTTTTGATGTGTTTTCATGAAACTCATGGTAGGGGGGAGTAACAATGACTCTGTGTTCTTTTTAATCGCTGTCTATAAATATATAACACTATTATTGGAACTACACTGATGTAAATGATAATGATCATTTGATTTGAAAAGCACCTTTCTTGCCAGGCACTTCAGCACTATGTAACTAGTTTTATAATGTGCTAATTATGACTTTAGTGTCTCTGTGTGATAAGGGACAAGATGACATTTTTTGTGTAATATAGTATCTTCCATAATTAATTTGTCTTCCATCTAAATCTAAGGGATAAGTCTTAGTTTCATAGCCGTGAGATTTTGGAGGTCAGTGGTGCCTGCATTCACACTTTATTCCTTAAAGATACTTTAAAAGCTAGAATAAACGTCATATTAACATTATTTGATAGTTGGTATGATTATTTTAGCAATATACTTCTGCAGAGCTGTCCAGGTGAATATTTTAATGCTCTGAGACTTATCAGTGAATGAACCAACTCATTACCTTTCTGTGTTTAGTATTATCATCTTATTCCCTGAGATGGGGAAGGTGAGATACAAATAATTTGTCCAGGACAGCACAATCAATTCTTAGCAGAACAAGGATCATAATGAAATCTTTCTTCATCCTCTATTTTAAGGATTAAGCTATGCTTTTTATTCTCATTCTTCAGAAGATCTAGTTAGAAACCTAACATTAATATGAATTTATGTGCATAACATGTCAAGTGTACTACTCAGAATATCAAAGTTTAATGTTTTTAAAATGATAAAAACACTAAAGCAAGCACTGTAAACCAGAGGCAACATTCATTTCAGCAATCTGTGCTCATGAGCGAAGTATACTGCTGGCACTGCTGACTTCTCTATGGATTTTTATTTCACTAATTTTCTTTCTTTCTTGTATGTGTGAGTGTGTGTGTGTGTGAAAGAGAGAGCGTGTGTTAAGCTAATAAGAAGCTACACACACAGTAATCAAAATAAGTCTCAGAACTGGTAAGCAACAGCCAGTCAGGAATATTTCAATTGAATGATTTTGTTCTCAGAAAATGCCACTTTGTTCGAACGAAACCTTTTTGCTTCTGTGCGTTGGATTCAATTAAATACTTTTGGAAAGGTTTCCTGGGCCTTGGATAGAATTTCTGGCAAGGAAGAGACAACAAGTGAGACCCCAGAATAATAAATGATTTGGTAGGAAGGTTATTCTTCTAGGATGTAGGAGACCTGGATTAAATCCCTTCAAAGAGGGATTTAGTACCTTCATACTTCATGAAGCTTAACCATTTAGTTATTCAGAGGTTGGAGTCATTGTACCCAGTATCATTATGCACTAGGAATTTTCTTGAAATTCCAAATGCTCTAATGAATTGGAAAAAATATATTTTCTTCCCAGTTATCCCTGTGAGGCATGAAGGTAAATTTTCCTACAGTGTTAAAGGTGACAGTAGATAGTATTCTGATAGTTTTAATACTTATTTTAAAACATATATAAATTTAAAAATTGAATCAGATTAATCAAAACTTCTACCAAAGAACTGGTTATGCAGTGTTTATTGTAAATCAGCTATTTGTGTCATGGACTCAAAAAAGCCAAGAGAAAGAAGAAATTCCATTTTGTAATGCTGTAAGTGCAAGATGAGCTTTAGAATGAAAGTCATATGTTCCTGAAATGCTATGACCTGGGTAAGATATGTTGTTTTCATAAATTGAAGTATATTTAATAAAAATAAATTTGTTTTTGTTTCTGGTAGCTGCACTACACTCCATCAATGTAATGAGGTCAGGGCTGAACTTAATTAATTTTACATCAATAGACTCCTTCCTTTCTAGCTTCTGGTTGTACCAGTGAGTGTAAATAACATTGATGGATGATAAATGCAAACTTTCCAAATGGGCCAAGCAGTAAAGTTCTGTTGTAAATTGATCCGTTAAAGAGTAATTTCATTTGAAACACTCAGACTAGTTGCAAGTTTTACCAATAAAATAAATAAATGAATAAATAAATAGCAAGAATAACCTCAGAGTATAACCTGTAAATGTGAAGAATTTACCTAAATTTCTGAAAATTTTATGGACTACTGAGTAGAAGATATCATTCATCCTATATGAGATCAGTGTATTAGAGATGGACAATATTAAGAAGTTCTAGCTCAGTACAAGGACCTCAATTAGGTACTAATATTCTTGGCTGTTAAAAGGATAATTCACATGTTTTGACCTTGTCATTTAAATCATAAACATTTAATGTGCAAAAAATAAGAATATGATGTTGAAATTATTAATTTTGAGCCTAGTTTTTCAGATACTCACCTTCACTTGTTAGAGACCTGTTTTTCTGCTTGCAAATTTCAACAGCCAGTGTTATGGAATGAATGAGTTTTTGCTTTGACTAGAAAAAGACAAATTTGTTGTTTAATGCTCTGATTCATGAATGGCTGTGAGTTAATTCCCTCAATACATGAATCCTGGCTCCATAGGCACTCCGTTTCAAATATAGGAATAGAATTGAATAGGATAAAAAATAAAGACTTTTGAGGTGACTGGAGATATTGGTTCCAGGACCTTAGGGTGAAGAAACTGAGTACAGCTTTCTCATTCCTGGGCAACTGCTCTGATTATCACACTGCCAACCTTCAGTCTCCGCCCACCCTCTCCACCTGCTGGTATATCAAGGGTACCCGTGCTGGAGAAGAACTGAATCTTTGTCTATGATTTCTAGAACGAGTGATCTAGCCATTTCATTATTACATAGAAAGTTTGTGATAATTGCAAGTTTACCACCAAACTGGGGGAAAAAAAATATATTTTATGAAGGCCTCACTCCTGTTGTTATATAAAAAGTATATGGAAAGAAGAAATTGCCTGCTCAACTGGGGCCTGCATTGGGGATTTAAGCATTGCCCTGATTCATGTAGCCCAGAGGGGCTTGTGTTAAAACTGGTATTTATCTCCTGGGACTTCAGAATTTCTAAATAGGTGTAAAACCAAAGAGGATTGAGAATGGGATTCAGGCTACCTTACTGTAGAGGTCTTGATCTGAGTTTGAGGCATTCGATTCCCTCTATGGCAAGCAGAAATAAGTAGACAATTTGCAGGAATGATTTGTCTGACGAACTGCAGGCATCCACTTTAGGAGATGAACTGGAGCCTACACCTGCCCATTTCTCTTCATTGACTTTATTGGGAATCTAGGCTGCTGTATCATGTTGGCATGATAAAATAAATTCTGTTTTTAGGGAGCTTTCAGGTCAGAAAGCCTGGTAACTTTTGGAATCTCCATGGAGACAATCACTGAACACTAATGTTTTAGCTTGTAATTTTGGATTTAGAGGTGTAAAGGTCAAATTGTACCTCAGATGAATGAAATTCATATTAAGACCTAACTCAGAATTTTTGAATAGATGAAGTTTTCTATGAACTATAGAGTGTAGCTATTCAAGACTGTATTTTTCCTAGCACCCTGATTCCTGCCCAACTTTACAGATTCTTTCACTACTAACTAGTTCTAAATAGTGGTTAGAGAGAATGTATTGACTGAAATTCATCTGACTCTTGATGACTTACAGAAGAAAAGTATAATTTAAGTGAAAAATTCAAAATTAAATTTCCTCCAAAATTGATTTTTGCAGTTTTTACCTTTCCATTGTAATATCTTAGCTTGCTCCATTATACTTCCCCATTGGATACTTACTTCTGCTGATGAAGTAATTCAAGGATATCATTGTGCTAGCAATAGATTGAGATGATAGAATATTACAGTAGAAAAAAAAATTACAGAGCAAATTTGATTATGAATCATTTTTGCATTCTTTTCAAGGCTGAAAATTGACATATTTGGGAACATTTTCCTTTTATTATTCATCTCTTTTAAAAGATGAACATAGTGCTCACTAAAAATCTTAAATTAGAGATTTTACCTACTCAATTCACCTTGGAGATTACATCCCCTCCTGTCCTATTATGTTGTGTGGTCCTCTGATGCACTTTAAAACAGTTGAATACTAGTTTAGATTATTAGAGATTATTAGATAATATATAGAAATAAGAAAATATCTGCTGGATTAGGGCATCCATTGGGGTTTTAAGTATTGCCTTGGTTCATGGAGCCCAGGTATAATTAGATAATAACCCTCAACTTGTATGAAATGATAAGTAGAAAATTATCTGACACTTAAACAGCTAGAGTTATGCTGCCAATATTGCCTTTCATTATGATTTATTAGATCAAAACTTGTAGTTCGTTAAGTACAAGATTCTATTTTTAATCCACTGAAAGGATTTATAAAAAAATGATGGCATAACCCAGATGATATACACAGCCTCTGCATGAAGAAGGCATTAATGTCCAGAGCTTCAGTAAGGTCAGGTTTATGAGCTATAAATTCAGGAAAGGAAAAAAAAAATCTGAAAAAAGAAAAATGACTGTTCTTTTCTTTGCCATATGACTAAATGAAAACTTTACTTATGTCAGCAGCCTCTGTCCTAAAATATTTTTAAGAGCTTAGATATTCTGAGTTACATTTGGTAAAACAGCATGTCATACTGTTTTTAATACTGGTTAACTGCAGAGAAGAAAAGATGAATTATAAAAAGAGATTACCTCCGATTTTAAGACTAGATAATTGTTGAAGAAAAGGAAATCTATTTTTCATACATGCTTGACCTATCTTCCAGTCCGCAGAGCTACTTTGCGATGACATATGGACTAAATATGCAGAAGGATTTAAAGCATTCCCATGTGGGACATCTTACATCTGAGATCCTCTGCTCACTCCCTGGGAAATATAGCCATGATCTAGGCTTTTATAATGCACTGAAAATCCAGGATATCATTAACAGAATCTACCAAAAACAGAAAACAAACTAAATAAAACATACTATCCAAAGTATGTGCCATCAGATACTAAGCAAAATGATACCTTTTTTTTTTTTAACTCCACTCTCTATATATCTGTATTTACTCCTGGTCTACAAGAAGGAACTTCTCACTCAGATTTCGATCCTGAGTCATATGTACGCTACAGGCTAATCCTTTTTTTTCCAAGAACAGTCAGGTTGTGGTTGATCCCTTTTCTTTATTAGCTCAGTGGTTATACTAGTTACCTGAGATGTGAGAGACCTGTTCCTAGCAGAACCTACAAAGCCACTGAAGTCACTCTGCTTTAAATGGCATTCTACAAGATATTTGGGGATAGGGCTAGCTTGCAAACTCTCATGAAACTGTTAACCTCGTATGAAGCCGATAACTTCATAGGCAATACCTACTTTCTGAGTCAGAGAAAGTAGATGTGAGAGAATCTTGTTATGGGTCAGGTCACTCACCTGGGAGCCCATCCAAGATCTACTTTCCTAAACTCATGTTTTCAAATCTACTGGAAGAATCTAAGATGTGAAAAAATTTGGGGCAGTAAAAGGGTTTATGAGGCTTTAGGGGATATAAATTTTGGATTTTGGTAGCTAAAGAGTCAGTAAGGAAGTGAAAGCTTTCAGTAGGTCTATCCTTCAGCTGAAGGATAAGTACTGAGTACACTTCATCTAGTTAACCATTACAAAGGGAAGTTGGTGCTGAAATAAGCTATGGTCCACCTCACTTTAAAGGGAATGACATGATGCAGAACCTATGGGCAGACCCTCAGTGCTTCTCTGCTTACTGTTCTCTATACTCATATGATTATACAATCTCTTCTGAGGAGCTCTTGCATACAGAACGATAAGTGAGTCCCTGTATTCTATATCTGCAGTCTATATTTGCAGATAGATTGTAGGATTGCTTCCTTTTGCATCTTCGCTGTATGTTGGATTTTCTGCTTAGACAGGATATTTTTACCTGAGGTAAGGGCTGGTAATTACTGTCAAGGTTATTTGGCTTTTAATTACACATTTTCTTTTACTCCTCTCTTAATTTTTTCTTTTCCACTAATGCTTTCATTATTTCTTCCTTAAAAAAAAAGTCCAGTTTGTAATATAGCAACTATAAATGTATTATTTTATTTACCCATCTACAAAGAAAGAATCTAATTTGATCGAAGAGGCATGAGCAAATTAGGAACTTCTGCTGTCATCACATGAGGGAAAGCAGACAGATGAGCAGAGAAAGAGCCTGATGATTACTGTTCTTTCCTGGGACATAAGACACCTGAACTCTATTTAATATTTAATAGTTTATTCAAAGTACAGCAGCAATAAAAGAGATCAAAAACATTCTGCTGAGGTAATTGTAATAATGGTATTAGAGTATTTTCTTTAGATATGGGTTTGAATAGCTTTTAGTAGAGAAGGGATGTGAATGCGGGTCTCCCACAGAGATGAAGAAAGAGAAGTAAATAGGATAAATAGTAAAGTAGAAAGTGGTAACATCTCCACTTTTTTTTAGTATTTGCTTGTTTTCTCACTTTTTTTGAAAGAACTGAAAGTTAAAATCTTTCATATGCTCTGATATAACACTTATTGGGCTGGCTTTGTGTGTGTGAAAGGTTACGTTTTAGTCAATCCAAATAAGTTTCTTTTAACATTTCTCCTGGCCTAGGTTTCAAGCCTTCAAATCGATCAAATGCTGTTAGCACTATAACTTACCAGACTGAGTCTTTTTGCTCCCTCATGCTGAGTCTATCCTTTCTTAGCTAATACAGTCTTTAATCACATGAATTTTCCTGTGGAAAATCATGTCTTTGTCTACAGTGTCTTGTGGATCAAGTTCATTTGCTGTAACAATCTGATTATGTTCAGCAACTTTAAGTTTTTTCTTGGAAAATATGTTACAACTGATAAGTACAGTGACTAGAAATCCTTCTCAAAGCAATATTTTGTTTGATTTTCAGAAAGAATAAAGCTTAAATTAATATAGAAATAGGTTATTAAAAGCATAGAAATTCTATATTTACAGTTAATGTTTACTGTAACAGAACCTACAAAATTCTTGTTTTTACGGATGGACGTCAGTTTTTTCTATAGCTTCCAGTCCCATCCCTCCCAAAACACTCTCTGACAATTGCATTCTTTCAGAAAAAGTGTACTTATTTTATTAAGTAAATGTTATTTTAATCTTTAAATATTAATTATATAAATGAAATCACACTTAACTGATATATGATGTGCTATCCATTTTTTTTCAACAGCTCATTTCTAACTAAGCTGAGATAATAATACAGTGAACACATTTTGTAAAAATTCAGACTAATTTCTATAAAGCCTAAAAGCCTGATGACCTTCACAGAACTGTACCTTCATAAACAGGACATGAACTTTCCATTTGAGAATGCTTAACGCCTTTCTTTATTGGATTATCACCTTGTCTACTAGAAAAATTAAAGCCGCACTGGTGACCTACAATACAAAGTGAAGCAAATTGTCTGTTATAGAGACCAGCAGAGAAGGTGGAACTGACTGACATGAAAATAATTAAAAGCTAGATTCCTACAATGAGCTTATTAAATATTAAAAGTCATTGTTATAATAGCCTAATTAAAAAAAAAAAAAAGTCTTGGTTAAGTTTAATGTCAGTTTAGAACAATGATTTATCTGTGATGGATAATATGAGGTGAGTAGAAGCAGGATTTTATTATATAACTACAGTCATTTATTTCGTTTGAAACTCCAGGGGATTATAAAAATATTCCAGAGCAGCTAAAGGGACAATGATAAGGCCAGTACATAACCATTGCCAATAGTGTTTTAGGTGAAGTGAAAGTCTCTCAGGAGCATAAGCTGGATATTAGACCTATCACTTCTGAGCACTTAGTTAAAACCAGGCCAGGTCACAGCTACGTAGTACGGTTTAAGTTTCCGTATTTAACATTCTCCTTTATTGCAGTCATCTGCCTGCTAATTGCTGAGTATCAAGCTCCCTCTGGACTTCTCAGTGCTATCAGATGTCCAACTAGATGCAGCTGAGCAGAAGTTTATTTCCACCCCATCCTGCCTCAGTCACCCATGTTACACCCCACCTCCCAAACCTACTGAGCCTGAGAAAGGTGACCCCTGTACAGCATGCAGCCTTCTGAAAGATGGGCAAGGACCCCTGCTCTGCTTCTCCTTCTCTGTATGGGGTACTCAGTGGCCTTTATTTTGAATTTCAAAGAAAAAGTGGTTTGTCTCAGCTCAACTAAGGGCTGAAACGAAGTCGCCAGGCTGCACGGAAAAAGTAATGAAACCACTGGTCAGTAGCAGGAGGCTCAGAGGTACAAAAGGCAAGGCTTTCACAGAAACAGGACCTAATGTTCAAATAAAGAGCTGAAATGCATGTTTCCACTACAGGATTCATGTAGTCCAGTTTTCACACGCATCACACATATATTTATGCATGCGCACCTACATATGCATAAACATTAATGCTCACTACACTCCTATGCTTGTATTTTCCATTGGCTAATTCCTGTAGGAGGAGACAAGACAGAGAGATTACTTTACTTAAAAAAAAAAAAAAAAAAAGGACCTTTTTAGTGCACAAGATGATATTGATATATATGGGTTTAATTATTTAGGAGCAATTCTATGTATGGAGACTGATTAAAGACAAAAGTTATTTTACATGTTTAGAACAAACCACATGGTTGATTCATTTCCTCAATCTTCCCAAGAGAGCACTTTCAGGAAAGCTGTATCTGCTTATCTGATTGATCTCTTATCTTGGTCTGATGGAACCTGAATATATTAATGTTTCCCAAGTTTACCCTATGCCAATAAGTGGACTAATATGCCAGTGGAGAACATTTTATTTTCAGTGGTTTGAGAACCTTTCTATTTGCTTTCATTTGAGTATCCAGGGACTGCAATGATAGGAAAATGCTTAGCTAGTAAACATATCACTAAGTGAATGTATGAAAAATAAGATTCTATTTTTAAAAAAATCTGGCCTTGTCACAGAGATGAACATACGTTTTATTGTGATTATTATAGTTCAAAGTTTATACCAAACAAATTATTAGAAAGTAGTGGTCAAGCTTTGGAATTCTTTATAAATATCACTTTCAGTGCTGGAAACTTTTATTTTGTTCATTTAAACCCTCCAATAGCATGGGAAGAAGAAGCAAGGAGAAGAGGTAAATATAAGCTAAATGTAAAATGAAACTCTGTCACAGTTTCAGAAAGTTTAGCACCAGATCACTACATCTAGCGTGGCTTGTGTTCACCATATATTGCAATCCATTATATTTATTCCAGTAAGTCTTTTGTTGATCTCAGTTAATTGGGCCTGACTGAAGACTACCTTTCAGAAAGTAATCCAGATTTTATTGGGAGATATCAAAATGTCTCTGTCTAATGCAGTGGGCCTTTTTCTCCCATATTTTTGCTAGAATAAAAACAGTGTTGAGTTCAGCACTTATTTGCAATGTAATTGGTTCATTCCTTTCTTTCTGCTAAATTAAAATGACTAGGTCTCCAGTTACTCACATTAATTCATTTTCTCACATAATTTCACTTTCAAAAGAACTTTGCAGCTCTTTTCTGTAGTCTCTCCATTTTTTCAACAACATTTAAAATGTAACATAAAAGCTAGACACAATGTTCCTGTACTGTTCTGACTAATGCCAAGTACAGAATAAAATTATTTTTTTATTCTTATTTTTACTCCTCTCTTTATAGATTAAAAGAAATACAAGAATTTTGGTTACTTTAAAAAAAAAAAAATCTCCTATTTAGCATTACATTGAGGTTGAAGTTGGATTGCTTATGGATTATTGTTTTTAAATTATGACAATTGCTGCTATTCAGGAGACAGTGTATACTTCAGAGTTTTAACATAAATATTGCAGTATGAGTTATAGGACTTTAGATTTCAGTGTATTAACTGTGAGTAGGTTTAGCATACCAAGTGACTGGTAACTTGGATTCATCTGACCAGATACCGACAGAAGACAGATAGATCTGAACTAATCCTTAATAGTCAAATAAATTAAAAAAAAAAAAAAAAGGGAGGGGTACTCTGGGTGTGTAGTTCATCTCCTAATATAGAACTAAAAAATAAGTCAAATAATAGATTGATTTGGGCCTGAAGAATGACTATTTCGTGACTATTTCATGCTCATTGTTATTTTATACTGTGTGTAGAGCAACATAAGGTGCATATCATGCTGTGAGACTGCTGTATCTTCCTTGTTGTTTACCTTTCCTCTAGTACTTGTGCCACAGTGATTCAACATTTTCATTGTATTGTCAAAAACAGCAAATAAAGTCAAAACTTACATCTGCAGAACCTCTTTAAAAACCTTTATTAAATGGTGTTTTTCCCACTGAAGACTTTTTTCTGATGTCTGTCATAGAAAACATTAATTCCATTAATTCTGTTAATTTTGGAAATTATTGAAATTGCTTTTATTGAAATGTCATAGTACTAACTTCTGAAAAAGTAATAATCTGGTTCAGAGTCAATTATCTTACAACAGTCTGACTGTTACATCTCGACTCTATAAAACTTGTGATTTAATTGAAGAATTAATTCGGATCTGCTTCACAAGGTCAGTTTTCCACAGGATTATTTCTACTTGCATTAATTGCTATGTATTCTTATCCTTCAGTACATCATCATCTCAGTCCCAACTCAGCTCCCTCCTTATTTTGTATAAGTTTTATAGATTATCGGACTTATAAGTATTTGGGTCATCCCATTTAGCCTTACTGAACGTTGGCATAACATCTGTAGTTTTCTAATCACTCTGACATTTAAAGAAATTTACACTAGCAAACTTGAAAAAAGTTCACTTCTGGTATCTATTATTGATTTTTTTATTTGGTTATTCAGGTATGGGAAAATACATTTCAATCTTCATACAAAAAATGTATTTTGTCTTTCCCGCTTAGTCATTGCCAGATTCCTGAGAACACCTTTCTCTACTGTAGTTTAGAAGACGAGACGTTCTTTTAGGGAGCAGCACTGATTCAAAACTCAAAGTGTGGAGATTATATGCAAAGAATGTTGATGCAGAGGAGAATGACATCATTCAAAACCTACAGGATTATCCTGTTTTCTGTGCTCTTAGGTAGAAAGAAGAACCAGTGTCTCCTCCACAAGTTTTGTATATCTATGCCTAAAAAACACGTTTCAGATTATTGTGTTTATCAAATTTGAGCTAAGTTCATGGATAATCAGGTGTCCAAACTCACTTTTTAGCTGCTAATTTTTTTTCAGCAGCTAAATTTTTCCAGGACTGCATCTCACTGAACCCAGGAAATATCTGCAATAACTTTGTTGGTTTAATTCATGCCCTACTGCAGTTTTATTCACTATCTAACATTAATAATCACAACTTTAATTCCTACAGCAGCATCTCTACTCTCTCCTAGTTACATGTCTCACCTCTGCCTGTGTTAACTCTCCCATCTGTTAATTTCATTTCTCCTGGGAGTTTCAATTCTTAAGCATATGTCAGATGTTTCAATACAGCACATTTTTGTCTTTTGATCTTCAGCTATATTTATTACTTGGAAGTGGTGACAAATCCCTGGTCAGCAAATGATGAGAGACCATGTCTCTATACATCAAAGAATAATTTTCTGAGAAGTCAAAAGAGGGTGAATACTTCAAGGAACTGGTGCATAGAACATCTATTAAGGTGACATTCACTCAGAGTAATGGGTGCTGTTCCTATAAGCTAGATGCAAACCCCCTCCCCTCCCAAATAACAACAACAACAACAAAAAAACACCACAGGCATTTTGGTGTATCATTTTTTTGACCTTTTTTGGGGCCTTTCCAACACTCACCCACATGACAGGTTTTGGTACTTTGTCTTTTGGCACCTATTTGGCACTTTGACTCTGCTGTTCCTCTTTTTCTTTTCTTTTCTTTTCGTTTCGTTTCTTTTCTTTTCGTTTCTTTTCTTTTTGTTTTTCTTTTCTTTTCAAATTTGTACTAAAATAGCAGCCTGTATCTTTGCTTCTACCTACATTGTTCTAATGGTTCTAATTTCTTTGCATTCTTTCATGTATTCACTTTTTGATGGGGGGAGGGTAATGGTGTACATTATTACTTTTTTCAGCTATCTGGTTCCATTAATATTCTTTATTTTTGAGTCCTTTAGAGTTGATATAAACTGATCAAAATCCCTTAACACTGTGTAAAAGTTTTCAGTTTTTTCACTAGCCTAATGCAGACCATTATCTGAAAACACTTTATAAGAATCGCATGTCTTGTGAAGATAGATTTCATATATTGGATTGTTTTTTTCACCCAGGTAATCTTGTAGAACAACACTCAGTTCAAAAGTACCCTGAATCCAAGTCAATTATTTCTAAATAGTCTTTACCTTCAAAGCAACAGTCACGTCATTTTGCCTATGAGTTTCTGATATTTGCTGAAGAGGTAATGATGCTATAAGAGGTTGTGTTCAAACTATTTGACCCATGAAACAATTCAAAATTTTACCAGGAACCTGTATGTTGTTATTATACGGGTAGGATATGTATATATATATTTTTTTACTTCCCTTCTGCATATTTTCTCTTTTATTTATTTATTTATGTATTTTTGTCATTCCCACATAGCATTTCTTATCACTTGTACAACTGAATCTTTTTTCATTGAAGGACTGCATACCCACCGCATTGCAGTCTAATATCAGCAGACTAGAAAAGACAGAGTAGGAAGCAGACTCCTCTCACTACCTTTACGTCTGCCATATATCATTATTTTGAAGATTTGCGGGTTTTCATCCTTGCAAACAGAAGTGACACAGAAAAAAAAAAAAAGTGCCAGTTGTGTCAAATGCAGGTCTCCCAATCACTTCACAGAAATTTGCTACCTCACTTATTTGCTGAGTTATGGAGATTAATGTAAAAACAAACAAACAAACAACTTCCATGCTCAGAGAAGAAAAGAGGTTATCTAAAAAAGTATAGAGTTTTTGTACTCCGTGATCTTTCTTAGCAGTTTTTTTCATCCACTATGATTTGGAAAGGGAAATAGGATGCCTGCCTGTCTTTTATTCTAGTGTGTAGTCTAGATTCCCTTTATTTAACTCGATGCGTATAACTGAGATACCTATGTGAAGGGCCTGCTCTAATCTCTTTCTAGAGTGCACTAGGAGCAATGCAGACACTGCTATAAGCCATCAACATTTCGAATAATGCGGTGGAAATGCCTTGACTGTAGAAGGACTCTTAGGTATAAGTACTTCTAACTTATTTATATAGATACCTGAAGTTTAAGTTGGAAGCATGTGAGCTGGGAAAAACTTGTGAATGGTATGTATAGCTGTTATCAAAAGTTAAAACTCATGCTTCAGTTCTTTTTCATTTCATTACATTTCAAGCTAAATTTTAAATGTACATGTGGAAAAAGAAAATATAATACTATGAAAAACATATTAAGAGAAAATCTTTTGAATGTTTTATACTTCCCTTATGCTGCTGTATCATAGCTGAAAATATCAGACAAAAAAGTGTCACTTTTTAATAATATATATTTTTTTTCTGAAAGATAAAATTGTGGGAAAAAACACACTAGAGATTTTGTTTCAATATTTTGTAACTTATTAAAAGTGTATTCTTTAAGGTATTCGGCCTGATCCATTGTGTTAAATAAAATTACTACTAGATAAATGTTGAAAGAATCATTGCGATATCAAAGATAATAGAAAATGTCATTTGTCATCAATAAAAATAACTTGACTCTTTAAACTTATCATTTTTTATCTCCTTAGAACACCTGCAATTGGTGTTGATATTGAAGGCCATTTTTGTTTCTGAATATTAAACTGCAGTGTGACTCGATAAACATTTGAAAGATATTAGGTGTAAGGTCCTAGTAAAAGATGAGGCTACTCACCTCCTGAAAGGAGTGTAGCAAAGTCTCTGAGAATGTGTCTTGAGTATATCTAACTGAAGGTACTGAATTTTACCTTGTGTCTGAAAGTAGTCAAAAAAAAAAAACTTTGAGGGTCTTAAGACATTAGTTATATTTTGTTGAGCTTTGAGAGTGAGTTATACTCCAAAACCTTTCTTTTTCATGCATGCTTACTTCATTTTTTGCTTTTCAGATATTCATATATCTACCATTTAGGTGCATAATGCTATATCCACATTTTCCTGAAAATTCTATCCAAATTCAAAGAAAATCTAGTTAAAAAATGAATTCTTTATAATATTTTTAATTCAGCTGAAGTTATGCTGGTAAACAGAGATAAATTTAAAAAAAATGAAGACAGCTATGTGGTCTTTGTTTTTTATCTTATGAATTATGAGAGGAAAAACAAAACAAAATAAAACCAGAATAAAACATGGAGATGACCTCTAAGTAGTTACACAAAGCAGTCTATTTAAGTGGAAAGCATCTACAGGACTTGCAGTGTATTAACATAGTGGTTTATCAGAACCTTCTCCTTACTAATGTAATGAAATGTTTATTCTGTTTATTAACAGGGAGAGGAAGGTTATCTTATCATTACACATTTTAGTAAAGTGAACACAGAAGCGTGTCTAGTATTTGTGTGTTGTCAGAAAAAAAGATCTCATTTTATTAACAGCATTCACTGGTCCTAGGGAAGCATTATGACACGGTATCAGCTTTTATTTTGACTGAGAAGATACAAATGTTTCTAATAAGATCTTATTGTCCTGAGTTAGCAAAAATGAATATATCCAACTTAATAACACTACGGAAAATCACCATGAAAAGAGAATGCTGTTAGATATTCTACTCAAGGCTCTTATTTCTCTGTACAGCTTTGACCTGCTGACAAGAAGAATCAGTATTTAATGCATTTTATATAAGCATTTTGTATCAGAAAGTCCCGATGCTCTGCGACAAGCTCTCCTACTTATAGGCTAGGAAAAGGATTGTGATACTGCTGAAAGGGGACTATTAACACTGCTGATAATACTTAGAAACTCTAGTAGATCCAGAGCAATTCTTTAATTTAGTTTCAACTACTTCTTCTTTTTGTTTCTCATACGCACTATTTTTTAAGGTCCCTTTTATTTTGACTGTATTTAATTATACTTGCTATGTTCTGCTCTTTTTTATCTCAGTGTTTCCTGAAGTGAAAAACATCCTCAAAAGTGGTTCTGCTTTGTACTCTGATTATCAATCAGACTCTTTGTAAGTATATTCTTCAGAAGAAGGAGACAACTTCTACTGCATAACTCTGCCTTGAGACTGTAATTTTAATGCAATTACAGTTTTAATAAAAAAAAGAATTGAAATTAATTTGTGTGCTTATAAATCTTGAACTATGACGAGACAAACACAAGTGGAAAAGGTCTGTGAAATAACAGTTTTACAGTTTCAAGTCCCTTTTTTATACCAGAGGCTGCTGTTGGTGAGCAGAGCATAGGACTGGATTTATTTCCATAACCAGAAAGCCTAGGTGATGTTGGTCAAGTCACTTCATTTCAGCACGTCTCTATCTGATCATCTAGGGTTTGCCATTTACTTAGTTGTAGACTGTGAAGCAGATTATGTCTGACCAATATCTAAGCCAGAGCTGGTAACTAATTTTCTCTCTGCTTAAGTAGTCTTGTTTCTTAGAAATATTTTAGGGGTTTTTTTGTTTTTGTTTTTGTTTTCCTTCTTCCTCCTAATGATTGCATAAAGAAAAGTATTGAAAGAGTGCTTGCAGCAGAGGTTCAAGGCCAGGGTTCCCCTTTCCCTGGGCATGACCATCTATTAAACATGCATGCTTGTATCTCCTCTCTTTTGGATTTTAAAATCTGAGTCTTTTTTCAACACAGTAGCTCAGCTTCCAAAGTAAGGATGGAGAGTGTCCTTACCTTTAGCATTCCCCTCCAGACACACAGCTGAGAACTATCTGTGAGAGATAACAGAATTTTCTCACTTCCACAGTGAGTGCTCTAGCACCCTTTTGATCATATAAATGAAGGATACATCTTTCTTCATCTGTATTCTGCAGAAATGATTTAAATGTCCTACTTTGGATAAAATAATAATAATAATAATAATAATAATAAAAAGAAGAGCTTTGCAACTTATTACAGTATTTGAAAGACAGGTTTAAACTTGTCCTAGTTCTAAGCACCCACACACTGAATTTAAGTAGCTTCCTCCTTGGCATGTTGGCTGCTCTGGGTGCCATGTGAGACACCAGATTCTCTCCTTGGATTACAACGCTGGGGGAAGTGCCAAGCACTGGTGTTTGTCTTTCTCTTCAGGGATTAGATTTTTATTGTTTGACTGAAAAATACAAGTGAAATCTTAGTCCTCCTGAGTTATGTGTATACTTAGCGGAGAGTAAACATCTCCTGTGCTTACCAAAGACCTGAACCGCCTGCAAAAAGATTCTGCATCTGTCCACTGAGAGCAGATGGCAGAGATGGCTCCATTGAATTACCAAAGTTAGATGGGATGAATTTAGGTTTCAGAGCTTATCAGTTAGGTATGAAAATAGTCATCTTCTAGTTTTCTATGTCTTTTTTTTTTTTTGGCTCTGATGCTAAGGATTAGATTCCATTGAAGACTGAAACATTTAAGTTTAGATGACTCTGTGTGATCTAGGTTTTAAGTTCCCATTATAGTCAGTCAAGCTCTACTAAGCAGAGCTGAGATGGGGATACAGTTGATGCACAACCATCAGTGGTATTCACATGCCTGACCATAGTTTTCCCATGTAATTTTAGATGTTATGCTGCACTCTTTGGCCTCTAGCCACCACTCTACAAGGGCACAAGTCTTCCTGTCAGCCTTGCACAGATGTCTGGGATGCTCAAAGGCACTTCAGATAGCATTTGATAACTAAATCCTGCAAAATCAGGGCAACTAAATCCTGCTCTGAGTCTCTACTTTAAAGCAAGCTGAAGCACTCTCTGTTTCTGTTGACTATGTTGACAAAATTGCTATAGACTATAATGGAAGCTCAGACTCTTAGCTCACAGGTTGATAACTGTCTGCAGATGTTTCAGTGTAGATGCGTCTGGAACTGAATCCTATCAAAGGCTCAGATCACAAACAGGTGTCTAGCAAAACACCCTAAGCTTTCCAAAGCATCCACATTGGGCTGGCAGATATGATACTTGGCTGATGGAAAACCTGTACTCTTCCAGGCTGGCAGCTGGAGGCCAGGTGGGATACCTTAAGACATCTCAGATGGTACTAGATTCCTACATATGGGTAGCAGAATTAAGCTGTCACTATGTTTGCTCCTGTTTTATATAAAGAGGTAAGAAAACTCACTTGCTCCGAAGATTTATATTTAATCAAAAATTTGAAAATAGAAAATACAATATAGGTAGAAGAATAGAAGACTGAATTTACCTTGCTAAGGCAATAGAGGAACATAATGTCCAGCTTGACGCTTAGAACGCAAAGCGATCTATACTTGAACACAGTTTATATGATATATAATATATTTAAGCTAAATACTTACTACTTAGCAGCAGCATTAGGTAGCAATATAAAAACCTGCAAGTCAAACACTAAGCATTTATTTGTTTCCACAAGTAATGGAATGAATGACTGAATGTATCATAAATGATGCAGTATTTCTACATTTAGAATAATATTTTCTTAGCATCTCTTTGCAGGACCTTGTCTCTGGAAATATTTATGAGTTGCAATTTTGCCTTTAAAGTTAATTTCCTGATGAAACTGGAAAGAAAATCTAGCAGAAAACACTGAAACATGCAACATATTAGACAGGAAGTGCAACCTATCAATATGTGCTGATAAAAAATCAAATCTTTTTCTTATCTAGAATATGAAAAAAAATGAGTTTAACTTCTAATTTGTTTGGGAGCCAAATTCTCTGAATTCTGCCATATCAGAATGCAGATGGCAGTTTATCTTCTTATCTGCTGCACCAGTCTGGTGCAGAGAATGAAAAAGAAATAGCAACTCTTCCTGCATTGGTATTTTTACACATGCTTTAATGCATAAACTGTAAATTGTGATATGTTACAAATCATTTGAAACTTCATAACTCTGAACGACCTGTTAAGAACTAATAAGTTAGGAATCTTCCGATGGCTCCATCAGAACATTTCCCACTCTATTATATGATGGTATAAAGCTCATTCCTGCAACTTTTACGTCTCTGAGAAACTATTACTCATACAAGACTACACTCTAAAAGAAGTGAAGGTGCTGGGTATCATAATTTCCATTTAAAATTACCCTAAATAGCTCCTTTAAAATTAAATTATTTTGGTAAGGAAGGTCAAAGTGTTCAGCTGCTCGAGCTCCAGCTCTGCAGCTCTGTCTAAAGTAAAGTTTTATACTTCAGCTAAGTCATGATTGTTCTGCTTTGTTTTTCATTTTAAGTACTTGAGCAAGTAGGAATGTACATAGAGACTAATGGCTGCAAAACAAGAAGCTGGTGCCAAGTACAGAACAGAAAAGGTAGCAGTCAGTGCATAGGTTTTCTGCATAGCTCTGATAATGCACATGAATCATGAAAAGAAACACCCTGCACATTCAGCTGCCGATTTCTTTAAGGCAGAGGCACTATTTATTTCCACCTATGTCAAAGTGCAAAGCATTTTTCTGATGAAGGCCACTGCTCCCTGAGAATTCATTATTTTGAACCAGGAGGTAAAATTGGAGCCATGGATTATCCTATTCTTATGTTTGAGTTAGAATATTTTAATGAAATCTTCCCAAAATAACAGTTGGGGCACAAAACTTAACAGTGAAAACCCTGGCTGAAAATCAGGGTTCTGTGATTGCTTTCAGTGAGGCCAAGTTTTGCTGTAACACTTTAGCCTCTCATCTGCCATCCTATTAAGATAGTGGCAGCTTTTTATGTCGCCTTCAGTGGACTTAGTGCACAGTTGCACGTTTGAACCTTGATACTGAAAAATGGGCTTGAGAGGCCATAAGATTAATTGTTTTTTTGAGTTTTTGACAAGCAAAGCACTCTAATTCTCTTTTCCACGCTTTCAGGCCTCACCATTTATTGATATTCTGCCAGGTGTTTGGTTAATTTTATATCAAAATAATAACTTCAAAGAGTCACGAGGCTCCTAGATCTTTTAAAAAAAGAATAAACTGAAACAGAAAAAGAGAAGAGTGAGCTATTTTCTCTGTCCACTGCCACCGGGCTCACTGCCCATTTCCTGTCTTTTATTTTTTAATTTGTTAATTCTAATGAAAATGTGTTTGCATTGCAAGTTTAGGAGGTCTTTGGCAACACAAAGTTTAGGACAATCTCATTTTTTTATGAAAATGAACAAAGAACACCCACTCACTCTAAGATTGTTCAGTGGATATTGTAAATGAATGAGACATTTATTTTTGTGCCAGCTCAACTACCAATGTCGACAAGATTTGCATACATTTTGGCAAGTGCACTGCCACAAGGTGGTAATAAAATAGGCCTTTTATGTTTGAATCTAATTTACTTTAGTTATACTCATTAAAAATGTGTTTTTCACAGGAAAGCGTTTTCTATAAGGGATATTTTGAGAACAGCAAGGTCACAGAAATGTTCACTGTATAGCTAGGATCAAGCGTTTTGCATTCAGAAAGAATAGGAGCACTTTTGGGAGGAGAAATTCCCATGTGCTATGAATTTCAGATACCTGATTATTTTAACACTATTAGGATTTATATTGCATGCTTAATTCTTATGCTTATTACTTGCTACCAACTGCATGTTTTTTTAGGTAAAACACAAAATGTGGGATTTAAAAAAAAAAAAAAAAAAGCAAGCCACTATGCATGTTTTACCCTCTCCAGTGACATTAGCCACTAAAGTCTACTCCTAGGACGATAAAAATGTGCTTTTACTCTGTGAGCTATTATTCAGGGTAAAGTCTTTTTCACAGGTAGCAGTGCTTGTATGGCTGAAGGTGTGAATCCAAACCAATTACCTTCAAACGTGTGGAAAACTGTGTGAGTGAAATGCTGCATGAGCAGTACTTTGATTTTAACAGGCTAGTACAAGCACATTTTATTATGGATTAGGAACGTGTTTGTGGGAAACAAACCAAAAAAAGCAACAAGAAGAACAGCATTTTTAAACTCTGTGTGTTTAATCAAACAGGTGCAAGCCTACGTACTGGCTAAGCCTGAATAAAAATATCCGTATAGTTTCCTATGAAGACACACTGCAGGATCAGGTTTATGGTTTTACTCTGTTTCTTAAAGTGCCTTCAGTTTGCTCCTGCTTATATCATCTTGATAAGATATTGGGCTGCTAATTCAAATAATGGGAAAGCAATGAAAAGAATCCTATCTGTCTTTTAGCTACTTGTCTCTTCACTGAAGAAAAACATGCAGAGGAGCTAGCTAGCTTCCCCACTATGGCAATACAGTGTATCTGTAATACAGAAGCCAGTTCCAAAGAATTTGTCATTTTTGTTCAGACATAATGAACAATGTCTCTTTGTCACAAATGAATTTCTGGGATATGTACCATTTTTGTAGTTTAATAATATTAAAGTAAATCAAAAAAAGGTGATTAACTGCAAGCCCTTGACAGGCTGAATTAATTTTTCATGAAACACAGCTATCATCTGTGCACAAGCAAATAATATTCTAAATTGAAAAAATAACTATATTGTACATTAATAGTGTATTAATTTGGGAAGTATTATGAGATGCCAGATAAAATAACCAGCACCCAGGCATTTCTGAAATATGTATTTCTTTTAACTAAAGTAATTCTTAGCTTTATAATTCAAATACTAGCAGAAAGAGAGAGTGAGTTATTATGAAAATATATAGCTTTAATTTGCAGACATATAAACACTTTTGGTACATTACAGACATATGATGCCAGAAATCAAAATAATCATTTTTAAGCATAACACTAATTTATCTTGTTTACACAGAGAAATTTGATGTAATCATCATACAAAAGATAGTTCTCAGCTCTTACAATGAAGTGAAAGTGATGCATCACTGATAAACCTGCTGCTTTGTTGCAGAGGATACAGCAAAAGAATAAATTATCAAGAAAATATGCCACCAGTCTTGCAAGTTAGATTCTGGATCTAATCCAAAATCAAAGCCAATGAAAAGGAGCCAGGAATGGTAGCCAAAAGACAGAAATAAGATCTTTCACATGAAATACCAATCCAGAAAGGAGCAATAGTCAGTATAAACTAAGTCTTATAATTCCTTATAATATGAAGTGATTTTTGTTTTCACCTGGCAGATCAAATTCAGAAGTATCACATGAAAAATCTATTACACAACCAAACTGATGGAGTACTACTGACAGATTGCTCAAAGTACAAAAAATATTATCACTCCTCTGACAACTAAAGATTTAGCCATCCTCTTGCTTCCCTGCATCTGGCCATGTTTATGAGGATGAGCATGGGGTTTTCTCTACATCTGCTGCAAGAAATATTAAATGTAATTTTCCATAAAAATGACCAGTGGACTGCTGGAGCAAATGATAATGTGGGTGAAATCTGTAGCAAATGAAAGATGATATGCCATAGCAGTTCAAATTCTCATTACATTATCTTGCACTCTTGCTCAACAGGAATTGCACTTCTTGTTAATGCCTTTTCTATCCTACTGTATAAGCTTTACTTGTGAGGTAATAAACATTCTGTTTATTTTACTAGTGCATTTTAACGTCCTTATTCTTTTACTTGTACATATTACTTGTACATAAACCAGGACAGACACTTCTTTTTTTTTTTTTTGTGTAAATGTCTGTATGCCAATGTATATTTTATATTAAAACCAATATATTTAAAATATATTCTATGTTTATCTTATGGACAGAACCTCAAATAGTTTCCAGCTCAGGAGCAGCTGATGCCCTCTTGTGGTTAAAATAACTTTTTAAACTTGAGTTTAAAGAATTGTCTTACCTTCCTCTTTTTTATGATCATAGATCTGATTGATTTATGAAGGTTGCAAACGATGTCCATGTTTTAAAGATAGGGTGCTAGCTGTTAGTACTAAGGTTTCATAAAAAAGCTGTACACTGAATTTGAATTTAAAAAACTGTAAACCGCTATTTACAATTATAATATTATTAAGTTATAAATTATTGGTCCTTCACTGCAGCTTCTTCCAACACAACCCACAGCTAGGTGTTTCAGAGTTGTCCAGGGTTTGTTAGACATCGGTTTGGATTATCTGCAAGGAAATGTCAAATGTTAGAAATCTCCATTGGTTTCTTTTCCAACATGTGCAGGTTAATTCTTCCATTTAATGGGATTTGTACTTCCAAGTTTTCGTCTGTTCTGTGATGCTTTTTCCCTTTTCTTAGACAGATGTAAATGCCCATGCCAGTTACTAAGGTGATTGAACCCAAGCTTATTACTGACAGAGCTACTAGAGTAGGCATGCAGGATGCTGACTCCACTTTTTTATGTGCAGGCTCTATGGATATTTGTGGCTGCTTTTCTTCTATATTGATGTCAGGCTCCTTTCTTAACAAACTTTCGATATAGCTCTCATTGCTAACAGTGTCATTGACAAAGAGGTTCACCATGACAGTGGAATGGAGGGGTTCTGGGTAACCGTGATCACTAACTTTTACAAGCAACCGATAGAGGCCATAGTCATTTTGCATCAGTGACTCTTCCAAGGTGATGTTACCAGTTTTAGGATCAATCCGAAACGACTCCGGTCGAGGGCCTCTCCTTCCTATGATGCTGTAGGCTATGACTGCATTCATGCCAGTGTCCTTATCAACAGCATAGACCTCAGTGATGGGAGAGCCAGGAAGAGTAGAAGGAAGTACCAACAAATAAGACATATTAGATTGAGGAAACAAGACCAGAGGAGGGTTGTCATTTATGTCCAGAAGAAGAATAGTTATTTTTGCAGTAGAGGACAGGGCAGGATCACCACCATCAACTGCTTCAATCCACAGAACATAGGAGCTTTGCTGCTCCCTGTCAAGGGGGACTTTAGCTCTCAAAACCCCTTTGCCAGTATCTATGACAAAAATATCACTTCCGTTCACAACTGAAAGGGCAACCCATCCATTTTGCCCTGCGTCAGCATCTGTGACACTGATAACTCCAATTTCACCAAACCCTGGAAAATTTTCTGGTACGAAAAAGCTGAAATCCTTATTGATAAATCTTGGACTATTGTCATTTTTATCCAATACAGTGATGGCGACAGTTGCTATTGATTCTCTTGGAGGAAATCCAGAATCTACTGCTTTGACAGTATATCTATATTTCTCTTTTTCTTCTCTGTCCAGCTGGGTGGAAACTGTAAGAACTCCTGTGGTTTTATCTAAAGAAAAATAGGAAGGGGCATCAGGCCCTAAAAAATAGGACACTTCTCCTCTTTCTCCACTGTCAGCATCTGTAGCATGCAGTTTGGTCAAGAAAGCATTGGGAACATTGTTCTCCTCAATGGATAATTCTATTAGCTGGTGAGAGAAAACTGGTGAGTTGTCATTGTCATCCAGAACCTGTACTTTGATTATTTTGTTGACATGAAACCCTTCCGAGTTCCACGCGACTACTGATATTTCATACAGCTGCTGAGTCTCATAGTCCAAAGGCTTTGTGGTCTCTAATAAGTATTCATTGTTGTATGGCTTGTACGGTGACAGTCTGAAAGGCCCGTCACCATCCAAATAGCAGTCAACTTTGTATTTTTCATCAGGGTCTTTGATGGTAAAAAATGCTATTGGTGTGTTGATAGGCTCCAGTTCCTTCAAGTACACCACCCCCTCCACTTCATTAGCTATGAAACGAGGGACAACTTCAGGTGGCCTCATCATGACTTTGATGATGGTCACTAGCACTGTGATCACTGCAGGGATACAACCAGGACCATTGCCCAGTATGATCAGCCTGTGGAGCCTTGGAGTGTCCCCATCAACCTTACTGGAGAGTGTGATGACTCCTGTGCTTTCGTCCAGATGGAACAAGTCTCTGGATGCCTGGGGGACCTTTTGACTGTAGGAGTAGGTAATCTGGGCATTCGATCCGAGGTCCATGTCTATGGCGTGGACAGTGACCACGTGTGTCCCTAGGGTGGAATTCCCATAAACTGTGATGTTGACCTGAGAGTCATTGAACTGGGGGCAGTTGTCATTGATGTCGCTGATGCCAATGGTAAGGGTGGCACTGCCCACAAGCGGAGGGGTCCCCCCGTCCTCAGCAATGATGACTGTGACATACTCCTCCCTGGCCTCCCTGTCCAGAGCCCCCATGACGATCAAGTAAGGGGTCCTCTCCCCGCTTTCATTCTCCTCCACGTCCAGGGTGAAGACACCATAGTTATCTCGCAGGCGGTACGTCTGAACACTGTTGGTGCCCATGTCGGGGTCGAGGGCAGGATGCTCAATGGCCAGGCGGGTGTTCACAGGTGCGTTCTCGGGCACAGAAAGGCGGATGTGGGGCACAGGGAAGTGCGGTGCATTGTCGTTGACATCCCGGATAGCGATCTTCACCTTCACCAGGCGGAAGTACTCCTGTGGCAGCACCAGCACGTCCAGCAGCAGCAGACATGACTCAGGTGAGGGTGACGAGGAGGAGGAGGCAGCGGCTGCTCCCCCGATGATGGTGGCCCCGCTGCTCTCCACACAGAGAGCTTCCCGGTCGATCTCCAAGGCTGAGGTGTGCAGCTCTCCAGAGCGGTTGTCCAGCCGCACGTACTGGCCCCCCAGGCCACGGGAGGCCAGAGTGAAGGAGAGCGGGGGCTGGAGGACTGGGGGGCGCTGCCCGTCAGCTGTTGGCAGCTGCAGATCACGGGCCAGGCTGCCAATGAGCACCCCAGCAGGCAGCCCCTCGTTGAGGCTGTAGAAGAGCTCGGTGGCACGGCTGTAACTGGCGAAGCAGTTGAAAGGTCCGAGGAAGAGCAGGAAGAGGATCAAGTGCTGAGGAAAGAGAGGCACAGGGGTGTGGGGAGGGGGCAGCGTTAGAGAAGGAGGAGAGGGCCAGGGGATAGCCACCCCCTTCCCCGCTGCATCCCTCATGGCCACTGCGAGCAGCAGCGTGGTGCAGCACCTGCAGCCTGGAGCCACTCTCTCTCTCTCTCTCTCCCGCCAGCTCTCCCCTTTCTCGCCCCCCCCCCCCCCAGTTCAGCGGCTACTCCCAGGCCATTGCCATCTGCACCCTCCAGGCAACACCAGCTGCATGCCCCCCAGCACTGGCAGAGACGGTCCAGGGACACCCTGCCTGCTCCCCCCACCAGCAGCACTTCTACCTCGGACACGCTACCTGCCCTCCTCCCCCGCCCCCCCGAGCCTGCCCCACTTCTCTCCTTAAAGCATCATGCAAACCCCCAGGCACCCCGTCACACTCGCTGGCCCCTTCCATCTCCACAGCAGCACCTGTGCAACGCGTCCCCATCTGTCCTCCCCCCACCATAGCTCTGTTGTCCCCGCAGCGCTCATGAGCCCCCGGCGCACCGGCCGCCTGCCCACCGCGCTCCGCGCTGCGCGCACCGCGCTCCGCCGCGCTCCGGGCGCCCCAGCGGCGACAGGTCTCTGCTGCCACCGTGGCCGTGGGCAAGCATCGCCGACAGCCCGGTGGCCACGGTCTCCCCCCCCCCCCCCAACCGCGGTGCCCGAGGGTCCCGGAGCCCCCCGCTCACGCCCTTCACGGCTCGGCGCCGGCTTAAAATACGAGATTAGCAGAGGAGCCGCGGAGAGGTCGCCCCGGGGAAGTCGCCCGCCAGCCCCCCGCCTGCGGACACGGCCTCCCCGAAGTAGCTTCGGGTAATCACCGCCTCGGGCGGGTTTTACCTCCTCACTCGCTTTTTTGACATTCCCCCCCCCCCCCCCCCCCGGCCCGCTTTCCCCTTTTCCCCTGGAGCCAGAACCCGCGTCGGCAGCAGCAACACAAACTTTTCACGGCCGCTCCGATCTGTAGGGGATCGGAGCTGAGAGAGAGAGAGAGGGAAAAAAACAAACAAACAAACAAACAAAAAAACACATATAGCTAGAGGTATGTCTGGGGGCGGGGAGGTGGCGGGGCGGGGGTGAGGGTTGGGGGGAGAGGCAAAGGTTGCTAATTTTGCAGTCCCCTGCCAAGTCGCGCGTGGGAGGCAGGACGCGGCTCCTGCCCGCGCCGGCCCCAGCCCTAACCCTGCCTTTACCTGCAGGCTACCGCGGGCGCTGGTGCTGCCGCGGCTGCCCGGGGGCCCCATGCCGGGCCGCCGCCTGCGCCCCAGCCGCCCGCGCCGCCCGGCCAGCGCCGCCGCTCCGCCGCCGCCGCCGCAGCCCCTGCCCGGCCGCCGCCGCCGCCGCCGCCGCCGGGCTCTGCGCGCCGCCCACCCAGGACACTCCCCCTCCTCGGCACGGCTCGGCTCGGCTCGGCCCGCCGCGGGGGGCGGGGGGGGAAGGAGGGAGCGGAGCCCCCAGTCACGGGCACACGGCAGGCGGGGGGGGGGGGCGCGCAGCACCGCGGGGGCACTCGGACCCCCCACCTCCGAAAATACCTCCCCCCCCCACCTTTCAGTTTGGGCACTGCAGGGATGGCGGAGGAGAGTAAATAAATAAAATAAATAGAAATCGGGTTGTCCTTCTTCTGCTGGCTGTGGCATGACCGCGCGGTGTGGCTCTCAGCCTGCAAAGCCGGAATTAAAAGCTAGCTCAGTTGCTTAGCGCTGGGTGGGTAGCGGGCAGGTTGCACCTAAGCAAAACGAAAGTAATGTTTCGAGGAGCCTGCGACTATTTGTTTGGAGGAAGGTGCGCGTCCTGCCAAGATTAGAGCAGCAGCTGCAGTTTCTTGCCGGCTAAGGTCCACTCTGGCGGAAGATTACGTGCTCTCTTTATAGCCGTCGTCCACCGTAGCCTAGACTATAAGACTGCCGTAGAATTAGACATGAAGTTACCAGCTCCTCGGAAGCTTCAGAGAGTGCAAGTCCAGTTATGCATTTCCTTAGCACCGTGGACCAAACGCCTGAACAGCATGGTTAGCTACTGAAAGCGCAGTTAAGCTGTCCTGTGTTCCTTATTCTGTCTCTCTGCAAGATTTGTGAAACAACTTGAGATGCTTGCCCTTAGTCTGAAAGTTTTCAACAGTCTAGATCGAGACTATTGTTGAGAGTTCAGGGATTCGGACTCTGGCAGACAGTTGCATTTGTCAAACACAGTGGAGCTGCCCTCCACACAATTGAAGTTTATGCAAGAGATTAAGCTGCCTTGATCACACTGGATCTCAGGACCGTCTTGAACTTCGCTCTCCATTGCAAGTACAGTGTGCAGGCATTTTATCTCAGCTTGGGTACTAAAAACATATAGCAGAGCAAAAATTCCACCTTGAATCAAAACAAAAAAAAAAAAAAATCACTCCTCCCTTCCTCTCCCTCTCTCCTGAGACAAAATCTAAGTCTAATCCAAAAGGAAGAAACAACAACAACAATAAAATGTTTATAATTCCAATCCAAAAAAACAGTCCTAAGCCCAAGCCTTTTGCAATACTACATCTTTCAAAAGCAAATCATAGGTGAAAAATACAGATCATGGTGTTTAATAACTCTTGTGATGCTCTTGGAAATTGTGAGCATGAGGGCAGCAGCAAAACCTGAATAGAACCGAACAAAATAGAAAAAAAAACTTCCAACACCAACTTCCTCTAGGGCCGTAAACAAATCACATTGATTCCTTTTGTCTTATATCCTATATCCATGATATACAGATAGTGCAAAAGTGTTTATCTGAATCAGAGCTTCGCCACATCCTTACTGAAGTCAGTGGCAGCAGAATCAGTCTTTATTTTATCCAGTGGATCCCTTTGTAACATACTTTCCATTTTAATATCCATTTCATTCTGAAAATGATGTTAGCACAATAATCATATATGACTTAAACAGTACAGTATTAGGGTACTAACAAAGGTATATTTATTATTCACTAATCTCTAGGGTTTTGAAACCACTTTGTGTGTACTGCCCTTATAAATTGTTTATATCTTTACCATTCAATTCTACCACAAATAGAAGAGAGTACAGCATATACAGTTCAGAGCAAACCTTTGTAATTTAAGAGAGAAATCAAACTACAAAGTCCTATACTAAATTCTCACCTCTGTACACTGTTCTGCAGATTGTTCAACATGAAAAGTGCCCCTAAACGATATCGTATCTAAGTTAGTTTAGTTGGACATGACAGATGCTTTTAGTTGACTCACGTCTGCTCTAATTTTACTCATTTCAACAGAGAAATATCGATTCCATTGGATTTCAGTGGAGGTTTGCCCCGATTTCTGTGGAGCTTGTATTTCATAGACTGCTTATAATCTTGGTTTTAGCAAATCAGTAGTCTTGTGAAGAATGAGTCTGAAGTCCCTATTAAATTCTATCTTCATTTTTTTTTTTTTTTCTGGTATCTCGGTTTATCTTCCTTTCCTCTTATTCTGTTGAAATTACTGACCTATTACCATACCCTCCTTCTTAATCATCCCAGCCACTGTGTTTCCCTGAGGCTTCTAACAGAACCAGCTATGCCTCTACCATTACAGCATGCAGGCTTTCATTATGCCTGATACATTCATTTTATTTTATTAAAACCACAGGTATAACAGCAGAAGTAAAAATTTTCTGGGGCAGCTTGTACTTGTAGAGTATTTTATTTTGGTAGACATCAGCAATGTGTCATAAGTCTACAAGGCTTCTTAAAGACTAATATGTCTAACAAATAAGGTATTTAAAGACATATACTCCAGCCATGTATGGGATATGGAATGAAGGGAGGGAAGGTGGAGGCAGTGCAGAACAGAGACAAAATTAGCACATTCATTTTACCTTTTTTTTTCCCCCTGTTAGCCACTTTCAAAGTCCCAGGAAAACATTCACTGATTTCATTAGACTTCTATACTCAGGCACATTTTCTGTAGATGTGTAAGATGTTAGCAGTTTTCTATCCCAATTCCTTTTGATCACATTTAGCCAAACATGTCATTTTAACTTGCATTTTACTATGTCAAATCTTATTATCACTGAATATATCCATATTTTCCTATAACATTGCTCTGCCCACAGTTGTACCACATCCAAGAGTCTGGTTATAATTAGCCAATAAGAAGGAACAAGTAGGAGCATTTCTGTGGGATTGCCTCAGGTGAGTTACAAAGCACAAGACTGATATCAAGCGACAAGCCATTACAGAAGTGCCATGGTTATTTATAAATGCATTAGAAGGAATATATTATTGTTATGGTAAAATAGGCTATTTAACTTTATTAAGGTGGACATAACTGGTATTGATACGCAATTGAATTTTTTTTTTTTTTTTTTTTTTGTGGGCAGTGTTCTAGATGGAAATGTTTCTAGGGGAATCAGTGAGGACTATCACTTCTGAGATATTCACTCAGAGATATCACTTCAAATATTCTTTTTAGCATAGCTGACAACCCTGAATGACTTTTACAAGAGACGGAGATGCAGATACATATTATCCCCTCAACCTAGCAAAAATCTGTCTCTTTGTTCTAGTCTGTAGTTCTACTGAGCAGGGTGGCAGTCTGAGATTGCCCAATGCTCATTCAGCTGACAAACTTCTTAATACTTTAGTCAGTGTGACCCTTTGAGCAGGTGTTTTTCAGTGATGAAACTCAGTGGAACTGAATGAAAGCAGTGGTATTAGCATTGATTCCTATTCACAGTAAAACTGAAAAAGGCACAAGTGAGTACTAACAGACTGCTCTGAAGTGTTTAAACTGCGTGACAGTCAGGGCAGGTAAAGGAGATACTTTTAACTATATTAGAAATAGAAACCTTCTATTGCTTCACTGCTTAGCAAGGAAAATAGCCCACATCCTGAACTTCCTGTACAGGATAGTGGATTACAGTGTGAAAGACTCTATGAATATTGGATAATGACCTAGCGTGCAGCAGTGCTGAGCATCTGGTGTTCCCATTTATACCGAAAGCTGTGATCATTCCACGTCGCTGCAGATCAGACCTAGCGTAACCATCCACTTCTTGGCACAGAGCATGAGAGGGGCCTTGCCACTGCTTTCTCTGATGACACCAAGAAATAGTCAAAAACCTTAGGTCGGATAAAGGAGCAGCAGAACTGGAAACGAATGAGTCTTTGGAGTCTGCAACGGTCAAAGCTCCACTCATGCCTTCAAGGGTTGATTCCTTGTGTGAGAAAGCTCTAGGGCTTTGCTCAGCAGTCTTTCAGGAGTAAAATCTTGCCACAGACATAACACCTTTATGTGGGAGTAGCTAATGTGTAAAATGGTTTCTAAATTCAAGAAAAGATACCCCACAAGGCAAAGCAGTGTTTGATAGGAAGGGTGACAGAGGTGGATGTGATTTTCCTTTCTAGTCAGCTCAGCATCTGTTGGAGACTAGGACTGCAGTGTGAGTTATCACAGATTTGAGTTGTCAAACATTGGAAAAGAAAAGAAACTTGGCCAAAAGCTTCCCACAGTTCTCGAACCAATTACATTTGATAGATTTTACCACCTTCATCCTTAAATTCTTTTCAGGTTTCATAAAAATACAGGTTTTTTTGGTTATGATGTTTTGCATATGTCTTCATACTTCTCTTTTTCCCTGGAAAAGTAGCCAAAAAATTCCAGCACTGGGAAGGATTACCTTCAATGTTTTCTAGTCTGATCACAACCGCATTCTCTAAAGGAAAACCAATTTAAAGTTTATTAACTAAGCAAAAGCTTCTAAAAGCAATTAGAAAGGAAAGATTTAAGTCAGATTATATTCCAACTCATCTTTTTTACTAGTGGTTTTTACACTGTATTACACAGTGCATTAGCATTTATTTTCATTGACTTATAGTGGCAGGCTTAAAATAATATTTCTTTTGTTTTGTACAAGCCAAAGCACAGGCTGAGGTACAGCGCTAATATGCTACAGCTAAAAATTACTAATATCATAAGTCTTTCTTTATGGTCCTTATCATATTAGTTCAGGGACTGCATCCTAGCTTCTGCCAGGTTACTGGCTACACTCTGCCTGCAAGTTATGAGGGTCTCATGAATATGTAGATGTTTCTGAGTCGACTTCTCGTTGACATTAAGCCATAGCTTCTGAGCTGAAGTGGCAGCCTGCTGACATCAGAAATCAGATCTGTGAGGAGCACGCTGCTCCCAGCAATGGCTCACACAGCACATTAAAGAAGTCCTGCAATATGCCAGATAGTTATCAGACATGGAGGCGCGTGCCTATCAGGCTCCATGTAGGCTGCTGAGTGTCTTGCAGTTCCTCTCAGCCAGCTAGCCACCGGCTGCAATTCCATTTCGTTTTCTGAGACTGAAATGGTGAGATAGTGGATATAATGCTATACTATAGTCCATTTTCCCGTTACAACTGCAGCTCCGATAGCATTTTAGTTTCTCTTCTCTTGGTTCTTCTGAAATAAACATGTATGTGCATATATTTCTTTGTCAGAGGAACTTGCTACCTTTGCTCTGAAATATGTGTTACATATTGTAGTTTCACCTGAAGGTATTGGCTGCACAGGAAACACTTTGGCTTCCTTGACAATAAATTATTTTAAGTCTTCTAAGGACCGCATGCTGTCATCTTCCCTCAGTCTAGAAAGTAAAAATTCTTAATGAAATCTTATTCCCAGATCCCCAAACTCTAACTTATTTCTTGCTCACCAAAATTCTTAACAATGCCAAAGACCTTCCTGAACAAGGGATAAAAACAATTTGAACAAGTGAATTGACCTAGCTTCAGTGGGATTTAGTTCATTTTTTATGGTTACAATGAAAAGAAGATTGTTAAACCAAACAAATTAATATGTAGTCAACTTTTTTACATAATGGAAAAATATACTGGCTGTATCCTTCAGAACTCTTGTAGCTGATAGCTGTTTTATTGTTAACATTGTTACTGTCATTGCCCAACTCCCTACTGAGATAAGAGTTCATAAGGCTTTTTCTGTACAGGTCCAGTACAGACCTGTACAGCTCTGTCACTTTGACAGAGCTAAGCCCACTATGACAGCCGAATTTATTCAAAAGTTCATGCAAATAAAGATTTTTATTTAGTTTTTGAAAGCATTTTGTCATGCTGAAATCACACTTCTTTTTTGCTCAACATCTTTATGTAGTAGAAAGAGAGGGCTACTCATTAGAAAGGATGGGATTTGCTTGATCTAAGTTAAATACCTAAAAATCAGGTGTCTAATTCTGAGTTGGTCATTCCAGGCTCTTTTTCTTCCACAGAAATAGGCATTTTCAAAGCTGATTTATCTCATTCTAAGCTACGTGTCTAAAACAGGTCAGAGAAGTTGCTCTGTGGAGGGATCTGTTTCTCTCTACTGAATAAAAAGGCAGGCTAGAGTGAGTAGTTTGGATACAGTGTTTAAGTTGCAGCTGCTTAAAGGTAGGCTATGTGAAGCCTAATGTTGCTGGCAATAGTAGAAGCAGTTACCGTGTTTCATTACTTATAGAGAAAGAGATTTCTGAATGTTTAATCACAATAGTTACATTGCAGATGGGACTTTAGGCAATAATTGGTGATACACTTTGAGACCATGCTGTCAGATCCAAAGCCTCTAAATGTTGGAGGCTGGTAGGATACTTCTCACAGATTATCAATCAAGAACTATTTACAGATGTTACTGCAAAATCATTTTAGAGAATAATTGTATCTGATAGGAAAAGTGATCTGTCCCTAACATAGTTTCAGAAAGTCAAATTTCATTACATACATTATTTGTTACCAAATGACTAATAGCTTTATTCATCAGAAACCACTTGTTTCATATGCATACACTTTAACTCAGATAAGTGAAGAAAACTACATTACTTACAGTAAGACGATGTCTGAAATTTTTACCCACAATAAGATAGAACTTTCACTGGACAAATCTGAAATATTTTTTAAGTAGCATAGAAAAGTCAGGATTACAATTTGATTTCTTCCCTCTTTTCAGCACTGCACACCTCTAGGGCTCCACATAATAACCATTTAATTCAAGAAAGCAGAAACTCAGCGAGCAGTTTAATAAAAGTCAAAAGGCATTTCCTACAGCATAGAATAAAATTATCTAGTGTTTTACTTCTTCATATAGTAAATTTCTTCAGGGAAAAACCAATTTTATTTTTTTGTTGTTGCTAAAAATGGAATCGCATAATTCATGGAAAAATGAGCAGCATCTACAGAAGGGTAAAGCTTTTCTCCTCTTTATTCAGGATAATATGGAACTGTGAATGAAATAGCAATTAATGTAAATTTCTATTTCAAACATATTATTTTAGCAATGTACCTTCTCACTTGGAAATGTTAACAGTATACACATGAGGTTTGTTAGTGTTCCCTTGCTCTTTAGCGATATAAAAAAACTCCATTCCAACTGTCTAGCCAATGAACAAGAGCAAAGAACTGCTAGGTGGAATAACTTTTATATGGTAGATTGCACTTCTGGGACATCTCTTCAGAACTGATGTATGCCTAACTAGTATCTCTATGAATGGAATAGGTATTGTAAGTAAATTGACTGAGAAGAGCTTGCAGCAGAAAACAACAAAAACAAAACAAAACAAAACAGGAAGCAATCCAAGGAACTATAAAATAACAGAAGCTCAATATATTCTGATGTAAATTGTGTATATTGTGCTACAAACACACGAAAAAGTCCCTATTGTATCTACTGCATGTTATTATATTTAGTTTTCCATATAATGTCATTGAAATTAAAATAATTTTCTTGAAAGAATGTTTCATTCATAAGGTGTCTTTTTTATGTTTTAAAACTATTGAGAAATGTGCAGGTAGAGGAAAGAGTAAGAGATATATACCAACAGAATCTGTAGAAGAAGCTTCTTTATTTTTTATTTAGAAGAAACTTTTTTCTATTCCACATCTCAGTGTGATTTCAGACATGCATATGCATTCAAAAATGCACTGTCAGCTTTCTACACAGAGCTAGAGCTGATACTGAACAATATACAAAATGTGTAGAGTGCAATAAACAATGCTGAGGGTCCAACAAAAATCACAAACAGAGCCACACAGTCTTCAGTGGTGGCATCTACTGGTACTATAAATACAGGTGTTGGGTAAGTGGTTCAGCTGAAACACAGAGTGACTAGATGCGTACATGGGTGCAGTACTGAGACTGTGAAGACTAAGGAAAAGCTTTGCTAGCTCCACAATTAAATTTTTCTTCATGTTTGACTTTGAAGCAGAACTAACATCTTTCTATTAGAACCTTAATTATTTAATTAATCTATATTATGCCCATTCTCTTGGCAGAGGATTTTTTTCTACAGCATTTTTGACATCTTTTGCAGAGGAGTTTTGGAATTTTCCTTAAGATTAAATACAATGTTTAACACTCAGACACCACCCCTCTCCTCCCCCAAAAACCCACCAACAACAGCTGACTCTCACTGAGAGTATAACGCATGGTCTGTTACTTCATTTCCCTGGTTCAGCAGATTCTCTTTCTGACTTCTAAACTTATTTCCTCGTGGGCCCAAGAAATCTGGTCCCAGCAAAATGAAGCAAGAAGGAAGAGCCATTTCCTGCGATTGCTCATGACTGAGATGGATGTTGGTGGGGTCTGGGTAGGTAAAGTGATACAGGAGATCTGTGAGTGGAAAGGTGTAACTTCTGAGATAACTAGAGGATCAATTAATTTAATCAATTACATTTCATTAATTTGCTTTCTGTTTTTGTCTTCAAACTCTTCATTAATGTTATTTAGATTTTCTGATACATCTAAAAACTACAGATGTTCAATTGTATTCAGACAAACCCATAGTATAATACATTGTAACAATATGCAATTGCTAGCTAAGACTGGCTGACTATTAAAAGAAAATACTAATGCACAGCTATCAAAACAAAGCAGTAATAAGCATGTGTTTGATGCATAACTGCACTTATCGTGAAAGACAAAAAAGCTTTCCACAAACCCACCAGAGTCAAATGCTTGACTAAATACATTTACTATGTGTCTTGAGCTAACAGCTGCTAAACCTGCTGTCCAACCAGTTAGAAAATAGTATGATCTTCACTGAGATTTTCCTATTACAATTTGTTAATGATGTATTTTCACCTGAATTCTTGTGGATCGTTTCACAGTGTCTCAGGTCACCTACAGGAAAAATAAAAACAAAGTCCAACGACAGTTGGATATAGATTTAGAAGAACTTTAAAACTGATCTAGGCTGTCTGGATGGGAGCATGGGTTGCAGTGCAGGCTCAGGATTAAGCTAGTCTGATTATCTACCTGCTGAGGCTATAGACAAAATCAATCAGGTCCTCCAAAGCCTGTCCCTAAAATTATTTTGCAGGAGGAAAACAAATTCCTCCTGTAATTGGTAGGGAAAAAATTTTGGGAAACCAAGGATATGCTTGGACAAGATGATAACCAAGGGTATGCAGACAGATGATTCCAGAAACAGTGATACTACAGTAATGTGGATATCATTTTGCTATGGGAATCTTTATGCTAAGAAATAGCTGCAGATGTTCACCAGACAAGCAGTGATAATACCTTGTATAGTAAAACACAGGCACCGCATGTGAAAAGTCATCAGCTGATTTCAACAAGCAATGAGGATGCAAGCTTGAATGCAAGCAGGAGAAGAACTGAGAAAAAGGGTCACACAGGAGAGCTCAGACTGCGCAGGAGTTTGTGTATCAGCAGCAACCCTCTGAACTATTTCATAATATAAACAAACTCATGTAGTGTGCAAGTGCAAGGAAGTGGTAGATAAGTAGGCTTATCGCACAACTGAAATACCTTGTTATTCGTTAGAAGTCCCTGCCTTGCAATTGGATTTTTTTTTTTCCTGCCGACTTCAGTGAAGGTTAGAACAAGTCCTCCTTAGATCCTCTGAGAAACATAAATGATTACCTCTACTCTTTTACTGAGTAAATGTAAGAATATGAACATCCTAAGGAAATGCTTGGTACCGTTAACCATAAATCTTTCTGACACTAAAAACACATGGCAATTTGTTTTCATATAAAGATCCTGAAATACTAATATATGTTATATATATGTCATATATATGTGCAGTGTATATGTGACTAATTGTTAGTGCATGTCTTTCTTTTCCTTCAAACTTGGAGTGCCGTCCCTGACATCCTGAAACGGCTACACCATTCGCTCACTTTCCAGTTTCATACATCCCAATATTGTCTTCCATAAGCATAAATACAGTTCTTTATGCATACCATAACACGATGAATATTGATATTTTTATTGATATTTTTCCCAAAGACATAAAATTGTATCATCTTTGATATTCTGCACAACCATTAATCTATTGATTTGTATTTAATTAGTTGACATAGCATTACTTTCTAGCTTTATGATTATGGATTCGTTGTCACTAAGAGCGGAAGCAGACTAAAAGCTAGACTCTCGTATGTAAACTGGCATTTCTGTGTGTGTGTCTTGGAAAATGGAATGTTCAGAAAATTGGGAACGTGCTCTTGAGTCTTGCTAGCTCCAATTCAGGTCAACTGTAGCTATGGGTCAATGGAAACAGTAATAGTTATTACAGGTCACTGAACCTTGTAACATGGTGGCTTTGCATGCTTCTCAGGCTATTCTTAGAGCTTATAAAAGCGGTTCAAGTTCTTGGGTTTTTTTCTTCAGTGATTTGTACCCATAGCTACTTTCAAGGTTGAGGTTATTTTAAAAACAAAATCGAAGTGCTTTATTTTTTCAGATAAGGAGGAGCGTACAGCATTATATAAGGCACAGAAAAACTGTCAGAGACCTGGAAGAGTTGCTTGCTCTCCCTTTACAACGCTTGAGAAGAATTATATGCCATACAGTGGGACTCAGAACTGTTGGCAGATTGGTGAGAGAGCCACGTAAAATTATCAGGGTCTCTGTGAAGGTGCCTAAAGTCCACTGAGGAGAAAAAAATATATATTTTACACACCACATATTTCTTAAATCTGATACTCTTTGCTTAAAGTTATGGAGTGGCATGACCATACACTGGAGAGCATTGAAGGCTCAAAAGAGCCTTTGACTGAGCAAAGGGGCCTCAGCTTACCATCAGGGATCAAGGAAGAGGAAACATCTTTTGAGGGGGACACAGGTAATGGCAGATGAACTGCCCCTTCACTTTTGTAAAATGGGATAATGGAGGCCTTGCCAAGGAAGGTACCTTCAGGAGATCCTTCTAAGCCATTTATTCAAACTAAGAGAAAATATTTCCTTGTTGGAAGCTAACTAAGATATCTGAAGATGAGTGTTTAGGAATTAACCACATCTTTAACATTATTTGTTAGCTTTTGCTGGTTCCACGTTATATGCAGGATTTAGGTGGTTCTTTCCTGAGTGCACTTGCCAGTTTGCATTCCATACTGAGTTTTCACATTTTCCATAGGCAGCCTGCACATTCCTCACACTTAGTCTAAACATTACAATATCTGAATCCTTATCTTGATCAAGACCTAAGCACCTCACAAGACTATGTGTTTTATCCCAAAGTCTCAACTTACTGGGCTCCCAAGAGTGCAAGGGAGCACCTTAAGCATTAGACCCTCTAATTACCCCAAAAGCTTAATTGCTGGCTCTCTTCTTGGCTCTGCTTTGGACTATTGTAGCAAAAAAGATAAATCTGATATTGATGGGGTTAATTAATAAGGAGTATTAAAGTGTACTCATTGGTGCCACATGATGGGCAGCAGACTATGGATTGATCCTTGGACCTTTTATATTTATCAGTACAGATGTAGGGGTTATGGAAGGTAGAATGGTTCCAAGGTGACTCAAGATAGCATATGGGTCATTCCATAGACTTCCGTATATATACATAGAATTTCATATTTCAGGAAACAGGCAGAGAAAATTATGCAATAGAAGTAACAAGAGGGCAAAGAACTTCACATGCTACATGTAACTAAAAGACTACCATCTTTGTAATTATGTTATACTCTTTTACAAAGCGATCTGACTTAAGAGCAGCTTCAGAAGCATTCCTGAGAATTAATAGTTTTTAGCATCAGGTAAGCCAGAAAAATTACTACAGTGTTAGGATTCCTGATCTGGAAAAAGCCAACTCAATCTACCTTGCTGGGGATTGGTTTGGCTTTGACTTACATCTAATCTTAGCCAACATCCCTACAATGCTGAAGAAAAATGAAATATTGTAGATGACCAGCTACAGTAGTATATCATTCATAAAATCAGCAGTATCAAAAGCTTACTTCATAGCTGGCATAGGAGTCAAACTGAGAGAGAAAGGCACTAAATAAACATGTCTTTTTTCTGGAATTATTATTAAAGTAAACTTACTATTCTTAGACAACTCAGGGTGCAACCCTGATGTGGGGAAGAAGACAGAGCAAAAGTAACTTCTTGCAGAAATCCACATCAGAGTATTTCAACAAAATAGCTTGTTTTGTCAGCATGCCTTTGACATTTCCTTTTAATTTTTCTATATTACAAATTTCTAACCTTCGGCATGCCTGCTTCTCAAAAAACAAACAAACAAAAAATCCAAACCCTGCAAAAAAACCTTCAGCTCTCCCAAGCCGTTATCTTGCTTTCTGAAAAGATAGCACCTTCCTTTGGCCTCCTGTTGCTTTGGCCAATCTTTGGTAATTTGAATATAACATATTTGCAAATAGTATTTGTTAGGGAGAAAATGAAAGTAATTCTTCTCTAGGGATAATATAAAAAAACCCAAGAACAAAACAACTTCACAAAAACAAGATTATTTTGATCACAGCATGTGACGGCAGAAGAGACAGAACAGACATTAGAAATAGGTTGATTGAGGGATGTGCCATATTATCACAGGCATAATTCATTTTCCAGATAACCCAAATCATTATATATAATATTTCTTAAAAATGAGTATGAAGATAAGCAACACACTCAGGTAATCCACTCATGCTGCACATCAGAAGGAGGAAAGAGTTCTGTTTCTCTTTGTACTGAGGAAAAGCACTCTTGTACTATCTGCACACGCTAATAAATTAAAATTTTTAAAAAACTCTTTCAGTTATATGTAGGAAAATACGGTGACTTTAAGAAGAAGATCCTGACTGCTCACAACATTGCTGTGGTTGTCTATATGCATCGATGATTAAAATTGCTTTGGAAGTTACCATCCAAACACAGTTTGGCTGCTCCCACTTTGTGCTGTCAGCTTGCAGCAGTGTGAGATGAATCTGCCATCTCTAAAATACATCTCTAAGCTAAAGTGACCAGAAATGTTATAGTACCCAGTTTCAGCCATGAATAAAATAAATATTAATCATCTCACTCATTAAGATTGGCTGGTCTGATACACATAGTAATTCAAACATCAGTCCTTCACACAAATGTTCTTGCATAGATCTGGGGTTGCTACAATAGTGGCTCAAGACTCCTTTCATGTAAATTAAAGAGATTATGAGGGGGGAAGAAAAGGAGATTTGTTTATTTATTTGGAGTCTCTAGGGTTTGCATTATCTAGCTCAGAGAGTTTAGAGAAATTGATTACATGATTTCTGAACCTGGAATTTCACTAGGAGAAATCTATCATGTATGACTTATTTATATAGCAGGGCTTGTTATCAACCAGTACATTTTTCATCAGCCTTTCTTTGTGTAAACTGCACTGTTCCTACCAGCCCCATAGATAATTCTTCCAACTGGCAGATCCATGGCTGTACTTTTTCCACAGTGCAATTCCGCAAGTCATTTCCACTTTTTACCTGGCTTATCCATTTACCATAATTTTGATTATCTTTTGTGCTTTTAAGGTTTGGTGGTTTTGCATCTGCTGAGACTTTTGACAAGCTATGTCAGCTATGAAGGTCAGTGGCAGAGAAGAGCTTGTTCAAAACAAAGGATTATTATTTATTCAGCAGACTGCAACAGCAGTCAAACAAATAATTAAGTAATAACCTCCTTGATACTTTCACATTACCTTACCTAAAGCTTAAAACTTCTGAAAGGTTTGATAGATCCTGTATGCCCAAAATTGTGCTTTTTCACCACTTTCGCTTTAGATTTGGTCTGACACAGAGTGAATTCTTGCAGGTACTGCTTCTCATTCTGCATCTTAGACAGTATTATTAGTGTCTTAGCTTTCAACCATTTTCAAATTCTTTAGGACTTTTTATATGAAAAACCTTGGAGGTTTTAAGATTAGGACCTCTACTCAAACTCCTGATTCTGTTTTGGGAATAAATGATAAAAAAATTAATACCTGTACCACCCACTTAAATGTTGAAGATTTAAAGGGTTAACTAGCAATGCACTGGCTATTAAATCAAAACATACACATTACATAAAGTTACTGTTTTACTTCCAGCATTAAAATTGAGCTTAAATAATGAAATACTTCCCATTATGCCACCTCTCTGTTTATTAAAATTATTTACTTGTTATTTTCATTAGTCCTTATCTACATGCACTTTTTGGGACTATTTTTGTGGTAAGAGGACTATGAAAGCATCATAATCACCTTGGTGAAAACAGGTTTACCTCCAGTAACTGACTATTGGTATAGCTCATTTTGACATGGTCTAAATTACTAAAATTAGGTTTATCTATATCAAGCTAAACTTTTATAAAACATAAATAATTACTTAGTAGTGTATTTTCAACTAAAACTAGGCTAAGGGATAAATCTGTCAAGTGTGAAATAAGATATACATGATACATTATATATTTAAATATATGGAGGTAGGATTTTTTGTAGTTTTCATGCTATCAAAATTCCAGTACATCAGTCATTCCTTCCACCAGTCCCCTTAGACAAGTAAAAAGCCCACATTCCAATTTACTGCACTTATAATGATAGGTTATAGTAAGATGGTTTTCATTTGGAATAGATTCTTCTATTTCTTCTTCTTTTCCCAAATCACTATAATTATATTTCAGTATAATGATTGAAACACACAGTTCCCTTTTTCTATTCCTAATTTTATTTTGTAATGTTTTAAAAGGTCTAGAAATGTATTGCATAATGTTCTCCTTATAAGCCTTCAGTATAACGCATCATACTGTATATTGCTAGCTGATCCTATCTGTGGAAAAGCACTCTGGATTTTACAGAGATTTTTCTTCCTATATTGGTGGCTATATTGATGAATACTGTGATAAACTCTTTCATTGATCCGTTCTTCTGCCATAATGTCAGTTGGATGCTTGTATTAACCTGTACTGAACCACAAAGACAAGATCTTTCTTGAGAACATCCTCCACAGAGGTGTAGTTATAGGGTGCTAATTCAGTGAGACAAACTGATGACATGTTTATTTTTCAGGACTATGTGCGTAGGTGGCGTTTAATGATCATACAAAGATGAAGTTGAGTCTCACTTATTTCTATTAACGTCAGTTTTTCTTGCTGTCAGTGATGGCTTTCTGCTATCTACCCTTTTTTTTAGGTCATTTCTTCTCATTCTGGTTTTTTTCACTTCTTCTTTCTTCTCTCTCTCTCTCTTTTCTTTTTTTTTTTTTTTTCTTCCATTTCAGAACATTTTTTTACCCTACCACTTGTCTGGCAAATATATGTATATATATTTTATATATTTGATATTTGCCTTAATATACTGCAATATCTAAACTGGATACTTTTATTTATATACATACATGTGTGTGTGTGTGTGTGTGTGTGTGTGTGTGTGTGTGTGTATGTATTTACTTCTTTTAATGTAGCCCCAACAAGCTTCATCTTTTTTTAGATTATCTATAGCAAATTTGAGATAAGCCTTCTTATATTTCAATTTTCCTGTTTTCAGAAATTGTCAATTGTTATTTCATTTTATATTTTTTTCCTGCCCTGAATAATTTTGTTAATGAATGTTTCATAAGACTTATTGTTTTTCATGTCAGAGTTGGTTTAATTAAAGCAGTGGTTAAAGAGGTTTAAATTTATGTCCATTTTAGGGATATTTATATCATATACACTTTTTTATCTGCTTTGATTTTATTGTTTTACAAATGCATTTTGACCTCTGAAATATTTTTATCCCGTTCATTATGTAATTTACTTTGTTTTTCTTGGGGAATTTTCTTGGTTAGCCTTTCCATTTGCAGCATCGACATGCCAGAATAGAGAGATCTATGTGTAGGTATTCTGAAAATGATATCTTCTGTGGCAGATGATGCTTGCGTACCCTTGTGCAATACTAAATAGTGTAATGTATAATTTAGTGGGCCACACAGGACTCAAGGTACTTTTAACTAGATGCATAGCAAATGCCAGTAAGTAAGCTTTCAGACACAGAGGCGTCTTAGCTTTTGATTAACATGGAAAGCTTTGGTGACATTCTGAGCTATAATAAGCCAACTTGACAAAGATGTAAATAATTATAAAAAATGTGAACAACAGGTGTCTGTGTCAACTCACTTTTATTGTGGTCATACTTTTTTTTTTTCTAGAGGATGTTTTCTCTTGCTTGATTCAGTGCACAACACCTGGTGCTGTGCTTAGAGTTTTGCACTGGCCTACATTTAGCATTTTCCAATCTCTATTGCTTCCAGAACTCAATCTTTCTCTTGTCATCTGACTGATTTAATAATAATTTCCCTTGGCCTTTTGTCTTTCAGTGACAAAAGGCTTGTCTTTATACATCTTTTCCATTTCAGTATATTGCAATGTATGCTATGTCTTACGGTTTGCATTAAATAGCTCTTGAACACAGGCAATCAAATTCATCTCCTCTTTTTTTACCCTGCAAAACCCATGATATGCAGGCTGAAGTACTTTTCTATCTATCTCAGTCAACTGCTGAATCTCAGTCGATCAACACGATGTTCCATTTGCTTTAAAGAGATAATGTATTCTCTTTATGATTTTAGTGTTCACTTTCGCTATTTGGTCTCATACAAAAAAAGACAACTTTGACTACATGGGACTGGTTCTATAAAGAGAACTTAGGCACAATCCTGACACAGTGATACCCTTAGAAGATGAGTCTTAAGCATTTAGACACCAATGAAATTCTCCAGCTTAAGCCCTGAACTAAGTGACTATACAATACAAGGGGACAGTAGAGTCTTAGGGGTACTACTTACACTATCCGTTAAGAAGTGTTGGAAAATATTTAAGCTTACCCCTATTTAAATCTCGCATTTATGTGCCTACTGAAAAGATGCCTACTTTCACCTACAACAAAATCTGAAATGCTTCCTTAGTCTCCTTTCCACCTTTTTCTTTGAAAATAAGAGAAGGGAGTAATTTATTTATTTCAAAGTCAGTTTCTTCTCTCCCCACCTAATTTAAGAGTTCTATAATGAGATAGAAGAGGGATTTGGGAAAGATGGGTCCCATTACACCTTTTCACTTGTCTCCCACTTCTTACAGCTGAGATAATGGCTGAAAATAGTATTCAGCTTTAAGATATTTTCCATTTCTCCTCTTTAAACGGACTGCACACTAGATAGAATAACGAAGGAGAGCAGAAAAAAAAATTGGAAAACCCTTTATTCTGTAGTTGCAAAATGTGAGAAGGAAAAGGAAATAAAATAAATGCCCCATCTGCTCAGCTGTATGCCCAGATCACTAGGTTGTAGATCATTTTTCTCTTTAATTCTATGACCATTTGATTAGACCATAAAAACAGAACAGTTGAAGGGCCAGTGAGATCAGCCTTACTCTGAATACCTCTTACCCTCCAGTTATAGTAGTGTCCAAATCACTGACAGTAGGAGGATGAATTTAGTGAGTGTATCCTTCATTCTAGGTAAGTACTTACACTAGGGATCCTCGAATCTGTTTCATCTGTATTTCATCTGTATTTTGTCTGTGATTTCATCTGTATTTCATTTGTGGCTGCTGATCTTGTAGGGTGCCAGCCCAGATGCACCCACAATGTAGAGGGAGGTATTTCTAGCTTGTGAATCTTGACAGGATTTAGATGTGAGGTTGCCTTTGAGCTGTTCACCACTATCACTCAGCGGTGCTTGTCGCATACTTTGGAACAGACTTCCCAGTGCTTGGAGATCTTATTGTCACATATTTGACTTGAGCTGCTTCCAGACATAAATATAAATCCCAGGGGACAGTGTAAAGAGAAGACTGAACAGTCACCTTCTGGACGCAGACAGCTAAAGCAGCAGCTGAATCTCTTTGCGGTCTTAGCCCTTTCTCTAATTTCTTTATCAGAAGCTCTCACTGCTTTCTGTATCCGCAAGTCAATTGAGCATGTCTTCACTTAACACTTTTATACAGAGGTTCAAAGGCAAATGCTTCAAAGTTTTCTTAATTTTAAAGTTTATCTTCTGGATTTTCAGAAAGCTGTATCATACTAGAAACAATAGATTTAATTAGAAAAATGAAAAATAAACGTAAGATCTATGATATCTGGGAACTGCGGTCAAAAAGCTGCAATTCTTCAATGCACATACAGTTTTGCTGTTGCTATATAATATCTTTCAAACCTTATGGTAAAAGCACAGATAATTCATGCTCAAAACAGGGTAAAATATGTAAAAACTAATCTGCTGGGCTTTGATCCAAGATCAATTTACATTGCTCTTGGTGTGACTGATTCCTTCTTGCTCCATTCTCTGACAGGCATTTCCTTCATCGAGTCTCTATGATCCTGAATCTTCATTCTCAACAGATACCTTTTTCACCTCACATCTTTTTCCTCTAAATCTTTCCTTTTCCACTTCCCACAGAGTTTCTTTTTGTTCCCTTTGAGTTTCAAAGGAAATATTCACTGTATTTAATACTTTGAGCTGGCAGGAAAAATACAGCACAGACTTGAGCTGCTTGTGTACTGACAACAAAATTGACTACAAAAGACAATACTAAGGTAAATGCTTCAAGGGAATTAGAATAACACACTGTGCAGTAGCAATCACATCTTTTGGGAATGGAAAAAATGTGAAACACCCTTTGAAAGCCATGGTGGAGTGGGTATGAGCTGGGGAACTGTATTTCAACAGTTTCTTACAAGGAATGATCTGGAACTGTCTGTGGTTGCCCAGTGCTGTGAGATTCTTAGCTCTCGATAATATCTGAACAATGCAAGCACTGCACTGGGATTCTGGAGACTTGTATTCACTCCCCGGCACTGCTGCTGTGGATCCCCAAGATGTCCAGGTTTAGGTAACATCGGTCATTGCCCCTCCCATATCCTACTCAACAGTTTCCTTGAATAACACTACTGGGAGTGGCAACAGCTCCCAAATCTGTAGGTAAAAAGATGCTGCTCCCAGACACATGTGCAAGTAATACAAGCAACCCTCTGTCACCTCGCTAAGGCATGAGTTATGGATCATGGTATGGTTACTGCAGGCTTGGTGAAAAAAAAAAAAAAAATAGAAACACAACTGAGCTGACCATGAGCTGACCATCCACAGTACGATTATAATGTTGGTTCTGATAACAAAGCCTTCTCTCCCCCTAGAGTTTGTGCTAGCTCTATTCTGACCTAGTTGGTTCTGTCTCTTTTAGGTGATCATGGGAATGTCAGTCTGTATTCAAGCTGACTTTTGCAAGCAGAGGTACAGTGAAAAGTTTCTCTTCCCCTGCTCTCTCTAGCATATCCTTGATGCATTGCAATACAAATCTCAGTAGTTTGCTGAGTAATGGACATTTAACTGATTCAGCTATTTGTAGGAGTTAAAAAGCAGATGTTGTTATTTCATGGAAACGGCATAGTTTCTTTAGGCATCAAAATACCTGATTTCTGATCTTTATTATTTTAAATAGCATGGCACATTTAGTTTTGTCTTTGACTTCACTTAGGAATGCAGCCCCCTTACCGTAGACAGTAACGGAGTGCCTGAAGCAGAGTTTGGAGCAGTATGTCACATCTAGCTTCCATCCCAAAATTTCTCTGAGCACAAGCGAGAAAATCTATTTGAGACATAACTGAAGAGATCTTGAAAGCAGCTCGATTTATATGAAAACACAAATAATTCCTAGAACCAATTATAATAATAATTAGTGATCTGAAATTCTATAGTTTATTTTATCTGAAATCTCAAAGAATTTTGCAAGTAACTGTATTTAAACTTCACCTGCTCCCTGGACAGTAGAGTATGTATTACTAATCCCATATACCATTCTTTAAAGAATGCAAACATCACTCTTGGAATTCTAAAATATTTTGATGCCTTGAGACTAATATAAAGAGATTATCTGGATATAAAGGATAGATTGAATATTTCAAGTGCAAAGAATGGGTATTTATCTTGAAACATCACAATTAAAGACTTTACCTGCAGCAGGTGCATGCATCCAGGGAAGTGCACACAGGACATGGCTATGGAGGATCCTCTTGCACCTCTCCTGGGAAGCTTACATGCCCGATTGGCTCTCTGAAATGCCTGCACACCAATGCACACAACATGGGGAATAAGCAGGAAGAATTACAGATCTGTGTGTAGTCGCCAGGGCCATGATCTCATTGCAGTGACAGAGACATGGTGGGATAGCTCGCATTACTGCAGTGCTATCATGGATGGCTATGTGCTTTTTAGGAAAGAGAGGCCAGGAAGGCGAGGTGGTGGAGTTGCTCTTTATGTGAGGGAGCAACTAGAAGGTATAGAGCTCTGCCTCGGGGTGGATGAAGAGCAAGTGGAGAGCCTATGGGTAAGGATTAAAGGGCAGGGTAACATGGGTGACACTGTTGTGGGGGTCTACTACAGGCCACCTGACCTGTCATCGATGAGGCCTTCTACAGACAGCTGGAAGTAGCCTCACGATCACAGGCCCTAGTTCTCCTGGGGGACTTCCACCATCCTGACATCTGCTGGCAAGAGAGCACAGCTAGGCACAAACAGTCCAGGAGGTTCCTGCAGAGCACTGAGGATAACTTTTTGCCAGGGGTGGTGGAGACGTCAATGAGGAGAGGTGCAATGCTAGACCTTGTACTAACAAACAAAGAAGGTCTAGTTGGAGAGGTGAAGGTTGGGGGCAGCCTTGGCTGCAGTGACCATGAGACGGTGGAGTTCAGGATCCTACGAGGAGGGAGCAGGGCAATGAGTAGGATTGCAACGCTGGGCTTCAGGAGAGCTGACTTTGGCCTCTTCAGGGGAATCTCATGGGGTAGGGCCCTGGAGGGAAGAGGGGTCCAAGAAAGCTGGTTAATATTCAAGCGTCACTTCCTCCAGGCTCAGGATCAGTGCATCCCTCTGAGGAAGAAGTCCAGCAAAGCGGGCAGGAGACCTGCATGGATGAGCAAGGAACTCTTGGCAAAACTCCAGCAGAAGAAGGAAGTCTACAGAATGTGGAAAAGGGGACAGGCCACTTGGGAAGAATACAGGGACATTGTCAGAGCATGCAGGGATGCGACAAGAAAGGCTAAGGCCCAGTTGGAATTAAATCTGGCAAGGGATGTCAAGGACAACAAGAAGGCCTTCTTCAAATACATCAAGAGCAAAAGGAAGCCGAGGGAAAACGTGGGCCCGCTGCTGAATGGGGCGGGTGCCCTGGTGACGAAGGATACAGAGAAGGCAGAGTTATTGAATGCCTTTTTTGCTTCCGTCTTCACTGCTAAGGCCAGTCCTGAGGAATTCCAGACCCTGGGGACAAGAGAGGAAGTCTGGAGAAAGGAAGACTCTCCCTTGGTGGAGGAGGATCAGGTTAGAGATCTTTTGTCCAAACTTGACATCCACAAATCCATGGGCCCCGATGGGATGCACCCACGAGTGCTGAGGGAGCTGGCGGATGTTATCGCTACGCCACTCTCCATCCTCTTTGAAAAGTCCTGGAGATCAGGAGAGGTGCCTGAGGACTGGAAGAAAGCCAGTGTCCCGCCAGTCTTCCAAAAGGGCAAGAAGGAGGAGCCAGGAAACTACAGGCCTGTCAGCTTCACCTCCATCCCGGGAAAGGGGATGGAGCAGCTCCTCCTGGAGGTCATCACTAAGCATCTGGAGGACAAGAAGGTGATCAGGAGTAGTCAGCACGGATTCACCAAAGGGAAATCATGCTTGACTAATTTGATAGCTTTCTCTGATGGGATGACTGGCTGGGTAGATGAGGGGAGAGCAGTGGATGTTGTCTACCTGGACTTCAGCAAGGCTTTTGACACTGTCTCCCCTACCATTCCCATAGGCAAGCTCAGGAAGTGCAGCTGGATGAGTGGACGGTGAGGTGGCCTGAGGACTGGCTGGATGGCCGAGCTCAGAGGGTTGTGGTCAGTGGCACAGAGTATAGCCATTCTGTGATTCTGTGACTAGATTGCTAAAAATATGTTCAAAACATCTCATTAATTTAATTTAATTTATCTCATTTTCAGAAATGAAAATTAAATCACATGAGTACTTGGACCTTACAGTGGATAGGTACCTCTTCTTGGTTTAAATCTCACTAACCAACCAGCTGCAACTTGAGATATTTGAGTAGCTTTGAATATATGGCCCTTTGGAACCTAAGCATAATTACAGTTCAATTCAAGCTATGCTTCCAATTACTTAAATTACTTTTAGAAATTGAATCTCTAAATCCAGACGCTTACAATTATATAAGCCATTAACCTCCCCCCTCCCTCCTCCCCCCCCCCCTCCGAAATCATAGAATCACAGACTGGTTGAGGATGAAAGGGACCTCTGGAGATCATCTAGTCCAACCTCCCTGCTCAAGCAAGGTCATCTAGAACGCATTGCACAGGATCACATGCAGACACATCCAGACGAGTTTTGAATATCTCCAGCGAAGGAGACTCCACTACCTCTCTGGGCAACCTGTGCCAGTGCTCTGTCACCCTCACGGCAAAGAAGTTTTTCCTCAGGTTCAGATGGAACTGCCTGTGGTTCAGGTTGTGCCCGTTGCCTCTTGTCCTGTCGCTGGGCACCACGGAGAAGAGACCGGCCCCATCCTCTCGACACCCCCCCACCCCCCTTCAGATACTTGTGCACATTGATGAGATCGCCTCTCAGTCTTCTCTTCTCTTCTCCAGGCTGAACAGGCCCAGCTCTTGCAGTCTTTCTTCATAGGAGAGGTGCTCCAGCCCCCTCAGCATCTTTGTAGCCCTCCACTGGACTCCCTCCAGTAGGGCCATGTCTCTCTTGTAGTGGGGAGCCCAGAACTGGACCCAGGACTCCGGGTGAGGCCTCCCCACAGCTGAGCAGAGGGGCAGGATCACCTCCCTCCACCTGCTGGCAACACTCTGCCTACTGGAACGCCCAGGACAGCATTGGTCTTCTTGGCCACAAGGGCACATTGCTGCCTCATGGTCAGCTTGTTTCCCACCAGGACTTCCAGGTCCTTCTCGGCAGAGCTGCTCTCCAGCAGGTCCAACCCCCAGTCTGTACTGGTGGTGCATGGGGTTATTCCTTCCCAGGGGCAGGACCCTGCACTTGCCTTGGTTGAACTTCATGAGGTTCCTCTCCGCCCACCTCTCCAGCCTGTCCAGGTCCCTCTGAATGGCAGCACAGCCTTCTGGTGTGTTAGCCTCTCCCCCCAGTTTAGTATCACCAGCAAACTTGCTGAGGGTGCACTCTGTCCCTTCCTCCAGGTCATTGATGAATACATTGACCAAGACTGGACCCAGCACTGACCCCTGGGGGACATCACTAGCTACAGGCCTCCGACTAGTAAAGATAGTAAATAGCCTAGATATCTTTCAGGCTTTTATTTTAGGTATTTTTGGCCAATGTCACCTCAGACATAGTGCTATACCGATTGGTGAGTGAGCAGTTTCACAATGCCTGCCTCCCAAAGAGAAATTCTTCTTCATTATTACTGTATTATGTGAGCGTGTAGCCCACATTAAAATATATCCTTAAGCTACTTGCAAGTGAAAAAGGGAAAAGTAGATTCTACGTCATCACCATTTTTTTATTTCTAAAAATATCTGAAGATAGACCTGCTTCAGGCCTCTGAGTTATGTGGAAAACTATGTTACGTTTTCCAAATTTAGAAAAAAGTTAGGCCAGAAAAACTTGCATATTACCACACATGCAGAGTTAACCAGAGCCATCTGTTTTTTCAAGACTGAGTTGAGGCTTCTTGTGAGTCAGCTAGCAGGAATCTTTCTTTCCCTGTCAGCTTTCATGAAGTAACTTTTAATTTAATATCAGACACAAGAAGGGAGTCATATTTTATATTTGCTTCAGTTGTTTTGAAACATTCAAACCCTAATACAGTTGCAGCAACGTTTGGAAGAGGAACATGCGGCAGGGGAAGAAGCAGAGAGCGTATGGGATTTGTCTTGCAAGTTGTTTAGAGAAGATGGTTAATTCTGCATGACTTTAAACATCATTGCTTTATGAAAAGATGGTTAACTCTGCATGACTTTCAGCATCATCATCCTATGCACCATTGCAAAGAAAGAGAATTGTTCTTTGTTTCTAAATAAGGAATATACTACTCTTCTATTTAAATTGCTTCCTAGGGTAAATAACACAGCAGGAACAGGCATAAGGGAATGTTTCTGTTTTTCACACATGCACTTACACACATTTGGCTGTAATATATTATATGATGGCTGATGAAATAAAAACTCATCCCTGTAACCATTAGGAATGGTTTTTATCAGTGAAGCTGATAAAAACAGTATCAGAGAATACTTGCCTTGTCTTCTGTAGAGAACTCTGAGCCAAGCTTCCAGCACTGGTGCAGCTGTTGGAGTGCTGATAATGCTTATACGTAGGCATATACATACATATATATATGTTTATATATGTGCACATGTATATTTATATTCATAAAATGAGGATTTTGGTGACTCCCTATTCTTGACTTTTATGCATAGCGCTTCTTATTAATAAATTTGGCACTAATAGAAGGTTAATTGCTATGACAATATTTGATGCAGGTTGGGAAAGTACTGTTATTTTAAGTCTCTTGAGATGAACGTACTTGCTTTTTGGTTAAGTGAAAGCAGTTAGCTTGTCATACTCTAAGGAATAATCTACTTATTTTATTACCGTGTAACAGACAACATCTCTCGGTATCTGAGAAATGTAATTACTACTGCATATTCTAAATTAAGTGGAATACAGTAACATCAAGTGAAGGCTGTGCCCCAAGACAAGAAGACTGCAGCTGTGTCATATTAGCACATTTCTTCAAATTCTGTAACTGGATCCTTTATGTGAACTTTAATCCAAAGCTTTAATATACTGTATGTGACAGAACTTAAGTGATTCACTTCAACAGTCGTAGAAGGTGTTAGCGGCAACTTCTATATGTGACTTCTCAACATACTTCAGGAGGCAGAGAGCAACTGAAGCTCTCCTGTCTTCTATATCTGTGACAAAAATGAGCTAATTAGCCCTTACAATCTGAAATCTCATTCTTCCAGGTTGGAGAACTCATATAGTTTTCCTAATGACTTAAAAAAAAATCTACATTAATTGGTAATACAATTAATAAAGAAAGAGATTCATTTTTGATACTGTTGGTTAAATGTGGAGAAAATATGAAGAAAAGATATGCAAATATCGCTGCTGAATCCCAGAGTACAGAAGGAATAATTAATGAACGAGTTTACAAGAGATCCAAAAGAAAACCTGCTGTTTGGTTGCATAGACTTGATTAAAGCAATCCTAAACCAAATGCTTACTAAACTCTCTGATCTTGTTTACATCAAGCAAAACAAAAGCCAGTGGCAGAGTCATTTTTGTGGCAGTAAACATCCCATCTGTTTCTCGCTGATCCAGCAAACCAACTTTGGAGTTTATTTGTGGAAAAAAAGTGGAGGGGAATGTTTGTTTCTCAATTTATTTCGCATTAAAAGAAGTTCCCTTTCAAGCACCATATTGATTTCATTAATTCCACTTTTTTTTCCGTAAGAAGAGAGAATATATACCATAGTGAAATGTGAATGTGCTGCTGTTTATAAAGAAGCTCCTGTGATTTTCTCATATGTGAATCATTGTTCCCACAGATAAAAAGAACAAGGAGGAGAAAATATAGAACTGATTAAAATCCTGCTCTGAATTGCTGGCAGGTTTCTGGCTTTTTCCTTCCTTTGCTAGTAGAAAGAATGAGGACGGCTTCGAGGAATCAGGACAAGACCACAGATAGGGAGAGTGCCTGGACCTATTTAAGGACTTTTTGTGCTATCAAAGAGAGCCCTAAAAAACACAGGACAGGAAGAGATCTCAGAAGCCACTGACTCCAATCCCCGGTTACCACAGGCAACTACATCTTATAAACACTCTCACATGTAACAAGGCTCCTTGCATGAGATTGTTTCAAAAATTTTCTGCTTTCATGATTAAAAATCTTTCAATTTCCAATTTTAAGGTATAAATGACCAGGAGAGATGCATTTAGTCTGGTGACATGGTTATCTTTTACTTTATGGTTCTTTCTCCTCCCTCATACTTCTCTCATGAGGTGTTTGTATCAAGCAGATATATCTCCTCTTGGCATTCGTTTTTACTGGGCTAAATAAGAACAAGGGTTTTCCTGTTTTCTCTCTGATTTCTTTCCAGGGTCATGACCATCGTAGTCTTTCTTTGGGCATGCTCCAGTTTGATTTTTTTTTTAACGTGAGCACACACAGTGTTACAGAAGAGGCTTCAGTAGGGCTAGAAATGTTTCCTATTATAAAATTCGTTTAAATAGGGAGATGGCATTGGACTGACAACATTCTCTTTCTCCAATACGACATCAGTTGGTTAAAAAAAAAAGCTAACTCAAATCACCAGTTTGCTTGTTTAGTGACAGGAAGAAGGCAGAATATATGACTATTATTGTTCTAAAGCACCATTAGAGTTGCCAGAAGAACATTAGAAATATTTTTTTTTACCTAGGCTAGACAATTAGCTGCAAATACCAAAATCACGAAACAGCTTGTAGAATTTTAGAAAGATTTCAAAATTCTGAGCATCAATACTGACACAAAAGTGGAGTGAAGGCATGGAACTCCATGAAGAAACTTTGTGCAAAAGCAGCCTCTTCCAGAAAAGCCTGCAGATGATCCTCGAGCATGGGGGCACCTTTCCTAGGTTAGTTACCCAGGGTGCATTTACGTTGTTCTCCAAAAGAACTATTTGTTCTTTACTTGCTCTCACTTCCTATTAGCCAAATAAAGCATCCTTTAAAACTTAAGGCAAAATAGCAATAGGTTCTATTGGCAGAGATAGCAAAGGGAGTATCAGGCAATAGATAATTGTTTCAGAGAAAACTAGAACAAAGACATGGTTCAGCAAGGCTACTTTCTGTAAGACCTGTTGTCATTCCAAATCACAGTTACCAGGACCAAAGGAAGGCTGCTCTTTGCTTCATGTACTCCCGCAGAGTCACTAATCAGTTCAAATTGTGGACACCACACTCTCATAGTATCACCAGTCTGTATACAGGCATGTCTAGTCAGTAAAATGACTTTCTGGCACGTGGCGGAGAAAGGACTAGAGAAGTCAGCCTCTTGAGCTATACGATACAGTTCATGTACAGATCCTTACAACGTCCACTCTTTACTCTCCACAGAAGTAGCTCAGAGGGAGGATACAAGGCCTGAGAAACCCAACAGAAGTCTCTCATCACAATATCCTAACTGCATCAGGAACAGTTTACATGTCATGACCATATTTGGAAACTGAAGGCATCACTCAAGTGTAATTCTCTCATTTTCGATTTATCTCCATGTCATTACTTAAGATTTCCTTTAAATATGATCAGCTAGCATTAATCTATAAAATGGGACATGGGAGAACATCTATAAGTTTCACAGCTCCTGATCTCACTCTCCACCATCGAACTGTAAATGGAACATGTGCAGCTTTCTGGATCAGGTAGAGAATTGGCAGTCCAAGAAAAACAGAAATATGTTGCAGTGACTGGCAGTAGCCGAGAAGAATCTGTGGCATACAGTAAGAAATCAGCATGCACTTGTGTATCATAAGGTTCTCAGGACTCATGAGGCAGCAGGCTTATCTTTTCCTTCCTGATTAAGCATTTAATCCCTAAGAATTATGTTTTCCTTGTGGTTCTGGAAATTTCCAACCATAGATCTCATTCCATTGGCAACTTTACCTTTCCTCTATGTTTAAAATCTCTTCCATGTATGTATTCTTTTTTATTTGTCTATCTCAGACTGATATTGCTTGTATTTTACTTGCATTTGCACTTCCTGACATTTAAGATGTAGCTTACTTACTTTCTTGATTAGTTCTTTTTCTTTCCTTTTATGTTATCTGCTTATTCCCAGTTTCTAATATTTCCCCTATTAGATTAAATGGCTTGCATTGGTTGGTAGACCAGCTATCTCTTTCCCCTGTTATTTCTGTCTTTGCTTGGCACTTTTGAATTCACAGAATTTCAAGACTCCTACACATTCAGGTCCGTGAGCTCTGTAAAGCAATAGAATTTTCTAACCTATGTCCTTAATTTATGACAGATTACCCTTTTAAATTTAAACCACTTTCTTTTAGACCAGCTTTTAATAAAGTGAAGAGAATAAAGTCATGTCCATGCCATCCAGTTAGGTATTCCACCACAAATGACACATTTTGAGGCTTGGCAGAGGTTTCATGCAGTAGGCATCTACTGTTGGTCAATGCCACTACCATTGCACTGACTTTCCTAGAGAACGTACTAGTAGCCTGCTTTTCTTACTCTAACAGGATCTTCAGACTTCCTCTTACTGATAATCTGTGTGGAGCTGGCTCCTCAATCCCCTCTACGTATTTTTTTGCCACCCTCCCCCCCTTTTTTAATAATTGACTTCTTTGATTTTTTTTCTTTACATTGATATAGCCAGGCAATTATGTTCTTCTATCTCTTTCTTTCTTCCTCATTATTATTTGTTATTGCATTGTATCTGTTGCCGGTATAGAAAATTAAATTGGATAAGTCCGATCTAAAGACATTTACAAGTGTTACTCTGGTGGAAGCAATTTTGTAAATTACGGGAGCCCACTCACTTAGCTTTCTTTGAGGACAATATTGAGACTTTGAATTTAACTCAGGGTTATGTGCAGATGCAGAGAACTGTGTAGAAGACTCCTATAAGTGTCTGCAGTAGACAGCAATGATGATGAAAAAAGCTATTCCACTATGTTTTGCTGAGATGGGAATGCTCTTTCCTACGTAATAGCAAATTCCATTCATCTACCCTGGAGGTCATTTAAGCATGAATCATAAACTGAAATGATAGAACAAAATCTTTTGGATAGCTACAGGTGAACAATTTTTGCTCTATTTGATTAGCTACTAGCAGAGAGAAATCCAGGAAAGCTGGCAGAAAATGCAAACATTTTTGATAATGCAAAGAATATTTCTAAGACTCATTTTTGGCACAAAATGATCTTTGTAATTGATAAAACTTAGTAAATAAATGCATTTCTTTTCTAAGTACCGCTTTTCTCAAATTCTTTCCTCTGATGCTTTGGGCAGGGCAACCACGATGTGACTTGTTATTCCTGCAATAGTATATTAACTCTTCCCCACTTCTATCTCTTCTCATTTCATTCTTTCACTCTTATTTTTCTTGTTGAAGAAAATGATTCACAAAATTTCATTAGTGTAAGGCATATTTAAAGGTTACTAAAGTTCTTTTAAGAGAGTTGCTTGTGGAATACATACATGTCAGTGAAGAGGGACAATCACCTTCGTCACTGTTGTTGGGAATGATGTGCTGAAAACAGGCATTTTACTCATGAAAGACATTAAGATCATAAGATATCTTGTGAGATATAAGATTTTCACAGGTGCTTTGAAAATTACATTAGATTACGTGAAGATATGAGGAAATGCTGGTAGTGTTTAACATACATAACAAACTTGAACTGATGAAACTGGACACTTACCATATGTCATTTATTCTTAAATATTGGGGGCAGTTCAGAAAATAATTACGGACAAGAGTTTATAGACACCTGAAAACAAAGACACTTTGCAAAGGCTCAGCAGGAGCCTTTATTTGTTTATTTTCCTTAGGTAAATAGGTAAGGGCTCATCAGTGAAAGTATTACAAGAACAAAGGATATTCTGCTTTTGTTAGAGAGAAAATCTGTCTTTCAGTGATGCCACAGCAGGATATTATTACTAAGATACTGGAATTTTAGTGTCAATCAGGTATCCAGTTAATAGCTTGTTACAGCATACGGAGGATTGTCTCCCACATGTCCTTCTGGACTTTTAAAAGATGAAACTGAAAAACTCGTTAGCGGATGACATGCTTCTGCTGCATTTCCTGTTCTGACATTTCTGACTACAAAGATGTATATAAAGATCAGTCTCTTCAAAATAATAGGCTTTTTATTTTGAATGGTGTATACCAGTTTCAATATCACAATTACCCATGAGGAAAAACAAATAACTCTGCCTGTGCATAGCCATACTTAACTTCCTGATTTCACATTTGGCTAAGCACAGACATGTCGATGATACTGACTATAAGGGTATTACATCTGCAAAAGGCCAATTATTTCCTTCGTCTGTAGAAGATGGTGTAACCTACCTGCAATCTATTCCAATGATCAGAATAAACTATATTGTTTCAATGCAAGGTTTATTTATTTGAGTTTCATTCCTGCTAGTATGTTTGTGATAGACTAGGAAAGAAGGCAGATAGTAGCCTTCAAACCCCCTGAAGTAATAAGTAACCTTTAAATTACCTACTGATTATTTGAAGCAACTGATAGATAATCTTGAAATTAAAAATATTGTCATGAATCAGTTCATATAAACACTGAAGACAAAGAGGAATATACTAGAGCTTGTGTTAATACTGAACATTTCAGAAACTTCCTGACATCACCCACTGACAGTGAAGAGAATAAAGTCATCAGAAAGTGACGTTTCCTGACTGTAGACTTTACAGTGTTATAAATGAACAATTGAAATATAGCAAAAAAAAAAATAGCAAATGCCTATAAAGCAAAATATAATCTCATATACAACCTGTCCCAGTAAATAAATAGTAAAATAGCCTGAGCAATAAAAATCCGAAGTGTATGTATGTTTAACAGTCCTTTAAAGCTTAATGATTTATTTAAAAAAAAATTAATAATTTAATTAAAGTTTTTTCATATCTTCAAAGTTTAGTGATGTCGTTTATAAGATGAATAAGCACTTTTGTTTCAAAAACTACAAAAAAGTTTAACACTGGCATCACTGACTACTAGGGAGACGGGTTAGTTAAAGGGTACCAGAGGTTATAGATGAACTGAACTAATTGCATTTCTATTCCAGGATATAAGCTACCTTAAAATGTATAACTTACTTAAATAATAAATTACTCATCCTTGCAATAGGATAATTGTCAGTACTCTTAATAGTAATTTTATGTCATCACTGTAACCGAGATTCAATTCGTTTATGTTTCTTCTTAGAAACTACAGACAAAGCTGGCTTTGAATTGGCTGTCACAATCAAATGTTTGTGAAATGATAAAAGCACATGTTTTTAATTGCAAATAATGAATACTAATTAGCATAAAGTAAAAAGCTTCACTGTGAACCGTTACAGACTCATTGAATAGTCACAGTGAGCTCATCACAGTCAAAATAGAGTGGTCATCTTGAGGCAAGACTGAGAAATAAACTCGATTATTCCTTGAGATTTTTTTTTTTAATTTAAGACAGTTTTGTTGCATTCTACATTAAAATCTAAGAGAACAAGTCAAACCCAAATATTTCTTGGAGCAAGTGTGTTGGAATGTTAGAAAATAGAAACTTGAAGAGTGACCAATTTAACATGGGCAATTTATCAAAACTACTTTACAATGTGAATATTTAACATCCATGCAATTACTTTTTCTATAAAAAGGCACATTGAAACATTTTAAATTATAATATTTAATGTTTTCTGTCATTCACATTTGGTTATCAATGAATTAACTAAGCCCTTCCATTACTGAAGCACTTATATTTGGTTTCTTCTGATATAAATTATTTGATGGGCTGAGTACAGCAGGAACAAATGCATCATTTGCCACAAAAAGGCAAAAACCAACAGCTTTACATTTTATCTATAGCATCTATTCCAGCTGCTTATGAGAAGATTTTGTATTTTAAGGATAGAGATGCGATAAGATACGAATTAAACTCTCTTTTTTTTTCTTGTTACTTCTTTCTAAAGTCTGATTATTTCAGTTTTATATTTATAAGGATTTAGTTACTTTTACTGAAATCAATAACTGCTAATCATAACTACCATTTGCATTATTTGTAAATCAATGGTTAAAAAAAAATCCATGTTGTTTGACACCTAACTGTAACAAAGTGAATCATAAACACTGAGAATGGTGCAATTCCTGCTCTGAAGAGTTAGAATTTATCTGCAGCAGGGTGGAAATTGTAAGAGTGATCATGACAAAAAATAGGAGAAAGAAGAGAAAAGAAGGTAGCTTATTTAGATTGTGCAGTTAGCTAGCTATTGCAGGCTATATTGATTCCATGGACTGTCCGCTAAGGTAAATAGTCATTAAGCACAATACAGGAAAATGAAATTTTTTTCGTATCAATGATAAAATGATCTCAAAGTTCTAGTAAAGGTAATTTTACAATGCAGGTTTATTTTTTCCATTTCCATTTAGAAAATAATATATGCCCAAAGTACATATATGGATATCTTTGAACTCTCTTGATACTTAGTGCCATGTCTTTTTTGAGGAGAAATCTGCTACTGATTTTTTCAAGATCAGTATGAAAACATATTGCTAGTACTGTTGTGATACACTGTACATCTAAGAGAAATAACACTGAAAAATTTTTGTGAGAGAAATTTCACCTGTTCTCGTATGCACTATTTCTCCAGAAAAAGCTGGAACTTTGTATTTGATGTTCAGAATGACTTTTTATTTAATAAAGAGCCACTGATCCAGTTCTTGTTCATAAGCAACCGGTTGTATTTATCTACTATAAAGAAATAAATCTACTTTAATTGCATATATATGTCATGTGGTATATTTATTTTAACTGAGTAGCACAACATAATACATGGAAAGAATAATTTCCAGACTGATGATAGGATTCACATCCCTGTGGGGATCTAGAAGATTCATTTGAAGTGGGGTCTTCTGATATAGCTTTCTGAAAACTCATAGCTTACTACCATTAATAGTTGAAGGCAATCTGAAAGGATAGTAGATAAATAATAATGAAAGGTAAATTTGTGTAAAATGGTTTCTCTTTTTATCAATCTCAATCTATGGCGTATTACCATAGCCGTTAGACCAAGGGTCTTCTGTACAGAATAGAACTGCTCATTAACACTGTTGACTTACCATCAGCATTTATTAGGGTTGCAAATTTACAAGATTGGTATTCTTGTCTCAGTTCCTAGTATTGTTCAGAGCATAAAACCACAGTACACTTGAAAACTTGACATAATACGGTTCTGATGACATTCTGATTTGAAAGGTACATGGAAGTAGCATCTAAGAGAATTTTAAAATAAAACTTTCAGTCTTTGTTTAACAGAAAAGGAACAGAAACATCAGTAGAAAGGACCAACAACCTACAAAACCACCATGGGATAGAGAGAGAACGTTTCAGGAGTTGTAGATCTTTTCTATTAAAGTTTAAGTACTGTGGACTTTCACCATTCACTCTTTGGTTTACTGACCATGTCACTGATAATTTTCAAAGATGTTTTCCATGCTGCCCGTCATTTTCAGAATCACAAAGCATTTTTTGTGCTAATGATATTTATACATCTCTGAAATATTCTATATGTGAACAGCATATTTATAATGTTTCTGCACATAACTTCAGTTCCGAGTGAACAAGAAAGTGTTCTGTTGTGATGTATATGAAATATACATTTTTTTTCTCAATAGCTTAGATAATGGGTGAAATTCATTTTTCCATGTTTCAGGTCTTGAAAGTTAAAGGAATCACCTAAATCAGTAATCACAAGCTCTTACTAAAGATAATGGAGCATATTGCGTATCTTAAGATGGGATAAATTGTCTTTTGGAGCTGCCCCAACTTCCACTGAGCAGAAAGGGAGCCTGGTAGCTCTGACTGGCCATCTAATCTGAGTGAATTTGTGTCAGATGAATCCAATAATCAGATTAAGGTTCTGCAAAACGAAGTCTTAGCTCTATATCTTACTTTGACCTCTCCATTCATGTTCCTTTGTGATGGGATATTGTCCCCGCCCAAAGGGCTTCTATCAATTTTTTTTTTCAGTTTTGAAAACAGCAGCAAATGATGTACATACCTACATGTGCATGTAAATAGATAACATGATGTATTAGAATATGCATGTATGCCTCAGAAGAAGGGTAGTTTTGAAGAAATAGAAGAGGAAAATATTCAGGAAAGTTATAGTTAAAAGCAAAATGGAATGTAAGCTCTGATTTGATGATCAATGGTACCCTTTTATCAATGGAAACATTAGTTAATTATTTAAATTATTGCAATAATTCTTTAACCAGATTAACAGTCTAAGAGTTGTTGTTTATGCCAGTGAAGAAATAAGTACAATAAGTTTTCCCAAGGGGCCAGCATTTCTAATATAAAGGCTCCATGCAGGTTCTCAAATCTTCAGTGAGGCACCTGCCTGCTCTTTTACATGCTACAACTCCTAATAGGCAAGTGGAGTGACTCTGAGGATGTCTGACTCCTGAAAGAATCAAAAAGTCACTGTGAGGGTTTCTACTAATCTGTTTTTCACATTCATAGTCTGAGATTAGAGGTCTCCTTTAAACATTCAGACTGGTATGTTGTCTGGACACCCGAAGTTAGAGTGATCTCACCTACTTTAGCTGTCTGCAGTATAAATAGCTAAATTTAAACTAGTTTTCTAGAATCCTTGTATAGTCGGTGGAGAGAAACAGGCATTTCCATGATACAAATTGTCTAAAGTAGATATCTCCATTAGGTCAGGTGAATCCTGTGCCAAATTTGTGGACATACGCGTTTTCCTTTCCTCTTAAGCTTCCTGCTCAGCCTTGCAGTAAATACTATCAATTCTCTAGTCTCAGATAGAGCATAAAAGGTTTCTTATTCATGTAAAATATCTGAATTTAATATTTTGTCTGTTGATCACTGCCTGATCTTCACTTTCATTTATATTCCTATGGTGAGTGATATCGATGCATGTTTCTTCAGTACTTACTATGCCCATTACTGCTTTAATTACAAAAGCAATTTAAACACATCCAATTAGACTATCTCTTATTTACTGTAAACTGATCAGGAATTTGCCTAATGTGTGGAGGACGTTTTATATAAGCTACACATTTTTATGTTGCCTATAAAGGCTAGAGGGAAAAACATCGTATCGGAGGTGTCTTTCCCAGCTTTATTGGATTATTAATGCCAAGTTATACAGTTCATACATACAGTAATGGATCAAACCTACTAGGAATTACTAACTAAATAGAATTTATTCTTTACGTAGTTGTGTGTTGATGTATATGAATGACAAGGACAAAACACAAATTCAAAAGGCAAGGAAAAGCGATCATATATTCAAGGAAAAAATATTGCTTCCTATTACTATTCAAATGGGAAAAAAGGCTTCTCTCTCAGAGGAAGCTAAGCTGTTTTTGACTTTATTATTTAAAAAAAAGACTACTGTAAGTTAAGAAGAAGTATCTAAACAAGATTGCTATTTATGTCATATAGCACAAACACTTATTGCCTAAATGCCAGTTAGAAAGTGATTCTCATTTCAATTGAAAATAAGAATACTTGCATTCAGCAGGTTCTTGAATCACTGGCATTTACAGCTTAATGTCATATCTTACCTGCAGTGAAGATAAATGTAAATACATTCTTTACAGACATGACAATTCAAGCCATAAATAGGTGAAGTTCAGTTGTTTTTCTTTCTGGTAGATGTCTCCAGATAGATTAGGGCAAGTACACCTTTTTGATTCTTCGTGTACGTTAGATAATGACCAAAGGATCGAGGAAATTTGAGATAGCAGCAGGGTAGGGGTAATTTTCCGATAGCGTTCCTTCTAAGCCTGTGTTCAGTGGAATGTGGTTTTCATTTAATAGTCACTTTAACAAGGAGATAGGAGAAATGGGGATAATATTTGACTTGAGAAGTTTGAATGATTCTCAATGAACATTAAACAGAAAAATATTTTTTGTGTTTGAAAACAAAATTCACATTTTGACAAAAAAGAATAACAATCTACTCTTATTTTTCAACTATGAGGGGCAGACAACAAACCACAATAAGATAGCTGTGATGATATGTATGAGGTGCTGTTATCGTGTTATTACTATCTTTATGCAGATGCTACAGATTATGGATGTTCTTCCAACACTGGCTTCAGTTTACTGACTATATTCTGATCTGGAAAGCTCAGCAGAAGACACTTTTAAAGCTACATCCAAAATTAGCCTTTATGTGAGACCCCATTACACAGCCAGTATTTTAAACCTCAGAGGTAAGGGTGAAATTCGCCTTGTCTGTTCCTATCTGTCTAAAAGCAGTTGTCCAATAGAAAATAACTACCTAGGTTCTCACAATAATTAGTGGCGGCAAATAGATGCAACCAGAGAGTGATTCATTCCAAGCATCTTAGACTGTGGTCATGAAACAGAATGAATAGTTCTCTGGGAAGTGCCTATATTTTTTTCTCCATTTACTATTAAGGTAGCATACAGTGATTGCCAGATTAGACAGCTAATGTCTAGATGTGTAAATTTAGGGAAGACAAATCCTATCCTAAGTAACCCCACATAATTTTAAGTTTGTGAGGGATAGCTGTAGCTTCCTTGATCAAAATTTCCATTTGAATATAGAAATTTTGGTTCTTGATGTTTGAAATGAAGAACTTGCATTTTCTTACCAGAATTGTATATGTCTCTTCACTGCAGTATCTTGTGGTTTCTTGACACTGTCATTTAATAACTTGCATTCCTTTTGTTTTAGAAAATTAGCTTAAGATATCTGAAACTGAGGACTTCTTTGTGTTATTGGATAAACATAATGAGTATGTTTGAATGTTATTGACTACTATTCATTAAATTATGGGAATGTTTAAATGCTAGATGATTTGCAGCTACCAAGGTAAAGATTAACTTCAGTTCTGACCCTGCTGTTAGGTTACATTGGAGAAAACTGCACGATCAGAAAGAAGGAGCTAGCATAAAGACTTTTTCTTTTTTCATATGAAAAATTATTGCTAGTTTATATGATTAGATTTTATGAATGGCTTTATGATATACATTGTAGAAGAAAGTTTTACAGAGAACTTTGAATTCAGAGGTGGAACTTTGCTTATGGACCAATGATGTAGGTATCTTCTCTATGAAATTCTGGAAGAATCACAGGAATAATTATGGGACTAGATAAAGAGTAAACCAAGCGTTATTGATGCAGGGAAAAGCTTATAATGTTAATAAAATTAAAAAGTCAAAGTATCATATGGTAAAGTTATATCATTTTATTTTCACATTTCTTTAGATTTTTTAAAAATAGTGGAATCTCACTCATATTTTTCCCTTTGCAAAACTGTCAAGACTTCTAGCACTGCCCTGTGTGTTTCTACGAATATAAACAACTTTCTTGATTCAAAATATATGAAAGGAACTTAAGATTATCATTCTGTTCCCTGGTCGTCTTCCTTAGCAGTTCTAGCATATTGGCAATTGCTGCATAGGCAACTTAACCTGCATTTGAAATCCAAAATGCACATTGGCAGGCATTGGAAATTACTTTTCTCATCTGAACTTGTCAGTCTTGGTTCTCTAGATAATTCTAGGATGTGATCCATTTGACCGGTTTTAGATGTCTACTTAGGATGAAATGAAACGTATCCTAAAAGGAGTTGTTTGTCTCCATTGGCTGTATGAAGAAGATCAAGGTATCTGCCTCAGATATGAACATACAGCTATGACAGTGCAGTCCTGCAGGGTCTGAGCATGTCAGGCAGAGCCAGCTGCTGGTCCATTGAGAGCCCCTGACATAGCAAGCAGTGCACCAGCTCCAGGGTCCTCTTAGCAGATCCAGTAGGAGCAAAAGTAGTTGAGGCCAGAAGTAGGGCTGGAGAGGTGTTGGGAGGAGGTTCCATGGGAGAAGAGTTAGGGCTAGTATGGCTGTTAGTGCCCTGATAGCATATACGATGATTTTCTGCAGAACTGCTCAGTTTCAACAGTGGGAACAGAGAATAGTGTGATCCCAACATAGCCTAAGGTCTGGTTACTAAAGCAGTCTTAGAAAATGGGCAACATATACTACATTTCTCTATAATCAGGAGATAATTAACAGGCTTCAAATTCTAAAGCTGTATCTAAAGTTGTTAAGGGATGTGTGATATGTAGCTTAATTCATATGCCCGTCTTTCTGGGAGAGTTAGAGCATCCTTCTCTTCCTGCCTGTGCTTAGCCCTGGTGGCCTTCCATTCAAGTGAAAAATGACAACTCACTTATTGAGGTGTCTAGGCTCCTGGTAAAGTGAACCAGAAGAAGCAGGTACTTCTAAAGAGGTTTCAGAGTTCTGCAGTCAGGCACCAACCATCCTCTGTTTTTTGTCCAGGCACTCAGAAGATTTCCTTTATCGAGGCTAGGCACTAACCTGTCACGCTTTGTGGCATCTGGGTTCAATGATCAGAATCTGTGCCAGATTTTAAAATTTCCTTCAGTTCCTTAGAATTAATATAGTATAGTACGTATCAATAGAATAATGAATAAAGATTTTTTAGAATGTCCGTCATCTTGTCTTTACAGATTTTTTTGTTTTAGAAAAATCACTTTGGTTTCAAACAGCCCACCAATTCCCTCTAATTGTCTTATTCCTGATCTTCCAAATCAGTCATATTATTTTTCTATTATATTGCTCCACAGTAAGAAAGAACATACTATTCTTTCTCTACTTTTCTCTTCCAAAAGATGAGCTGCAAAGACAAGATATTTGTTCATAGCTGTACAGAAAATAGCTTCATTCAGATCAATGCTAAGAGTTCTACGTAAGTGCAACGGAGCCAGCACGTCATCCATCATTTTATGTTTCATCCAGCACAAAAAATTACACCACTATATTTTCTGAAATCCTTCTTTTCTATAAAAAGGGATTTAAGGACTTCTTTAAATATTTTGGATAAGTGAAAGTCCTGAATTATGTTTTGTCAATTTTCAAAAATACAAAGAGGAAAACTGAGAAAATGTTAAAACTCACAGCAGGCTAAACTTAAATGCATTGTTCCTCGGGGAGCAAAATTCATTTTGCAACTGGGAACAAAATTAAGTACAAAGTACACATTTTAGTCTACTATTTCCCACTAAAAGTCTAAACAAGCATGAGTATAATGAGACTATTCTACTATGGAGAAACACAAACTCTATGTTCAAAAAGCAGATCCTCTAATGAGCTTACTCTATGCATTGACCAGATATCACAGAAAGATAACAATTTTGTCCCAGGTTTTCAACAGACCATTTCCGAGGAGTATATAAGTACACAGCAGGGTGGAATGGCCAGGCCCATAGCTCAAGTCTCTGTCATACTGAGGGAAGAAAATGCTGGACAGGGAAGAGCTCAGCTCTTCTTTACCAATCCTGTAGTGATGTAGAGTCTATTAAAAATTCTCTGTCAGTGACGCAATAAAGAACTATCCAAGAGAACCAGTTAGATCATTTTTTGCAGCTGCCCCGCTCCCATTTTGTAGGATCAGTGGAACTCTGATGTGGGAGATAATCTTGCCAACAGTAATTCCTGAGCAAATACTTTGGCAAGTAAACAACAAAAATTTACTGTTTCACTGAATTCCACATTTGTAACTCCAACTACTAAAAGTAGGAACATAAAGTTAGAAATTCAGCTTTGTTCTACGTTAACTGTCTTAAAGTACTGTTTCTAATGTGCTGCTCTGCAGACTTCTTCACAGCTGCTACTCCGCACTACTAACCGATATGACATTGCATGAGTATGCAAAGAAAGAGGAAATCATTACAAACTATTTGTATATTCTCAGTCTTTAAATATAGCATCAATACACATTTGATTCACATTCATCCTTCTTAAAAGAGCCCCAGGACAGTTTCTGCTCATTTGTAAAGACATGTACGTGTTTAGTCAACTGTTGAGACTTCTTTTGAAGTAATACTAGTGTTTCATTAGCAGCTAATTTCTTTAGACCTAGAAATACTCAGAGATGATTATTTAAAAGTCAGACTCCCTCAAGGAGTTGCTGAAAGACAGTGGGTTGCCAATTAGCCCTCTTCCCTCAGGCCTCTACTTTTATCTTGAGCTAAAAACAATAAGATTATCCTGTACTTCATTGAATACAGCGCTCAGCATAGAGATAGTCTGGGTACCTCCATGAACCCATAACACAAGTGTCAGAAGTATAAAGCAGAAATACATTGTACCTCGCATAAGTTGTATGTGATACAATTATCTGTATCTGAATATTCATATCCTACGCTCCCTTTACAGACACCTACATACAATTTTTATAATGCTAAATTAAAGAAGTTCAGGGAACAAGACCGATGCTAATCATCCCTAAAATTTTGGTAATTTTTTATCTTTATTTCAAAGCTTTCCATCAAGCTCTCTCTCATACAGTTCTGCTGCGGAAAGATTGAACCCTAAATAGCGTTGATACCATTTGGGATCAGTACCTAGCTTTTTATTCATCAAGAAAATCATAACCATAGAATGGAATTACTTTCATCCTAAAGTAGACACTTGCACAGTAGGTGAGAAGGTTCATTCTAAATATGTCTCTTTCTCCCTATTGACCATACAGAAATATGACATGAAGCATTTCCAGACAGAAGCCCTCTAGAAGAGGGAGTGGATCTTGAAAGAAGAAAGAGTAAATCAGCTGTCTGTATTAGAAATGCACAACATAAAATATGTAATACTCTTTTGAAAAGCTGCAGGTACAATAACATGTCTGTGTATAACTCAACCGCTGGGGAAGAGTCTCATGACATATCAGCATGGACTTAGAAATAGTTTACTTTTTTTCTATGCATCTCTAGTTACATCCTATTTTGTTTCTTCTTTTATTGCCAAACTTCGTTTCTGAAGTAGGTTAATATTAGCATACTCTTATTTACAAAATTTTAAATATAATTTACAGTATCTTAAAGCCAGTGTTTCGGAGAACTAAATATAGAGGTGTAAGCGAGAAAATGTGTAAGTAAGGCCCATTCCTAAATTTATAAAGTGTATTCCTTTTAGAGGGAGGAACGAGGTGAATTATTGCAATATCTCAAATATACTACAGAGACATTTGTTGGGAATTCTTGTAAGAAGCTGTAGCTTTTATATCCCTCAGACTGTAGATGTCTAATGATGTCAACTGAAATAAATCCCACCCACTCTATTCAGTTCCAGAGAAAGCACTATTTTAAATAATCATTCTTTTAATGCTAGTCTTTAATTCATTCAGAAGTATCTAATTCAGTTTGCTTTGTCCTGTCTACAAAAGATAAATAAAAGGATATTAATTGCCAGGTTTTAACCACCTGAACAAACAAATCTTTTAACATGTTTTGATGAGAAAGTTTTTAATATCAGAAGACAATGAATAGAAACATAGGCTTTCAGTCAGATGAATAAAATTGTAGCAGCTTTGCAGAGCGTTTGTTTTGCACTTTTTTTTTTTTTTAATTAAGAAAGCATCCTTGATCAGCTGTTTCAGCTATGCTGAGTTTGTCATGAGACCAGAATGGGAAGAACAGTATTAGCTAATGAGGCTTTGAAATCCCTTTATGCTCCACTGAACTTGTGCATACCGCAGTCAGCTATGACTGATTATGAATTGAATTAACCTCAGGTTTATTAGATAAATCCTGTCCAGTTTGGTTGTCCCTGGAACGGCACAGTGTGCTAGATGGTGGGAACAGTGACATAGGAGCAGAACAGAGGGAAATTTTCACTAATTTTGTACTGCTTTGTGTTAATGGAGAGTCAAGAAATAGAGCCTTGGATGAGATCGATTAGTGGCCTCAAAATACAGATGTTCCCATCAGATAATCCTTTCAAGTACAAATAAGTAGTGTTCTTGCTAAGAATATTACAAACAGATTTCAGGAAATTAACTTCTTTTGTATACCAAGGTGGTTCCCTCACTTAAGTGGTAAAGAATTAGGCTTGCACAGTTCACAATATACTTATTTTCGTGAATTCATCAAGGATTTCAGGGCTATCAATCTGTCAGTGCTCACAGGCAATTAGTTCACCATAAAAACAAAATAAAAACAGCTTGTCAAGTTATGCTCCAAATACACTTCTGAGCTGCCCATCTGTAGGAACACTCTCTCTACTGAAATTACAGAAGACATACTTTAATTGGGCTATATAACTTGAATGTTTGTAAGTGATTAACCAGGCTGATTTTGAAGAAAGGTTCACTAGAAAAATGTTAGAAACCTATCATGTCTACTATAGTAAGTCCTAGCCTAATTGCAAACATGAAATCCTGTGAAAAATGTTGGGATTTATTCTATATTAGAGCAAAAATTATATACATCTGAAAAATATCCATGAATAAATTATCTATAAGACCTCATTAATGGAATAGGGCCAGCAGACTAAAGCATTTACTGTAGATAGGTGCGATCCAAATTTGTCATCTTATTTTGAATGATTTAGAGAAGGAACTTGATATAAGCCTTTGGACATATACTGTTCAGAATATAGAGAATCAGTGCTGCTTGGTTTCTACCGGGAGAGCTGCTCAGTACTGTTTATACCATTAAATACTCACTGGACTAGAGAGAAAATAAATGGGTTTTAAAAATTTTTGGTTAGTACAGTCAGTTAGAGCATGAGGAAAGCAGAGTTCAGGCCTTCCGCTGAGTCCAAGCCTGTTTCCAGAGAGGAAAACTGAACTGGAATCCAGGAGATTCCTTATGTGCTTAACTCTCAGGCAACCTTAAGAACTCAAATGAATCAAAGCAATTTATTGCTGAATTGCTTTACAATCTTTGCATCAAAACCATCTCATTTGAAGTACCTCCCCAGCCATTGCAAAACATTTTGGGGTATATCTATGAATAAATAGTCATTGGCAAATGAAAGGAAGATGGAGATGGAGCTGGAGTGCTGGACCCCAATCACCCATTCTGCCTAAACGGTGACTTATTCCCGACTCTGTCTTGGACCATTCCAATTGGCTGTTTCCTACAAAGATCGTATATAGATGGAGCTAGTGCTAAGCAGTGTACATATGAGCCTGCCCATGGCATTTAACTTCACTTACATCAATTACTGGCACTCCTTTACTTAGTATAACCAAAGGTGACCATCATGACTGAGCTATAACACTTCAGGTATCTTTTGGAGACATCATATATTGGCTAATTTGATGGAGATTCGCAAGTCTGTTATGACAAGCACTCTATACTGACAACTAGAATAGAACTGTTAGAGATTGGCCCCAGGGGGCCAAAGACTTAGAGGAAAAGTTGGAAGGCTCATCTTTTTATATTTCATCATCTCTATTAGCATACGTTTCCTTTACCTCTCAATGCCTGCTTTGTTTAGAAACTTACTAAATTCTTTTTAAAGATCTTTAATGTGGTTTAATTCAATAGCTCATTTTTCAGTCAGCTTTTCTACACACTTAATCTTCTTTGAGGAGAATTTTCTAAATATAGAACCTGTTCTTGAATTTCTATGCTCTTTGTAAATATGGTGAGGACATTACTTGAATCAATTTTATAGTTCTTTTGATCATATTAAAAGACTTCAGTTAGGTCACTGATCATGTAAGATGGATTTAATTTTCAGTTTTCAATGATGCCTATTCAAGAGGACTTACATATCATAGTGTGTCATCTGTCAGCAAGGTTCCAATCTATCTGAACAAGCAGAAAATTATTCCTTAAATTAAACTAGAGCTGATAGGTAGTTATCAAGCCATATTCTCTAGTATCCCCAAATAGGTGTCACTGAGATCAGGATTTTTCGTGAAGTATATTCACTAAAACAGAAGCAAATACTTTCATGCTGGAGAGTTCTTAGAGAAGGGTAATTTACTATTCACATACTACTTACTCATCACCAGGAGGTTAGACAGTTCAGACTATTAGCATTTGCTTATTATGAAAGATTTAACAGAAGGCAGAGATTGTAAGTAGAAGGCTTATTTTCCCTTGGATCAAAAGTCAAATGTAGTCATTTTTGCTTGATCTTTCTCTGACTTCCTGGTAAATGTTTTAATCTGTGTCTGACTGTGAGACAGAACATTATATCCCTTACTTCATCCCTGACTTTGGACAAAAAGTAAGCTATTTGAAAAGAATTAGCACACAAGCGTCAAACATACCCAGAAGATATACTTTAAGAATATACATCAGGGTCTTGTCAGGTTCTTCTGTCCTTTTGTGCTGCTTGTGTACTTCCTTAACTAATTACCTCAGAATTTACTTTTTATAAAAACATTGACAGTGTAAAATCGGAATAGCTTGTTTTATGCGGCTTCTGGCTTCCTGGTATCAGGGGCTTATATGGAGGACTGGAGGTATAGTCAACAACACGTCAACTTTCATAAAAAGTAAGCAGTCTTATGGTGGGGGAAGGGGTCAGTTGCTCCTATCAGTTAATATAACCATAAAGCAGCTCTAATTTGCATCAGAAGCCAAATGAGTCCAAGGAATAACGAGAATGCAAAGAAGATTTTAAGTTACCTTGTGTGTTCTCTGCACAAGCACACAGATGTTTCACAGAATTACTTCAGTGGTTCTATGGGGCACTTCAGGAGCTTTGTTAACTGTGTTTTCTAAAACGAAATGAGTTGCTAGTATTTTTCTAAACTGTAACCGCTGTAGCTGTCTTTGCAAATTACATAATCTTTTAAAGAAGTTCTGTTAGACAGAGTTTATTGCAGCACTGCATGAGAGGAGGAATCTATCAAATGGCCTGAGGAACATTCAAATATTAAGTAGTATAAACTATTCTGCTTTTACATGTACCTTTAGAAATATTTAGGCATACAACTAACACCAAAAATAGGAAATATCTTGAGGACAGAGCTCTGATTTTTCATCAGCTTTTGTCTACAGTCCCGGAGAAGAATCCAAAATCCAATGGCACTGGGATGACCCGGAGTATTCTCAAATTTCTAAGGCTGTATCACATAGACATAGAAGCATATTTTCATAGAGGTGAAATAATGGACTAAGGAAGTATTTTAAAGGCCATGTAGAACTTTGTGGAAATAGGGCTGTACTGCATCTCTTGTGCTGTTTGTCATGCTGAATCTGGCCGTTGGATGGCCAAGAACACAAAAGCTGATGGATCCAAAAAAGCGCAGAAAATGGGAGTTTGCCTGGTGGACTTGGCACTAGAGACTGATTCTGTATTGTTTACCAATTTATATTAGATAGCTCTTTGAGGAAAAGACCTGCTAGTTAAGCAGGTTCCTGAGGATGTTTTATTCCTAAAAGCACTGCTTAACCACTGGGCTATCGCCAGGGCGTGGGAGTAGGAGGGTCGATGTACTTCTTCATCTACATCTGCTCATTTTTCGTGCCTAGTAGAAGTGTAGCATAGCTTTACAGAACTGACCATTGTGACACAGGAGATTTTTTGTGGTTGTTTTGCTGTTACCTTTGGCTGGTGGCTAAAACTTTTCTGAGAAGGTGAAGTTGTACAAGTAAACCTCCTTAAGTTCAATTATGCCTAAAATTCTGAGTAGATAGATACTCTAATTAGAGCATTATTTTGTAGAAAATGGGTACTCCAGCTAGGTTTTGAGCAGGCTTGTGATGTGTATTAGGCACGCTCTTCATGGACGTAGCCATTTGAGTCCCATACAGAATCTAGGTATAGTCATGTCCATTTTCTGGATCCCAAAAGGGCTTTAGTAGGATGAATGTGCCTTGATGCTCAGCTCACATAAATTTACAGTGCTTCCAAAGATGTTTATTATTATCAATAATTCAGATGTCTATGCCAGTATCTTTATAAAACTCAAGCATTCAGTTTTTTTTTGTTTTTTTTTTTTTTTCTCCTTTCTCTCACTATTACACTTAGGCTTCTGAGTTGATCCTAAGCTGCTGCATAGTAAGACCTTGCCTTCTATCTTTCAAAATACGGGTATATCTGTACTGTTAAATAAAAAGGGGTCAGAGAGGAATTCAAGGAGTAGCTCAGAATATTTCAGGGAACAGCTGCAATCCCATTTCTTTCATATTGTGTTTGTATGCCAGTTCTCAGTAAAGTACCTTGGTGTGAAGCCATAAATTGGCATTTAAAAATCTAGCTATCCTTTTAATTTTGTCTGTTTGGTGCCTGGATGCTGAAATGACAACTAATGGCAAAAAAATTATGACACTAAGATTCCGTTAACCTGAAGTTTGCACGATATGTCGTAGGTATGTGTTGACGTACTCTGATGCATTATTAGGCTTTTTCAATTTCTTCTTGTGTCATAGTCGTATTATTTTAAATTGCATGCCCAGGAAAATTATTATGGTGTGATAATAAAATATTTATACTTGAAATCATGTTTCACTGAATGTAAGCTCTTTTTGACAATTAGACTTTGCATGGCTTGCACGGGGTTTCTATAAGCAATATTTTAGAAGAAGAATTTGTTTTCTTCTTCAGTGATCCTATAACTTCAGTAAAAGTTAATCTATAAAGTGTAAAATCAATGTTTTTTACTTTAAATGTGTTGTACTTATTTATAGCTATTCCTGCAAAGTTCATGACCATGGCATTCATTCTTTTACCTCTTCTAATCAATTATTCATGCTGTAGTTGAAAGAAAAATAACTTAATGGGAATATAATATTCTTAGAACTCAAACTACAAGAAACAGCAATCTAAATGTATTTTATTTCTACACTAAACATGTTTACCTCCCGAAGTAACCAAATAGTTATAACATTTTTAGCATATTCCAAGATTACTGCCTTGAGATTTTCACTGTTGCAAATTGTCAAGGTAACACAGAAGCTGGAATCTGAAAACTGTTCCATCAACACTTGCAAATTAGTTGTGAAAGGACAAAGTTACAAATTTTTCTTCCGAAGGTGGAATTTAAATATGTCAAGGAGCACAATAAAAGCAGATCATACAACCTTGTATTTTTTATTTAACATATTATGGTTATCTGTAAACTGCACATAAATGCATCAATAATACTGTTTTGATTATACAGCTCACTGTATCTGAGAACATTGATTTATGATGGAAAGGTGTATAGAAAATCCAATGAAGTATGTAAATTAAGAATACTATATGATTTATAATAAGGGATAGCTGAGGGATAGAGGTATAGCATGAGAGTTTGAATCATACCTCTAGAACCCATTATTTCTCTTAGATACATATAATTAAGAACTTAATTTGACTTTGAGATGATGTACCTTGCAGTTATGTGTACTGGAATCTGATAGCAGAATCATAAGATATGCATATGAGATTCAAAATGAAGGCTCTGATCAATCAAAAAATTGCACTTCACTCAAAAACTAAATCTCAGGACTTAGATGGATAACAAATATACCATGAAGGCAATGCCAGAGCAGACACATGTTCTATATTTGACCTTGAAAGTTATAAGCCTCAAGATCCTTTAGATATCTGAATGGAGCAATTCAGAATTAATGATAAAATACTAAAATCATCTGCCTGTGTACTTATGGATTTTTACAACAAGAGTTGAAATCAGTCCCCTGACTCAACTATAGAAAAAGGCAGTTTGGGTTGGATATCCTTTGTGAGATAAATATAGCACCCTAAACAGGTGCTATCACTTGAAATTGTGCTTAGTACTCATCATGGTATTCGTCAGATGCACTATGAGTCATTCAGATATTGATTTACCCCATAGAAATGGGGGCAGCTAGACTCTTCTAGAGAACTAAAATGTCCTTCAATATCCCAATGGATTTCTAACTAAAATACAGTCTGACTTTATTAAGAATGCTTACTGCAAGACAGACTATCTTAACTCATTCTATTTCATTTCAGTTTTTGATGTTACTTCAAGAAACAATGACTATGGGTGCAGGAACAAAATTTGGTCACAAAGAAATTTACTCAACATATTACAAGAAAAAGGAACATTTACAACATTCATGAAAGAAAAGAATGCATCAAGTGAAGGCCATCTCTCTTACTGAAAATGGTATCTCGGTTTCAAGAACTGGCCCAAACAGTAAATGAAATAAAGTGCTAAAGCGGAATGCTTTCAGGTAGGTACAGTAGTGCAGCAGAAGGATCATTAATCACTGTTAGCATAGCTAGCATTTAAAGTTTGTATGAATGATCTGGAAAAGACACTAAATGATATGCCATTAGAATAGTGAAAGATGAAAATCTGGAATCATTGCAAACTTTGTTGAAGATAAAGAAGGAGTACTCAGGGATATAAACTAGAAACAGAAACAAAAAATAATGAAATGAAATCTGAGATAGTTCTCTAGATATTCAATGTCTAGCTGAAGCTTTTGGATGCACTGAACTGACATTGACCCTTGAATGATACCTTTTACAAGTATAGCGATGTTGTGACACAAACTAAAAGAAATGATGATACACTTATTTAGGAGAGAAATCAACCACAGATGAACCCATATAATTATGTGATGGACACTGTCTAAATTGACTTCTAAATACCATGTTCTGCCTCTCAGAAATACTCCATATATTCTCAATAAACAATATAGGATGCTCTGAAACCACCTCATTAGTCATTCTGCTTTGATTAAAGATTGGCAAGTGGAGCTGATCTGACTGGTATAAACTCTTTGAAGGTGGAAGCAATTAAATGAGAGCTGGTAAAAACTGGACATTACCAAGAGGTAGGTAAATTGCCTTTTGAGGCAACAGAGCACTGGGACCTAAATAGCACTAATGATTAATGAAGTACCATGATTTCTTCACAAATTACCTAAGAGCCTGTAATAATTCTTTACAATTCTGCAGCAGGATAAGCAGTTGTTAAGGTAGGAAATATGGTTATTTTTAAATGGTGTTTGGTTTCCTAACATTCTTACCTCAAGATGTTTTACAGTTTTATCTTAATACCTTACACAATGGTTTGCATAGATGATCACTTCTTTGAGGCTCCCCTAAAGTCAATAGAGTTCCTTAAAAGGTGCCAAGAGCCATCTCTGCAGAACTAATTAAAAGGGCAGGTCTTAGTTTACAGGTTGTTGGGCATATATGCCTTTAAAAAAAAAAAAATGTATTTTACTTCCATTTATGTCAATCATAGCATTAGAGGGCCATTTGTTACATCTATAGACTATTTATTTTAAACAAAATTATGTTAAAATATTATTTCTTATGCATTGAACTAAATCTGGGCACTGAAATAATTTCACTGCAGACTTTATTCAAATGAGGACTAAATTCAGAATTTAGTCCAACATGCAAATATAGTCATGGTAAGCCCACAGGCACACGACAAATAACTGTGCTTCAGATCCTATTTAGATAACATTTTGTTTATGGGTGAAAAAAGAATTGCATCTGAGATTTCAACTAGTTACCTTTCTTAGATGTTCACCAAACGAACATACGGAATAAGCGCTACTGAAAAACTCTAGCCTGCCAAGAAAACTGGATGATTTAAGACTTGAGTATGGATCAGCACTTTTAATTTCTTTTTGGTAGACTGGAATTATTAGGGCTTATATTTACCAGTCTAGTTGCCACATATGGTCATTATTAGTCTACATGTTAAAACTCTCTGTGGAGTTTTGAGGAAAAAGAAAATAGTCCCATTTGTACAGAAAACATATCTTTAAATTACAAAGCTTCCTCCTTATGAGCCTCATCCTCTATTTTCCTCAGAGATGTCCACAGGCATTTGTTTGTGATATGGCCTGCCAAATTTCAGCTAAAGACGGAAGGCTTTCCTTAGGTTTTCAATAAAGGTGCAAATGCATATGCAGAAATAGTAGACTCGACAGTAAACAGGCTAAAATAATTCTCTTGGCTTGCTTTCATTTTCAGTGTCATAGTGCTAATTTTCCTCCTAAGTGCATAACCCAGAAATGGCCAAAAGTTTTTTCTGTCTCTCTAAACATGCTCTTATACTGCAATTTTAATGTCAAATTATATTTGAGCTTAGAGTGATTTTTATTACTGGGTTTTAAACCCTTAAATTCTTTTGAACTCTGACAGTGAAAGCAGCTTTTATATTATTCCATTTCATGAAATTCAAGAAACATATGCCTAATCCTTTGGTTATTACCCACATAAAACAGTTTCAAGTTCTTAACTCTTCACTGCTTATACCCTATCTTGTCACCTGTCCCTGTACGAAGCAAACAAGAAACAGCATCTTTCTGATCACATCTTTACAAAGTGATAACCCTTTCAAAGCACAAGAATCTGCTCGACCAAAAGGGATTGTTCACATTCAAGGCTTAATACAAGCTTGCACCTCGCTATTCAACCTGAGGAGGCTGTTGCATGCTGCTTTGACATCCATCCTAGGACTTACTTCAGCCATGGACTCAGCTGTTTGGTGTTGGGGTGAGCTGCTACCCTTCATCTGAGGTGGCTGCATGGTTAGGAGAGTACTACCCGTTCCAGGTTCATTGCAAAGGCAAGGAGGTTGGCTTGGCTCACCTGTGCTTTAACAAGGCTGTTTAACTTTCTGTGAGAGTGGAAAAGAAGTACTCATGCAGGCAATGACAGAATTAGCTGAGAAGTGGTAATTAACAGACACATCTCCATTGATACCATGACAAACGAAGAGAGTAGCAAGGCTGCTCAGATCCTGTCATGAAAGTACCCTGTGATCCCTTCATTATCCATGCACCCAGTGCTGTTGACACTGTAATTTTTTTAGGGGAACTTTTAGAATAAATTAACCATTAGAAATAAAAGTGGCATGCCAGCCATCATTTTCATGGGTGGGTGTGAAAGGTTTTGGCTTCAGCTTTTTAGAAAGTTTATATTGCAAAAAGGGAACTTGTTCCCTTTCGTACTCTGAAATGACTTGAAGTGAATAAGTTAAACAGTCGGAAGAAATGAAAGCCTTTTTCATTACACCGGTATCTTCTATCTTCCTTTCCTTTATCTATAACTTTCTCCTTTTCCAAAACACTGCTTTGAAATTGTTCTTCCCAATGTAACCCTGCTGTTGCTTTATTGGTTTCACAGGAGTTGCCAATATTTTCTCTACTGTAAAGGCGTGTACAATTTTCCTCCTTTCCTTGTTTTTATTGTTCTACCTCATCAGTTCCTCTGTTACTCTGAACAAGAATCAATTGCCACCTTTTAACAGAAGCATTGCAGTTACTGCATTATGCTCCCTACCAAGAAATGAGCGTAGTGATTTTCAATGTGTGTAGTATGTGTGTGCATATGTATGGTAAAGATATCAAAGGCACATGCTGACACTCTGATGCCAGTGTACGATTTGAAAAGAGGAATATCTGCAGCAAAAGCCATCAGCTATAAATGGATATTTCTATTTTGCTCATATTTTTATTTTGATAACAGAGGTCTGTGTCATGGCCTTTAAATACAGACATTAACAGAACACACTATGGAGTCGGAGAAGCCCATAATAACATTTAAATGCGTTAAGCTTGCATACTTTTCCAAAGCCACTGTAGAGGGATGACTGTCAGAGAACCCCCTTGTCAAAAACCCAGCAGTTCTGGGAAGAAGGAAAGCCAGCACTTGTTCTTAGTTACAGCTTTGGGTTAGAGACATAAAGTGGAATTTAGGTGGTCTCTGCAGATCTCATCAATACAGCCAGTGCTTTCTAGATTGTTCTGCAGCTCACTGTAGGTCAGGCATCTATGTCTGATCAGCTGAATATCTCTAGGCACCAAGGAATACCTCGATGAGGGGCTACCTTCTCTTGCCTAAACAAGGGCTCCTACTGTCATCTCAAACTTAGTCGTGCATCCAGGTCATGTACAGAGGATGGTAAATAGGGTACAGGAGGCTTGTGAGACATGTACTCTTGTGGAGTGGCATCTGAAGGCTATATAAGAGGAAAGAATTACGGAGGATGGTGTATATACAGGAAAGCTAGAGCAGTTGCAATCTTCTTCTTTGCACTTTCTGACACTGGCATCTCAAGAGTACTTTTAATTACTCCCCTCCCCCCAAAAAGCTAAACAAAAAGCATTACTGTGATTTAATCTTTATTGACTGAAGAGGTAAGAAGGGATTAGAGCTGTTCCATCTATTTTCATGTATTAACATCCTGTGCCGAGGAACATAATTTAGCAAGAAGAATATATGTAGCAAGAGACATGAAAAGGAGGAACTTGATGCAGAGACGGCAGTATGTTGTGTGGAAGTGTGAGGAGGAAACAGAGGTGGCTGGAGGAGACATGGGCAGTTAGAGATAAATAGGCCTTCATGAATAGTGTTTCTTGACAGCACGCCTACTGATCCGAACATATGTGATTTTATTTATTTAAAAAATGTATGCTTGGACTGAATGCACTCTTTCCCCCAGTTACAATAGTAAAGGCACTTTTAATAAATCACCTTTTTTTTTTTTTTTTCTTCTCTGTGTCTAGTTGATAAGTCCTCTGATGTGGATAGTTAGATTCTATGCCTCATCTAAGACTTTCATTTGCCAGTAGGAATTTTTAGGGAGAGGTAAATTTGTAACTGTCTGATGGGGAGATAGGATTCGTGCAAAAATGAGTAAAGGATGGCTTTCCACCTAAAGATGCGTAAAAGAGTTTTCATTGTTTAATTTTTATCAATCAGCTAAATTAGCAGGATAATTTAATGTATTTGTGATGATTTAGACCTCTGGGACTTTAGGGAATATTTCCAGGAGCTTGTAATTCATATAGAGAACCATTCAAGTTTGTCATAGGGAGCTTTTCCCCGACGTCACTTCAGTGCTGAAAGTGACGTATTAGACAGTCATTGATGTATTTGGTTGTCTGTCTGTGTTGAGAGGTTTTCTAGGGCTCATCAGCCAAAAATATTTTGGAATGAAGCTCTAGTTTCCCTTTAATGAATATTACAGAACCTCTGCACATTAAGAAGTTAACATGCATTACTTACGCTTCACAATACTTTTCTGAAAGTAATAGGCTATACTTGCAAAAAATCAGGATACCCCCCAAATCAGGATATTCTGAAGCTACAGAATGATGAAGTGGCAATGCTGGGTATAAACAGAGGAAGCTGTACATGTGTCTCCTCCATTTGTGAGGCCTCAAATGGCCTGAGGAATGACTGGTTATAGAAAAACTGTGGGGCTTACCCTGCTATCACGAGGTTTTCCCTAAAGACCTTATGGAGGGTATTTCTCCTTTGAAAACTTTTAGGAGTCCTTGTTGTCCTTGTTACCTGTGTCCTCCAGAAAAAGTTCTGTAGATATGAAGCCTACTAAAGTATGCAATAATATATTTTTTAGAGTTTCAATAAGAAGAAATAAACACCTACATGAATCAGATACTCTTTTCGTAAGTCAAAACCAAACCCTTTCTCTATACAACCTTATTTCTGCTGTTAATATATCCTTTCCTCTTTAGATGGCTTAAGGGTCATTTTATCCTTAATAACAGAAAGAGTTTTAACACAAGAATGAAGATAGTAGTCTCTTGTGCTCGGTAAAGTACATGTCGTTCCTTTGCAGTATAAGAAATACAGAATGATCATAAGCCATGAATAAGGGCTTAAGCCATGTACTGCGTAATATTTTTTTTTCATTTCCTGCAATTCCCTAGCTTGAAAGCTAGGGAATACAGACTGGTCACAAATATTTGTTTCTAGGTATATAACAGAAAATACACACTCAGATTGAAAATGTTAATTTGAAGCAATTACTTAATTAATTACATAATCCTCAACAAGTGGTTAGTTATTCTCTGTCTCTGCTCTTAATAATGCTTTTAGCATTCATCATGAACATAGACTAGTACTGGGTCAGCTACAGTAGAATGTTTTTAATGGCTTTGTCATCTGCAGTGAACAGATTCTCCTGCACAGAAATTGGGAACCTTCAAAAGTGAGAACCTGAACTAGGTAAGGAATTACTAACTCTCAGAATACTGCAAAAGGAATAAAAGGGAGAAAAATCTAGGTCATTGGAAATATGACAATTAGAAAGTTACTCAGGAATCAAGAGGCATAGCCTGGGCAAAGTTTGGGCTAAAGATAGTTTAAAGTGAATTCTATTTGCTTTTGTAAATAAATTAAAGTATTTCTCTGGCCTTTCTAAATTGGCAGTAATATAGATAAGCACATGAAGTAAAAAAAAAAAATTAACATATCCTTCACATATTGTATCACACATGAATGCAAAAACAGTTTAATGTGTGATTGTAAGAAGAGACAAATGAACGTAAAGTAAATGAGATGTATTATTTCCACAGGTTATGTTTTTTTCATGAATGGTGTGAGATACACTTATCTAGCTACTGCATAATCATCAATCTTGTGAAATGGAAGGAAGAAGATAGTTTCATGCTCCAGTCATTACTATCTGTCTATGCTTGAGTCAGAACCTCTGTAACCTGTGAAATAGAAGACAAAGTTTTAGCTTATAGTCCATGGAGAGAACTATAAAAATTCAGGTATATGACAACCCAAAGGAAGTCGTATTGGACTGCAAATACTTAGAGCAATCCATGGACAATGCTGAGCTTGAAATGTATGTGCACAATAAATGCAAATAATAACTGTTTAGAAGCTTATCCGTTTTTAGAAATAATGGCTGGAAAACCTTTCATACTCAAAGCAGAAACTCCTCTATATTTTCTTAGGCTCGCACACCTGCCTGTCATGTTGGTAAGGTCTTCCATTTAAAGACGGAATGCACAAATTACTAAAATAATAAACTTATTTTGATGTGAAAAGGATATATTGGATGACTGAATACCGGATTGTTGGGTCTGCAAGAATATAGGCATTACCATGCAGAAGTTCAGCTATAATGGTACTCTGTAAGGTACGTGAAAGAGTAAAAAGATGCTTCAGCAAGGGTAGAAAAGCATTGATTTGGTTTCCCTGGCTCCATGAGTTTTCCAAGAGGAATTGAAACTACAGAGGAGGCCAGGGACATTTTTTTCTATTCAGTGATGCATCTGAGCCTGCACATTGCACAAAAGTAACTGCCACGCTTTTCTAAATAAAAGCATGTATTTTTTATGGGAAATCTTTGAAACCTGCTACAAAGTAAGAGATAAATGCAAATTCTTGCACAGACATTCCGACGCTTCATTTTGTTACTGCCTTTGAGAAATGTCTTTGTAAAAATTGTACGCTGATTGTTCACTAGGTCTAGATAAGTGAAGGTATGGGACTGACTTCACTGAAGGTTCTTTTGAGAAGTACCTCTACACTGATAAACAACAGCTTTAACAATATGACTGAATCCTAGTGAATCGTGTAGCTGTAACATGTTCCCGCTTTAATTTGCGAGGTAAGGAAAGCAGCTACATATTTCTTCTTACATTAGAATAGACTGGCACAAAGCGTATCTTTTGTGTAAATCTCTAGTGAATACAGAAAATAAAAACACGACAAAATATTTACTTCTCAACTTTAGTATTCTCTAATTATGTTAAATATAAAAAATTATATCTCTCTGTAATTTATGGATTTGTCTTTTCTTTTTTGTATGCCTGTGTTCCTGCAAGTAAGATGAAAAATGCCAGCAGACCATAACTTTTTAACAATCATGTCACATTCTAAGAGTATTATTTAAACCGTGTACTAGATCTTCAACTGATATATACCACACAGATGATAAAGTGCATGAAGCAAATGGGGCTACATTGATTTACTTTGGAAAAGGCTTGAATGTATGCCTTTGAACACTTTTACTGAGTTAATTTAAGGAACATGGTGACTGGCAACTTGATTCAGTTTCTCATACTTCCTTTAGGCATAGCTCCTATGTCATATCTTCCAGCTTCATGTGGATGTTTTGGGACATTTCAAAGGGTGTTAGTCATCTTTGTCTAGGTAGCTGAACAGAAATTTACTGCATAAAAGTGAGGACTGATTTGCTGCCATATGGAGGTATCCAGTGCTATCTGAGATGCCTAACAGTACCCTATCGGGTCTCATGCTGCTACTCCGAAAGATCATAGTTCTATCACTGGTTCTATATCATTTTTATTTCATTTTCTGGATATCTTAAATATTTTAAGGTGTATCTGTGGCGTTATACACCTATGCTGACATAATTGAATTGAATCTGTAGTCTATAGTCATTATCTTTATTTCTGGTAAAGAAGAACTTCTTGCACTGGAGAGACAAATCCAGACACTTATCATCCCATCCTAAGATACATAGTGAGGAAAAGATTAATTTTTTTTATCAATTAATTGATTTTTTTTTCTTCCCTTGGAGGGCATTTTACATGATGAGATTAGATGTTTGTGTGTGTGTGTGGTTGAAATTGGATGGCATCTCACCTTAAAAATATTTTCAGTATAAACGGGCAGACTTTACAAGTGCCATCAAAGTTAACGGAACATTGGAGATTCGTATCTGCTGAGGTTTACTTTTATAAACTTATTGAAAATTCCTTGTGCTTTGATCCCTTCTTATAACCTAATTATATACCCTTGGATCATTCTATACAATTTTTTTCACTCCTTGGTGTTACTTTATACACATATATGTATTCAGTCTGTAGTACACTGCCATCTTCAGAGAAGAGCCTCTGTCTTCCTTTGTTTGAAATAAAATATTGAATGCATAACAAAACATGCATTGATCATAGACAATACTAGACAATACGTATAGACAATAACTACAGTAATAAACATTCCTCATCCTTTAATGTTTTATTATCCATTATCCTTTTTTTACTCTAATAATTCTTCATTTTCTTTTCTAAATAGATCTTGCATGTTTGGAACAGAAGTACTTAGGTGTCTGCAGCATGAGACAAATGCAGCTGCTCCATTGCCTGTGGAGCTATTTCCCTCCTAGTCTGGCCTGTGAACTTTTTTCCCTCCTATCTCAGTGCATTAGATCCAGAATTAGTTCTTCAATACTTTCCATTACTTTTTTAATTCCCACTTTTTACTTAATATCACTTTGCCTGTTTGCATGTCTTTTTATCGGCTTACCTTTTGTTGTTTTGGGTTTTGTTCCTTGGATGAATTAGCAGGCTTTATTGTAGATTGAATTATCTTATCCTCAGCAGATTACTGAGGTCTTTACTTAGTTTATTGAGACAAATTTCTTATTTATTCCCATGGGAATTTGTTCAAGTAAAGGCTGAACAGGATCTGAATAAAGACTGCTCAGATCCAGTACTTTGTTACTAATTACTCTATGGCTTAGCTGTTCAAAGACATTTGAGTGTTTATCTACCTCTTACATCTATGGGAACTTGGTGCAAGAATTATTTTGCAGATTCAGACCTATAATGTGTTGCATTATTTCTCTGCATATCTTTTTACTATTTGCAAAGCTGAATAATCCAATTACTTTCATTACTGAACTGGATATTGTGTTTACACCTGCAATCCATATTTTCAATCAATACCTACAGAATTATAAAACATAGATCCCCTTTTGCTAAATTTTTATTTAAACCAGTTCTTTGTTTAATACTTCATGATTTATCAATGACTTTTGAAAGTTTTCAGGCAGTTCCAGGGGATTTTTCTTATATCAACATAAATTTTTATGTGCTAATGAGTTAGAATGCTACTCCCAAAAAAAGAACTGAAATCTTCTCTAAAGGATGTTCTGAACAACTTCTAAACTTTCCAAAGAAGGACCAGAGTTGTTCTGAAGCTGATGAATAGCAGTCATTTGAATATTGATTAATTCTACCTAATTCAGAGCACCAAACTGATACTTTGATTAAGTGTAGTTATCATAGATTTCCCATATAGTCGATGAAGAAATGTATAGACAGCAAGAGGATGTCAGCAGAAAAAAAGTACATATTGGAGATCTGGATTGCCCTATGTTACCTATATAAATAAATAAATAAATAAACAAAATAAATAGTGGATGGCTACATATATAACTTAGGTACCTTTCTATGGTGGGATGAATCCAGATATAGAGGCATTCAGTACCTGTTTTACAAAAAAACTTAAACGTATGTCAAAGTCAGAAGTCATCTTCATTGATCTATTTATGTGCTTTGAAAATTAATTAAAAGTGAAATGGTACTACTGTTGCTTTGTAAAGGAAATTAACTTCTTGGACATACATAAACAAGTTCTCATGCAGAAATTGATTAATTGGAATGTGAACAATGCTATTCAAAAATATTCTAAAAAGCTGAATTTTCCTTTCCCTGAAGGCTTTGAAATCACTTTGTTTTTTAAGCACAGAAAGTCTATATATTAATCATTTTTAGGAACTGGAGCATTCTAAAAATCTGTGAATAGGAATGTTGAAATACAAACTTCTGACAATTTTGATGAAAGTAAAGTTGGATATACTGAAATAACTGAAATGAGTTTTCATTCTGAGTTCTTCAGAAGTCAGAACTCTCTTGATTTCAAAACACAAGGTTTGTTTCATTGTTTGCTTTGACTCTCTTGTACACAAAATATCATTCAAATATATGCTTGCCATGGAATTTTGATTTCCCATTTTACCACCGAATATTTGTACTGCTAAATGCTTTAACAAAAACTCTAGTTGCGAGTTTAAAGGGAATTAGGACTTCCACAGGGACTGGAGAGAACGTTCCTTATGAGGAAATAAAACAATAGTAAATCCTGTAACAGCTGCAGTCTGTTTCCACCGGGAGAAATGACTGCCATACCTGGATGTTGACACCACACGACACAAAGATTTTGCTTGCCTTTTTTTCATGAACAAGGACATGTACTTCAATGAGTATACTGCATCATTTTGCAGAGACTAGCCCACTGCTCTCCAACTAAAGCTTTTTGATGATAAAGATACTATAATAAACATACTTAAGAGAATCTCTGGTATCTACTGCATTGATACTTATGTACAGACCTGTTTTCTGTAATTGTTATCTTTATTTTATTTTTAGTAAATTGTGCTAACATCACTTTTACAGGAACAGAGTCTTTGTAAGATGTTATACCCTAATACCTAGATAACCACAACCTAGGTTTAATTATTTATATGTTTAAAAGTATTACTTTATCTCATAATACTGCTTTTTTTCCCTTAAGCTCTGAAATCTAAATAGATTTTGAATTGGAAATCCTAAGTACTGTTTAGCATGAAGCAAACAACGTTTGAGTAAAACTACCATATTAAGGAACAAATAGCAAAAAATCAATATTAATGTCTAAATAAAAATACAGCACCCTGAAACAGGCCTGGGAAGCATATTCTATTTAAAAAAAAGTTTATATGAAAAGAAATATTTCATATCCTGACTTTAAATGTGTCTCAGATTTTCAATCTCTTTTCTGAAAGTCCCCTTGACACTCATTCTTTGATAAGACAGTGGTAAATATAGACAGTGCTAGGAAAAAAAAAAAGCCTAAAGATACATACTTCATTATGAAATAGGTAGAATAGGCAGTTCTGAAAAACAGGAAATTTTACATATATTCATACATATACTCCTCCTTTTTCAGAGGGAGAGTAATCAATAATGAACTTATAAGAATAAACTAGAAACAAAGGACAGAATGATTAAGGAGCTTCTGCGCAGCTTCCCAGCTATTGTTATATATTGGGCCGCTGCACCAGCTGCCACAGAATTCACCATTCCTTTCTATGAAGTCACAAATAATCCATTACCACGTAGAAATAGGGGATGCATTGCGATAGCAGACTTGAGTTGCTGTGGGTTGTGATATCTTCAGCTACTTCCCTCATAAAAGAACAAATTGTGGATATAGATGCCAAAAAAAGATGCATAATTTCAATGACATGGAGGCTGAAGCTGTGACCCAAGCTTCTGTATTAGTGGGATGGATACATCTAGTAGCACTGAAGAGCTTCCTAACAGAAAGTTGGGAAAGAAATCCCACCTTGAACTTGAGAAAACCAGGACACTTCAGTGAAAAGTACAAGTTCCAACAAAAAATAGTTTGTCAAAGAAAAGCTGTAAACAGACAGCCAACATCGTGGTTTGAGCAACCTGTAACACTTTAGAAATGAATTAGAAAGATTCCCAGGTGGCATCTGTCTTCAAAACCTTTCACCACTGCCTTTGAGCATCTGAAAAATGCAAGCGGTATGTTGAAAATTGAACGTTTCTTGTTACCAGCAGGTCTTTACATTTATCATGCTACTTGTTTTTAGTTTGACTGTAGACAAAAGAATAAGCACTGTGATTCAGATAAATGCATTTTACCTGTGCCTACTATTTGAAGCAATAGCCACACTATAAATAGTGGTCAAAATGAGATACTGAAAATACTGGTATGAACATTCAAAATTACCACTGCAGGAGAAAAGCCATCTTGGTATGCTCTTCTTCTATACGCTTTTAATTGAAAATACCGGCCTATTCGACTGCTCTAGCACAGACAGATACAGGAATTCACGAATTCGAGTGACTGTATGACTGCATTGTACTAGCCAAAATATGTCTCAAAATAACGGCTTTTGCAAGTCTTTTCAAAAGAGTAGTCCATGTGGGTCAGATTCTTCCTGAGTTTGTTTGTTTGTTTGTTTGAAGACAAATACATACCCTGAATTCACAGTCTAAAAAAGGAAATAATAACAATAATACAGCCATCCCATCTTTTCAGATGCTGACAACTCAAAAAATATAGCAAAAGCAAAGATAACATCTAAGTGTCCGGATCCTGAAAGCGTTCTAAGACCAAATGCTGTGCAATGCAGAAGTGGCCAGCCTGCTAAAGAGGGCAGCGTGGGCTAGCCTCTAGCAATGAACATGAATGGGAGCCCTTCTGCACCATTAGGTCTAGGGCCAGGGTGCCTCCCTGGGGTAGATGCACTCAAGAGGTGGCCAAAGAGTCGTCGCATGTTGCCCGCAGAACAACAAGGTTTTTGTTTTCTGGGAAGGCACACACTGGCTCTTCTGGCATACCTGATGGTCCAAAGTGTCCAACATCAACTCAATACTTCAATAATTCCCAAGAAAAAATTCCAGCAACCTGAGGAAGGCATATACTATTTCCCCTCCATAGTAAGACAGTGCCTTGTTTCAATATGGATTATTATAAAAGCTGAAATTTTTTTTGCTGAAATTTGCTGAAATCATGTGAAATATTAACTAGTATGATCATTTTTTAAGTGTTAGTGCTTACTTTCCTCTAATGTCACGTTTTGCCTAACTGAAAAAGTTATTTCTCCATTATGCAGGTATTTTTCTTCTAATCTTGTGTGTCTTTTTTAATGAGCTCATGAACATAATGAGATACTCCAGGGTATGAATTATGATTATGAACTAGTAATGGCATGCCTAGGAGGTTGCTGACACTCTATCTCTGCTTTATATCTAATAATCACCAGTGTACGTCATTAGAGCACCATAATGCACACCCTGTTGTGCCGTTCTGCTTGAACATGAAAAGCAATAGAAATACACAGATAGAAAGAAAAGCTACTTTTTGGAAGAAAAAAAAGGAAAATATGAAAAGAAAAAAGATGATAAACTAGCAAAAAGAAAAACCCTCGGAAAATATATTATATTTCCAGATGTTGATATATTTCCAGAATATATAAAAACAAAATAATTGCTCCTATTCTTCAGAATAATGACTTCCCATGTGACTCTTTAATGAGAAAAATGGGGAATACTGTTTCTGGCCGTTGCAGAGTCTCCAGTAACATGTCTTGGGAAAGTGTAAAGTGTTACCAGGGTGCAGCACTGCAGAAAGCAACTTTATTTCATTGATCTCCTGTGGAGCAGGGCAGAAGAGCTCCTTGCTGCTTTAAAGGCCTTTTGGGCCACAGTAAAATTACAAAAAATGTGCCTTTCCTCCTCCACCTATTATCTCTTTCTCAGTTATCAGCCAGCATTTATCATTGCTACTTCCATTTTTCCTCTGCATTTAAACATGCAAAGAGGCAGGCACATATGCAAATCTGAGAAACAGATGTAATCATATGTTGTATTTCTTGAATTTTTAAAAATGCATTGAAGCAAAAAAGTGTTGCTGGTATTTTTTATGGATCTCAAAATTCAGGAACAAATAGCCTGTAGTTGGGCCTCAGGGTTGAACTGAGTAAGGAGAAATATTATCTTTAGTTTCAAATGTTGAACAGTAAGTTTTAATGAAATCACTAAGAGTGAAAAATGAGGTAAAGTAATCACTGAGGAAAAACCTGCAGGAATTAGATAACTTACACTCATACCAGGTTTTATGGTATCCTTGTCATTTTGCAAATTTCCCCTTGATTAACTTGATTTGGGTCAGATACTCAACTGTTATTATTTTTGCTTTTTGGCCATGGAATATTTTTGAAATAATTTTTGTGAGTAATACAGGGTTAGGAATTCATTTTTTAGGTTTTTTTACATCCCTTTCTGCAATCCCTTCTCATATAGTATTAGGTTTTGATCGAGACAGTTTCCATTTACTGTGAAAGTTAAGCATTGCATCTTCCACTTTTATCTGATACTTTGTGCCTATCATTTATATGTTCATATCATTCACATTATCATTCGATGTTGTGTTTTTCTGGCTTTCAGATGCTATTGAAAGGGCTGCATGAGGATTAAGACTTTTCCAACTACAACAGCTTGAAAAATGTTTTCTGCTAAGTTATTTTTTTCATAATCAATGACTCTATGCCATAGGAAAATAGTTTACTCGAATCTGTTCTCCCTTACAAGAAAATGTGGGAAGTTTACTGTCCAGAGTCATTACATGACCTGTGAGCAAACATATTAAAAAGTTACATACACACACTCACACAAATACACACACATATGTACACACACATATGATTTTCTTAATTAGCTACATGTTGGAAAGGCTAGTTCTTACCATATTGAACACCCATGTTATTGAAGTGAATGTTATTGAAGTGAATGTTTCCAAGCAGAAAAGCATTACTTTTAGATGCTGCTGTAAGGAATTTTCTAATGAATCATGGAAGGAAGGCAGTGCACAGTGCAAATATAGCAAGGAAAACACCCTTGCATACAGATCATGTAGAAATAGTACACAATATGGCAAAGCAGTAACATTTTAAGAGCCCAAAGGAGCTATGTTTATGCTGATTTCAGTGGATTGGGAAATAGCAAATGTACAGTAGATTTCCTATTGTAGCACGATCTGGCTTTTCTGATAACTAATAACAAGATCAGTCGGAGTACCTATCTCCCAAGAAATAAAGTCTCCATCAGAACCTTAAAAGATAGGCTGCACCGAAATAAAAACAAATCAAAAATCAATTCCTTAAATGGAATGGTTAAACAAATGTGTTTTGAAGACTATCTAGTACTATATTGTCAAAAATCATAGTAACATCGAAAATAAATTGATATATATATATAGACACACACACACACACACACATACACACACATATATATATACACACACATACACATATATGTCTACAGTAATAAATAGTTACCTTATTTTGGTTTTAATGTTAGTCCATAAAGCAGTTTAGTCTCGTGCCTCATGCTATTTTGGCATAATAAAGTAAACAGTGGCAGTGCATATTTGAAAATAAGCACACTTCTGTTCTTGTGTAATTGAGAGCCAAATGAGATGTTGCATGTCTAAATGGCTGATATGAGCGTGACTTCACAGAAAATTTACAGGATGCTTTCTAAAAATTAAGAACTATCTTAATGTAGGAGTGAGTAAATGACTCGTTGGGCATTTACAGGGAAGGAAGGCTTTAAAAGAATAATGAACATATGGAAAATTATGGTTATGTAAAATAAATGTGTATATATATATATATATAGTGTGTGCGTGTGTGTGTGTGTACATTCAATGCTAAGCACAAACTTCAAAATCAATTATAAATATTTTACTTGTAGAATCAACAAATACAGTAACCCCCTTTTGCACTGAATTGCATGTATAAAATGTAATTTGCAAAAATAAAGAAATAAATGGCTTAGAGGAGAGTCCTGCAATGTTCATGATCTAGCCATGATGACCAGAGATATAGGTGAAAACAACCTCTGTAAGACCAAATGGATGTATTTAGGGGCACAAGTTTACCAGTTTACAAGCTGCTTTTAACCAGCCCTTCCACTATCAACAACACAAAAAGATCTTTCTTCAATGGAAATGCATGCTGGAGGTATTGCTATGTTTCCACACTTCTAAGAATCTAAAGTGAACGTATCATCAGTGGAAAGCTAATTGGTACCTTCGCTTTTCTCAGAAGTAATGTGAAACCTCTATAACATAGTGCTTCTAGGTGTGCTATTAAACTGGGGCGCCTGTGTGACAAGATGCTCTTATTTCCCTTAGAGACACGTTGAGAATATGCCACAATTTAAAAAGGATATTACTAAATTACCCCCATCAGATACAAACCTCAGTCTGAACATTTTTATATTCTGAGAAAAATAATTACTTCCTAGCAGCTTGTTCAAATCATCTCTACTGGGGATCCCTCTTTCTTTCTGTTCAAAGGAAGCTGAAAAATAGTATCTCAGGTGGACACATAGTGAGTTTAATGGCTCCAGTGTGCTTTCCTTAGGTCTGGAAATGTAAGGCAAGCAGATGAATGAAATCTGTCTGTGGGATATATGTGGCACATATGAGACACATGAAACTGTGAGCACAACAGTAGACCACTCCTTTCGCTCAGTCTGAAGAAATTCATTTAGCTCTTTCAGCAGGCTGGGCTTCAGATACAAAATGATGATTCAGGCAGAAAAAAGATGCAGGAGATTTGGCTACGATCTGGAGGCCAGTCTTTTCATCTTTCATTCCTGTCTTGGAGTAAAGAAAAGACTATACAAATGGTTCATCATTTCAAAAGGCTTATTGCTAAAACCAGTAATCTTGGAGAAGTGTGGTTAAAAAAAAAACCCAGAAGTTACTGGAGAATGGAAATAGGTTTGAGGATGATTTCTCCGTCACTCAGCAGCATGACTGGGATGGCAGTCCTTCACTCTAGGTAGAGTCTAATTTGACTTGGGCTTGCTGAGGAGACAGATTTATTTTTCTCCTTGCCATTTATTATGATGACTTTATCTGGAAAGATTTTATTTCCGTTAAAATATATATATATATAAGTTGCCTTTGGTGTTCAACTGGTAACCGGTTTTCTGCAGTTACAGTTAATAATCGATCAACACCACTTAGGGAATGAGAGTCTTTGAATAAATGAAGAAGATTTTGTATGCTACAGTATATTACGTTCTTAGAACAGCAGCTACCGTTTTCACTTCCAATTTTGTTTAAGTAAAAACATTTCACATTTATTAAGAGACTGGCATTCTGAATGTCATTTCACCCATCAGCTGAAAAGTTTTACTTAAGTCCACAGCTTTACCTTTGACATAAGAACATTATACAAACACACACCTTTTTTTTTATTTTTAAAGCAGCATTTTTGTCTGTATGTGCTAAAATGCTCCTGTACGATTACAAACCACTTCCTCAGAAGTTTGACTGCTGTATTTTTCTATCCTTACTATACAAGAGAACAATTTTTCTTAAAGAAAATTAAAAACAAAAATTACGATAAATTAAAAATTAAAAATAAAAATTATAATTAAATATAAGGAAAACTAAAATAGTTTAAAATAAATGAATAGGAATGAAAATAATGTCATCTGCTTACTCAACAAGAAACACTACTACTTATTCTAGAGAGGAGTTTACTCATGGTTTTACAGTGGCTAATCTATTTTCTAGTTATCATAAATTTGTAGGCAAAGTTTTCATAATATGTCCTAAATAATTTATAATTACTAAAGGCAAACATGGTAAGAAAGACTGAACAAGACTCTGGATGGAGAATGGATTTACAGCAGCAGAGAACGCAGAACTCTAATTAAGCTTTGCACCAAATTTTGAAATGATTTCCAACTTGTGCTTATATGATACTTCAAATTTAGGATAACTTAAAGAGCCATAGATGTTAATTAAAGTAGGTCGTTCTTTCCAACCTGTTTGTATGCATCAAACATGAAACAATGACTAACAAAGACTATCAGAAACAATGCTTGTATGTTTTTACGCTAAGCTGTTGCCTGGAAAGGGACAGGAGAGAGCTCATTGCTGGATTCCATCTGTTTGCAATTTGACATCTGCAGGTTGTAATCTCTGGCTATGACGGGCATTGCTTTTCAAATTGTCATAGAGCCCTGAAAAGACTACGTTGACTTATTTTGAACAAGGGACGAGCTGCAGAATTCTTCTGTCGTCACACCTCACCATCACACCGCAACAGTGCTCAGAGGACCAAATCAAGGCAAAAAGCCTCATTGTGCTACACAGACACACAGAAAAAGTAGATTTTACCCAGAAGTACCCATAACCAGCCTTTGGCAAGGTTGAATAGGTAGATGAGCCAGGTGGAGAGAGTGGGGGGGGAGAGCGAGAGAGATGTTGTAGGTTAAGCAGCTTTCTCAGTCCAGTTCCGTGCAGACATCGCCAACAGAAGAGCTTTTATAGCATGGCAGCAATGCTAGCTCTAGGGGGAAGCCATTTCCCTGTTTTTAGAGGTAATATGAGAGAGTACACCAGTGTTTAAGACGAATACTGGTTGGTGAGGGGTGAGGATCATTTGCATTGTGAAAGTTGGGAAAACCCAAGCAGAGTTTCATTTTACAGAAATCTCACTGCTAAACCAAGTCTAACCCAGTGACTAGCGAGAAGAAGGCCATGCTTCTGAGATGACAGTTTCCAAAAAAAAAAAAAAAAAAGTCTTACAGAAGCATTTGAACATATTCAACGTAAATTTGCTATTAAAAGAATAAAGAAATGATCTTAAGAATTTTAGTGTTTGATGGGAAAGGTTGAACCGTAAAGAAAGCAGAAAAAAGTCTCCAGGGCGTGCATCTATGAAAGAAAATTAGAATGTGACTCTTCTATTATAACTTTATATAGACATACGTGACAGGCCTTAAATGTGGCCAGAGCTTTGATGACATCTTTCCCTATAAGCGTATACCCTGTGATACAAAAGTGCTCCTAAACTCAGAAGTTAAATTTTGTTAGGCCACAAATTAGCTCAGTGCCCATCTAACTAAGAAAACTGAGTTTTGCTGGGTAGATCAAATAAAGTATAGGAAACTGAAATGAAAGTCCACTCCGTGCATGCTTTGTCCTTTGCTTCAGTCTTGCTCACTTTCAGCTTTCAGTGGCTTTCAGTTGCCACAAACTCTTGTTATTTGTTTGCTATGCGCTCTGTGACGTTCCTTCTCCTAAACTAATACTGTTTATGTCTGCAGATCATTTCAAGAGACCCTTAAATCTTCTCTGTTCAAATTTTCTTTTTAAAGCACTCATTTTTGAACTACGATGGGCTTTTATATTTATTTGGATTCACATATGATGTGTCCCAAAATATCGTATTTGTTTAGAAGGGATTTATCTACCTCAGCAGTCTTCTGAGTATATTAATATTTAGATGTTTATATATCTTTTAATGATTGTTCTTAAAAGACATTGGATTGGCATAAGTTGTCTATATAATATCAATGTATATTACTGTGAAATGAACAAATCTCATAATTAGAAAAAATCTAGTTACATATAAGCTAGGGTTTTATCTAACTCCTATCCAGCTGAAATATGCATGATAGCTATATGATTAGAAACAAATTTACTTTTTGTAAATAATAGTAGGAATGGTGAAATCATGCCCCTCATCATATACCAGTATTCTGGTAATGAGAAAAATTATCAAATTCCCTCTGGCTATTCAAAACTCCAGCTGCTCAAAGAGAGATTCTTGCTCTCAAAAGCTCAGAACAACTCCATGGGTCAGAATCATTTGTTTGTTTGTTTGGTGCTGCTTCATGGAAAATAGCCATAAATCCAGTTTATACAGATAATTAAACAAATTTTATATTTTTGTTACATCAAAAGATGTAAAAGATAGCATAAAACACTCATAATCAGATGTGAATTTTCACTACCATGATTAAGAGCTATTCAAATCCATTCCTTACTCTGCCACCAATTCGCTGGACAAATCTTGGGAAAAACGGGGTCAAATTTTCAAAAATGTGCTATAGCCCTTACTATCTCCTGTTTCACTGCCTAAACTCAAAAGCATTTCTTTTTTTTTAATTAAATCTTATTTTTTGCTCATTAAATGCATTGCATTGGCTGTTGTCTAGAACTGATGGAAGATATTTTCTGATCTGAATTAGACACTCATCCTTCCCCAAAATTTAATTTTCTAACTTTCTGGACTGAAAAATTTCACAGTAAAATGCTGGCACTATTTTTAGGAGCTAGTCCACTATTCCTAAGAAGTTAGAGCTGAAAAAATTGTCAAGTGAAAAAAAAAGCCAAAGAGGATTTTGTTTACAGATGGAAGCAATTTTAAATAATTTTTGAGAATTAAAGAGATTTATGTTTTTCTTGTGTAGATACTTTTTCTACATACATAAAGAAACAACAGTTTCCTAACCCAATGTTAACTGTGGATGTAATGGAAATATAACTAATGCTTGCATGTTGCCATGACCATTTTCCAGTACAACTGAATGCAGAGGAAAATTTTTCCACTTGATAAATGGGATGGTCCTATTCCAATATTTTTAACAATTTAGTTGATAGACAACTTAGGATGAGGCCATGCAACACCATTTTAAATGTGACAGATTGTTTCCCATTTTTTATATTACATCGTTTCAGATAAGATAGCCAACTCTTTGAAAACATGAATTCATTAATATTTTGTAGCTTTTTATAACACCAGCTTTAATAGAAATTACAGAGATGAAAACAAGAAGGTTGACTGTAATTTTTATTAGTCCGTAACTTTAAAGGAACATGCTACTCTTCTGTTAACAGCTGCATTAAAACACAGCTTTTCCATTGCATTTCTGCCTCCAGGAACAAGCAGGTTGAATTTTACTCAGATACAACATATATTAACTTTCTCCTCATGGATCCAAAGCAGAACATTTCAATTTTACAACCTTAGCTATATTTTCATACTTTTCCTACAGCTTTCTTGTAAAACACTTGTTATAAATTCTGACCTATAAAATAATACTACTTTGCTTCATACTTTTCCAGTGTTTTTGCAGACAATACTACCTGCAGTTTGAAAAGAAAACATATGCCTACAAATATAAGTAGAAAAAGATGTTAAAAAAAGTATTTCTACTTTGAATGTGCACGAAACTTAATAGGGATTTCCCCTTAGGGAGAATACAGACAGCTTGTATGCATACATACATATAAACACAGACATACCCACCTCAATAGGGTAATCTTTTTCAAGAAATCTTAACTTTAAATTTAGCTTATGTTGGACTGTGACATAAAACAGCTGCAGAGGTCAAACTGTGTGGTAATGTTTGGTTCTTCTAGTAGAATTCAGTCTTTAATAAGCCACAGGCTACAAGTCAGTCTTTGATATCTCATACGCTGCATGTACTACAAATGCTACAACGGCAGTGCAGCACTTCTCTTGCACATTGATGTAACTCAGGCTTCATATAGCAGTTGCAACTAATTTTAAGAACTATAGTTCATAGTAATGGGGCCCTGGACAACCTAATCGAAGGCTCTGCTTTCAACAGAAGGTTGGACCAAATGATCTTCAGAGGTCCCTTCCAAACTAGACGTTTCAATAATTCTGTGATTCTAGACTGTCCTTTGATGAAGGTCAAGCAACAGAACTGCAGCAATGCAGCAAACTTCTGTGCTAAGAACTGTGTCCAAACGACTGGAAGTGCAGAAAAATCTTCTCTAAGGATATGGTCCACAAAAAAGCCCTATTCTTATGTGCAATCTTTTCTTCAAATTCAAACCAGCACTGAGTAAAGATTCAAAAACGTTTTTTTTTCCTCCCTTGATTACCTTTCACTATATAGCATTTACATTGCTAAGAACTTTTTATGTGGTAAAACATAATTTTTCCCCAATTTTTAGCCTATATCTGTCTCACTAGGAAGTATGTATTTCTCTAAGATACAGATAGATGGGACTTACCACATTTCTGTGTTTATTTTAATAGTCTCGGCGAGTTTACTTTATGCAGAAGGACTCAAACTTTTTGATTATAATTCCAATTGAACTTAAGATCTTCCTCACAGCTTTCTTCCATCACTAGACTAACTTCTGAAAATGTTTCTAAAATGCTTACAGAATTCAAATTTCATCAGTTAATTATAATAACCAATAACTGGCTTATGAAGTTTTCAAAGTTTGCTAATTTATCATTAATTCAAACAGTATAAATCTTTTTAATTTATCTGAAAGCTAAACCATGATCCAGTAAAGCACTTAAGGCTAGAATCAATAAGAATCAGGCAGCTAAAGGAGAATTTAGGCAGAACTGAGGTGCTTAAGTCCAAAACTGTTATAATAATAGTAATTAAAAAAAAATCCTTCCTCGGCGGCTGCTGGTTTGACATTAACACTCTCTAGGAGCACCATGTTCTGCTTATGTGCACACAGAAAAGTACTCCAGCTTAAAAGCTTCACAGCCTCCCTCCCATCTGTGCCTAGCTTGCACCCAGGAACGAGAGGTTCCCCTGTGTAAGTCCTCAGGCTTAACTGGGAGGTGCAACCTAAGTCAACTGGTATCATGTGGTATGTAGGGGGAGAGGAGAGATAAGGCACAATTAATGTTCCTTGAAGACTTTAACGTTGAACAAATTCTTCAAATAGTGCTGTCCCACTATTAGTGACTCTGTGTATGGGGACGAGTGCTCGCTATTCCTCCTAGTATAGTTATGATACTGCTCCAGTCCCTGCTCCCAGGACTGCCTCTGTATTTTCTTGCGATGTGTTGAATTTAAAATTCTCATATACGTTTTGGAGCAGTGACTGGAAGCCCGTTCTCCCCTCCCAGCCTGTACCTCAATCACTAGAATGTAGAAACATGCTCCCACCTACCTGTTCCTCAAGTGATTTTTCTTTGACCCTTTCCGAAGTAGAAAATTCCAGTAAGAAGCTGATATAACCATTTCCACTTGTGGGAGCTCTCTATTATTAACTATTTACCTCACTACATTCGGTAGAAAAGAGTGGTGCTGGTTTATACATATCTCTGTATGGACATGGCACCATGCCTACTTCAGTGGTACTGGTCAGGAAATTCTAACCATGGAATTTATAATCAAACCACTAGAGAATGGCTACCTTCAATAAATGCAATATTTTATAAGAACGTGATAAGACTTTGTGCTATGATAGCACAATTATCTATTTCCATCTTAAGTCTCATCAGTTCTAAGATGGAATGAAAATTAAATTCTGCTGGGTATAGAAAAAAATTTTGAAGTGCTGCTATCAGGGCACATTCACTCTCCTATTCTGCAGAAAATACTGATTGATCTGAGAGAAATGCCAGAAAAAAAAAAAATTGCAGAGGCTAGTGAGTTGCCTGAATTCTTACAGGAAGTATTGTGTGTCCCTGAATACATATGAGGAGTGACACACTTCCACATTTCTTCCAACACCCTCATTTTAGCAAAAGTAGCATTATTAGCTCCCACTGGGCTGATCTAGGCAGCTAACCAGCACAAATTTTCTCAGTGGTCTCTGAGAAACACAGATAACACAGAATACAGAAAATATTTCAGGCAGCACTGATTTATCTGAGAATTTTACCTAGATTTTAGACTATTGGTGTTTAACAAAAAAAAGGAAGACACTTATTTCCTGGCTTCATCCCTGTCCTGTTCTGATCATGTCTCTTTTGACATCCTGGCATTTTGCAGAATGGCTATGTGCATAAGGCTGGAAGGAGTGTCTGTTACGGATGCCATTTCCCACCAAAATCTCTTCATATAACTTTTAAAACAATTTTTGTCCACACTTCTACATAATGTTGTGACACTAAAAGACAAAGTTCATTACAGGTACTTGATCCTCTATCTTAGGACGTTTCTTTGCATCATTGCTTACAAAATAAGTATGTCTGAAAAGAATAGTAGTCAAAGATGAAACACGGTCATTATTTATAACTGACAACCCGAGGTTGAGCACATCATAACATCGACTCCACTGCAGGAAACTTGCTTTAGAATTCTAGTACTATTTTGATGAATTTCACAATGTAGATGGTTATATTTTGTGGCCAAAGCTATTAGACCCATTTGAGAACAATGCATACATTGTTGTTGTATCTTTAGAGTAAAGATATGTAATAAAACACAAGAAATAACATAACACTGTTATTTTGGACCCCAGAGTAAATACTTTTGCAAAGTAAACTACAGAGCTTTGGAATTAATCAGAGCTCTTTCTCCTCAAATATACAAGCTCTCTTTTCAGATAAAATTACGTAACGCACATATTGCACAGTTTAATTAGAAATAAATGTGAGCTTCTATATATAGCTAGATTATTTTTTCTAAATTTTCTTGAAGATTTCAAGGTAAAACACAAATCAAAATACAAGTCCAGGGTATCAATTATTACTTTTGATTCCAACAGTGCCAATTGATGTCAAGTCACTCACCGCTCAATATAATCACAGATTGTAAGAGAAGTTCTTGGCATTAATAACAGCTCAGCAGGCATTATTTGCTTCATATACTACAAGGTAATCTTGAATAGTGCTTAGGTAGCAATGTGCTATTGCTCTCAGATTAACGTAGATGCTGCTTTAAAAAGAAAATAAAAATGGCTGGCTATTCAAATGACTTTTTTTTGCTACTGATATTTAATTAAAACTGATGTAGTTTGCTCATGACATGAACTTGATGTGGCACTATGTAAGATGCACAGGGATCATATAACACCCCTCAATGTTTTGCTTATGAGGGAACATAACAATAAAAAGAATGCTCCATATATTCTTTTTCAATAATTTATTGCACATTGAGACCTAAAATAACAAGGAAAGAGAAAACTGAAGAGCCAGAACATCAGCTAGTGAAAATTGGCTGCATGGGCTTGATCACAGCTATGAAGCTTGAAGATCAGCTTGAAATCTGTGAGGTTAAGAAACACAGGAAGAGAAAATCCAGCAAATGAAATGTGCTATATAAAAGCTGTAAATAGTAAACTGAGAGTCCTTCTCTATTTTAATGCACAGCACATAGAATGAGTCCTTCCCCTTTGCTTTCCCCTTACTATGTTGATCTTATCACATTTATTATAGCAAATTCAATAATTAAACATTCAGACATTGATAGTAGCACAAGAGAGCTGGACCAGTATGCGTGCTATGTATGTGCCTTATTGGAAGGGAGGGAGGATTATCAGTGAGTTTATTGAAGCAAGTCCTGCTTCCCTCCTGGCATGTGTGTACCCATTTTCTTTCAGTGGGATTGGATGGTTTCCAAAGGGATTCTTTCCTAACTGTTAGGAGAAAAGCAATTTCAGGATATGACAGAGGCAATAAACACACATGTTTCTAGGTCCTGAGTGAGGACATAGGATAGATCAGGCTCCCAGCCCTTGACAGACATTTAGCGGCTCCAGAAGATTTTCTAGAAATATGAATACACTCAGTGGGATTTTCTGAAGCATGCCAGGTACCAAAATGTATGCCTAAAGCTGTGCAACTTCTGTTGAAAATCATAGTACCTCGCCTAGCCTGGGCCCCTGAGATCTGTAGAAGATGAGAGCTTCTTTCTCCAGCAGTTGACTCCTCTATTGGATGTGACAAGGAATGTATAGGTTTCCTAACCAGTGCCAGCCTGTGTTTTTTCTCAGGAAATACTTTTGCTTTGTCCTCCTTAACTATTCTCACAAGCCTGCCCACGTAGTTCCTGCGCCTGTGGATTGCGCCAGTGCAGTTGTGGTTAGATGGTCTGTCCTCCCGTGCTCCTTGCCTGAAAAGTTGTTTCCAAGGTCAGTTCTTTGCTAGACTTTTCACTCCATTTCCCTGATACCTGGATCATGAGTACCCTGGCCTGTTAATTACAGACAACCATAAATTAGCAAGACTCTGGCCAGTGGGTTTCTATTTAATGAAGTTAAAGTTATTTAAAGAATATATGTAAAGGTCTTGCCTGTATTCTTTGACTTGAATCATTCTGTTGTCCATTTCTACCAAAATCTCTCTTGGATCTATGCTCCAAATTTTTAATTCTACAGCTTATTAACTGTATTGTCTTTTCATTGACCTCCTTACGTTATCTGTACAACATGTTCTATGTAGTCCTGCTCATGGCCGGTGCCTCCTATGTATAAATGTGACCAAATTACAGTGAATTTAACTCGTTCTTGACATTTTCAGTTACCAAATCATTCGGTATTTTGTTTTGCCCTTGGTGAAGCTCTGTGCTAGTGTTTAAAACTAGATAACTATCCAACATGGGTAATTTACTCCATTTGAGTTAGCAAAAAAATAATGTAATGCTTTTAGTATTTATAGGAACATTGCTTAATATACATATACTGTTAGTCTGTGTTTGTAAAGCAGAACATAAAGTCTTATTTTCTCTTCATTTTCCTGTGAATTGCCAAAGCTATTTTGCTTCCCAAATTACTTTAATTCTTTCCCAGAAAGCTTGTAAAATGATATGGATGACTATTATTCATCTACATTCTTTACTTTCACTCTGGCTTGTATTGTGGTTAGAACGATTTAATCTACTGTTCTTGGTGAAAATATTCCTGAAAATACTTCCATTACTAAATCTTTTATTTAATCTCATTTCATACTTCATTGTAGCCAGGTTATATCACCTCTGCAGTGTGATATCTAACAGAATTGTCATTTTTTTAGGTAAAGTAATGCAGTGAAGAAATATAAAATGCAGAACACAGGACAATATAAAAAACTCTTCTTACTCCACTGCACAGATATATTCTTTGTTTTACAGGTATCCATTTTCCTATAATACCTGCCTTTGCTCTAAAGAGAAGAAATATATTTTTTTCTTCATGTAAAGTTGGATAACTATAGTTTAATTGAAATCTTTAATTAAAAATTTAAAAAATAAATATTTAATTAATCTAAAAGGCTATCATTATTATCATTGCTTTAAACAAAAAAAATACAAACAAAAATATAGTTATTTAATACTTAATTAATATTTTTATTTTTTATCAGCTTGCTATATACATTCTAGCTCAGAGGAGACATAAGCTACATACAGTAACTGGAAAAAAAAAAAGGAAAATAAATGTTAAAAAATAAATTTGTGACTAAAATTTGTTATTGTCTGAAAGTCTAGGAATGTCAAGATGTCCCAGCAAGCATTAATCCTTTTATTTGCTACAAGCACTTAGTAATCCTAAAATAGAACAATCTGAAAAAAAGTTCTGCTGAAAGAAGAAAGAGGAATTTCTTTTGTGCAGTGTTGAGTGATGTCTTTGTTGGGTCCTGCAGGTTTGCTTACGATTAATGGAAAGGGACATGGAGAGATAAGTGAATCTCTCCTTCCTTCGATAGATGACATTCAACTACCTTTAAGAGCTAAGCCTTTTTGTCTTCTCCCAGAGCAGAATATAGTTCATGAATACTGCTGTTGGGAATGCTTTTATCCTAACGCTTTTTTTCCAAAGTAAAGGTATCTTTTGCTGAAATGCGCTTATTGGAAATATACTTGGTTTTTAATGAACTTTTTTATTTCTCATTGCATCCTCAACATTTTATTAATTTTTCAACTTTTTGTTTCAAATTTACTATTTTGATTTGATTTAAAATTATTTAATTATGTGGACTTTTACTGCTGATTGACTCTAGGAGTGAGTCAATTATTTTATTTTGTTTTATTTTGGTTCTTTTTCATGTCCCTAAAATCTGATTTCTGATAAATTGTTTCAGTATTAAGCAGTAACCTCCTCTATTGATTTTAAAATAAAATCACAACTACTTTTTACATTATAAGGCTATTATAAGGCTATGTCAATAGCAGCAGTGCATATTAGTAACACTTACTCGCTGCACTGTATTTTAATCACATACTATATATATATAATTATATATATATATACCAAGTGATAGCTACAGATATAATGAAATGAACCACCTGTATCCCCAAAACCCAGAAATAAAAATAATTACATTCTAAATGAAAATATTTCTGAAACTTTTTTAGGATTCACAAGGGAAATATGGAAATATTTCTGTGTTCCGTACTTTTAAAAAAATCTGAATTTGAGATTTTTCACACTCGGTCATTGAGAATCCAAGATTTATTTACTTCAATTTGTGGGTTCATCTGTGCAGTCCAAATGAGGAGAGATCAGATTGTGCCTTCTTTTTGTGTAGTGGTCTACGTAATAAAGGCAAATGCTGGAAAATAACCACAAAGGGAGCCCTAGAAGATATTTTATGATGTAAACCATAAAGACTAACTGGAATTTAAGCACTTTATCATGAATTTGGTAACGGCAAATTTCTCATTGATTTAAATGGCTTAGCCCTTCTTTAATTTTTAAAGATATACTTTTCTAGTTTTTCCTTGCCACAGTAAAATTAATACAAAAAGTGTGTGCAACCAGGGCTTCTCTTCACAGACATGTATTCTGGGGGAGTGAAACTAGTGGCCTAAATTTGAGAAAGTCAATATTTCATTATGAATCTTCTCAGCCAACTTTTCCCTTAGAAATAACCTGTTACCATATACGGCTCTTTATCTTACTTTGAAGTGTATTTCTTGGCTTGTACGCAGTGATATGAGTTTCAGGTTATCTTTCCTCAAACGTTAATACAATTTTTATACCATTTTTTGGCACTTTTAGTGTCCTCAAGATTTGTTGTAACTGCTTCCAGCAGGTGAGATTTGTTGATCCCTAGAGGCAGACACACATAATCAAGGTGTTTTCCTGGATTTCACTTCATATTTTCAGAAGCGGATTTGATGTCTAAAGAAAGTGTCTATCTCAATTTAAAATTTCTGGTAAAATATGCACTTGTTCACACATTAGTACATCACCTTTAACACATTTATTTGCTAACACAAACATTTTCCACTGCAGCAGATATAGTCAGTAAATTATTGTGATGGCATATTAATTGCAAATAGAAAAGACTAGTATTGCTTTTTTATAAGCTCAAAAATTGGTTTGTTTCTATTACTGACTTCATAACCTTTCTATGAGCTTAAATTTCAAATATGTTTGAATTTAAGCTTCAAAACCTCAAAATATTTTCTCCCAGAGAATAAGAAATTCAAGTAAAGAAGATATAAGTCAGGTTATATAAAATGTTACTTCTTTCGAGAGAATCAGGGAATTATTTTACAATAAATATTTTATTGAAATCTAAACACAAATATGTACATAGCACAGTGTTAGTCATACACCATTGCAAGAAGATAAGCCATAGCACCAATAAACAATACTCAAGATTTTCTAATCACCCTATATACCATTAATTAAGGAAAGACTACCTGAAATCATTCAATGTACTGAATTACAGAATGGGCCAGATTAGAGAAAGAAAAGCAGAAAACTAGCAGAAAAGAGAAAGAAAAGGAAGCATTTTCTCCAAATTCTCACACCACTCAGCTGCAAGTAAATGGAGAAAAGAACAGAGGGACAATTATTAAAAACAAAACTAAACTAAAACCGAAAAAAGCTAAAAACACGTATCCAAAGAAATTAGAAGACAATTCACAGATTTTTACTAGAAGGGTAACATATATGTACACACTTGTTTATCAGATTCATGGAGAAGCAGCATCCTCAGCCCGCCTTGACTTTTGGGAGGAGTAATTTATGCAATGTGTGGGAAGGCTCAGTTCTCCCCCATCTCAGAGGCAGTTGCATAGGCTTTTTTGCTGCACTTGCCACCTTTTTGGTGCAGAGGGGACAGCTGCATGTCCAGGGGTTTTGATAGGTCATGGACCCAATTTGGCATTCTCCTCTTCTCCTTCTCCTTTGGCCTTCTCCAATCTCTCTATTGAGAAACGTAGTATGTAATAGGTAGGGGGGTGACATTGCTTTTTCAATAGGGTAGTGACACCTCTGTTTCTCTTTCCCACTTTAGAGCTACAGAAGAAGCAAAAGGGAGAAGGGATAACGAGGGAAGTCTTGTCACTTCTGTGAGGTTTGGTTCAATACACGTAGAGTGACAAAACTAGCCAGAAATTCCTCTACCAAATGTTTTTCCATTGAGGAATAATAATTTACAAGATCTGTAACAAACATTGTGGGTCTTTTTTAGGTGACACTCTGCCATAACCCTGACATACTGCATTCATACCTCTTCACCCACCTCATCACTGCTCCGCTGGCAGATCTGCTTTGTACCTCTGAGTGCCTTGCTCTCCAGCAGTTCTCTGGCATGCATTTAATATGGATCTTGGCACCTGAAAGCCCATGTCATCTAGTGTCTGGAAAATACCACCAAGGGAAGTTGTTCATCCCAGGACTTCTATGATATATCTATTCTAGTTAAATAAACAATGTCAGAGGATGGGTTCAAGTGCTGTCCCACAGTTCTCCATATTATTAACTGCACTCCCTGGATCAGGTTTGGTCTGTGAAACTCCCAGATGTTGCTTGAATCTGGTTTAGGGATGACACAGTGATCAGTGGGGTTATCCTGTTTGCAGGGGAAAAGGTTTTAGGCACATGAAGACAAGGCACACCATGGTTTGGTGAGGGCCATATCATTCACCAGTACAGATATACCCTTAAGGTCCACAGTGCCAGGGCACCCAGAGGAGGAATGCCTAATTTTCTAATCATCTTAATACTTTTTCTCTTTTAAATAAACATTTTCCTAATTAAATATAATTGGCTCTCCCCATAAATCACTCTTAGGCGAGGCATGCACCACATTCACGGGACATAGCTGTAGCACCTGCAGACATACCAGAGCTTGCTTTTAGCTAGCAAGCTAAAGTACTGAATATCCATGTACACCTGAGGACCTCATATATACACAATGGTTTGAATCAGAGCAGCCAGAATCTGAGCTAGCTTGATGAAAATTAGTAATCACATTTCTAATTATAAATATGACATATCTTGAGAATACAAAAGAGTAAAATTGATGTCAAATTATTAAATAGGATTATTTTCAAATTTCACCTGAGAAAAACGCTCAGCTTGTAAAGAGATGTCGTAGAGCATAACTTAAAGGTATACACTAAAGGGCTCAGAACAGAGCATGAAATTCATGAGGTCTAGTCTTGCCTTCGATATAAATTTCCTCTGATATTGGTTAATTCACTCACTCTGTCTGGCTTACTTTCACAAGAATGAAAACTGCTACAGGATACTGAGAACAGGGTTTATTGTAATATTGTCATATGTATTTATGAAAACTAATTAGTTATAACTTTTACTTTCATAAGTGATTTTCAAACATCATTACTACTACTACTAAAAATTGCAATTAGTTTGTGCCTGGAATATTTGCATTTTCTTTTCCCCAAACAATTCTCCCTTTAGCATGAAATAACTAATATTAGTGTTGTGAGGAAATGAATGAAAATTGAAGTTTATTTATTTAGGCAGTCATTTGAAAACACATGCTATTAATGCCAATTAACATATGCTAAAGGTCAATTACAATAATAACAACAATTAAAATAATTCTAATACAAGAACACTACTTTTTTTTTAGGTTTTGTGTTGCAAACATAGACTGAAAACTTCAGCATTTCAGAAACATCAGAATCAATACTCCCTGGAAATACATCAACTTATTTTGGAGAAATCTCCTTAATTAAATGGCACTAGTCACAGATAGACTGCTGTAAGTACAGCAAATAACTTTACTTGTGATAAACTTCAGATCATTAATATTTTCACAAAGTTTTTTTGATTATTTAATCTTAGTATCTCATCTGCTACTTTCCTCTGATTTCAACATAGAAAGATAACATTTCTCTTTTCTTATGCTTTACTTTAAAGCTTTAGCCTCTTTGAATGCTTTAATTTCTGAATATGGCTAATATTCTGTTTCATTTTTATCTTCAGTCTATTTGACTGTGTGAGTTATCTCTGAAGGTAAACACTGCTTGCAGCATGCGGTGAATCTCAAGGCTGAAGGGACATATTCAGCTCTCAAGTAGGCAGAGTCAACCTCAGGTGGAATTAAACTGTGTACACACTTGCTTTGGGACTAAGCTTTTAGCTCTTCAGATGACCAGCTTAGAGGACTAGCATGATTAACCACAAGCTGAAGGCATGAGGTGGACACATGAATTTCCTGCCTGTACCTGAATACTGCTATGGTCTGAGGAGCTGGCATATGTTCTGCACCCTCTCTCTAATCTCCAGTACTGAACATACATCTCCATAAGTAATGTATCTGGACAGAGTGTTTGTCACCTGTCACATCCATGCCTGGATTTTGTCTTGTTGATTTTTCTACTCTTTCATGAACAGACACTTTTGACTTGAATTGACTTGAGGTGGAGTTGCTGTTAATTGACTCATCTGTTTTTAAGTCAAAATTAGACAAAATTTACCAAGTATTAACTTCTCTTCACATGCTGAAATTGCTCACTACTTATTCCTACACAAAGATTATTATTACAAAATATTTCCTTACTATTCACATAAATCAATAAATAATCCCCAAGTCTTTTAATATAAGCCTCTGCATCAGCTCATAATCACAGATATGCTTCATAAATGTCATTGAAGTTTAAAAGAAAATAAAAGCATTTGCAGGATGAGAATAATTCCTCTGTAGTAAATACATATTTTTACTTTTACTTATGACTGGAAAACTTTAGAAGAGAAAGATATTTTATCTGGAAATTTTATCCTATTTTCTAAGGCTTTTTTCAACTGATTTATTTCATATCAACCATGGATTAACTCTCTTTCACCACTTTCTGAGACACAGAGTCTTTTCATAACCTTATCTTTCTTTTAATCAAACGATTTTTGATTTTAATTCCCTCCATTCTTACTTTTGCTTTTTGATTAGCCCCTTGGTTGATGCAACATAAACATAAGGCCAGTGAAGAGCTTTGCATTTCATAAGGATGAATATAGGAGACATGCCGAGATACTTAAAATCTCTGTTTCCTCAGTTGCTTTTCTTTTCTTTCACTTCTTCCCAGCATTCATCCTCTCCAAGGCATATTCTGCTGCTGTGTTTATTTATATTGTATGAAATATCCAGTGAGATCTCAACAAATCTGGCACACTCCGTGAAGCCATCTGGAGTCTTTGCATCTTGCCTGTTTCAAGTTTCACGTGGGTCAAAGGAGACCAATAATGCCTTGCCTGGTTTTGACTCTTAAAACATTGAAGTTTGAAGATGGCAATCCGCCCAGAAGAAGATACAAGATCTGTTGTGATCCTACACCATGGAAATTAAAAACAAATGGGGAGAGGGTTGTATGAATGCCTCTGGAGCACTTATTTGACATTTTCTGAACCTTTCATAAGGACTTGGCTTAATTGTGCAAGATTCGTATTTTTATGACCTTTACTAAGCTCTTCAAATATGCCAGGTTTCCCTGTCAATGAAGATGAGGATTTTCTATGAAAATTGGGGAAATTTCATTGGGAATTACTGTCTTTAGTTTTGAGAATTATATGCACATGGAATTTTATTTTCACTTTGTAAAAAATGAAAAGATTCCAAAGAAGGTCAAAGAAAATTAGATGAGTTGTCTAAAAATCCCTAAAAGGTTGAAATCCCTTGGGTGGTTTTCCTCAGGGAAGAAATAAGTAATAGGAGACATTAGAAATACATAAATATAGGTGTCTCTTGTTATTAAATATACAGTAGAAATTGTTTCTGAAACTGAAAAACATTCACCTGAAATTGATAAAAAGAGGTATGTGTGTGTATACGTACATATATACACAAATATCATTATTATGTAATTACTCCTCTCCTCCTCCTCCTCCTCCTACTAATATAACAGAACTGCTATCCTGGTGAGACTAATTCTGTCACCAAGAATGACTAATAATAATGCTTTCGAAAGCCTTAAGAAGATAAGTGTTTCACAATAGTTTCCTGTTAAATTTTTCTGGACTGACTGGCATTTCTAAGAGAATGATACAAATTCCTGAGCTGCACATATTTCATAGCTCTTGGTGGCTTTTCTTCAATTAATTTTTTTAATTGTTTCTGAACTCATGTAAATTTATTGTGAAGAACACCCTGTTATAGTGAGTTCCTTCATTTATTTGTGTTTTATATGAAAAAGTTTATGTTTTTCAGATTTGACATCTGATAATTTCATTTGCTGCCTCCTATTTCTTAAATCACATGAAAAGCAAAACAAGTCCTTTTCATCTTTTTCTCGGACATTTTTGAGTTTATAGGTTTTTATCATATCTAAACTTAATTATTTTCCAGGTTGAAAAATGCTCATCATTTCAATCATTACTCACATGGAAGGGAAGCTCTTCTATGTTTGATCATCCTTGCTGCCTTTCTCTATATTTTTTTCAAGTTTTATGGTATCCTTTTTTTTGATCTGCGGACCAGAAATGAACACAATATTCATGTTCCAGGAACACTGTGTGTTCTACAGTGCCGCAAGATTGTTTTCTACTTAGTTCTTCATTCCTTTCCTAATAAATCCTAATACTCAATTTGCTTGTTTGACTGCTCCTGAACATTAGGAAGATTATTCTATTTTCATAGAATAATGTATTATAACTCTGAGATCTCTTTTCGGTGCAGCATAAGCTAGTTCAGAGTCCTTCACTGTACATACAAAGTTAGAATTGCTCTTCTCCTTATTTTTCCCCATGGGTATCACTGACAATAATACTGTTCAGCCTGTGAATCTAATCACCATAAAATATCATTAAGACTAATTGAACATTTATATAGATAATCACAAAGTTTACCATGTTATATTAGAAAGGGAAATAGATAAACTCTCATACTTTTGAGTAGCGTTGTTTGTAATAAAGCAATTAAGCTTTGTAGAACATTTTGATTTTTTTTATTTCTTTTGCCATTTTAGTTAGGAATAAAACTCAATCATTTCTAAGTCTTCTGTAAAAATAAGAAAGAATGCTGGAATATCTGGCTATGAAACACTTCAGCAAGTTGTCACACAGCTACTCAGACGCACTGTCAAGCATCTCTTTGAGTAAGTGGATGGAAAACCAGACAAAATTTGAAGCCATTCTGTAAGGAAATGTTCATTAAAATGTTGCATAATATCCAGGGGATGTAATAAAAATTGAACTGTTTCCATTAAATGTTCACATTTTTACCCATTGCTATATTTTTCTGATTAGCGTTATTTGAAGTTAAGTGTTTGTCATAACTAACTCGATTATTCAGTAGTTGCTCGTTATGGAGTATTTACTGTTTTTTTGTAACGTCCCTGGTATTACTCATATCAGAGATGAGACACCGAATAAGAAAATGTTATGTACATATTATTGCTGTAGAAATTCCTGTGTTACAATTATAACATAGACAAGATCAGAATCTTTAATAAGAATGGAAAAGCCATGTAAAGTATGGTTTACAGCATGTTTTGAAGATAAGACAAAGAAGATACTTTGCCTCAATGTTCTTTCTTTGGTAAGTTGCTTCACTGTTGGGTACCATTGACTAAAACACTTTATCCATCGTTGTCATGAAATGAAGCAAAGGTTTTTATTATCTTAAAATAATAAACAGCATGATTATTTAAATACTATATGAGATACTACCTTGAATTATTTGAATGAATTGAAGTATCAGTAATCTAAGCATGCAGAATATGATGCACTGAAATAAATGACCCAATTAACTTATCTTGAACAATGAAAATGATGTCTTTCATATTTAGGAGAAGATACCTATTACCTTTGATGTTGCAAGCAAGCTGTTCTAATCTTGGGGGATACAATTGCAGAGAAAGATAAAAATGATATACAAATGTGACGCGCCACTAGAGGGGCGTCCGGGATTCTTTCGTATTCTGGGATTAGTTGCACTGAACTCGAGAGATCATTCTTTGTCAGATGTAAGAATTTATTAGACCTAAGCGGTTCTACACATATGACGGACACTGGACAACACTAAACCATTAACAGCAGACAATCTACAACTATAACAAAGCTAAGAAGTACAGGAAAGAATCAAAAACACACACATATCAGAGCTCTATGGTTAAGCCACAGAAGCACAGTACAATGACTGCTCTCGGATGCACGGTATAATGACCGCTCTCGCCCTTTCCTTGTCCTTATGGGCCACCCCTCCGGTATAGTTTTCCCCAGATTGTTCTCACCACGCTCGAGCTGCGCCAAGAGGATTCAGGTTCTCTCTGGCAGTTGGCATCAGGGGCGTCCCCGCTGACGGGTGGGTTGTCGGGTCCGCAGGCCAGCTGACGGTGAGTCCGAGTCCACCCAGAGGTATGTGGCTTACTCTCTTTTATCCTTCCCGGGCTTAGCTCATTAATCAGTGCCAGACCATAGCTGGACAATGGAACAGATGGTCTTAGCTGATAACAGTATGGATGCCGGCAGGATGGTCAACAGGATGCTTATCAGTACATTCAGCAGCTATCAGTGCGCATGTTTAACAGTTGCATGTTCAACAGCTATCAGTGTGCACAGTCAGCAGCTATCAGTGCGCACATTCAACAGTTATCAGTACGAAATTCCAAGGTATCTAGATGCTTACAGTGTGAGTCTGCGGTGTCACTTCTCCTTTGCTGACTAGGTTTGCTCTGCACTCGTGCTCTGCACTCATGAGGCTACGGCAACCCCACAGTGTGGTGGCTCTGGTCGTGGTGCACCCGGGGTTCCTAAACTCTTGGGGAGTACCCCAGAGCAAACCCCTCTTCTATGGGCTGCACCATCCTGAGTCCCACGCTTGCCTGTGTGGCGCCTGTCAACAAACTACTTTTAGGTAGCAAAGTTCTGGGATGCAGAAATGCTCTTTTCATGTTTTTTGCAACAGTGTAAGTATTGACTGACTTCAAAGAATTTACTGTGAAATACATAGGTTTAAAGTAAAAACAAAGGATTCTAAACATAATAGGCAGCTCACACATACTATACCTATAAAAACATTAATCAGATAGTGCATAGTAATCAGATATTCCTTTCAATGCAGAAACTAATTGTCTTTCTCATCGTCCCTTGAAAAGTAAAGTTTTTTTCTGGATCATTCTTTCAGGGACTTATTCCAAACACAAAAATAAAAGTGACAGAACACAAAATCTATTTCTTTTATCAACAAAGTAGGAGACCTCTTTTTCATATATAAGAAGGGATACACTCTTTCCTATAAGCTCCTTATAAATAAAGTAAGGCCCCTCCTTATAAACTGATTATAAGTCTCTGATAGATAGCCTCTAGGCCTTTTCTAACCATTCTACTTTGCTATCTTCACCTAAGTCCAGTTAAGTCTAGATCATGTATTCCAGCTGGAATACACTTTCTGGCAGCAGGAATTCTTGTTAAACGCATCAAGTTAGAAGCTCTACTGTAGGTCAAGAGACTCCAGGCAGCTAAAGTCTCCTTAAACTGCCTTCAGTGATGGGCAAGCTTTAGCACTAGTTTTAAAAGTAATAATAATTAAATGTATATAGTTCAAAGTATGGACTGATGAAAAACTGATTATGCCAGGGTAGCTTGACTTTTTTATTTAATAAGCTAAATAACTTTTGAGGTGAATTAAATGAAGTAAATCTCATTGATTTGTACATCAGAAATGTAATTCATAAAATGCCACATAAAGGGTGGTAGTTACTTTGAAGTTCAGATACTTAACTTTACGTGCACACATGCACAGTGGAATTCAAATGCTTTTCTGGATGTCCTAGAACATCCAAGACATTCATTTGGGACTGGTCCATATAGTATAGGACCTATGGCAGACCTACACTTCCTCGAAGTGCCAGTTGAAGAGTTGGTGGAAAGTCTCAAGGTATCATTAGTCACCTGTGTTTAGATAATCAAATCTCATTCTCCTTGTCCACTTTAAGGTGAATAAACTTAACCTCTACTAGTGGTTCCTGTTAGACCTCCATTTACTATAGTGGGAGCTTAGACATCTAGCTCAGATATAGGCACCTTATGCTGACACTTAAGGTCAGATATCTTAATCTGAAACTTTGCCTCACTTGATAACGGCACTGGGGAAATTTTTACCAAAACTGCAGGACACAGGGCTTAGGACAACAGTTTATAGGGGAATAAGGATCTAGTTCAAGTAAGACAGGGAAAGGAAAGAAAAATCAATTGGTTTACTTTACAAAGAAAAGTATACTGGACCAAATTTTACTTAAGAATTTTAGTAATGACCTTAAAACATTTGCTAATGAAAATAGATGTTAACATAAAGCTGGAAGACATCAATAATGGCAAGAAAGTTCAGGAATTCTGTAGGGAATTTTAGATGATGAAGGACTGAAGTATTAGCAAGAGGATGAAAGTAAATAGTTTAAAATAGCTGCTTAGGCAATTACGGTGTAACAAGCATAATTTCTGGTGTTGGCTGGGAACACATCATATGGAAAAGATGAAGCACAAGAAGGACTAAGATGGCTGACTGAGGACAGAATGATTATGAACTACTAACAGGATGTGGAAATGAAAAAAGCAAAGATTCTTTACTGCATTAGAAAAAATATTTCTAATAGAAATGAGAAAGTATAAATATCATTGTACTAGGCATCAGGCACATGCCTTCAACAATATAAAGTCAAACACTGATCCCTCATGTTTAAGTAAAATGAATGCAGACTTGAAGGCTGCCAATAAGCATTACTTGGACGGTCAAGAAAATTAGAAATAGATATATACTCAGCTTAGTGAAGCCTAAAAAGTCAGCAGTTACAGGAAAATGTATCTTCTTTATAAATACATTAAAAGAATAAACAGTAGGAAGTAAGAAAAATGGTTTAATTAAGTTTATAATTTTAGTAGGAAAAACATAGGTATAAAATTTCCATGACTAAAATGTTAGCTGGTAGTTAGAAACAGGTTTCTAGTCATCAGAGGAATATAGTTGTAGAACAGACTTCAAACAGGATTGGTGGACTCTCTCCAATCCTAACAAAGATTTTTTCTGCATCATTCCAGTCCTGCAGTCTGGGTCCCTCCATACGGAATGTCCTGTGGTTTTAGATTCTGCATAAACTTTCTAACTCAGAAGAACAGAAAGAAAAATGTTTATAAAAATGTTTTGCCTGCTGTAGGATGTATTTGAAAATATATAAAATAATGTAAATATAATAAAAATATAAATATAATAATTACAGAATAATGAGAAAAAAAAAAAGAAATCCTAGACTGGTATTTATCCATTGACAAATGCAATGGAAGGATGAGAATGCTGAAGACATAAAATCCTCCTGCACTCAAACGACTTCTAAAACATGAAGCTTATTTACTGAAGGTTCCATAGACAACATCATTTCATGACTAACGGAAAAATTAAAAGCCCTTTTTCTTCTTATTCTACTCACAAGTTTCATATAGAAACAAAGAATTTTGTTCCCTTCAGTATCTTTTTATTTTCTGGGGTTTAGCACAGATATAATAAATTAATAACTAAAACAATTCCACATTTAGTAGCAGAAAGCGCTACTTAAACCTAATAACGTGATCTCCTCAGCAGTTTGATGTCCTTCAAGTCAGTTGTGTTTCAGCACCCTACCACTGTGCCTCTGACTCAAAGAAGGAAGATATTTTAGCCCAACAGTCCGGTTAAACTTCTGGGAAATTTTCACATAGTCATGGCAAACCAACTCCTTAGGGCTCTCCTGGCCTCTTTGACAAAATTGTTCCATTATCATCTCCACTAATTCCTTCCCTAAACTATACTTCTGCTTTCAGTCAGCAAAATCAGAAATCCTATGTCCTCTTTGTCACTGATTAAGACAATCTGAGTTTGATAACATAAATATAAAATAGAATCTATTCTTCAGAAAAAAACAAAAAAAAAACCTGTTAAGGCACCACCGTCTTTCTCTTTGTTCTCTCCTCTCTTATCCAGAAAAAAAGGACTTGTTTGTTTAAATCCTCACCGACTCATTTCCTTGTTCACTTAAATTCTGACTCATTTTCTTGACTTACTTTGTTACAGGTAAGTAAACAACTCACTCATAAGCCCTTAAGTGCCTACTGAGAGGGACAAGACCAGCAGCAGCAGCAATCACCACCAAATACTGACACTGCACATATCAAAAAATAAATTCAGACAGTATCTTTCACTAATAAAGTTTCACCTGAAGAGCTGATTCCAGTTTTAGATACTGAACTGATCCTAGCAGTGTTCCCTTTTTTGTGTAGAAAAAGGAGCACTCACCCAACTGGACTCTTTCCAAATGGAATTGATTTTTTAAACACAGTGCCCCTGCTAGAAAATATATGCATGTATAAAGTAGATGACCAAACTGCCTGTCCCATTTAGTAAACTCTTCTAACATCACAGACTTTTATCCTGACTTGTCTGAAGACTACAGTTAGGTAGGAACTGAAAAATGTGTAATAGTCTATATCAGTTCTTTTAGAAATAGAGGAGAAAAAATCTTCAAGCACGACATTGTTTTGCAAAGATAACAAAAAAACAGAAGTGGTAAACCTGGTCTTCATTTTATTTGTGCATTACATAACTTACAAAACAATTAGGAAGAGTTAGACAAGGTAACTGACCTTTTATGTAGTTTTAAATAAGCGTTATAGATAAAAATAGGAAGAAGAATTTCAGAATATGCCTGGCTATTTCTGAATAGGAATCCTCTATATTCTTTTGCTGAGTAGAAAAAAAAAATGAAAAATACAAAGTTCTGTCAACTAATAAAGACAAATTAAGACCCCCTTCAAACAGACTACATTTTCCTAAGTCACTGATATTGCACACATCACATTGTGGTTGCAAGGCCTGTGGCATAGAACTAGTTTCTTGCTACATGATTTGAAGTACCAATGCTAATCTTTTACTAGGGATCCTGTAAAGCTTTAAAAAACGGAAGTGTTTTGAAAATAGTCCTGTAATATTGAAGAAAAACATATTTTTAATAAGTTTTTAAGGAAATGAGTTTCCAGGAAACAGATAAATTCAATAGGGAAATATTTGATTACAAAGTCATAGCCTATATATAGTGTAAAGTGAAACTTCACAAAACATGTCATATGGGAATATACAACCAGCCTGATGAGAGCATATGAGGCATGAGGCACAGACGTCCCCAAAATGAGATAAGCTCCATTAACCCATCCCACTGCATTTCCTAACATTTCATCAGAACATTAGATGTTTCTTGCTATGGTACCTGACTTCCTACTTTTAATTCGCCTTTATCCAGCTTCTCTCAGTGGGTCTGCTTCCCCTTTCACTAGTCTTATCCAACCACACTGCCTCAAAGACAATCTGCCAAATTTCCTATTTTCTGCATAATTCTAAACAGTATCTTTCACTTAAGCTTCTTTTTTCCTTGCTGTATTCCACTCTAACAGCTCCAAGGACACCGGATCCAGCTAAGCTGCCGCTTTCAAATCCTATCCTTCGAGCATTCTGCTAACTACCTGGCAATATTCTGCTATATTTCAGGAAGAAACAAAATATAGGAGGATATATGTCAATATACTCAGAATTCCTTCTTTCCAAGAAAGTCAAAACATAGTTGGCTACAAGATGCATCACTGTTTCCCAAATTCCTTCATTAGTTAGGAATGATTTTCAGGGAGGAGACAGAAAGATGCAGGACAATGTCCTGCTCCCCCTTAATAGTGAGATTAGAAGCACATACTTGGATCTTAGGATCTAAGTGTATCTGGGAATATATGGTGCTGATGTCAGAAAATGTAATTTCTGTTTCCTTATATTGAATTCTATGTTATCTATCTTATCCTTTCTGCCTTTCTTCCATGTGTATGTATGAAGTGTGTGTCAACTAAGCTATATTTCTATAGATTGTTTCTAACTTATCAGAATGATGCAGAATCCACATGGCAATGTAGGCTATTTTATAATATTTTCTACTTATTGATCCAGTGACAGCTTGAGAGGGTTGCTGAAAGAAAAAATGGAATGCTGACAAGCCCTGTTTGAGAACTCTCTTGGAGCCAGTTATACTGTTACTTTAATCTCAAGAATGTATTGAAAACGTTTACTTCTGTAAAAAACATTTTCGCAGAGAAATCTAAGAAGATGCACTGCAATTCTGCAGCATAGAGACATGTGCAATGAATAAATGTTTCAGCTACTTTTTTCTACACTATCATGCATATTTATTAATTTGTAAATTCAGTTTTAGCAGTAGGAGCAGGTGTTATGCTAACAAATAAGAAAACTGAAGGCTTATTACTATTCAGCAAACACGTGTTACACAAGCCTACTCAGCTTACTCAAGAAAAAGTTCTGAAAGAGCTTACCCTGGAAAAAGAAATGGCTTACTTATACCGTGTAGAAGTTTGCCCTTAAAGTTTCTTTGTAGCTGTTACAATCTATTAAAATTATCAGTATCAATGTATCCTCTGGAGTTAATATATTTTTCCAAAAGTGATCCAGAAATGACTGAATAATTTTGAAGCAATAATATAATAATGAAAAGTTCTATACCATGATATCAGTCTACTAAATAAGCTTTAGTCAATTGGAAATGCATGTGGGAAGCACATAGTGTATAGACACTGAACTTCTGACACAAATACAGTGCATCTTACCCTCCAATAGTTGTCTAAAGCTAGGTACAAAAATCCCACCCCTTGTGCTACAGGGTACACAATACAGACTCCAGAGCTTGGATACGTTTAGCTACAAAAACTTCTGAAATTGCCATATCTACTTTCCAGGTAATATAATTATGATAAAGACTTTTTTAATTTTACTACAAAGTATTCCAGAATTTATAGAAATAGAAGAGATATATAGAAGGGACATAAAAGTGAGGCAAACAAACAAACAAAATTCTACATTCAGAAGAGTTTTAATTATAAAGGTATCTCAGTCAAAATAGATGTTGCCATATACCTGGTAAGACCTCATTTTCAGTTATTCTGCTGTATGGTACTTCCATGCTCATCACAGGCTAAAATGAGACTACATTCCTTTAAAAAGAGAACTGAGCATGAATAATTCAAGACCAAAGAAATCACTAATGTGAACTTGGTTTTGTCTTGGATATATGCAGCTTCTCACAAACTAAGTAAAAGGCTCACTTAGGCTCACTTAGGCCCTGTAGCTGAAGAAAAGAATGTATACACTTTAACATAGTATCCATTTTTAATCCATTTTTATACGACTATAAAATTTCTGAGAAAAGGAGCCTTTATCGTCTCTTACAAAATACTTAGGGGATATCCTTTTACTCTGTGAAATTTCACTCCTAAAGTTTCATAAAGATAGATCTGCTGCAGGAAATGATTAATAGTTTCTTTCCTTAAGAACAAATTTGGTTCCCGATGGTCAGCAAATTAATTTCACTGCCTTGTCAGTCTAATTATTAACCTGAAATAGAGAATATCCAATTATTTTGAATGCTTCAGTCCAAAACTACAATGAAAACATCTTGTATATAGATCATTTAATTACATGAAATTCTCATCGAAAGAATGCAGATCTTCAGTTGGTACAGAACATGAAAAATTAACAATGCAAGGGCAATTGCAGCATTATTTTTCTTTCTGTTAATAACAATATCATTAAATAGTAAATAGCAATTTAACATTATAGCTACAGGCCCACTCAGAAGGAATAGAAGTGTGGCACTAATAAATGTCTTGCTCTTGTTTGTTATTGAATTAAATTGTTGTGTGTGTAATTATGCCACAATGATTAGTCAAGATGGACATAATAAAGCATGGCTGTAGTGTTTAATATGAGAATGAATCTGGACAAGCAATATTCACTTTAATCTTGGTAAAGTCACTGCAAAAGCATATCAAAGCTTACCTGGCTTCAAGGAAATCAGCAACATTAACAAGCGTATCCAGAACAAAATAAAATTTCTGAGGTCTTCCTTCAGAGGAACTAAGAATATGTAAGGCTCCTTATGTAGATGCTCACGTTCCTTATTTGCTTAAAATATTTTAAATAGGAAGATTTTTTAATATAATATTTTCTGCAGTATAACTTGTGAGGCTTCTATTATTATTTAGGTTTAATCATTCTTTCAGTCATGAACACTGAAATGATCTCTGGAGGTTACTGTAAGTATATTCTTATGAGTCACTTTCACTGACTAGCTTTGAAGGCTAGATGACTAACCTGGATTCCTTGCACGAAAGTACAAATGCATAAAACATAAATGGGCTGATGCCTTATTTTTCTCTTGATGACACCAATGAGTCTTAGTGACCTGCACGTCCACAGTGCCTGTGCAAAGTCAATCCTAAAAAATGTCAGTAGCTGAAAGGAAAAACAGAAAGGGTTCTTTTTTATAGTCTCAATGAATACATATGTATTTCAAGTATATAGAGGTCACAGGGTACTCTAAGTTATTTTATTTGCCTACCCAATGCATAGAAGAACAGAGCAGCATGATCCTTTCCCAGATATAGTAAAGATGCATCAACTATGAAATATCATGTAATAAGTTTAGAAAATGGGTCTATCAGTTTCAGAAATACAGCTTTATTTGGTTTGTTAAAATCTTGTAAAAGGTATGTCTTTATGTATTACTTCACACTTCTGTTTAAAACAAATCATCCTAATCCCCTGTAATCTGAAGAAACTTACTCTGACATTTCTTTTGTCCTTCATGCAATACCAGGTATATGGCATCCTCTCATTCCTAGAGATATCATAGTACCACTATTAGTAGCAACGGGTCAAGTCTCAAAATCCATCTGGATTTCTCACACAGGGAAACATGAAAAGTGATATTTTTGCCTGAACAAAGGCTACGCAGAACTTGACAGCTGAGCACTGCAGTATTTGGCCCAGATCTCATAACTTTATTTTTCCATGCTAGAGAACAGGCAGGCCAGCAGCCAATGTCATACTTGCTGGAGCTCTACTGCACTCAGAAGATTTGCTCTATGAGTGATTTTAATCCAAAACAGGTCTTCATTAGAGATGGCTCTAGAGTGCTCAGAAAATATTTTGTGCCTCTGTGTACTAACAGAGTATATCACAGCCTATTTGTATGTATTCTTTACCCACCTGCCCCCTACTTCCTGACATCCAAATCAGCACTGAAGTGATAAAAACATCGTAAAGACCAACTTAAGCACACAAAGTTTCCTGTAAGTCCTTTCTCCCTCATTATCCTCAAGCAATTCATTTAGGTTGATGACAGAAGCATATCTACAACAGCAAATGGAAAAGATTCAAATGCCTCAGCGCAGTGAAAGGATCTTTTTCGTGGCTATTTCCCTGTTGCTTACGTAAATCTCTTACCTGGAAAAGACTACAAAAGCAATGGGACTGACATAGTTTGATATAGGATAATAAATGTAAAAATTGGTACTCCATGTTGCAAGCTGATAGGACAAACTTCAGCAGAAAAAGTAGTTATAGAAATGGTGAAAGAATCAAACATAAGGGAAAGGAAATGGAAAGAACTGGCTCTGACTGAAGTACTGAGCCCTTCTGGTAGAGCACTATCATTGCAGTAAGTGCCTGAGGATCTGAACAGCATACTATTATTCTGTGAATTGATTTGGAAGATTATGTTTCCCCTCCCTTGTTTTCCCCATTCAAAACTAACTTGTAAAACTGCCTCAAAGAATTTAATCACTTCTGGAGCTGACAAGTGAAGACAGATGTACTGCTTAGCGCCACAGCTGATTTTTACACCAATATGGTCCTAAATTTTTATTTAGAGAGGTGCTGGGATTGAATGTTTGTAAGGAAAAAAAGAAAGAACAAAATAATCAAAAAAATTAAAACAAATTACAATAGCTTTGGGCTGTAATTGTCAAGCAGTAATTTAAAGAACAATTTAAGAATACTAATAAGTAAGGAAGATACCCAATCTACACTGTTTTATGTTGCAGCTGTGCCAGTTACTCAATACTGTTAGAACAGTTAGTACTAGATGGAACACACACTTCAGTACTTGAGAATTTCTCTTATGTAACTAAGGCGTAGAAAGTGAAATAGTGTAGTATAGGCATAGATGTAAAATATAACACTCCTCCTCTGGTATCTTAGGAAGTCTCATAAAGTAATTTGTAGGAAAATACAGTATAATAGCAAGGGAATATTTTCATTACTAGATGTAGATGAACACAGTCTTTCGGCTGAGGAAAAAAAAAAGAGATAATCATGCTGTCCTGCTGTCCTGTTGCTGTTCTTCTTATTTGTTTGTTTGTTTGTTTAAACTACTGCAAATAGTTTAAACGTACTATTAGGTATCTGTATTAAAAGCTGAGTTGAGGGTCCTTTGATGACACCTTTAGCTTCATTGGAAAGTTTTAGGTCTGCTGCATGTGATTCAGCCTCTCTCTCGTCATTCACAAAATGACAGAGCATAATTATGGAAGAAGAAGGCAAACTATTTTTGTTACTCAAATTCATGCAAGGACTCAAAACAGAAAAAGTCTGCATTAATAAAAGCCTCCTGTCCATTTCTTTAATTGCATTATGTTCAAAAAGGCATTTGCTAATTGTAGGTCAAACAGAAATTAATATTATGACATGAAATGAGTGAACATCTTTAATTCTGTCTGTGGAGTAACAAAGTGCAAGTAAAATTGAATTGAGGTATAATTTATGCCATCTACTGCTAAAATCATCAGCTAATGGGTTGCAAACTTATCTTCCATACTTCTATTTAAATGAAGAATACAAGGGACTGTGGCATACTCTACTCAGTATTTAAATAATAACACAAAAATCATTTTTGTAGGATTTTATAAGTCCACACATGTACAGAGGGCCTCAGGGGCCAATGCTATGTGGTGAAATTCCATTAAAAATGGCACTTAGCATGGATATACTAAGGAATAAATTAAGAGCATTTGGGAGAGGCAAGGTAAAGAGACGAACATAAAAGCATAAATAAAACATATAAAAATGGTAAATCTAAACCCAAAGCATTTTTCTAAAAAAATACTGCCATTATCATGGGTAGAAAATAGTCCACCTATAGAATGGCAGCAGGAGGCTTAAATGCTGCTGGGATGTTCTGAGATTAAGATGGTAATAGTATTTAAGGCCTTGGAGTAGTACATTGGAACATTGGTGCGAACTTTGAGAATTCTTCTTGAACCTAAATAATAAAGAGGGATTTTACTCAAACTGGGGTGTATGGTAGCACAGATCCATTGACTTCAGTGGAGCTTTGCCCATGGATTCCACAGAATTGAGAACTGAAAATGATGTTAAGCATGGCAATGAGAGTTACATATATTTTTTCGGGAGGATACCCACATCTAAGGTATTTTAAGGTAATTTTATGAATTAAAGTATGTTTTTGGAGTGCCATGATCTATATTCAGTTTGGTGAGGTCAAGCTTTCTTAATGTCACATTCTGTTCACTGTATCTCTAGAAATACACATTTCACAATTGCTAGTAACAGGTCATAAGTTTGTTTTAACTCCGCAAAACCTCAGAATTAGGATTTGCCAAGTTTCTGTCTGGACTTACTTTGCCTGGTCAGGAACTTTGTTTTACTTTGTTTAGTTGTGACAGCAACTGTCTAACAATCAGATGACTATTACCTAACTTGCTTGAGCTTTAGTTTAACTCTGAGCAATTGCATGGCATAATGCCTGTTGTTACAACAGTTTTCATGTATTTCTGTAACTAATATGGCCATAACCAGTATCTATTTTGTGCAGCATGAACTATCTATGAACTTGTGAACTATCTATGAACCTGGAATACAAATGCAGTATAGAACAATGCAGGCATGGGACAATGACAAAGGCCTCAAAAGTGCAAGCACAGGATGATACCAGACGTGCAGGTCTATAAACATCTCAGCAATGGTCAATTGCTGGCCCCCTTTGGAGTGCAGTCTTGACAGCTGGGTACAACTGTTTATATGGATAACAAAGAAAGCAAAGAGTAAGTACTCAATATATGGAAATTGTATCACGTACTGTAAACTTGACATAATGTGAAATCAAAGACCAATGAAGCAAGAACAAATAAGGAGATGATGTTAGAAAATATGTGAAAATACCCCAAGCAGACCCAAGAGTAAGGTGGAAGAAACCCTCACCATCGACCTCAAACTCCTCATTAAGAACTTAGGATACTGATGATTTGCCCAGAAACCCCTCCTTTTTGAGGAAGGCAGAAACCATTAACCTTAGGACTCAGGGCAGCTTTGGAATTTGAATAGAATACCATATGAAAGTGGTAGATACCAGGAAGCCTGTGTAGAAATAAGAAATTTAACTACACTAGTGATGATAATTGCAATAAATAATTTTGACTATACATGTTATTACCATTGTAATTAGCCTAATAATAACTCCTTGATTAGATTGCTAACACTTTACTTAGACTATCAGTACCCTCTTGGTTCTGCATAGATGCTATGTTTCTTTAGCATACACAAAACACACACGGAATGCTATTTCATTATGTAATTTTGTTGAGAGGAGAGGCAGTCAGTCTCTTAGCTGACTGAACATAGTGCAGACATCAGGCTTATGCAGCTAATGACACGAGTCAAAGTTGTATTCACCTTTTATAGTCCTCATTTGCCTACAGAGACATGCGCTTTAATATTTATTATATAGTTCGTGTTACATTAAATATATTTTATCCCCAAAGTCCTTTCTTACTTATCATTGAAATAGCCTTATGAATGCAAGTTTTATTATGACCATTTCACACACAGGAAACAGATATTTGGAGTATTTCTACACAGTATTCCACTGAAATGTCAAAGCTTGGTCCAAGCAAACATGCATGATTAGAATCACGCAGTACGATGTGAAATTACCAGCTTGTATCCTGCTGCTGCTTGTACCAGCTTGGCACCTGTGATACCAGTGCCACTATGTGCACCTGTCCTGATGAGTGTTATGCTCATATGGCTAGTATTTCCAGTTATGGAGCTGGTTTTCTGAAAAGCCTAGATATACCTTATAACATTAACAGTTCAGATTTCCTAAAGACACTTAAATATACAAAAATGCAGATAAATGCCTGAGGAGAGTTTTAAAAAACTTTAAACTTTTTAAACATAGACAAGTTTAAAAAACTTGTCTATGAAGAGCTCATTAAAAAGGCCTGACTGGTATGAGAGAATATAAGAGAGAATTGAAGCGAATGCAAGCCTCTGATCCTTAGTTACTTAGAACTTTAATCAATGAGCTGTCCTTCTCTGTTTACATTAAATAATGATCAAGATTACATATTTTCAAATCAAATTAATCCCTCATACCCAGATGGCATATATTTGGTTAAACTGTATCCTCAGTAACAGCTCTGCCACCATGCAGTGTTTGGACAGTATTATACACTTCTTACTCATAATGCATAGAAACAAATAAAATCTACCTTCTACTTTTCCTTCTTTTAGCTGTGTTTTTAGTTACTAATACAAGTAGCTAGGACTGTAAATACAGAGAAAGAACAGAAGAGATAATCAAAAAGAACCAATTTACGTGTAAGCAGTTGCCAAGTTAAAACTCACATAGACTCAGATTTTATGTAGGAACCTCACTGCCATAAAGGGTTTAACTAAATCTGTTTTCACTCCAGAATTTTGTTTCTGATTTTTTGGATACTATCATGAAACAAAGCTTTGTGTATTGCTTGAACCCACTCCTGTTAGAATAAAATGCAGTTTAGCACAGAGGGGCTTTGGCAGTACCGTTAGCTTCATTTGAGCTTGAAAAGAGAGTCTGGTATGGCAGGTACACCAGGGTCAAAGACTAGCTGGAACAATCCGATTGTTGACTTTGTGAGATTGATTTTCATCTTTTCTTCTTCACAGTGACTTTTGAGGTCATTTAGCTAATAGACACAATCCATAGATGGTAGAATTAGGGAATATCATAGAAGCTTTTAATTTATTCAAAAGATCAGTTAATTGCAATGAGATCTTTAAGTCACAGATTAGGAAGTGAGCCAGTGCAGTTGACTCAACGGAAACCATTCCAAAGTAGAGTCTGTTTCAGTACAACAATAAAAGGGATTGTCTTTCCTTGACAAAGAACATATCCCATGGTTATACAAATGGCCATAATAGCTGAAGGAACAGCTATAATTATAGCTTCAGAAAAGAAACTTTTGATCTTAGGGACTTCAAAATATTTCTGGAAAGCAGAAGAGGAATGTGGAAGATTACATCTGTACTTTATTCTTTTTTTATGAGACTAGCATTCAGCATATGAGATTACAGGGAAAGGGTAAGATGTTGGACTGGAACAGGATCAGATAGGATAAATGATTGGATAAATTGACATTTATAATCTTAAGGCTGGAAAGTTTAATGGAAATTCTGTAATACTAAGGAAAAGGCTTGACATAAGACATGAAAAATGTTTTAATTCATTTAAGTGGTGTTATCTACTTTACACTGTTAAGGTAACTTAAAAGTAAACAACAAGGCAAGGAATCATGACAGCTTGTATGCTGACATGCTATGAATTTTCCATCGGGAAGAACTCAACAAGTAAACAAGGTCATAATTTGTTGAAAAACCAAAGATCTGTGATCTATCTCCCTGTATGTTTTCCATACATAGTACTGAAAAATTCCACAGATGCTGTTCTGATGTAACTGGGTTAACTAAGGATAACTCTGTGGCTGCTTCTGCTCCGAAGTAAATAGGTATCACTTGAAAAATTCAATTCAGTTCCCATTCTTCCATTTGAACTTTGTCTCCAGAATAAGAGGTTTGATCAAAGAGTGCCTGAAGGTGACAGTTAATGATGATTTCTATCTCAGGATCAGAAGAACAAAATTAAAAAGAAAAAAGTGATTGCAAACACAGAGGAATGGATTCAGGCAGCTAAATAAATGTCAGAGGAATTTCAGTACTGGGAAATGTTATAAATTAAGCGAGTTTTGCTGTCCCTTCTGCTTTTAGCATCACTCCAATATAGCACGATTTTACCTTGGTGCAAAGCTTACCTTGAAGTGTTTTTCTAAGACAAGTACTGAACAAACCTAGAGACCATACAATTTATTTAATGCAAAAGAACTTCAAAACTGGGTGTCACCTGGATGTTAGGGTCAATTCAATCTATTTTGTCACATCAATTTCTTATAGATGGCCTGCTGAATATGAGGTTGGAATTCTGCTCTTCCTGTTGGCATTCTATTGATGATAATTATGGAAATGGATGAAAAGTTACTAGGAAAATAAATATTATCATATGTATTAGAGGCACAAAGTATAGATACATGCATAATATATATTGATTACAGATGAGAAGAGATCTGGAAATAAACAGATGGTATCTGATAGGTTCTGGTACTTATATGCTGGTGATGTGATTGATAAAGTTTAGGTCATTCATTCTCAAAAAGGTTGAAAAGCTACAGAAAAAAAAAAAAAAAGAAAACTGATTACAAGACAAACTTCTAAGACAAAACAGCACGTCAGCTCCTCCAAAACATAAAGAAATAGCTCCAATTACTGTTTTCAAGCCTTCATGGAAACCAAGTCTGCAAACTAAATGATTAAATAAAGTAATTAACTGACAATTAGCAGTCCCTTGCTTAGTGTAAAGACCCACAATCAATAATTAATGCTGACCCCCCCATCTCATTTTAGAGGTCATTAGATTGCTTTTCATAGTTATAACACTTTTCACTCATAACTTGATTTGGGTTTAAACATGAGCTGATAGAGAAGGGAGGATTACTTTTTGGAGAATAGTACAAAGGCATATGAGTCACAAGTAGATTGTACTTCCAAAAAGGTGAAAAATACTAAATTGAATCTCAGAAGTTCTCTTAATTTTTTCAGTAGGCTGATTAAGTTACACATAAGCTGGACTTTTTCTGAAAACAATAGTACACCCATAACTTTTCCAGTTTATGCTTGGTTAATATGATCTGGAAGAGAATAGTACAGGAACTTAATAAAAGATTCTTAAGAAAATAGGACTCTAGGCTGACTAAATCAGTTATTTGCCTGTGTTTTTTTTTCTGATAGAACAGCAGAAACACCTACCACCACTTGCCCTTCTATCCCTGCCCCCACCTTCACCCTCCCAGAATTTATGCAGAGAAACTACCCTTAGTACACAAAATGGGATAAATTGTGTGTTTTGTACTGTAATGTCCAGTAAATTCTGGACATTATGAGACTGTAATGCCTCATAGGAAAACTGAAGAGTATTAAAATCATTAATTAGACATCTGCTTCCTCATTGGTACTTTAGAATTGATCCTGCAGGGATTGTTGAAAGAAGGACTCCTATTAAACTCTTATATGAGTTTTATTTTAGTGAACAGTGCAGATCTGGGTTCTTCCCCGTGAGTAATAATTATTTTTTCTTTGATTTTATGTCTCCGTGGTAACTCTCACTTTTCAGACTTTTTTGTGAATGTGTTTCTCCTTTTTCCTGGGAAGGCCCAGATATGATCGCTGCCTTCGAAACAATGTAAACCATTATTTTAATAGATTTTTATAGTCTTTATTTAAACAGGTAGAAACCTTAGCCTCTTTCAGTTAATGTAGTACTTGAGCCTGAAAGAAGCAGAAAAAAACATTATCTCTGCAAGTATCTACTTGATCATGTCTTCTAGGCTAACTTCTGTTTTTCTATACACTAATTAAAACAATAGCTCTTCATGCTCAGTTTATCAATGTAGTAGAAAATAGTTTCAGCTAATTTCCTTTCATAATTTCTTTTCTTTTCTTTTTTGCCTGAATAATTTTTAATTATAATGCAAAAACTGTCTTATAGGAAATTAAGACTTTATTAAAATACTGTGGACCACAAATTTATAAAACTAAGTCATTCTATGTGCTCCATGCTTTCAAACTTCTGAAAGACTAAGCAAGTTGAGACTTGATATGCAAGTTATATATTTGGATGTTTATTTAATTGCCTTAGATTTTACAAAGTTATAAAACAGTTTTAGATACTAATTTTCTGATGAATTTAGTTTCATGGAATTATTTTAAGAGCTCTGTAGCTTAAACAGAAGCCTTTGAAGTGAAAGAAGGCAAAAAACATTTCCCTACAGCTGATAAAAAGCAAAGATTTAAAAAATAACAAGGAACATGCAGAAAAATCATATTTTTTTTTATCAATCTATACCATTCATTTGACAAGTTCACGCCAAATGCAAAAACTTGCTATAGCTCCATGTTCAATTCATCTCATGATGTCATACCTACTTTAATGGGTAGGTATCAAATTATGTAAAAACATAACGTTTGGTTTTTTATTTTTTACTCACGCAGTGGTTTGGCCATTGGGCAAAAATTCCATTCAAAAGCAAAGAAAGTATAGAGATCTCTCACTCCTTCCACCTTACAACAAATTACTCTTCTAAAACCCCAGCTATTTTTTTCTCAGTAAACAAATAAATAAATGATGGTCAAATAGCCACTAATTCCCCTTCTTTCTATTTGTAAATTGCCTAGAAACAGGTTTTAAAATGTCTTGAACTTTATTTATTGTAAAATATTTCTTTTGATCGATCACTTAAGAACATTTTATTGACAAATATTTAGTATTCCAAATTCAGTAAGTTTCCCTTCAATATATCAGCTAATATAGTCAAACAAGTTGATTTATAAGGTCAAATGAATATTCACAGTCAGTACTTTGTATGCTCTGCTCTAAAATTAACCTCCTGCTGCCAAGAGAAGCCAGTGGAACGAGCGCACCTTGCAATGTGCCCAGAGAGTTGTACCTTCCTCTCCTGCTCAAATAAGAGGCGGTACAATCTTTTAGTGAATCCATAATGCTACAGTATTCCAGGAAAAAAGACTTTTATTTGCCTTCAGGAAACTTTTCCAAACTTTTTTTTTTCTCTCTTCACAGACCACTGTTTTGAGTCATTTTTTAGAAGATAGCCCATGAGTTTAGAATGAAATCAGCTAAGGAAAATAAGGTTTAGCTTTTGTTTTAATAGTGACCGCTTATGTACATATCTGCCCTGGTTCAATATCTGGCCTACAGTTATTTTACTTGACTAAATGCTTTGAGTCCAGTCAAGCCTCTGAACAGTATCCAAAAATAAATGGTAGACTGAGTAGGACCTTTAAACTAATCAAATAAATCAAAGTAAGGTATTAAGGGGCATATGGACAGCAAGTGCCATTACAGTCAGGATGCCAGATTCCAACTGGGAACTGGACACTTCTCTTCCTGGAAGATTCATAGTTATAAGCTCTCATTTAGTAAGGAACTAAAGTCAGATCAGGCCTTTCATTCCTTGCTAATGTAGCTGCCTGACTGAAATTTCTTTCTTTCTCCACCTTCATATCACTAGTTAGCAAAATTATCTTGGATGTAGACAGCTCTCATTTACCTGACTTGTAGTATTGCTTTGAATAAAAGCATCCCTGCTTAGCAGAAGGCCCTAGATACTGTAGGAAAAGCAATCCTCAAAGTGACAGTGTCACACCTTTTCTCATCAAGTCTATTTGAGCTTGTTACAGTATTTATCAGAATAAAACCTTAATCTTCTACATGAGTATGCTAACCACCAGGTTACCAAGTCATTTTCGCTTTGCTACAATGAATAACTAGTCAGATGTAGTATTTTTTAATGATGAAAATGAAAGCACACCACCACGAAAAATAATCTGAAGTGTAGTGGATAAAATAGCCCAGCGGCTGAGGCACTCTCCTGAGTAGGAGAAGCATAGAAAGGAATTTTCTCCATATCACAAAGAGCTGGAAGCTAAGTTTGGATATATTACGTTCAGGTAATATTCTAGGCCACGCTTTTTTTGTTTTTTGTCAAAAGATCAACCTGTGTTTTGAAAAAAAATCCAAATCACACACCATAGGTTTCAGGGCACAGGTTTACTCCCTACACCCTCTTTTGTTTAACATTATTGACACCCTCGTTCTGGCATGAAATGGTTGCAACTGAAAGAGGGAGAAAGTTAAAATGACATTTTGTTTTTGTAATAAAACTATTAACACATTAGACTTCTATGTGTTTCATTTTCAGTTTCACCAACAGAAGATATTACATTTAACTATATGTTCAGGTAACACTACCTCCATATAACTTCACTCATATCTCACCTACAGTTTCCCAAAAGCCTAGGCAGCATGCTTTCATTTTGAAAACAGCACCTTTGATGGAATTCAATTTGAGTTTAAGATGCTGAAATGAAGCAGGCTATACGTAAGCATCTTCATATGAGCCAGTGAACAACCCCCCACTATAAAGCTGGATTTACTTGCCTAAATGCAAATGCCTAGTGTCATTTATGATATCCTAAGGTATCATAGGTATCACAGACAAACAGGGAAACTCCTGCCCTTCCAAGTGATACATGCAAGCTAGTGCAAGCTAGTGCATCTCGATCGGCATATGAGGAGACAACTTAATCATGCCTCTAGTCAGTGCTAGGTGCTGAGAGATGACTGGTACAGAGGATTTTATTCATCTATCATATAAGTAACCACCAGATCACCAGGTGGTGCTCCAAGAAAGAAAGAGTTGTCCCTTAGGTTCTATGTCATATCTGCCAGCCCTGGTGGATGCTGCCTTAATCTCCATCAGCATAAAACACCTGTGTTTAGACAACTGAATCAAGTGCTAAGTGTCTATTTCTGTCTGAATTGAATAGCGCCTGTGGTCTCCATTAACTATACTGACTAGATCTTCACTGCTAGAAAGAGAGGTTACTCAGCTAGATCATATGCAGATAGCTACATGCAGGTGTCTAAGTAGACATACCTCTGTCTTGTATTGAATCCTATTCATTAAGCTTGTATTATGCATAATCCCATTACTTTGAGAAAAGGGTGTTAACTTTAGAAGTTGCTACAATGTTGGAAATAACAAACTACAACCACACTATAAAAAGTTACAGGAAGGGCATTCCAAGCATTAGTAATTAACTTAAAATATCCCCTCAGTTGCATACTATAGGGAATATTATTTTCAAAATCGTGTTTCTCTTTCTAAAATGTCATTGATTTTACTTGGCACACCCTTCTGTAAGTTGCTTAGTGCTATTTACAATTTGAAAGAGTTGTGTTCACCATCTTCATGATGGATCAGTAAGCCGGGAAATTGTGCTGCAATGGCATTGCAGGATATTAAAGACTGATTTGCTCTATGACTTCTTCTAGGAAAGAACATTCAAATATGACTTAATGGGATTAAATAATTACAATGACTAAAATATACAATTTATGATATATGATTTTCACTTATATGGGCAATATTTGTAAGTCATCTCAAATTAAAAAGAAGTAACAATAGCAAACTTTAAAAGCTTTACAATTTGTTCTGACAAAAGAATTAGACCTTCAGCTTCTTAAAGCCTGAGGTACAATTATAAGCTATCAATGATTTAGTAAGGTCAAACGTTAATTAAGGATCTAAAAAAAAGGGCTATAAAATATAAAACAAGCTTATAAAATCACAACTGTATTCTCCTCAAATGAAATCTGTTTTTACCATGCATGCATATTCAGATCATACAGAATTGGTTTTTAATAACTATCATATATTATTATATTTGATATTCATATTTTCATATTTTCATCTACTTCTATGTTGGTAGTTCTTACGATTGATAATAACGAATCTCCACTTTTTTTTTCTGGTTGGTATTTGCTTCTGCATGAAATTAGTGTTACTTCAAGAAATAGATGTATTTTTTTCCAATCAACAATTTTTCCAGCTCTAGGGCAAAATTCTGATCTACTGTCAATCAGTTGTTCTAATGACATCAATTATATCATACAAATAGAGCAAGAGAGATATGGAGATTCAGAGAAGCATTATCTGTGTCTCTTTTATATACACACCCTAGAATTAGTTCAAATTATCTTTCGAAGAATTATTGAGCTGGAAAGGACCTACACCCAGTTTTCTGATCCAAAGAAATATCAGCAATACTGAGGCCATTATTGGTGGATATCATCTACTCTGTTCTTCAAAACTTTCATAATTGTGCCTTCAAAACCTTCCGCTTGTGCTACTCCAGTGTTTCATTATATTGCCATTATTTTTTCCAATGACACTGATGACTGAAAACTATTTTGTGATCTCCTGTATCATTATCTCTAGTTCTGTAAAACTGCCGCATAGTGAGTTGTTCCCCCTCCTTTATCTATGTAGTTATTTCTGCCTAACTTAGTATATTTCACATAATCTGTAGCAGAGTGTAGAATTTAACCCTCTTCTTCAATCTCTTTCTTAAATATTCAAAATCCTTTTGAATTCTATTCCTATCCTCCAATGTACTTGAAGGTTATCCTAACCTGGTATCATCTGAAGAAGTAATAGGCGTATTCACTGTTCAAGGTTATTAAATCAAATGTTGAAAAGCATTAGAGTTGGGACAGAACTTTGAAGAACTTCAAAGAACTTCATTTAATAAATCCTCTCATTTTGACAGTCAGCCATTAATAAATATTCTCTGACTGTGGACTTCCAATCAGTTTTGCAGTCATCTTATCATACATGCATTTAGACAATTTTCTTTAGCTTACATGTAATGCTGTCTTGAGAAACAATGTCTAGAGCTTTACTCAAGCCAAATACACGACTTCTAATATGTTACTTTCTTTCTTTCTGTAAGGCCTGTTACGCTATCATAGGAAGAAATAAATTGGTCTGACATGATTTGCTCTTGACTAATCCATGTTGGCTGTTACTTACTGGAGGTCTAGAGTGCACTAAGACTGACTTCTGAAATCAGAGAAGAGCTTGCCACGGGATGACACTGTTCTATACATCTTGCTATTTCATTTACTAAGTCTTATAAAAATATATTCTATTCTAGGGATTTTGTGATAAAAATGTCATCTGTCAATATTTTCTGATTAACTCGATTCCTACTATTGAACAGAGATAAATGAACAAAAAATATTTTCATATTACTTAAAGGTTGAATGACACTCAGTTTAACCTTGGTAGTGAACTAGACTGAAGCTAATGGCACTGTTTGCATGACTGAAAGGGCAGGAATTGGCATGTGATCAGTGTTCAATCTTCAAATTACATATATATCAATTCAGGGTGCCAATGACCTAGATAATAAACAAGAAAAAACTCAAACCCTGCTGCTCACAAAAATAATAATTTTGGTTATCTGCAAGTATGTCTATTGTTGTTCTTTGTTAGGTCATGAACTTATACAGTATCAAACATATTCTGAAGTTTACATGGTTTCACCGCATCAATGTGTGAACTAATAACCAAAGGAGAATTCTATTTGGAAGAATCTATCAATTCATTTTTGGCTTCTCATAAATACAGTAGTTCTCTATGCACTATAAGTCATCTGAGAAGGGACTATTTTACCCAAAGTAGAGATATGTGTGGGATGAAATTAAAGCACTGACATAGAATATATACACAGAATCTCACATAAGGTCTGTCAAGCAGTGTCAAATATACTATTCTGTATGCACTTTTATCTGTCTAAGCACAAGGTCTAAAGTCTCAACAGAACTTTATGGATTGGTAATATACATACACACACAAGCTATGTATATAGCTTGAGGACATAAAATGTAACTGTGGTCCCCCTTTTTAAAACTTAGGGTGAAGGCTGTGATGGTGCTGCCAGCATGCCAAAATGACTAGGTACCAAGAGTCATGCGTTCGTCAAATGAGACCCCAGCTGAATTTCTTCTGCCTACTCTAAAACTATGGCTTCTGAGAAAGCACCATAACACAGTGTTTGAAGAGGCAAAAAGGTGAAAGAGAATGTTTTCAAACTTATTTAGAGCCTAGAAAATTGGTCAGATGAAAAAAAAAAGTTGCTGCTCAGTAGATTACCAATGTATCAATAGATGATTACCAGTATTTTGCCTCCATAAAATGAATCTCAGCTGCTGCTCCTTGCCAATACTACATGTATTTCAGCCACTAGTTTCCAAACTCAGTTGATTCTGGATCTCTATCTAATGCTGAATTGTAGCCCCTAAATATAGGCAAGAAATTACTTTCCGCTTTAGAATGTACTATTCCTCCTGTCTACATGCTCTGCAAACAGAGCATCAACAGGATGCGTGGTTTTGCACCCTGCATAGTCTAAGCTGGCTCTCAGAGCAATAGTTGAGTACCTCCAACATAAATTCAGTAGTGAGGAGAACTAAGTTTACATTTATTAACCTATTTGAATAGTTTCTCTCTTTGGTCATATGCTTCATGAATATGTTACAAAATATCCTTGTTTGGTGTTCATTAATGCAATAGTTCATTGTCTGTATAGTTTTACAGTTGTAAATATAGTCATATACACAATTTGGCCTAATTTTAAAACCAGCCTAGCTGACATAGTACTAGTTTTGATCGTTTTACAAGAGACTAGGCTAAGAATTCTTAATTCCTGTATGTCAGATAACTTCATCTCCAATAATAGGTTAAAAAAATCATAACTATCAGGTAGTTTCTGATCACTGCTCTTCATCTTTTATACTGTGCAAAGGAAATAAAGTTTCTATATGCCTTTGATGATCTACATGGAAAAAGGAACGCAGAAGCGAGCCATGTATTTGCCTTAAAATAAATGACCTGTAAATACAGGGTGCAAGCATAAGGGCCGTGAGCACATCCTCCCCTTTCCTGGCAGTTTGGCTGCTAGGTTTCAGGGCCCTTAGAGGAAAATTTTTGAGCACATTTTGTTAGGACATGGACATCAATCCAACTGCTTGCACTATTTCAGCTCTATACAATTTATGTGAGCCCCAACTCTTTCTGTGTTAAGCAACAGACAAGAGGTAAGAACTGGGAGGGAAGAGGCAGCTGAAAGCCTCCAGGCTGTACCCTCATCCTCCAAGCAAATATTAAGCAGTTATGTATGTGTAGAGAAGGAGGAATGGTAACTCTCCCCTGGTAGTAGCTGGTGCTCTTTGCTCCTGCCTCAGTTCTTGCTGTATGGCTTCATAGCCTACTGAAGTTAGTTCAGAGGTATGTCTGCACTGCTCTTCCTCCTTTGGGCACAGGAGGCCAGTATTGCTATCTCCGAGGTAGGGCACAGTAACTCACTTTATGTTTTCAGAACTGTAACCAATGGACTGGCCATGAATTACAGATATTGTAAACCTATCAAAATTCATTGATAAGCATCTGTGTGAAACTGCTTTTACTGGCTGTTTGATCTACTTGATCTCAACTATTCACACATTCATGGAAAATAAACATGAAAAGGTAAAGAACCTGGCTGAATGGAAGTTTTGCTTAGAATCTCAAGAAACAGTTCCCTTTCTGTTTTCTTTATAACTCACTGTAGTGGCTAAAACAGTCTTGATTTGGAGAATTCCACTTTTATTAATTTAGTGCCAATTAATACAAACTTTAGGAGTTACTGATTCAGATATTCAGAAACAAAGAAGACAAAAGTGTTAGGAAAACACCTTCACCTTCCCCCAGGCTCAACTTCAGTCCAATATCTGCTTCCCCCCCCCACTTCCTAATCTCAACTCTTCTTGTTTTCACCAGTCTCAGGCCCTCCCAGTCCCTTGGGTGACGCCATGGGAGGTTGAGATCAGCGCTCACTGGTTTCTTTCTGCCGCTCTTTGCTTTTTACTCTTTTCTTTAGCTGCTTCTTGCCTGTTGTGCATCTCTTCTGCCCCAGTGTGGGGTGCCTCATGGGCTGCAGTCCCTCTGGGGCCTCCTTCCAGGGGTGCGCCTCCAGCCCTGTCCCCTTGCACTCGTTTCCTCCATTTTGTTTCTCCAAACGCGGCTCTCCACACTTCTCCTCACTCATGCGTCCCCCTTTGGTGTCTCCTCCTGCGTCTGCTCTCCAGTGAGTCCTCACACGTCCCCTCCTGTGTCTCCTCCAGTGTCCCCTGCCCCTCACGGCAGCTACCTCCCTTTCTGACACCGGTTTGAGCCGCGGCGCCGCGGGCCCCTCAGGCGCGTTGCAGTTTTGGCAGGCGGTGGCTGCTGCTGCCCGTTCCGGAGCCGGCTGGAACCGGCCGTGACCGGCGCAGGGCGGCTGGCGGCCGCCTCCCGCACAGGGCACCCTGCGGCCCCTGGCTGCCAAAACCCCACTGTTTCTGCCCAGTACGCTCACCTAGTTGTAGAAAGAAAACTAATATTCAGGCAGCTTTTAGCTGCCAACATTTCTGCTAAGGCAGTAGCTTTTAGAAACCCTTGGGAACATCATACATGGGGAGAAAACACTCAGGAGTTTCAAATTGTGTTCTTTGCTTGCCATGCAACAGCCTTTCTTGGAAAAGGTAGGTCATATTAACCTTTTGTAGGTCTCCTATTTTTATCTTTCTTCTGGAAATGTAAGTAAAAAACCCCTCATGATTATATGTGCAAAATATATTAGAAAGGAGTGAAAACGTGCCTTATGGCAATCCGCATCTCTCACACTTTTGGTACCACTCCTGCCTATCGCTGTTTTCATTTGCTGATTATTTTACGCAGTGCTCGCAGGGGAAGACGTGCTGGGAGGGTTGCGTTTCACTAGAACCTGCTACCTCTCCTCTTTTGGATCACTTTATTTAGGCCTCTTTTGCCTGATAGAAAGAGACTCTGCAAGCAGGATATACACGACTTAAAAAGTAAAAAGCAACTATGTATTTTTTAGCCCACACAAGACATAGCTAGGATTTAATGATCTCATAGGCTAAGCATTAGTGTGCGCACCTGTACTCTTAAGGCACCCTAAGAGTCTTTGCTGGCCAGGCAGGCATCAGTCAGGAGGAGCAGGGGCAGGGGCAGGGGCAGGAGCAGCCTCCACAACTCCCTGGAGCGGGCCCTCGACGCTGCTGCGTTACCAGGTCCCAAGGTCCTGCCGGCCCTGCCAACACTAGTGACACTGGTGGCTTGACCCTAAGACCCTATGATTCCCAACTACTTAACAAAATTTTTGGGGGGCGTGAGGGGGGAATTTTATTGTTTCATGCTGGTGCTTTTCTCCTGGATTCCTTGAGCTACTAATGTTTTTATCTCAACGGTGCTACCTCTGTCTGTAATTTTATCTTTCTTATCTTTCAGCACTCTTTCTCACAGCTCTCTCTCATAACATCGATTTTCTCAGACGTCTGAGCCAAGGTTATGCTGCTGGGCTACATTAGAGCTGAGCCTTGGACCCTTGGAGCACAGGCCATTGATCCCAATAGGAAAAGAGTTACAGAGAAAGAGAGAGAGTTACAAGCTTTATACATAATTTTTGTTTATGTGGAAAAAGCCAACAGGGATGTAAAAGACAGTCAGCATATATACTGATTAATTATAAATCTTACAAAATTAAAGCAGAACTTTCTTCTGTTAAATTTGTGAACTCTATAAGAACCTACTGAAAGAAAAGGATACTTGAAATTTGTGGGCCCTCATTCATGAGCATTTTCAGCTTCAAAGTCGAAAAGTCTGCTAATGATTTTTGCTATATTACTACGATTAATGTTTGCAGGTAATGTGATCAAATTTCTAACAGATCCGTATGTGAAATCGTGAGATCATTGAGAAGACATTCTGTGTCCAGCAAAAATCTAAGAATTTTTTTTTTTTACAGCTCTCTTGTTTCTACAAAAGCATAGGTATCTATTTATAAAGTAATAAAAGGGAAGAAAACTCTCAAATATTTTTGCAGAGAAAAGTGAATCGCAAAATGATATAGAAAAAAAGAAAAGCTGCCGCTTTTTCCTGCTGAAGTTGAACAGCTATGACAAATTCAAACTGTTCAGATTTAGCAAACTCAGAAATATTTTTATAATTATATTTGCAATTTTGGTATGAAGAACAGGAAACATTCAAGAAATCATCAAGAAACCATTAATGGGGTTTCATCAGTTGCTGCTTGTTTCAAGCGTCAGCACTGAAAAATCAAACAGGAAATATTTTCATGCAGTTCATTTACATATTTTTTGCCAATTGCATTGTAATTTTTGACCTATCTACTTGTAACTAGGATAAGGCCTGAATGTCATTCCCTTGAGCTTAACAGAACTTTTGAGCATTAAAGGAAAAATTTATTTTGTGCAAATTAATTTTCCTTCCTTTACTGGTAATATTTATGAATTGGGGAGCAGGACTTACATTCCTCCAGATAAGCAATAAGAAATAATAAAAAATGTTGTTTTCCCAAAATGATTGTGTAAGTTAACTGTGAGTGATCATCATACGTAAAAATCCTAGCCTGATTGATGTGTGTGTATGTATATATATGTATATATGTGTGTGCACACATATATATTTATATGTATATATTCAGCAAGTACTCTGTCAGATTATCAGCATCCTTCTTCTAATACACATTGTGGGTGATAGATAAATAAACATATGGCTTCTTTCTTTGCCTCACTGATTTTATTTTCTTACTTTTGCAGATGTAGCATGTTGCATCAAATTGCTGTTAATCATCTTCCAGGTAACAGCATGCACCCTCCCAGTTCAAGTAATGAACCTCATCTTGACTGTCGCCTTTCAGCAGAAGAATGCTGTAATTCTGAATGATGAATATAATGTGATGTAATAACTCTTTTCTGGGAAGAATAACATACAGTACCACCTGTGCTAGGAAAGCTATACTGAGCAAGCTTTGTTGTAATGAAAGCCTACAGCTGTTTCAGACTGCCCTGAGGCTCAGCGCTGGGCTGGGTATTTTTTGTCATTTTTGTACTTTTTTACTGAGACCAATTAGATCTGTGGAAGTATAGATACAAATATGTGAACTTTTTCTTTTCACTCAAATATTCCTTTTTCATTGTGGACAAATATCTCTTGACTACATATGGAGCTTTGACAGCACGTATCTCCTAATTCAAGCCTTTTCCTAAGCTGGGGATACAAATGGATTCTTATTTTACCTTTTTTTCAGAGGTGATCGCAGACTTCAAACTGCTGATTCATTAGCTGCACAACTATAATCTGCATCAGCTGAAGTGACTACAATGAATTTTCACACACTTCAATTAGGGACCAGTATATGACTTAGAACTTTAAGAACACTTAAAACCAGAGCTGCTCTAGAACCAAGGGCCAAGGAATATCTATCCTGACTGCCTCTCTGAGAGTCTATGTGTAAATAAATCCAAGCTTCAGAACGTAATGCTACCACTTTCCAGGATAGGTAAGTGCATGCTTGCTGTGCCAGGAGAGCAGGAAATGGCAGATGGACTGTGTGTATAATCAGGATGGGGAGGTAGGGAAGCCTATGAACCAAAGCTTCCTGTAGCATTTCATAGTACAGAGGTTTATTGGAAAGGTAAATTTAATTACATTAATATTGATGCTGCTGGATTTATCGAGACCTTATTTTTAAGCAGGTATTAATAAGTGCCATGACTTTAGAATAGAAAAGCCTTGTATTTAGAGGTTCTGGGTTATATTTATTTAGATCTTCTGGTGGCATTTGACTGTCAGCATTTCTATACTCCACTTTTTGTGATTTGAAGATACTCACTTCCTTCTTCTCCCTCTCTTTTGGAACCTATTGTTTACTGAAACTGAGAAAAAATATGCATGCATGTAATTGCTCCAGTGTATTCCGTCCTTCCCTCCCTAAAGGAACTTTTAAGGTGAGACAGTATATCTACATAGCTAAAAAGCTTGGGCATTTCTTTGAAAATCCTACTTGTTAACAAGTTGAAGGTAGGCTTTAAAAGTGTATGTGCACAGCAAGAATAAATGTTTATTTGGAGGAGAAATCACAGGAAATGATTTCAGCATCTTATTTCAGAAAATTTTTTTAGTTCTCTTTTCCAACATATTTCTGTCAGGCTCACTGTTACACAGATTACTTTATATCCTAGCCTAATTGGCATCTTTCCTACTGTCTATAGTCTTTATTTAACTGATAAACCATAGCTAACTTTCCTGCTATCATCCCTGTGAGGTAATCATACTTTCTGGTTATCCTTTATTTCTCAGTATGTCTACTCTTTTTAGAACTGATAACTTTGAGAAATTACTCTATCATCTGTCTTGGCTATTAATATGCAGATTTCTGCTATTTAGTTCCTCTTTTTATATATTTTCTTTCTTTTTTAATTTCCTTATTTTATTTTAAAAACCCCACAATTTCAGCACACACACAAAAAAACACTGCCATCATAAGAAGGAAAACTGAAATCGTTTTGTAAGCACTGCATCACTCTGAACCTAGCATAACCTTAGATTTCCTTTCATCACTGTGGTAAGTAATAATGCATGAATGGAACAGTGGCAATATGGATCTCAAACACATCTGCTTGGTCCACTCTGCAATAGTAGAATGTAATTCACCTCAGAAAGAAATATTAAGCTACCTCTGAAAATGATCCACTATGCCTTAAAGAAAACCGTAATTTCTACAGACATTTAGGTAAACCAGTGTAAAGTTTGGATTCTTTACAGACTATGGTGGTTATCAGGGTGGTAAGTTTGACTGCTTTGAGATCTTATTGATCATAATATATATATGCACCTGTATTATTCTATATACTTTATATTGCATGTATTATTGTGTCTCTTAAAGAAGTACCTCCTCTATTTGTTTAATAGAAAAGAATTGTACTGTGCTATATACCCTTTGCTTTTATTGAGTGGTGAACATCTGCTAGGATCTCATTTCTTTAACTTCTCTGCATGTTGTGACTGTGGCTGTTTTCATCAGTTATGACTATTCTGAGTTTCTCTTCCTATGTACCTGGCTTTTCAAAATTAAGATTATTTGTCTGTTTTCCATAGCTAATTTCCCATGATTCTTTTGGGGGATATCCAAATGAAATTAAAAAAAAAAAATAAAATAACAATCATGCTTTCCGCAAGCACAAGGGAAAAATGTCCATCATTGTGAGACGCTGATGGACTCCTTGGAAAAAATAAGGTCTTGTAAATGAAATGTCATTTAATATAAATATCCCAGAAAATGAAGAGTAATGTTAGTGGTCAGATTACATTTCCAGAATAAGCACAAGTGGTCATAGTTTAGCACGTTCCAGGTTGTTCAGAATTACAGCCTCAATAGTCTTTTGATAATAAAACATAAAATACTAAACCTGTTGTAAAAAATGCATGCCTACTACACTCAAAATAAATTTTATCAAATTCCAGAATTCTCCACAGTGTTCAAACTTATCTCTATATGTTTGAGTATATATTATCAGTCAAATGATGCTTACTAATCTACTTTACTTCTCATCTTAACACTTACTACACTGATAAATCATACTAATTGGTATTCTGTCTTTTTTTTTTTTTTTTCCCCCCTGGGAAAAAGTCCCCAAACCAAACTGCAGGTTCAGTGAGTTGTGCTACATTTTTAAGGATAGTGCCTATGATTACATGAAGAGTTCCTAAAATCATGAGTTCATAAAAAAATGGAGTGGAATTCTCATTTTACTATACCATAAAACTTAGGCTAAAAACAAAAAAAAATCTGGTAAAGAACTTCTCCTTATTATGGAAAGTATTAAAATTGGTTTGACCTGTAAAGATATGAGCTCATTTTGAGGAAGAATCAAGGAACTCATTACTGAATTCACTTAAGGTCATCTAATAGCTGTTGCTATGGAGGCAAGCAAAATCTGGTAAACAAGTGCTAATACGTAATTCTACTCTCTTTTATTCTGTAGGATCTGCAAAATATCAGTGGGATTATGTAGAGGCTAGCCTCTGAGGTACAGTGATTTTCCTCAGCCTGATTGTGGCAGCGTGGAAGGCACATTGACTTGAATCAGTCTTGCTCTGCAGTTGTTTTAATGCAGCTCAAGGTGATTCTGAACCTTTCTCCTTGTTGTTGGTGAATGAGAGGCAGCTGCTTGGCTAGGTTTTAAGGGGGGTGATTCTGTCAGCTATATCGTTAAACTATTAGCATATAGTAAAATCACTGAACTCTTTCCTGTAGACTTTGGGGATGCTAAAAGTTTCCATCATTTCAGAAGATGATTAGCAAAAAATCATGAAGAGAAGAGTATCAGGGCAAAATATCACCTCTGGTTCAAGAAAGCCTTAGTCACACCTGACTGGAAGCATAAATAGAGGGAGAATCATAATATGACTTTTCTTTTCCTTGGACGTCTGGTAGTGACCACTTCCAGAAACAGAACACTGATCTAACTGTTGAAGGAAGGGAAAAGGAAGTTGCAAAATCCTTCTTTTTTTTTTTTTTTTTTTTCACCCTGTACTGCTATTTGGAAGGCTGCAACTTGACCTTACAATTTATACACAGCCATAGAGATTGGTCAGTTAAGAGCCTGAACTAAAAAATTCATAAAACTTTCTGGACTTTTCACGATTTCCTGAAGTCAGCACATTTCACAATATTACATGGTGCTTTTAAATGTGAATTCAGGATTTTGCTTAGAGTCATTCAGTACAGAAAAAACTAATCTAACTGAAAGCACAATGAGATGCAGTCCTGCTTCTAGTAATTAGTTATATTGAAATAGGCAACAAAAAGGGTAGCTAATACTCTTGGTGTTATTTAGATGTTGTATTTACTTTTATCTTTTGTTATATTAACAACATATTAACAAATTAACTCTACTGAAGTTCCTGGAATATCTCCAGATATGTACTGAAGTTAGTGAGTTTATAGCTTTGTGATTAGTTTAAACCGACTTAAATGTCAAAGCAATTAGAAGGGGCACTTTTGCCATCCACCTTCCCCCCACACTGCATATTCCATTGCCTACCCTGTGCTAGGTCTTAGGTTCACACATCTACACAGTGGCACAGGCCATAGGGAGTGGAAGGGAATATAATATTTTAATTAATGTTCTGTTAGTTTCATTAATTTTTTTTAGTATGAATAGCGTATACTTAAGATTCTATGAGACATGGAAGAGAGAACCGTCTCTGCTCAAGATCGCACTACAAACGCTATTTTTTTCTTGCATTTTTTTTTATTTTTATTTTTTTTGCTAGGGACATGAAAAACACTTAGCAATGTTTAGCAGAGGAACTTTGAGTGCCAAAATAGGCAATTCACATAACAGTCATGAAGACAAGGAGAAATTTCATTTTGTGCCCTATCTTTGACAGACATGAAGCACATCACCTCTGTGAAGTTAAAAACATCACAAATAAATATTTAATCATTGTGGCTTGATATATACCTTTGAAATTAGTCTATTCATTTCTCTTGTAAACTGAGAAAAGTGGAATTTAACTAATACAACTTAATCCATCTTGTTCCCTACTATTTTTGATGGAAGGAAACAAATATATACAAAGGGTGATTCGTTCCACCTCTCAAAGATATTTATTTTCTGATGGAATGTACTGCTCCCTTGCTATATTTTGTTCCAAAAAAGGGAGCCTATACAACTAACTGAGATAACGTTAGTAGAGAGCTGGAGATACCAGCTACTCCAGAAAGGTGCAGGTCTCTTGTAGGCTCTATATACTCTGTTATGTTATGATGATCTGATTTGCTTGTTAAGACTCATATAACTGTATTGATTAGAGGATCTCTGAAAGCCCATTAGCTTGTGTTTCAAAGGCATCCAGAAGAAAAACTGTTAACCTGTATTTAGGATGTTTAGTAAAAAGAATGACAATTACTGGTTGATTTTTTTTTTTTTTCATGAACTTCTACTAAATGCTGCTATTTACACATATTATGAACAACATGAAAAATGAGAATAATAGTAGCATTTTGAATGATTCACAACATGATAAAATAAGATCATATTTCATGTTCCTTAGTTTTTCACAGTTCAGAGGAATGGGCGTGAAAGAACACCAAAGTATGCCTCATGTTGATTTTTCCCTGTTACTGTGACACTCCATATTTAGGGCTAAAACTCTGAATCCTGAAAGGAGATCACTGTGTTGTCTGTTGGGACCTCTGCAGGTACAGGGAAGAAGTTTCCTTTGAAGCTGCAAATATATAATTCCTCTCAAAGCTACAGAAGTAACCATGGCTCCAAAGTGAAATAGGTAGAGGGAAGTTAATTTATGTATGATTGTTCAATTCTGATTTCATTCACCTTGCACAGTGGAATGTTCTGCCAGGTAAGGAACAGTATACACAATGCAGGGTAGCCCACTACATGATACCGTGTAGCCTCCTTCCTAAAAGGGGAAAAAAAAAAAAAAAAATCCCTGCTCCTTTTGATACCATCTGTGATCAGAGATAGAATGATATTCTTTGTTCTAGTGAAAATCTTTATACTACATAGAAAACAAAACATTCACTGTAGTTACTTCCTTCATACGGTGCCTTTTATGTCTGGTGTGACTCCAGTTTTTGATTTAGAGCAGTGTAAATTGCAAGAGAATCAAATCTGAGTCATCTGCAGTTCTGGGTATATCACTAACTGGTGTCTTGGAGCATGACTGTAAATATCACAGAAAACAATACATTATTACGAACTTGCAAAGCACAGCAAAAATGTTTCATTTTTGTCCCACTGTAATGTAAAACTCCTAAGGCAATACTATGTAAGCAGTGTACTGCTGTACTTTTCCATGATAGAGAATCTAAACATAAACTCTCAATTCTCCTACTTAGGCACCCTATAAAATGAAAATGCCTAGGTTAAATACCTTTCCGAGACATACATGATAAAAGGATTAAAGATGGTTCTGATCAACTGCAGAGTTGTGACTTTCTAGACTTGATAGATGTTGTAGGATACCACTCAAAATGTCAGGAACCATAACATCTTGACCTCAGATCATGGCCTTAACTGCATATATTCAAACATATCTCCTAAATGTCAGATTGACTCTCATAAATAGATTTTTTTTCATTGTATGTAATATCTTTCTTAACAAATTAAATGGTAGTTTGTTTGCACTACATCATATTGATTGCCAAGCATTAGCCACAGATTATATATTATTTCTATACACTTTAATTAGTTTATTCAGCTGTCTGGGAAGTAACAAAAGCCCAGAATATGTAAGTGATACATATTCAAAATAGAAGCATAAAATTAAATTCCTTCAGGTGCAATAACAGAGATATATTTAGATACAGACTATGACTTGAAGTGGTAGAGCAGCACTGTTTCTCCTTCCAGTGTGTAAGAGAATGTGGGTTGCAAAAATAATTCCTTGTGCCTTTCCAGAACTTGCATGAGGGGAACAGGTAACACCTTCAGCTCTGTTCAATTGGATGGTTTGTGCTATTTGAAATGCCTGAAGTCATTCTTTTTAAATTTTACTGCCAGTCCAAAGAATCAGAAATCTTTATAAACATCCTCTACCACATCTCTCTGTCTTATTCCTGTGGGCTTATATGCTCCAAGGCTCTCTTTATGGCACTGAGCCCCCGTGACTGAGCAACTGAATAGTGCCCCCACACTCCATTGGGTATATTAACTAGATCTCCATTGCTCATATTCAGGCAACTGCATTGTACTCACCTAAAAGCTGTTTCTGAATCTGGAGCTTAATCACACCAGAAGTGGGTACGTGAAGGAATCTTGACATCCATTTTCAAATACAGCTTCCAACTAAGAGCTGATCTGTTGAACACTGATCTGTTGAACTCCTACATTTCTTTTTCTTACTTCAGAGCAGAGATAAACACACACCTGCTCTCTTCCACACAGATTCTTCTTCCTGCCATCCTCATGTATATAGAAAGGAAGAGATGATTTGACAGAACTTTAATACTATTAGACTGGACTGAGAAAAGCCTTTGCTCATGGCTGTGTGCTGTAGGAGAACTCCCACACCAGAAGCATCACTGAATTGCTTCATCAGAGTAGAAGTGTTCACTTCTGAGTGTTATGCTGGTTGTTTCAAGGCCCTGAGGGTGCCAACAGGCTTTATGGGCCCTGCCTACCTCCCTGGGACCTCCCCCCACCCCTGTCCAGGCCCAGGACCCCATTTCAGCCCAGTCCAGGGCCATCAGTCCCTGTCCCAGTGACACCATAGCAATGTTGATTTCCAGCTCTACCACAGTCCTGCCCCTGCCCAGCCACAGGCCCTGCTGACCTCGACTCTGACTTGCAGGCAACTGCCAACCCAGTATCAGCCTGTCCCCGGAGAGATGACCAATAGTTGGGACTGACTTTGGCTGCCCCGCCAGCCTGCCCTGCTGCCTATCTTGGGCAGTGAGTCGGGTCCTGGCTGGTGAGGTTCCTGCCTTGGCTCCTGGAGCCTGGTCCCAAGGGAACCACTGGGCCACACAGTGCGCTGACAGATTGTACTTTCCTAGTGTCTCCTGAAGTAAGACAGAGTTAGGAAAGAGGTTTGGCAAGCCTCCTGTGACTCCAGGTAGCTTTTTTCTTCGGCTAAGCTGTTGAGTAATCTGTAAGAAGAAAGCAAACAAAGATATTTTCTTTACATCAAATGAGAACAGACTGCAGTTTTGAAGAAAAGAGGACAATTTGGAAATTTTGCCTGGCTGTGGTTCCGTTCCAAATCCACACAGCCTATGTAAAGTTAGTAGCCTTAAAATAACCTGTTTTATTCTGCTTTTAGTCTCTCCCATCTTCTTTCTCAATTACAAGAGCCCCAAACTTTTTTATAAATTGTATTTTCAACTGCTAAGATAAATAAATTATACACTTGGTGCTGAACAGTCATTCCCAGATGCTTCAATGGAACTCATCCTGTGAATGGCTAGGCACCTATTTGTGAAAGGGTTCCTTGGCTGCATGGAAACTGTGCCTTATAGAGAGACTTTAAGTGATCATAAAGAGTTTTTAGGTAGCATCTGTTTTATTAACTAATTTGAACAAAGTTATGAATTATTCACAAATAGCAATTACCCTGAATCTTGACTTATCTGTGAAATAAATGACTTTCTGACTGTTGAAGATCCGTTAGGTAGACAAAGATAATATTAATCAAAGGAGGTAGTGTCAGCCAAGCCAGGAATCTTTTAATAAGATCGTCTCTTTTGCTCCTTATTCTGATCTCTAAAAAACAAATAAAAATAACCCTGACAAAAAATAGCCTTATTCACATTATACTCGCTCTATCAGTCCAAGTTTAAACTGTGCAGAGTTGATTTATACATTTCTGCTAGCAGAAAATACTATTTATAAATTGAAAACAATCCATTTTAAGCTCATACTATTAGAAATAAATATATTATCCTGAAAGATAATGAATGTGAGGAATAAAGTATGGTGGTGCTTTATAATGCACCAGTCAAAGTCAAAGAGTGAAGAATAAGAAAGAACCTAAGCCTCCAGACTTCAAATCATCAGACATGGGGCAGCAAGAGCAAGACTACTTTCTGATGAAAATATGTTTTTGTTTGTTTGTTTGTTTGTTTACAAAATTAAAGATTAAGAAATAATAATAAAAAAGTCTGTATAGAAAGCAAGTTTTAAGATGTGTTTTTTTTTCCATGCTAACAGAAATTGCTACTACTGAGCTGACATTTCAATAATTGATGTATTATTTCAGTATAACTGAGAATTTAGAATGAGGCTGTAAGACAAATTAGCCAAAACTGAACATACACTCTGTTGTCCATCATGGCCAGCATATAAAGGAATTTTTCATGCAAAAGAGGACAATTTTTTACAGTGGTGTCACTTTTAAACTGGAGGAGAAAGTTTTGATAAAAGTATCATACGCGGTTCTTGCAAGGGCTTTGTCTTACACCATTGACTGAATTGCCACTTAGAGCTGGAGTGCATTAGAAGTACTTCTGGAGTACATCTCTACAGTTTGGTTTTATCCGAAAGGCACACAGTTCAAGAACTCCATTCCTCAGTGCAAACCAAACCACAGTCCTGGGGATGACGGTGATACTTACTTCAAAAGTACAATCTGGATCTATACTAAAACGTCCACATTAGTCAGTTCCTGGCACCTTTTCTCTGGGGTTTCTGCAAGCCATCATCCTGATGGCTATTTGTGTTCTTCATATATCTAAACAGGTAGTGTGGAGGTCACTTTGTATTTCCACTGAGGGCTGGCAAACCAGAAGCAGAAATGCCATAGAAAATGTTCTCCAACAGAAAGCCTGAAGGTTTTTGCTGGTTGCTGTGAATCTATGTACCACATTTCAGGTATTGTTGCCAGTTTCCTAAGTGATGATCTGTCTCTTGCACCTGGAAAGAAATACGTATTTCAAGCTATCCTTTAGGTTTCTGTTGTTTATTTATTAATGTTTAGGTTCTAATCAAGGAGAATCCTGGAAATTTCTGCAAAAGGGAAAGCAAAACAGGCTTTTTATGGAAATTATTCACACGGAGAACTTAGACTTAATCTTCACTTATGAACTTTTTACATATTGTTGAAGGTAAAAAAATTCCACAAAGCTAAGAAAGGTAAGATATATGGCATGGGATTATTTTTGTATACTGCCTGCACATAAAAGCCAAAGTATAGGACAATCCTTCTTTAATACTGTGGAGACATGCACATTAGGTCGTAGGAGGGTGTAGTCAAAGGACTTGATTCACTTTTCCGCACATAGGACTTCTGTGCCATTCGAGATGCTCTTGGTTATCTGAGACATCATGTGGGGCTGGCAGATAGGACTACAGACTACAGTAAAATAAGGCAGTGGCTCCTTGACTCAGGCATCTCAAATGATCCCTAATGTCTATATGTGGGCAATTGAATCATGCCCAAGAGTAGGATTCATTTCCATATTGCAGACACCTAAATTCAAGTTTATCTAAATGGAAGAGTCTATATGTGGGTTAGGTGAGCCATGGGTTTGTTACAATAAGAAATCTGGCATGGGATTTAGTTGTCCCACATGTAGTTATCAGATGCCATTTGAATTATTCTATAGTACCTGACTTCCAGCTGGCATTCCTGAATACTTGGTTCTGCAGCAATGCCTGGATTGTATCTGGTAGTCCCTGGTGTACATGCATCTCAAATGGTACAAGATTTCTATGCGTGGGCAGCTGAACTCTAGCCTGAAACTCCATTCAGCTCATGCAACATGCCTAAATTTACAAAGAAGAGATGTGAGATCCAGTGACTGAGCAAAGCTTTCTATTTAAGTCAATGGACTTGCAATATGGATTTGCACAGTTCTTCCTGTTACTTTTATAATTATTCCTCCTCTGAATTAATGGTGACCTCTTATCTTGAAATCATTAGTAAATTTCACTTGACAAGTATATTTCTCATGTCAAAGAAATGAATGATCTTACTGAATAAGATTAATCCTAAAAACTATCCTTGAAAAACTCCACTAGTAACCTCTCTGTACAGTTATGATTTTTATTTCAGCACTGCCCACTGATTCTTGAACAGTTTGAATGTATTTCAGTTTTTATACCAATCCTCATCCCCATTTTAGCAAACAGATCTTCAGGTGGCATCATATGAAATACTAAGAACAGGTAGATTAACCCCACTGCATTTCTGTTGCCTAGAAAATTGGTAAGCCTTCTAACCGATAACAAGTTAGTCTGTCATAATCTAAACGTGTCACACCCGTTTTTAGTCTTACAGTGTTTTTGTGTCTTTAGTTAGTCTTTCTTTTAAAGGCTATGCTGAATACTTGCAAAGCACTGGGGCCAGATTACCATTACAAGTCTATAATGGCTCTGATCAGTCTCCCTCCATGTTAAGTGAAGATATTATGTTTGTTCTTCTTCAGATCACAGAATCACAGAATCGTTTAGGTTGGAAGGGACCTCTGGAGATCATCTAGTCCAACCTCCCCGCTCAAGCAGGCTCCTCTAGAGCATATTGCCCAGGATCACGTCCAGGCAGGTTTTGAATATCTCCAGGGAAGGAGACTCCACTACCTCTCTGGCCAACCTGTTCCAGTGCTCTGTCACCCTCACAGCGAAGAAGTTTTTTCTCAGGTTTAGGTGGAACTTCCTGTGGTTGAGTTTCTGCCCGTTGTATTATTCCATTGTGATTATTCCATTAATATTGCCATTTACTGTGATCAAGGTAGGCAGTTGTCTCAGCTTTGTCATCCACCATTTAGATATAAGCAAAGTATTTCTGCTTCTACTACAATCAATAATGTATTACTGGTATACATACAAGTGTGCTCTTTTAAGTCTATTACTGGAATAAACTTAACAACCATTTCAGCAAATAAGAGGTGTGTGGACCTCTTATACCATTTTAACACTGAATTAATGATTTACGTAAGTATTCAGTGAGGAAGTCAGTGATACATAAATGCCTTTTTGCACAGTGGATCATTCTGCTCTAACAATTCCCTTCACATAAATTGGTTCAGAATGTAAATAGACATAGTATATTGCCATTGATAATTTTTATTTTCTTTAAACAGAAATTTGGCTAGCAGTACTGCATAGAATGTTCTTCAAGCCAAGTACTTTGCACACAGTAATCAATTTCATTCTGTATTTTTATCTAATCTCCATAGCTGTTGTGTTGAAGCTATTTGAAGCTTCTAACTAAAGCTAGGACAGAAAGATAATTGTGTTCATAGATTCATAAAGATTAAGGGCAAAAGGGATTATTAGATCATTTTATCAAACCTATAATATATCGCAGGCCCTTCAATTTCATCCAGTGTGATATCTGTTGAGAAAATGAGCTGTGATGATCTGCAATTATTATTTTATTGATCACATTTGTTATAGCACTGCCCAAAGGCTGAAGAAGAAAAGAACTAGATTGAGGTAAGCATTGCATGACATAGATTAGTTTAGGATCCCTACCTTGAAGAGTTTACAGTCTAGATAAGAGTAGGAGAAAGGAATGCAAAGTATGTTGCAGGATAATGTTATGATGACAACAGCCGACGTGTCAATTTTGTTTTTTCCTAGTCCCTAGAGAGTTAAGCTATATGAAAAACAATGTCAAAGATAAGAGGACAGGACAGTGAGAGTAAAAGGAATGTAGAGCTGGAAACTGAAGTGAAGAGATATGGTATCTCTTTGTGTTTTTCCTCAGTGGCTACATGGACTGACTGTTCAGCAAGAGCAGAGAAACAAATCTCAGAGAATGGATAGGGTCTCTTTATTTATTTTTTTCTCATGTTCACTGGTATAGAATACAAAAAGTTATATTTAGCAGAAGTATTCCAGTTTAAATGCATACTTGCATTCCTTCTACACTGCCAATTTGCCTTCTCCTATAAGACATGGTATACCTAGACATAACAGTGCTTCTGAGAACAGAATTCAAGTACCTTTCAGCATCCTATTCCCTCACAAGAACAACAACAACAAAAACATAGATACAACAAAACAAACTTTACATTTGTTATTAGCACAATGTTGATAAGTTAGTATTTTATCAGATATGTTGCCTTAGTTTTGGGAACCAGATAATATTTTGTTATCTTTCCTGTTCTGAATAATCACACTGGTAACACAAATCTGCAGTTTTGACCTTATCCACTTTGGTAGGCTTTCTCTGTTAAAAAGAATGTTAATACCTTGGGCTGCATTCTGCTGGCTGTAGTATGTGCTGGATTTAGAAATGATTTAGAATGAGTATAGTTGCATAGATTTCAAAATTTTTGTATTTCAGTGTCTGCCAAAGTCATGGAATTATCAAGGAATCATCATAAAGTATATTCACATATTTGTTCCTTAAGGCTATTTTCCTACTTGGTATAGTGCAAAAATCCATCCCTAAGAACTATAAATAATATACAATATTCTGATTGCCTGGTGCCAGACTCAAATGTACTTAAAGGATTCATTTTTATAAACGGTCAAGTATATAAAAAAGCTTTTTACCTACATAGGATATGTTGGACATCAGTGGCAATTGTATAATCATACAGCAAATTACGTTTCTCTTTTGAGAAAACAAGTGCAGAAGAAACATTTTCTGAGAAGAACTACTTTTTTGCTGATAGTAAGGATTCTATTTTCTTTAGTGAAATGAATAAACTTATTCACTTTTTCTGTTGGCTGATTTGACTCCATTGGGTTGAGAGAGAGAGAAAACCGGGGCACCTTTAATTGTTTTCTTGTGCACTAATTAAATAGCTTATCAAGGTAAAGAAAATGGAGTTATACTACTAGCAATGTAGTTTGGTCATGATAATAAAGCTGCTATAAAAGTATATGAAAAGAAGAGAAGTTCAGCTCTCAGAGTCCAAGCCAAAATTTTTCAGAGCCTGGCAGGAAGGCATTTTTATTTATTTTTTCCTGTAAAAAGAACAAACTTGAGATATTTCTTCTGATGTTGGAATCAGGCAATGATGCCAAGACAGATTTACCAGAAAAATATCTGGCTCTTGATTTGCAGTCATGAAAAAACACTGCATTTGGGGATACCGTTTTATGAATCCATAACCATTTGCACAGGATAGCCAACAACTAGTCCCCAGCGTGGAAAATGGGGTAGGGATCAATGAATTAGCAGATACTCAGTCTAGTGAATCTGTTTGGCACAGTGACATATAAATCAAAGAGCTGAAATCCAGAAGCAGTATTTATGTAGTTCTGCACTAAAGCTAATAGATCCTGCTTTATAGTCTCAGGAGCCATTTAATGGCTAACATACTGACTCAAGGACTATGGTAGACTTCTCTCCAGCCATCCTGAGTCGACCAGGACTTATGTAATTTATGGGTCTGGGACTACCATGGGCAGAGATAGCTAAAAAACAGGTCAGCATGGACATGTCTGTGTAATCTCACACTGAAAAGTGGAGAACAGGAGAAAAGCAACACAAATATTCTATATCCCTGCGCTGAGAAAAAACTCCAAGAGTGTGGGTGGGATGAGAAAAAGAGCTGAAGGGCTGATGTGAGCATCTGTCTCGGTAATTGTATATCCTTCCAGTACAACAATAAGAAAACTAAGCTAGGTCAAACAACACTTTGTGTGGAGACTGCAGAAAGTGAAAGAAATGGATTTTGTGTTTAAACCTGGAAGTTGTGAGTCCTGGGCTCATTTATATCGCCTGTAAAAGAGAGTTACCTCATCTCAGTGCAGCTTTTGCAAAAGTTCTGTCTATCTCCTCTGCTTGCAAGTCTTCCCTTGGCAAAAAACTGTATAGTTTTGTTGGATTGCAACAGCTGTCAAGGGAGGTCATGATTTGTGAAGAGAAAAGCTTGGTCCTTTTCCATGTAATACTTTGAATATTAAGCTAAACTGTAAATTGGATTCTGTATTTAGTGGCAAAGCAGTGAATTTAGCAGAGCAAGGGGTGATATGTTCAGAGACCTATGTGTTAAGAAGACACGTTGCTGCATTTTGAAAATTACTCTTTTTTAGTCCTGTTTGGCTTCATTCCCAGACATAATGAGTTGCAATAATAGAGTCTGGAGGTCAAGAATGTATGACTTTCTCTGGCAAAATGTATTTGTGATATTTTGTAGTTACTCCACATTTAAGCCACTATAAATGGGATCAGAATGTGGCCCTCTTTTCTTTTTCTTATTTTTTTTGACAAGTCAAATCATAAATAAATTATAAAATGGGAACCTGAACTTTGATTCTGGCTCTGGTTAAGTATGGTTTCTGGGAAGAAAGTTGAAATCTAGTTACATTTAACCTAGCACTTGCAGCTCTTACTGACATTGAGTATGTGAAGAGCTTAAGCGGATGAAAACATTATTCAGTGCTTACGGTTAGTAATGTGCGGGAGGAAAGAAAAACATCACAAAAATGAGAAATAGTGCATGTCAGTGTTGGTGTCACTTATTAGCAGTCTGCAGCAAAGACACTTGAACGAAATTATTATCTTTACAGCAATTATTTGCTTGTGCATATAAATATCCATTTTGAGAAATAGGTATTCTTTCAGTTGTGTTGTCCTCTTTTATATTTCCTGTTTGAAACCTGCCATCTATGATACTGTTTGTTGTTGCTGTCATTGCTTTGAAAAATTATGTTAAATGCTTTTTTGAAGGGACTGGTACTGTAACTGTAAACTGATAGAATTCCACTAATAAATAAGGGGAAAAAACTTGTTATAGATCAACAGCTGGTCTTCCATTTCTCAGCTGGTTTCTGGCTTAAACAGGCACAGATTGGGAGCAACCTTTTCAGTCAGTCAGAAGTCTTTTAAAATTATAATCAGTCAAAACCACACGTATCTTCAAATTCAGATTAGATGAGCTCAGAAAAACAGCAGTGTTCATGAAATTAGCAAAATTAGTGAAAAAAGCGCTACCCCTTTTATATTTCACAACAAGAAAGTTCACAGAAGCGGTGAAAATTGCAGAGAAGTTGTACTTCTGTCTTCAATAGGCCAATACAGATAAACACTAGCAGAGGATTTGGATCATTATATATCAGAAATGCTACATTCTCACAGTGTCTACCTGTATCAAGCGTACTTTTAGTATAGCACAGTTTATACTTTATGAATGAAATATTTCATGGTTATTCAAGTACCATCAAGGAAGTCCACACAAGTTACACTAGGGCAGGGTTTTGGGATCCAACTATTTAGTCCAGGGGCTAAAAAAAGAATGAGGATTTTAGTTCTTGAGTGAAATATCAAAAGCAATTACTGGATGAGTCACACATGTCTCCTGGAAAACTTTCCCCATTTGGGACCAAAAGTCCAGGAGAACAGTTGTCCTTTTATTGTCGAATAGCAATAAAAATTTAAACTTTTATTCAAAGTTAAAAAAAAATAAATCAGAATGTAAGAGCAAAACCTATATGCAAGCTGTAAGGTGGGGTTTGTATCTCGAATTTTGGATTGGATAGAATAAATTCCATTATTTTGAAGGCATTAGGATTCATTTTTTTTTATCTTTGCTCATGTTAGTAAACATTACTAGCTCTCTTGCATTAATATTACTACAGAAACACTACAGCTATTTTCTACATTCTTAAACTTATGCTAGAAGACAACATACTAAATATTAATCAGCACATGACGTAATCTACCTCTAATAGATATGGTTTTGTTGAAGCACGTATTGCTTAGGACTCAGTTTTGGTGCTATAACGATATGGGACATCGTTAAAATACTAAGCATTCAGAGACAGTACCAAACAGCCATGCTAGAACAGTATGCGTTTTAGGTTTCGTAAGCCAGATTTCCCCTGACATGTTTAGAGCTGAGTTTTAAAATGAGAATTTAATGGGCCTCCTAGTGACACATCCAATAATGAGGGGCACTGCAAGATACTTTCTGAACCATTGCTAATGTTTCCTAACCTTTCCTAACCTTCCTTTGATTACTTGTATTTGTACTGCTGCAGGAAGTAAGGAAAACAGAACTCCCACATGGGATTTACCCATGACTGTCACAGTCATGAAGAGTTACCTACTAAATTGCTTCCACAGCACTGATGGAGGGAGTGTTTTGACTGTCTTAGGCTGGTAAAAACTCTATTAGTGAACAATTTTCACATATAACAGCTGCAGGCGACTCCAACACAGAAATTTACCAATCCTTTAAAATGGATTATAACAGTAATACTGAGAGAGCAGACCCTATACTAGGCAAGTCACCGCACCAGTCTTTGCTGCAGTCTGCAAATCTGTAAAATGGGGAGAATAATAGTTCCCTCTTTTATAAGGTGTTAGAAATCTAATATCAAAGCTTTATAAGATGGCTTATTTATACCAGAAATATTGAAAGAGACATGAAAGCACCTATTTTGAATGAATATTGCTATTTTCCTTGTTATAATCCAGTTATATCATCCAAATTAATCAAGTAGGATTTTCTATATTCCCGTTTTTTTTTTTGGTACCTGTTACTATAAAACAAGTCTGTCTTTTATAAAGTTAATGAAACACAAAAGAAGTTCCAGAAGCGGTGGCAGCAGTAATACCAGCACAGACTCAAAGAACTGTGACATACCCGGTACTTCTGAGTGAGGTATCATTCAAACACAAGACCAATTCACTGTGTCAAAATTGCAGGATCGAAATGTCTCTTTCCAGTCATCTTTTCAGAAAAGCAGACAAATCAAAGATCTGAAGCACTCAGAGCTTCTAAGCCTGGATAATACAGTGGAGTGCGCACTATGCCCCACAGATTGCAAAAGGTTATATTTAATAGATATTGCACTGGGTGAATGTCTAACTTGGAATCCTATAAAGAAGTAAAGTATGTTTTTCAGTCTAATTTCCATGTCTTATATGAGGCAACATAAATAAGAAAATGTATGCACATGCCTATGTGCATTCAGGGTGAGAAATTAAGATTATAATGAGGTGATAATTTGTTGTCAGCTGTTTTCTCGAATAGGAGAAAACATATCTAAAATTCTGACTTCTATACCTCATTCCACTCTGACTATGCCATTTATGCATCAGTAAGGCCCAAGATTCAGAAGCAAAATTCATCTAACATGAATTACAGTAGCTTCATTAGCTGAACATTTCATTCATATACATCTGAAAACCAAATTATTACTATCTTCTTGACCTTGGACTTGTGTAACATGATTAAAATGTAAGCATAGAAAACTTTCCAAAAGACTACCTGTGTGACTTCCTAAAACTCTACAGATACTAATCATAACATTTATTTATGGGCAATGGGGTAAATATTTGTTAGGGGAAATCATCTGCTAACAGGATAGATGGCAAACAAGTTCGGTTTCCTGCTTATGTCTCCCTTCCTACATGCACAGAACATACACACGCACACACGCACACACACACACACACACTTTAGATTTCCATCTATAGACTCAGTCACCACTTTCGGTTTTTATGTCAGAGATGCGGTTAACTATGGTATTAGCCTGTGAAACCCATGCGAGCAGTGCTGCAGATTCTGATAGTAAAAACAAATAAAAAGAAGAAAACATATAGGAGTTCAATTCAGTTGACCAAACATAATCATCTACTGCCATTTGGGATGCCTTGGGGAATCTGCCTGATTTCGGTCTGCAAGTCCAGAAAAGCGAGCGTAGGGTTCAGTTATCTTAATGATAACTTAATGAGGTGGGTAGGGTCATACGAGACAGAGCATGGTGAGCTTATGAGACGGGCATCTGCATAGACTACCAAATATAACACAATACTTAACAGAAGACCCTTAACTTTCTGGAGTAGCCACTAGAGGAAAGGTAGGGCACCTCACAATGCCTGAAATGTCATTAGGAGGCCATGGGCAATTAATGCCCCAAGCTCAGAGAATAATTCCTACTCTAGAGTAGACAGTTAGGGTAGGATTCAGTTCTCTTGCATTAGTGGGTTTGAGAACTACCTCATACTGTCTTTTAAAAGAAGGAAACATGAAATGGTTCTCCATTGCTACCTTTTCATAGACTTATTTATTTATTGTAATTATACCTCCTCCTACAATCTTAATCTTTTTCCTCTTCAGCCGCGAGGAAAAGGGAGAAAATAAAACATTTTTTTTTTTTTTAATGAATTCAATCAAAGAGAAAAATACTAAGTTACGCCACTCTTAATGTTTCTCAGATATATACACAACTTCTTCTAGTTTCTTTTGTTACTGATAACACGATGCAGTCTTTTCTGTATTCTTTGTTGCATTTGAAGTTTTGAACAATGAACAAGGATTGCAAAATTTATGTCTACACTGGAACCTACTAGCTCCTCAGCAAACATGTGAATAACCTATAGCTAAACCATTGCTTAACAAATGTCTTTATTTCTATTCACAGAATTCTTACTGAAATACATATTCTCATATTTACTCATTAGTTGAAACTTTTCCTTCACTTAGTAATCTCTGAATCGTGGGTTCTTTGAAGATAGCTTCTTTCACCTTCTGCAATGCAGCATATATTGATGAATTCAATAAACTTTGTTAATGGGTTTCTTACTGAAGGCCATAGTATGTATTTTAGCATGCAGTGGCAATTGAGTACTTTTCAGCTGAATATAAAACTTGAGATATACTTTCTATATTGTTTTAGCATAAAAACCTTTGCTCATGTTATGGGCATGTGGGATTTTACTAGGAATAATCCAAAGATTTCTTAATCAGCAAGATAATAGGTGGTCTTGGATGAACATACTTCAGAAGGCTAACATCATCATACTCATCTGAATTCTAGCGATAAGTAGTGTTAGTAGGCTTGTGTTTAGTCAGTTCACATATATAGTACTCAAGAACCCCAGCTATCTCATGATCCTTTTTAATTCTGTATCAAAAAAGACTGCTGTACCAATCCTTTTGTAGTCCATTAGCTTCAAATGCATGTTAATTTTACGTTTTGCTTGATGAACTAAGGCAAATTCCAGAATGCCCAAGGACCTCAAATATAACATTGGTTGTAGGAAGAAAAAGGTTATGTGTGAGTTCCCTCAAAATATAGTCTGGTCTCTCAGAGTGGCAGGGATGGGACTACTTGGAGAATGAAAGCTGATCATTGAGAAGAAATTATTAGAAGGTCAGTAACAGAAGAAAAGTTCCATTGGTTTTATGAAAGACAGATGAGGCAGAGAATTTTTTTAAATAAGCATTCAAAGAGTTCATAGCTTGCACAAATCAAATCTAGAAACCTTCTGAGGTTTGTATATTGCTTTTGACACTCTTAAGCTTTATCCTATGATGTGTGAAAGTACTGCAGACTTTTTACTGTTGATGTAAAAAAGACAAACACAAATCAATACCTTCCTCTTTAGCTGGTAGTAATGTTGGACAAGTCCTGTCTGCCCCCTGTTAGTGTGTAATACTGCTTGTTGGCTGAAGATAAGATTGATATACTTTCCCCTAATTTTTTTCTTATACCTTTTCTGCTAAAGTACATTCATTTTTGAGAGAAGACTAAATGAATTGCTGTTTTAGAGATCACACATACATGTGGTGCAATATAAAAGCTGTTAACGTCCCTCTGGGAGAAGCAGCAGACTACTTCCATGAGGCTATCATCTTTCTCCATCCCTGCCTTAGTAACCAAAATCTTTTCCTCTGTATAAAAGACATGTAGTCACAGAAAAATGAGCATGGATACATAAAAGTATATCAAGGATACTTCTGTGCTACTTGGTTACGAAAGGCCAGGCAGTGCGCTCGACAACTGAACCTCTTCTTAGCCCAAAGCAGTAGTTTTGATGCAGCACTTTTGAAACAAAACTGCAGCAGTCTGCCAAACCAAAGGTTTCTTTAACAGAACATGTGAGCAATCTGGGCATAATTACCCAGCTGATTACCCTATCAATCATCATTTCCCTTGTTTAGATGATCTTTCTGTCCTTGGGTGAGAACAAATCATCAGGTCCTTTCTGGTATCCTCCTTTTTACTGCTGTTTGCGCAAATCTAATTACCTTGTGTTTCTTAATTTGCAGTCGTGTTTGCATAGAGCTGAATACACATGTTCATAGTTTTAGTCATCCAGTTGTAAGTCTTGATTTATAATTTTACCAAATATATGATTAATCGTAAACTGTAGAAATTTAATCACTATATTCTAGCAATATACACTCAAAAAAGTATTATTTCTTATAACATATAGTAACTAACAAAGTAACATTTGAAACATGTCCCTGTGGTATACATGTGATAATTTTTATAAGCATTTTATCAGCAGACTTTCAAGGCTAAAGCACGAAAGTTTATGCTAATAAGACCATAGTTGAGGCCTACATCCTGATCTCTCATACTGCTTAATAGATGGCTTGCTCCCTACCTCTCACTGTTGTCCTCAAAGCAAATCTTCCGTAGATGGAAGCATCACTTACAAGAAATGTGTACATAGTCTAGTCTTAAAAACCAAGAATAATTTTTTAAGACTTTCGGAGGCAATCTATTTCAGAACTTCACTACTTTTACTATTAGAAAGGCTTTTCCGATATCAAGACTGAATCTTTTTTGCTGCAATTTAAGTCCATTACCTCTTATTCTATATTGCAGCCTGTTTTTGATAAGCATTATTTTCTTCTACAGAAAACTGTGCCAAGAGTATGCTTCAAAGCTGACTTTACTATATTTAATATGAATGGAACGAAAGTCTAAAAATTCTTGAAGAATATTGCTTTTTGCAACGCAAAGACTGACAAATCTAAAGCATAGATTGAAATATATAACTCTAATACCTACTGTATGTCTCTGGAAAAACTGTATAATCCCTGTGTGCCTCCCTTCACACTCATCTAATTGCAGATGATATCTTCTTTCTTCTTAATGTCTTTTCTCTGAAAATATACAGGGACAGCAGTCATCATCAGTTGTCAGTAGAGCTAGCTGAAAATCTTGTATCAAAGCTATGACAAAAAATCAATATTTGACAGAAAGTTTTCTTTGTTCTTCTGTTTTTTTTTTTTTTTTTTTTTCCTGTGGGTGTTCCATTTTCTCAGCTCTTTTTTTTTTTTTTAATTCAAATGTACATTGTCTGAGGAAAAGCATTTTTTTTTTTTTTAATTTTGAGGAACTTTTTTTAAAGGAGCAGCAAAAGTTTGGATAGTTTTCTATTGATTAAAGCAAGCCACTGAAAACAGTCTCTTTCTAGAGATAATCAGCAATATGTTAAAGTGATCTGCAGTAGAGAGATTACTGTGAGAATTTGTACTATGTAAAGTTTCTAGGCATCCCTTTAATCAGTTCTGCCAGATCTTGTACAGTAAGCATATTCTGATTGGGGAAAAAAGGCTGTGTATATCTTTTATTTCTTTCTCTTTCTCACTCGTAGCAGGACCTTGAACCAACTGGGTCCTTGAGGTGAAACTGCTACCCTCTTCTCCCTTTGCTGAAATGTGCATATCAAAAAAACTGCAAAAACTCTAAAGGCATGTTTTACCAGAATGCAAAATGGTATATGGGACCCAAGTAGCTTCCTAAACAAAACAAACTTCTCCTGCGTGAGAAGTTTGCCTCCTTCCTCCCTGCCTCCTCCCTGCCTCTGGTTACCTTGTGCTTGGACAGATCTTTGCCTCCCATCTAGCTTCCTTTGAGTCTCAGTCAGTGCTTTCTTGGGCTGCAGCAAACCACGCATGGTCTTGCTGACTCTGTAGGAGAATCTTTTTCTCTCTATATATGTAGATTTTGGATGAGGTCTCTACTCTAAATCTCCTCCTTCTTCTCCTTGGCCACTACGCCTTCTGTATACTCATTTTCGTGCTGTTTATCTTCATGCTTGTCCCTCCAGACGTCCCCAAAATTGGCAAGCTCCTCTGAGGAAGGTGTCATCTTCCTTTCTGCAGAAGGGAGATCTGCTACTGGAGGTGCCTGCTCTTATTGGCATTGGAGTTGTGCCTTTACTGATGAATGGAAAAGGAGTCACTTTGCTGAAAAGAAATGCCAGTTGTTAGGTTGCTTGTAGTTAGGTTGCTTATATATTCCCTCTGATCTTAGATGCTTTGCTGAACCTTGATGCCTTTTGTTCCATCTTTTCTGACCCTGTAGTTTGTTGCTTAGTCTATGTCGGTGTAAGGAACCATTGCTACACAAAACAAACAGGCGAACAGTTCTACTCTTCCTCTGCTTCCCGAGATATCATTGTCCTCTTTGTTGACCTGGTGCACATACTTATTCAGCTAGTTAGTGAACTCTCAGAAGGAAATAAACTGGTTAAAGTTACCCTTACAAAAAAAAAAAAAAAAAGAACAAAAAAGGGAGAGAGATTCAGATCTGGTGAGTATAACAATATTGACATTCACTTGAGAGGGTTTCTAATTTGAACACCACTTAAATTAAGCACCAATGGCCAGTGGAAAACTCTTAACTTTAAAACCAAATGAATCTCTCTACTGAAAAAAAATCTCCATCACTCTTCACTTTCTATTGTAAATCGAAGTTTGGAATCAGTGCTCAAAATAGCATTTTTTTGCTGGAGAACATGAGAATTAGTACTGCAAATCAGTGGAAAAAACGGGAAAAATGTCTGAGTGCTTAACCAAAGACAATCTATAGAAAAATGCCCCCAATGTCCTTATCTTATTCTTCAGAGAGATGTTGGAATGTCACTCTGTGTTGAAAGGAGATAATTAATTCTTTTGGGGAATTTGTAGCCGTGATCATAATTTGGATTCTTCTTGAGGAATGTTTTTTGCTTCTGCTACCTCCTTTCTCCCTCAGAACTGTTTTTTCTTTCACCTTCCTTTACATCTATTTTAGCCAAAAGGGACTACTTTGACCATTATTGCTGAGGGACTGGTGACCTCATAGAGTTGTGGGTGTTGGTGGTTTATCTATAATGTCTGAAAGAGAATGTCTGTTATTCCTCTTCAGCACAGTATCCACTATCATACCCTACATATGGTTCCCAGGGAAAGGGAAAAGTTTTAATCAGCAGAATGTTCTGTTGACAGGACTGGTAGCTAAACACCCCTTAACAGCACCTACGCAGACTTAAAACATACTTTAGGTTAGAAAGTCGAATGTTACTCTTCGAGTTAGAAAACTGTCATGGAAGGACTGAGTACCAAAGCAGTTTAAAGGCATCATTAAACAGTTTATTCAACCATAACAGGTGACAGATTTGGATGTCGGTGTAGGCGTTCCTAATATTAACGAATGGATTTGGTAACAGATAAAGTAATTAACTAGTAAATGTATTTATCAAACTATTTACATATATCAACTATTTACATATATTTACGTGTTAGGGCCCCAAGAAAGGAACAGAAACAAAATAACAGACAAAAGAAGGATAAGTAGCTACTCCCAAAGGGGAAAAGCGTAAGGAGTGAGGAAGCTATCACTTCTGTGGTTCGGACAATCACAGTCCCCTTTTAACAAAGAAGCTTTACTTCCAAAGACTGGACAATAACCGTCCAGTAGGTGCACCAAACATTCATGCAACCATACAGAGAGAGAGAGAGAGAGATTTAAATCCCAGCAGGAATTCCTTGAGCCGCATCCCAATCCGAGGGGAGTTCTGTCACTTCAGCAGACCGCCTCCATCCAATGAGGCAATCTCAAGGTTCAGAAGCTCACAGCGATTATTTATAGCCATGATCGAACTGGGGGTGTGGTCATACTGTTAGGTGGTGGCCGTGGCAGGTTCAGGATGATTCCAGCATATTCTCAAATGCTCTTTGATGGACAGATGCCACTTGCTCCGCTCACGTGGGATTTGATGGCTAGCTGTTTCCTCCAACCACGGTCCAATCACTAGGGAGAAAACTGTCGGCCAACAGGTACACCCAGGCGGGGTCAGCCTTAGGTCAGCCCAAGAGTCATCAGGTATATCCATTGAATTCTATGGGTGTCACCATGAATATCTTAGGATAATTTAGGTTAAAAAAAAAAAAACAGCAACAAAAAAAAAACCTTTAGAGATCATTGGTACATCTCCCATCAAAAAGGGGAGCCAGCTTAGACCAAGTTTCTCAGTACCCTATTCTGTCAAGATCTGAATTTCTCCAGGAGTGGAGATTCCATAACCATCCTGTGCAACCTTCTTTGGTGTTTCATGACCCTCATTGTGAAAAATATTTTTCCTACTACCTCATTAGAATTGTTGCTACTTGTGTCTGTTGCCTCTTGGCCTTTCACTGAGCACCTACAAAAACAATCTAGCTTTGTCCTCTCTATACCCCTCTAATAGGTAATCGAAGACAGCGATAAGATCCTCCCCTTGGCCTTCTCTTCCTAAGAATGTACAAACCCAGTTCTCGCAGCCTCTTTTCATACATCATTGCTCCAGCGTCCTAATCTTTCCACTGGATTCACTCCAGTCAGCCAATGTCTTCTCCTGGGGAGTCCAAAACTACACACAGTACACTAGACGTGCTGTCACAAGTGCTAAGCAGAAGATAAGAATAACTTCCCTTTACCTGCTGGCAGTGCTTCTGATAATACAGCTTAGTATGCATTTGGATGACTTTGCCAATCTACGTTCAACTTGTTCTCCCGCAGGGTCTCTTCTGGAGAGCTATATTCTGGCTTGTTGGAGGTCAGCCTCTAATGTTTCTAACAATGCTACCAATGTAGGAATTACAAAGATAGATAGGCAGAAAGAAAGAGTAGAATAGATTTACCAGTCAAGGTTTCAGCCTCTGGTGAGACAGACTGTTCACATTTATATCTATGAAGTACAAATAATAAACCTCTATTGATTGTGAATCACTGTTCCATGTTAAGCAGTTCTGTAGTATCTCTGCTTCATTTCTTGCAGATATTGCGTAGTGAACAAGGAGGAAAACAGCAGGGAAAGAATGTGGTCTTATACTTATGGCTTTTGACTGCTGCCCTCCAAACTAGATTCTTTCTTGTCCTTGGCCACACAGCAATGCTTGCTAATCACTTCGATGAAATTATTCATAAGTGAGTGTTACCTGTGTGCTTCTCATTTTATGACCTGATGATCTAAAATCTTTTTTGCAGAAATGTTAAACATTGCCACAAACATAAACCACCTGAATTCTGTCATTTCCTACATTTTGGGTGCCTGTCTTTGCAACCTTTCAGCATTACTTTCTTTGTCTCTTCTTTCTCTTCCTTTCTCTGTCACTCTCTTCCTCATATAAACACACAGTCACATACCCATGACATGCAATTAAATTTAATGACAGCATCTAAGAACTGAATAAGCAATATTGAGATAATTAAAATATTTAAATGAGTCAGCATCATGAAGATGAAATATGCTTTCCTTTTCATTCAATAAGAATAGCACATTTATCACTTGGGCAGTAAAATTTATTATGACTTTAGTAATTTTTCCTTATTTATAAATGCTTATATTTATTATGTGATTCAGTGAGTAAATGTATGGTTGATAATTAGCAGCTTTAATTGGTTTTGAAATAAATGCTTTTGAATTTTGGAGTGCAAAGAAATATTTAGAATTGTGTTTGCTGAAGCCTTCCAAGTCAACAAGATGAGGAAAACTGGTTGTCAATATAAGGTTGATGATTCAATGGCCTTGGAACAGTGAATCATTTTCCACGCATTTTTAAAGAGTATTATAATAAAATTGCAGTGCCAAGAAAACAGAAACGCCTCTGAGTTCAAAAAGATTTGGAATCAGAGAGGGAAGGTGGCTTTGAAGGAAAAAAAAAAGAAACTACACAGAGCTATAAACAACTAGAAATGAAATACTTAGATATTATTTCTTTGGGGTTTACTGAGTGACTTTATAGTGCATAATGAGTCTATTTATGTCGTGATGACCAGAGTCCTCGTCTGGTAGAGAAATCTGTTTACTGGGGAAACTTTTAGGATTGTAGGCAATATTTAGATAAACTTGTAAAAAATATCAGGATTAAAAGATATTTTTATTTCTCATTACCAACCAACAGAAAAAAAAGAATATTTCCCAGAAGAGGTTAGTAACCTTAAAAAATACTTAACCATAAAACAAAACAAACCAACAACCCTTCTCCCTCCCCCAAACTTGCATCTCTGACACAAGAAGCAGAGACATAGTCACAGCTATTGTTTTTTAGAAAATTCTCAGTTGTCTAAATATTACAAAAGTTAGATTTATGTCTGGTAGTATCTTTGTGAGAAACATAGCAACAGCCAAATAGCATGGAGCTGCTTCCATATAGTACCAAGGGAAGAATAAAAACTTTATAGTTTTGAAAGCTGTAAGAGCCTTGCTTTAATATGTAGGAGTGCCTTTCAGAAAGCCATAGAACGCTATGAAAGGGCACACTTTATTCTTGAAATAGCTGTGTTAGCCAGAGAAATTCTCAAACAGTTGAGGGAATAGCCTTCATAAATAGGAGTAAATTTAGTGGATCTTCTCAGCGTATTCAAAGATAGGTAGCAATAAATGACCCATTAAAATGTCTTGTGGAAAGCTGCATCCTAGTGAAAACGGCAGATGTAGTGTATTTGTTATCTTCCTGATGCTGGGCAGAGAAATCCTCACGAATGAGCTGCGTTCTGTATGTTTAATTGTGTACGTACAATGCGAAATGCAACAGAGAGGACAAACTCCCTAAGCAAACCTGACCTTGCAGCTGTGTTTATACTGCAGTTTTGCATTACAGAATAAAAGAAATTCTGGCTGGGATCTGGCGGGATCCTAGTATTTTATTGAACTAGAATTCCTGGTGTAACCAGTGGGAGTTCTGTAGGAAGAGATTACAGGATTTAAAGATAACGATACGCAGATCAAAATTCTCAAGTTTGAGCCATATGCCCTAGCTCTTGAGTTCTAGGGTCCTTGGAGCAAGCTCATGGATATTCAAAGGACTTAAAAATGACAACAATTCCTAAAGTTATATTTGTTTTTGAGAAATGTCAGAGAACTGAGGAATTGGTTCCCTTTTCCCCACAAAAGATTTTTTTTTTCTTTTCAACTAAACATCACAGAAAGAGTCAGAGCAGGCAGGATTTAACACCTCTTTTACAACTTAAGGAAAAGAAAAGGAGAAAGAGAAACATGAAAGCAGAGAGGAATATTGAAAAGCTAGCTTTTTCCAATTTCACTGACAGTGGACTGTTTTCTTAGCGTCTACTCACAGTAATGGAAACTATGACATATTACATTCAGCGGCTAGTCAAAGTCAGAAATAGCTACTATTGAGCATAGCTTCTTACATGTGGCAAAAAAAAAAATTAGCTTGCTTTTTTCAATTGATCTCTAAAATTTCTAAGTCATTTTTACCTCATTGCAGAGAAAATAGCTAATCGGTGCTTAAATTTGCTTTTTAATTATTTATTCTTAATTTGATATATCCATTCCCCTTTCTTTTCTTTCACACTTATTCATCTAAAATTAAAGACATTCAGTAGCAGTGCAGCTGTGATAACATCTTTTCCTTTCAGGCCAAATACTGAACTCAGATGTACGTACGAAACTCGTTGAATGTGTACAATCTCCACTGACATTCATAGCCACAGGCAGTATGTGGCCCCAGTTGTCAATTCCTTCACAATTTTTTTGATCACAAAAAAACCCATAGGATTGTCTGTATTATGTATGTCATTCTATGAACTGACATAACAGAATGACATCGGGAATAAATTTAGTTTATTTTTTCAGTTCCAAAAGGTTCTGTTTTTGCTTTATGAGCAAATATAGAAATGTCTTCTCTGTTCTGTAGTGAAATGCGTTCTGCTGGTTCTCCAAGACGTCCTGTTTCGCTTTCACTCTCTCATATTTTGTTTTGTATATGTTGTTAGTTGAACCCATTCAAATGGAGATTGTTTATATCCTTGAGTCCTTTGCCTTTTGAATGTGGAAGGTGTGTATTTCAGAGTAAAATCTCTCTTCTCTATAGGTATAGAATCCAGCACAATGGGGTCCAAATATACCCTGCATCTTGTAGAGCTGCTGTAGCACACATTAAACATACACACTACAGTACACATTATACATACAATTCCCATCCCAGTGGAACAGAAGTATAATTTTTCATTACAAACTGTCAAGTAGTTCAGAAGCATCCAAACAGATTTTACGTGAGCTAACTGAGATACTGAAGTCCAGATGAACAGTAGAGGCTAATTTTCTCAATCGCGTGCACACAGTCTATTCTATTACCTGCATTAACTTGTTCAGAACTATAGAAGCTATCTCTACGTTATAATGCTTTGTGAAGCAGCTATGGCATACTTTTAGCAATGTAAAGAAACAGAGTCTGAGTTAATGTAGATAAGGTAAGACATAAAAGTTGATTCAAGCCATTGTTTGTGCTTTTCTTCTTCATTTAGCTACCTGGAGCTGATTTCCTACCTACAAATGTATATACTGGCTTACAGAAGCAGAAGAATCAGTTAAACAGAAAAGACAGTTTGACTTTAAAGATAAATTTGAGCATTTTATGTTCTTCTTTTCTCCCTTTTCGATGACATAGTATAGTCATTTTGTTTCATCGGCAGCTCCATTATTCTACGTAATTCCACATTGCAAGATTATCTGGAAGGTAAAATCTCCTTCGACCTTTCTCTTCCTTTGGGCTTATGCATTTTAAGTTGTTTAGTTTCTATAAGCATCCTTTCTTTGTCTATGCAACTCTAATATTATTGGCTGAGCCTGACGCAATTTCAATTTGTATGTACCTCTAAGGTGGAAGATGTAGGCTTTTTTTTTTCTTTTTCTTTTTCTTTTTTTTTTTTTGTTAAGCCTGTTCATAAGATAGCTCACCTTACTAAATACTGCATCACTCTAGACTTGTTCAAGTGCTACTACATCTTTAAAATAATCCAATGAACAGAAGTTATAAAACTCTGAGTGAGACTTACTGTGCAACAGTAAAATTATATTCTTTTAGTATTGTATTCTGTTATTATAGCTATAGATCCAAACATTCTATTGACTTTATGCTTCTCTGACCTGTCTGGGCAGCTTTAAAGACAAATCTATTATTATGCCAAGGTCCTTTAGAAAGTTTTCATGCTTCACTTTTTCAATTCATTTTATATTTGTGGAATATTTATTATTTTATTTTCTGCTAGAGTTGTTTTTAATCCATTAGCACATTTTATAATATTTGCAGTTGCAAAAATAAGCTGCATTTAAGTTATTAAAATTGCTTTCATTATAAAACTTCTATCTCTATTTTCTACTCTCTAGCTTCTGCAAATTCATCATTTGGGATAGAAAGTCTCTATATTTAAAATCAAAAATAATTTTAAATAATTTTAAATTTTGAATTCATTATGTCTTAGAAGGAAGAACTTCAGTATGGAACAGAAACATAAGAGATCTTATGTTTCATAACCAAATATGCTTGTTTTTGAAATTTCAGACATCGGAGACAAGAATACTGTAGTTCTCTGTCAAGTGGCAATACTTAAGTTTGAAAGAAAATCTAGGCCTTTTCTTTTTTTTTAGGCATAAGTAGTAAGTGAGGTTTTCTGAAATACTAAGGCTGAAATGTTAGGTGTGTAAATAAGAAAACAAGAAACTAAATTTGTTTGAAAAATATGGTATTTAATTAAGAATAAAATTGATAATTGATGAAAAATGTTTTTTGTCCTTATATATTATATATAGTTGGTGGGATCTCAGTGCTGATCTAGCTTGATGGCCCGTGGCAGAGTGATCTAAGTAAATACCAGAAAAGTAGATAAGGTTTTTGAAATCTCAATTCTATCAAAGATATTTGGCAAATATAGCGGATTACAAAGAATGACCGCAGTTGGTCAAGAGAAGGCTCAACACTGTTGCAAATAAATTTGCCTTTTGATGCTTCAGCTGGTTCAAACTTAAATTCAAAATGCTTCACATCCTGACATATATTAAATAAATAAATCAGGATCAATCATCTTGTTGGCTTAAAATAAGTGAGATTTCATGTTTAAAATATCTAGGATTTATTCTTTTCTTTTTGTTGAATGAGCCTTTGGGATACATTTGGTTTCCATCTTCAGATATGTTTGCAAATAGGAGATGAAGACTCTTAGCATTTTTACTTAAAATGAAAGGAGATATTTTTAGATAAATTCATATGACTAGGAGCTGAGAAGATGACTAACTTCAAAATTGTAAAGGGCTTCATAATAAAACAGAGCAGTTAGCATTAAAGATATCAATGACTCAGTTTAAAATGATCTGACCCAAACACTTTTTTTTACTATAAATCTGCACTGCTGACTCCAGTGTGGTAGAGCTGTACAATAAGTCACTGACATAGCCAGAACAAGCTGTACTATTTGGTACATATACTGAATGCAATGTTTACAGGGTTACTCTAAACTGTAATCTTTCAAGCTGGAGAATCTGATAGTATTGCAGCAGTTATCATTATTATTTTTTACTTCACAGCTTGTTGTCTTCCTAAAATAAAAGCCCACAAATATGGATCTTTGTGCCTACTTAGGAATTCACTAACTTTTGGACGGGGTTAGGAATCAGGTTGGACTTTCATGCATCTCTTGACCTTTTTTCCTTGCCATATGTGAGCTCTGCTACTTTCCCTAGGTCACGGAGAGTTCTTCTGAGATACACAAACTTTGGCACAGAGGTTCACAACATCTTGCTTGCTCCCTGACCTGCGTTTCTGTTTTGTAAACTGGTGCAGTTGCAAGCTAGTCATGCTTCTAAGAAAACAACACCACAAAAGAGCAGAGTACAAGATTCACAGACATATCACCCTGGAAATAATTATTTATGGTGTCAGGTGATACTCACCGTGAGGAACAGGACTGAAAACTGACTGTACGAGAGCTTAAGCACCAAAAATGAAATAACTAGACTCACTGTGGCCAGCTCTGCTTGCACATCATGTAGCCATTTAGAATGTCCGAATCTGGGAGTTTAGGTTATCCCGTCTCTGCCATACTGTCAATGCATGCAATGCAATGAGCCAGTACACAGGAACTTTGAAGCACTTCTTAATATTACATCATATATCCAGCATGTATAACTGGAATTATCAAAATTATATGTCTATCTCAAGTGAAGATAAAAAGAAAAATGTGGCCAAAATGATAAAGTGTAATTTCAAAGGCCTATTTTCTGGAGAGGACACTTACTTTTTAAGGTATTACAGAACATGAACAGATCTCTGCCACATTGCTATTACCAGCCAGGTTCCATCCAAGCCTGCTAACACCTATGATAAGCTGCATTGTATGTTTGCGTTATTGTTGTCAAACTTTATTGGTTACTTCTTTCCTTTACTAGTCCCGAAACTATTATGCTCAGCAGATAGCTAGCAGTTATCTGAAGGCAAACCTTCCTTTTGTAAAATAATTTTAAGGAATAAGAGGAGTTCAGTGTTGGTGCTAAAGCTATCCTGGGGACTAAAGCAAACAAAACAAGACTAGTGTCGTGTCTTACTCTATTTACATAAGGATTAGCACTTTTCATTTCTCAGTTTTACCTGATAATATAAAAAATATTTTTTTTTCTTTTTACCTCCAAGGCAATATCAAATGATAGAGATAAAATGTTTGCAGGAAATGGGACTATTAAATTCCTTGCTTGATGGTAACAGAAAGAACTCATTCACTGAAGCGTTTATTGATGTATCATTGACTTGAAACAAAGAATCTGAACCAACAGGAAACTGTTAAGTGTGATCTACATCAGATATATTCTGTTATTTTCTTCTGAAGAAATGAAAATATATGTCACTTCTCCTGAAGAAAAAAAAAAATAAAAAGCCAAGAAAAATCAAGAAAGAATTCATCTTGTTTCTTCTTTCACAGTGATGTGCAGAGTATCATATCTATGAGACTATTTTAATCTCCTTTCCTAGGATCAGAAAACTACAGGTAGATAACTTTTAGATTAGTACTTATCTCTATATGAGTTTTGAGAAAAACAGTTCTTAAAGTTTTCTTCTTTCCCTTTTCAGTGTATATGGTCTCTTATCATAGTTTGCCGAGTGCTGTTTTCTATCCTTTCTCTTTTTACACCTTTAAATTTATATTTACACTGAGACATGTCATAAAAATATATATATTAAAATAAGAATTGCAAGTCTTTCTACAGAACACTGGTTTAATGGTTTCTAAAATCAGACTGGACCATTACGAGAATACAGTCTGACCTCCTCCACAGAAACACATAGCATTTCTCCAAGTAAAGCCTTTGCTGAATGTGTTCCTTTTTCCATATTTAGACTCCTAGACACCCTCCCTGCCCTGTGATGCATGGATGGAAGGAGATTCCTGATTTCCTGAATTTGTGAAGTAAGCTTAAGGGTGGTGAACTACCAACCAGGTACCAGCCAGGAATGAGGCATCTATGTATAGTTTTACCACAAAGAGAAGCCTGGAACAGTCACCACTGACCATAGCTAGGGCCGATTGAGCTCCTTCCCCAGGAATGCTGGAGTTCCAGGTTCTTTTCCAGACAAAACCAAGGAGAGACCTGAGTCTTGATCTACCTTCCTTGAGTGCTACAGTCACAAAACTTGAAAGAAATATGTCATCTCTCTCTTACACTGCCTATCTCAGACATACCAAATGGAAATAAAGCACTTAAATACTTCTTAGGGTTTCTGCTGTGAAGTTATTTTGTAGATTGCAGTGCTAGTACAGGTTAGATCAATGTTTTTCTTGGGTGAATTCTGTTTAAAACCTGTTCAACAGGCCTTTGTGATGGTCTGAATAGCAGCTAAGGTGTGTGATAATTAGTCTCATGGTCATGGAAAGGAGAGGTGAACACTCTGTGTTACTAACCTCAGTATTTTTAGTTTATAACTGCAGAATATAGTTGTGCATTCGTAGACTGTATAAGGTAGACTGTAGTAGTTTTGTTCTGCAGGGTTACTGACCTCAGCTGAGTTATAAAAACTTCAGAGGAATTAACGCAAGTATTTATATAACAGAAGCCAGCTCTGCAGTAAAGACGTAACCTAGGCCAGCAGACTATGCACTGTAAGCCTTGCTCAGTCAAATGGAAGCCTTTGACTAACTTTAATGCAAAAGAATTGGACTGCTGTCAAGAGAGAGAAGCAAAATCTCCAGTGAGCAGCAGAGGCTCAGAGAAAAGAACCCTGAACACCTGTTCTCAAACTGCTGAATAACATCTTATGTGCCTTTATGCATCTTTTGTGGGTAGCTGAAATGAAATACACCAATAAGGATCTTACTAGTTCACAGGGATTCCCTTCTTTTGCACAGAAGAAACAGGGCAGATGGTTTCAGTCAAAGCATCCAGGTTTCCATTTATTATAACTCTGCTGCTGCACACTGCTTGATGAAGGATCTCTTAGTTTTCTGGAGGGGAGAAAATTTTTGGCCATCACACTTCTGAAGAAAACAGGAGAAAAAGCATTTCCTTTTCCTCTTCCTTTTCCATAATGACTTCAGAGAAGTTAGTGAAAGCGTACTGATTTTTAAAGACTAAAAGTGTGCTTTTTCATAAATGAATGCAAAAGTTTTTATTTCTAGAAAATGTTTTTGCAGGAAACAGGAGATAGCAGTACTTCTGCAGACACAGATATATCCTGTGTTGTTAAGAGGCTGGTGTGATTTTTGGCAGACACACAAATGCTAGTACCATCTGGAGGTTTTGCATGACATTACTTAAACATTTGCAAATGATTAAGAGCTCTCTTTCAACACAAATATCAAATTAAATTGTCAGAATTAAGATTCCAGCCGTATTAATACTGATGTACCAAATTCACTGATAGCATAAACAATTTCAGTGCCATCATTATTTACATTTAGTGCTTGTACACTGAGCCTTAGGGTTTCATTGAAATCAATCAAATTGTATCTACCAGCCTCAGGATTTAATTTTCATATTTATTTTCCCAGGTGAAAAGGGTGAAATTCACTATTGAGAATAAGCTTAGCAAAAGGCCTATGCACTTCTTAAACCCTCTAAAGCTTCGGGCAAGGTAATTAGGCAGACTGAACTAAAAAAAAAAAAAAAAGAGAGAGATTAATGTACTTGTCAGCTCTGCAGAAATGGGCCAAGAGAGGAGTAGAGAGGCAAATACAGAGGGGGAGACAGAGAGGGGAATATCTCTGGATATTTTCATATTTTGATCAAATCATTTGTTTAACTTCTTGATAAGTTGTTTAATAGGAAGATCTATATTTTGCGCACCGCTTGATGCAAAACCATTTACCTTAACTATATTTGATAGTTTATGTACCTTCCTATGAGTCTCCCTTAGGGAATAAAAAGATAACTGGCTTCTTAAAACAATAAAAGCAAGCTGTCTAAATTAAATCTTGTATTGAGCTCAAAATCTTGTATTGGCCTCAAAATTTCTAAATTGCTGCAGTAAAATTCCCAAATTGCTGTAATCAAGAAGAAGATTGGAGAAGACTTACAGGTCAAAAGGCAATTTTTTTCATATGTAAAGAAAGCAAAAATGCCCCCAAAAAGAATTAAAGTGTGTAAATGCATTTAAAAATAGCAAATACAGAACATTCATATTATACAGTCACTGGGAGTGTCGAACATATATGAACAATCAATTCATGTATTCTAGTTAATATTGAATAGTTCATGATTCTCCCTTGAAACTTTTAGGACTGGTTCTTGGAACAACAATAACAATAATGAACAAAGGATAGATGAATCAGCATTCGACATTTTTAGGTTTCAGTACTTAAAAAAATCCTCTGATGTGTGATTAGTCAGACTCCTTATAGATTTAAATAGATACTAAACAATTCAATGAATGTAAAATTTTACTGAATACAAGTTTTGAGTTCTCTGACCCTCAAAATTATTTCTTTAGCTAAAGTTGAAATATAGTGATATTTTAAGATGTCATTTCCTGAATAGAAAGAACAAACAAAATTCACTAAGCACGCCATTGACAAAATTTTCACTAATGCATTTGTACTGAAAACAATTGATTTATCTGAGAGATTAATTTTATATATAGTCATATTGTGTTTTACTATAGTCTCTAATGACGATTCTAAAAATTATAGCGCAGGAATGAAGAAATAGTTCACTTACTTACACTGTTCTTGCTCATACAAACAGTTGTTCAAACAATATACCCCTTTGCATCTGACAATGCATTATACCTCCCTGAGTATTACACATAAAAAGCTGTGCATGTGGAGGGGTACTTCTTAGTCATTTTTACTTTCTTATTCTCTTTTCTCTACTCCATTTTTGACATCTTTCAGCTTCATCCCTTTACTGCTGTATTGCTTGTGTTAGGGATATGCTCTTTGTTCTAAGCTGTGCAGAACACCTCCATCTCTCAAATTCCTTATGAAAACTCTACTGTTTGGCTAACTCTCTCATAACTTGTTTCATCAGTGAATAGTGCTCCAGTATGCTACCTCTATTTTATTTCAGCATTTGGGGCTGAAATATTCCCCTACATATACTGAAAAGCCACTATGTTTTAGTAAATGAAACAAGAACTATACAAATATATGATAAAAGAGTACAAAAAAAAAAAAAAACCTATAGAAGAATATAAAATAAATGGTATAACTAACCACTAATCTTCCTATTGTCACCTTTTATTAAAAGGCAATACACAGAAATAAAGTTAAATCAGTTAAATTATTTCATTGGAAGATTATTTTGAAATATTAGCCTGCATTTCAATGGCACTAGTACCACAATCCTGAAGGAGCTAGAACTTTCCACTATAGACCAGAGACTCATGCAAATTTTGTTATGATTTTCTTCATGATGAAATATGTTTATTCATGAAGAGAAAAATAGCACAGCATGTGACAATAAACAAATGAGCTCAGCTGGAATCTGAGAAGGTCTTTCTTATTTACAAAGCCTCCTTGAAACTTGTAGATACTGTTCAAAAAGAGCTTCTGATATTGCCACAGGGACACTTAATTAGTTGCTAAACTCCTAATATTTATTACAGTAACTAATTTTCATTTTTAAATTTTCCTCTATTTTAATGACTGACACAATTTTTTTAAATTTTGTTTCTTGGTTCTCAAAGATCTTTATTAATACTACTTAAAAAAACAACTTGTAATTGACAAGCTATATCTAAACCTTGAATAAAGGACTGATAACTTTAATCCCTCTTCTATTATCTTTATGTTACAAATAATACAAAATTATTTTATTCTAACAGATTACAGATAATACTGTCAATATATGTGTTAAAACTATATAAAATATTAATCTTCTTTTATAAGAAATATAGAAGTAAATGCCTTGCTTTAATGTCTCATTGCAATGATGAACACTGTTCCTTCTTTTTGGAGTGTAAGAGCAGTGCCCGTGTTATTAAAGTGAATGAAGAACAGCCATACTCTGCAGAATTTATTTCTCTAGAAAGAGAATGCTGTCACCATATCACAGTGATACTTTTTGTGTGATTCAATAGCATTTGGGTTACAATTTTGGGTTACAATCAGATGGTTTCTAAATGGGTCCAATGGCCAAGTGCATTATGTTTGAGTTAAAACTCCCTGGAAGACTGATGAGGAACAGATAATTGTAGATAAAAGTAGCTTTTTACAAGTTCATCAAAACTAAAATGGAGGTACATTTAGCCGTAATCTCTAAAGTTTTTCTTAACAGTGTAATCCTCAACTAAAAAGCATACATAAAGTGTATTATTTTGAGAATAGTCCTGGCTTAACTGAAATAAAAGAGTTTTTGTTTCAAAAGAACGTTTTTACACAAAAAAGATCTTTTTAGGATGAAGTGGATCAAAATGGCAAAATACAAAGAAGTCCCCGCTTTTGCTGTTTCAAAAGTTTTTCTTGGGATTGAGTCTTTAAGATTCAACCCTAACATGAGAAAGTTTTGTAGTTTTTGAGGTGCCTGAACTTGCTGTGGGCTCACTACTCTCTTAAAATGACATAAGTAGAACTTCAGCCTGTGCAGTCTTTTGTTCTGGAGTTTTATCATAGCTCTTTTCCTTTGAAAAGTACTGTCCCTGATAAGAACAGAAATTATAGTAGAGGCTAAACTGAGATTTTTTTTATGCTGCTCTAACTAAGGTTAGCTTCATGAACCAAAATAATCTATGAAGATTGAAAAAAAGTTGGGATAGAGCATTTGAAAGATAGGTAGCTTTTTGCCTGGCTTGCTGGTTTGTACTTGCTCTTTTTCATTACATATGCTGTAGTTATGACTCAGTCATTGGGTTGGATTCACTGTAGAGAAGCTAAAAGAAATCAATACCGTGCCAAAGCAAAAAAACCAATGAAAGCTCTCTATTAACAGCTTTCTTCTGCATAGACGAAAACTGAACCCATTAGTCAGATCACAAGACTTTCCACTCTTGCCCAATTTGAAGTTAAAAAAAAAAAAGGAAACAAACAATCCCCTTGAAAGATAGAATGTCCTATAAATTATAATCCTAAAGTTTTTAAGTTAGACTTTAAAGTGGATTGTCCTGCAGTAGGGACTTTCCCAATATACTCTCTGTGACTTGTATCAGACCTGATAATTCCTCTCCAGGTAAGAGAATATACCTTTAAGCTTTTGAGAGAAAATATTACAAGGTCAATGACTATGTCTACACTTCACTAAAAGGGTGATCTCAGAGCAGCCATGGATACCTGCCAGCCTCATATTTCTTTGGCTTCTCCCCAGAAAGCTTGCAGACTACCTGCAAAAAACACCTGGACATGATGTCTGGGCATGGGTTTCTGCCATGGAACAGAAGGTGAAATTCGGATGGAGGTTAAAGATTGTGTTCATTTATCTAAACATAGGTGCCTAGTGCCATTCTGCTGCCCTTCACTGGCCTGGAAGATATGGCAAAGGAGTTATGGAAGATCTGCGTCCTTCTGGACCCGCAGTTAGGCTATAGTTGCACTTCAGTACCTAAAATGACAGTAGGTGATTATTTTTAGACTACTGAAGTTACACTAGGACCTAGAATACGGTTGTTTATGGCAGCTGAAAGTCAAAACTCGTATCACAGTCAGTGGAAAGCTAGTCAATATATTGCCATTGGAGCCTTGACAGTGGCTGAACTAATAGCTATGATGGATAACACTCGTTTGCTTAAATATGGACATTTGAGAAACCAGTGTATCTTGACCAGCTTCTAGATATTGCGTCAGAAGGCCATGAGTCATCTGTAGAACCTGTACTGTATCTGCCAATAGAAGTAGATGTCTTAGATACTTGAGGAGATCTAAAATAGTACTAGATACCTGTGTTTAGTCATAAGTAATACTTCTGATAAGTACTACCTATCAGCTGTCTATGCTCCTGTGACCTTCTGAAGCACAGACTGAGGCCTTGACAGATACCCTAGGGCAGGCACTTAAAATTGCAGTTGATGTTTATGTTTAGGCACCTGAATCCCACCCTTTAATCACATGCAGACATTTAGATTTAGGTATAATGATTACTAATGGAAATCAAGTCTAGTTTTCAGTGTGGCCTTTAGGACAATTCCCTCCGAATAGTGTAAACATACTGTGGGAGCTTTGTTTCATTAGTGGAACTACAGGGCTACTATTTAGCTTTTCCTCTCATTATTATTTTTACAAATTCTTCATTTGTAAAATAAATACCTACTTGCCATGAAATTATATCAATAATTTTCGTTAGTATTTCTAACTCATATTTTGGATTATTTATTCTTTCAATTGCTAGAGTACTAAGCACCTTGAAAAAGGATAGAAAGCTTATGCAAGGCACTAGAGTTAACATTTAGACAGTTTGCAGTCTGCATAACAGCTTATGATACAGGGCAAGTATTTTCATGATATCTTATAAATAACTTAGAGTAACTGAAGTGATTTGACATGAAAGGTCTCCCTAGCTTTATCAGTGCAATAGTTCTGGAAAGACTGTGTGGCACTGAGTCATCTCACTTCAGATGAAGCATCCAAATATCTTTCTTCTTCTGACAGTTTTGGATATCTTATTCTATAAGCATATTTTCTTCTCCCAGAGCTGCACTATGTCTTTGTAACTAGGACTACCTAGTGCATGTAGGCGCAGTATCTGGGTATGTTAGCTCATTCGCGGGTAGAATTTTGACGTTGCTGAGAATACATGTTTAGAACAGAACCTGAAACTGCCTTTGGGTTGCCAGCTCCTGTGATTTGTCACAATGGGGTAGCATTCAGATCTAAATTCAGACATCTAACTTCAGGTAGCTACAATACAGAAATCCACATGTCAGCTAGGTGTTTTATGTGATAGAATATCTAATGAAAATATGTGGAGTGAATCAGTTGCTAATGCTGAATTAGGTCCTTTTTGAAAGGCCCTAGAGTAACTCTCACAATCTTTAACTGACCATCCACAATGACATGGATATTCCCCGCATCCTGTGCAATAAATGGTCTCAGAGCTTAGAAGCTCTTGGATGGCAGTAGATACATGCATTTAGGCAACTGAATTGAAACTCTAATCAATATAGTCTATGGACTCCAGAAAGCTAATCAGACCACATGTAAGTGACTGTGGTAAGCTGAATAAACCTCTATATTCCACTGAACATATAGACTTGGAGTTGCAGTCCATTGCTAAGCATATGTGGCTGGTGTTCTCTGGAATGCCATAAGATATCCGTATTTTCTGCTTGGGTTGGGGAGGTCTGGTACAGCCGAGCTGTGTCCATACAGAGTATCAACTAGAAGCCAGGTGACATATCTAGGCATAACCTAGTGTATCTCAAATGGTGGTGGACATCTCTAGTATGGCAGATGAACTGAGCCTATGATGTCCACTGACTTTACCTGAGATATTTAGCCAAGCGTTGAAATTTAGAGCTGAGCCTCATTTTTAATGCTGAACTTGAAAATGATTAGTCACTGAAACTGCCTTTATAGTTGCAAGAATAACAGAAACTGATACTATGAAGTAAATACTGAAGAAAATAACTTAGTCCTGTTTTAGTTTTTTTGTTTTGAAATTTCTAATTTATGAATGCTTAGGTTTGACTATGCTGCCTCTCAAAGGACATGGCATGCCTCACTTTTAACATCCACTTTAATAAAAACAATCATCAGCCTATTGTTGATGAAAGTAAGTCAAAAGCAGCACTGTATTTTCTCCTTTGCAGCATGGGCATGGAAACCATCTGCAAGTTAGAGTATCAGTCTCCAAAACTTTAGGATAAGCTACTGAGAGGTAAGAGGTATAACATTTATTATCACAGCCATTAAGTTCAGGTATGGCTCTAAGACAGTAGAGATCTCCTTTTTGCCAGTTTCCAGATAAATATGCTAGCCTTCACTAAATTGGTGGTTTATGAGTAGCCTTTTTCTGCTATATGCCTGCAAGGCTCCTTTCAGTTAGATAAAAGCAGAAATAAGGGCTTCCTCCAGGAAAATGTACTTTTTTTCCTCTCTCTAAGCTGTGCTAACAAGACAGTTCAGTTCTTTCTTGGATTTAGAAAGAGGTTTTTTCTTTCAGAAGACCCAAAGTCTTATGTTTTCATTAAATACTTGTCTTGCTGAGCTTGACTGAGTTCAGATCCTCAGTTTGAGCAAGTTCTCCGAAGCAGAGCAAAGTGTGCTCCTACTTCACTTTTCTTTTAGGGAAACAAGACTTTCCTTTCCGTACAGCCCACACTGCCTACCAGCAACATGAGATTTTTTCTCTATTTGCTTCTTTGTTTTTGTGACCCTCTATACCACTCATGCAGTACAGCATGCTAAAAGGAGGAGGAAAGATTGTTTGTATTTTCAAGAAATGTAGAACGTAGCTTTTTCCCCTACACAACTGACTTCAGAAGACATTCCCTCTGACCACTATATATGCTGTGTAGTTCTGTATTCAGTGAGTTCTTCCACCCGAACCCGTCATACATCTCACCCTGTCATATGTCCCTCAGGCCTTCCTTGAAGGTACACCTCACAGATGCCCTCACCATGTATAAACCAATTCAGGAAGAGATGAGGACCTGAAACTCTAATGCTAACATTTTCTTTCATTTCAGCAGCTCTTAAAGCTCCCATGGTGACACTAGGTTTTTGAATTTTCGGTCAGTTTCTGGTGTCCTGTTTCCAAATTTGTTTAGATAATGTTTTTGTGCAAGTCCAAATGAGCTCAATCAAACTTTTGATGCAGAGTGAGTTGATGGGTCTGTCTGCAGTAAGCTTACAAGTTCTGAGGACTTTGGCCTTTTTGCCAGAGTTCAGCAACATAGAGAGAAGTTAACTGCTGCTTTACCCCTGGGATGTGAAATTGTTCTTTTTGTAGCTACTTATTTCCATCACTTACACTGAAGCTATTGGTGTACACCAGGGTATATCGGTTTAAAGCCAATTTTGCTGTCGTTGCAGAAAGCAGGAAGAGAAGGACAAAAAGCTTCAATCACTTGCAGCCATGCAAATCTGTACTTAATGAAGTTAGTAGCCCCATTCTCCTGCATACGTTGCCTGGTATACTAATTTTTATGTGTGAGCCATGAGCAAAATGTTACTAACTCAGAGAGCTTGGGTTTAAAAAAAGGAATTAAAGTTAGAATTCATATTTTCTCTTACAAATTCAACGTAGGGAAGGAGAGATCATTAAAAACCTGGTTATTATGCTTTTGTTCTGTGGAGCCAGTATGCCCCATACTGTCTGAACCTGGCTTGCTTTTAAGTATGTGTTAGAAAATGTACAGTGTGCTTTTTGATAATCTTTTCCCTCTTTTCTATGGCAGTGCATAAGGGACATGATGCTGCAGTCAACGGATGATGAATTTACTCTCAGCTGTTTTTGCACGTAAGTGATATCAAATGAATGGATTGTGACCAGAAAATGATATGGGCAATATACCTGAGCTGTGATTCCCTAATCTTAGAGATTAGGGAAATCACTAAGATTTTATTCCTGATATTTACTGCTGTAGATAGACATAGCACTTGGCCTGCTATTTTACTTTAAAACTGTTTGTCAAACAGTTAGTTATGAAGCCAAGTTCTTTTACTTCTGAGAAGTAACAAATTCAAGAGCAGATAGAAAGAGTATGTATGCACAAAGTTATTCTCTTCTTTATTCTTATTTATGCCCTCTGTTCCGTAGTAAGGTCTTCAAACTATTCATTATGCTATTGTAAACTTTCTTTTTTGGCCAATTATAAGACTGATAATATTTTAGATGGAAAAAACAATATGATATAAAATAATGATTTCCTGATTAATGGAACCTTATAGTGGGAGGAGAATACAACCTCATAAAGCTGATATTGAATACAATGATTTATTGTTCAGTGCAATTCAATTACGGTAAAAAGTAAAAGTTAAAAGTGTAATGGGTATTTCTTATGACAATTTTAAAGGTGGGTATTAGAAAGAGGAATTTTTTGTTGTTTTTGGTTGCTGCTGTTTTTTATTACCATCACAAATCACAATGTCATTAAATAGATTTCAACGAAATGTGATTCTGAAACCCTGGTGCTGTAAAAAAATTAAAATATTCCCTGATTAAGATTTCTAGTTTTATTCCATCTTCTCCATGCTGTTCTCAATGGAAGAGAGAAAGCTTGAGGTGTTAAATAAGCAGGCAATTGAATTTATTATCGGTTTGATATCATAAGTTGTAAGGAAATATTGTGCATACTGCAATGTTTTAGCCAGTGCTTCTCACTAGAAATAAATTGACGCACATTGAAGACCTGTTCATTCATTAACTTTGAATAATCTTCAATTGGAGTCAATAAGAAAAGCAATGAAAATCTCAGGACCTCTAGGACTGAGAAAGAGGGAATAAACGGAGACTATTTTTGAGTCTGAAAAGTTACATGAGGATGCAGCATTTTTAGAGTATTTTAGAAGCGTGGTTAGTGAAATCTGTCCTTGGAGGCATTTATGAGGAGTCTCATTCTTCACAGTCTCAAATCTAGCTCATCATCTATATCTATGAGAAATGGGGTAAGATGAAGTTAATGAGCATAGGTCTGATTATTTTTTCATTTATACATCTGAAAACTTCCTGTAAAATAATATTTGGCCTTTAGTTCTCCTGGAATGATAGAGGATATGAGTAAGATCAGAATTTGGACAAGTATTCCTTCAGTAATTGAGATGTGCAGCAGAAGGGACATTCCAGGAGTTTCATGAACTGTTCTGGGCCACTCTGCAGCATATCCTCCTGACATGCTGTTTTCTTTGGTATGCTTCTTATGTTGGCATTCAGACGTGGGAAATAAGCTGTATATCAGAGAAGAAGAATGATATCTATATCATATCTTTATAATGAGAGTAGACTTCTATGTTGGATTAAAGGTTTATTTCTGATATCAGGGTAATGCTATCAAATGCTATCAATTTGCCACTCAAAAAATTGTAATTGATTTAGTCCAAATACATTATTCCCCTTTTGACTTTAATTAAGCTCCACTATCATATGCTAGTGGAAATTCTAGGCTTGTTTTTGTTGTTTTATTTTCTTTTTTTCTTTTTGAAAAGGAAAACTTGCCTGACACATCAGTTTTCTCAAGCGCTCACAGCTCTTTGTCTTATATTTATTGCTTCCATAATTGCTTATAGGAAATACAATGTCTTTTGGCATAAATAAATCAATTTTATGTTGGTGTGACATTTTTGAAATGAAAAACAGAACAACAAAAAACACTTAAATCTTTCACACAGAGGGCTGTGTAAGAAAATCTTTTGTGTGCATAAGGCATACCAAGCACAATATGAAAACAGAAACTGGTACACTGAATGAAAGCCTTTTGACTATACCCTTGAAACCTGTAGGGACATGGAAACTGTGCGTTCTTATTATGAAATGAGATGACCAATACAAGGGTGTGCCCGTACAATCTTTCAGGGAATAAATATGACAAAATAAGTACTGTTTTAAAAAAAAGAAGGCATCATTCAGCAATACATTTGCTCTATGGGAAAGTTACTGAGTTGCCAGGCATTTAGGAACTCACTTCCAGGAAGAGCTCCTCCTACCTTAACAGGAAAAAAAAAATAGTTTGTGGACTCAGAATATAAAATAAAATTGGCTCCAAGTTGTACCTAACAACAGAGTATTGATTACATGGCACACAGTATTCTGGGCATAGATACTAAATATGCACTGACTGGTTCTTGTAGGTCAGCCCAGTGCACAATGTGCAGAATACAGCAGACAGCTTCACTCTTTATGACAGTGACTGCGCAAGGAGGCCACATGGCTTAACTATCCTGTTTCCAAAGATCCCTCCTGTGGTTCTGTCTCTTCTCTCGCCTGAACGCTGAGCAGCTGTAGAAACTGCAGGACTACAGCATGTAACACAGCTCAGCCAAGCAACTCCAGTGGGAGAACAAGAGAAAGTGAGATACTACTGCATCTAGCCTTATGCTTCAATAAGTAATAACAAATAATAGGCATCTAGTCCCTTGCATCATTCTCATGAATGTCTAGGCCGAAAAGAGAAGTCAGAGAGGGAAAAGGCATTTTATTTTTAGCCCAAATCCGATGAGTGCATCCTAGCTTGTACTGGGAAATTAGTTTATCTATGCAAAACAGAGAGCTGGCCTCTCCTGCTATAGACACTAGTCGTGAGCTGGGTTCATTCCAGCTCTGGCATGCAGTGAACTGAATACCATGCTGCAAAAAGAAAAAAAAAAAAAACAAAACAGCAAGATGTAATGAAGGTATATAAACTCTAAGTTTGAAACAGGCCATTCCAGGGGTTAAGAAGCATTTGCAAGGCATGTGTATAGGAGCTATAGCCCTGTTACAGCTTACACAAGGCAATTCCATCTGTCTCATTACTACCTCTGTACGGTTTAGTTTCATGAGCTTTGCTTATAAAACTATTGTTTAAATATGCTTATAGGAAGGGGGAAATACACAAGAAGATTTCATCTCTCACACAGAGAAGCACAGAGCTTGACTAATCCTACTCGTCACCTCATCCAGCAGCAGCAGCGCACTGAGAAGACTTTGAAACCTGCTCTCATGGCCTGCACTGGCCTGGAGAATTAAAGGAGCACAGCAGCGGCAACCACTTGTTCCATGCTGATGAAGGAAAGGGATTATGTGTCTGTAATACAGACGGAAGGGTCTTGGGGATTTTAGGCCTGCAGTGGCATAAATCCCCCAGAACTGATCATAGGACAGAGATGGTTACACTTGTGACATGTATTGCTTTTGAAAATGGTGTGCAACCAAGACTTGACATATCAGTTGTCTTTTGGCTGCTATGGAGCTGTTGAGACTGACGCTGTCCAGCAAGCAGTGGCTACAGCAAGCATTCAAAGCATCAGCTGAAAGATAAGGATGTTGCTTAGAGGCTATAACGAGCAGAAAGAGATAAGGTTGTATAAGGAGCAGATGCGGGTAGAGAAATACTGGCATACACTGTGAAAAAGGCTTTCCAACACTATCCTTACCACCGTAGCACCTTACATGCAAATGAATACGATTTAAAAGTAGCAATGTTAAGTAATGTTTAATGAAGACAGATGCAGCTAAATGCTCTGAATGACTTGTTAGCTTGAAAAATATCAGCTTTTCTTCACTTTCCTCTGCAGATATGAAAAAAATTCAGGAAGCATCTTATAAGAATATTTCATATTTAGCATGTTGCTAAATATATTGAATTTATATCTACATCTCTGAATTTTATATATACACATGTATACATATGACACTGCATTATACTGTGTGGTTAAAATACTATGAGAAAGTGTATTTCAAAATCGTGTTAAAATACTGTGTTTCTGCTATGAAGAAACGCATACAGTAATAGGTAAATATAACTGCAATATGTTGTGAAATATATGACAAGTGCACTGGGAATAGGTCAGTTCTTTAGTGGTACAAGTAGGAGCAGTCCTGCTGAAATCAAAGGACTTTTACCTGACTTGTTACCGCTTGAGACTTCTGTTTTTGTTTGTTTGTTTTGTTTTTTGCCTGTGGTCTCTTGTCTGCAAAGTTAATTCTAATGCAGAAAGACAGAAAAATTACTTAAAATTACTTTTACAATATCTGTTTTCAAATGAAATGTGATAGTGTAATGAATCATCTATATGGAGAGGAAAGTATATTAGGGTACTCCACTTTAGTCAGTGGGAATCCAGTTCGGAGTTTAGAACACCATAAAGTTTTCTCTCTTCTCTTTTTCTTTGTTTTTTTCTCTTCTCCTTTTTTCTCCTCTTTGTGGGAGATCTTAATCTTAATTTCACACTCTCTCTTTCTTTCTCCACATATACATATATACAAATATATATATATATATATATAATATGTTTTTTCTTTTTAGCTCTAAAGGAACTTATGTATGTCTCCAGTAATCTCATAGAAGTGATAAAAGCAGACTTTCTGGAAAAGCCTGCATTAGAAGGAAGAAAAGTTGCATGAATTGCTGAGAAAGACAAGGTAGGGACATTTCTTCTGATCATTAGCTATTCTAATTTCTGTTCCATAAATGTGACCTGGCTTCATGACTTGTAGGTTTTCTGTCAGCTTCACATCATCACCTGCAATTTGTGTAACGTAAAACTCAGGGTAGGACAAGCTTAAATTAACCTTGTAAGGTCTGAGTGTCATCCTGGCTCATTAATTTCAAAGCACATGTAGTTCTAATTCAGAATTGGTAGTGAATGTGTCCAGCTGTGACAATGAACTACAATAAAAATATGAAAGATTGCAATTTTAGGACTAGTTCTGATAAAAAGGAGATTTGATTTTTAGGGTTTTGCTGCCATCTCATATATAAGAAACCTAAATACTACAATCTACTCCTTCTCCTACGCGGAGGCATTATCACAAACTGAAAATCCTTCTGAAGATATCTTTGAATAATGATGCTGAGCTGAGGAGATATTATAGCTTCATTTGCTGAAATCTAATCTCTGTTTTCCAACTTTGATAGTGTACTCTTTATCGTAGTTTTATGAAACCACATTAACCACTGTATTTATCAGATGAAGATTCTTTTGTGTTCCTTAACCTTGCTGAGGTCTAGTAATTAATCTAAATAGATTTCACTGTCTCTGGAACATAACTTAACATATGTTCATGATCCATGGAAAATTATCCTGGAACAGTATCTTGGTAAATTAAAAGTATAATTCACAATTGCTTTTACCTTTACTGAGTTTAAAAGCATTTTCGGGGCTGCTTCAGTGGTGTTTTAAGTTACAGTAAACACGAGCATACTACTACTTACTTTAGGAATGTTAAGAGAGTAGCATTTAACTATTTAGTTGCAGAAATTTGCCATATAAACCAACTGCAGGTCACAGTATCCATAGCAGTCGTTGATGCTCCAGATTCACCTGCTCTGGCTTAAGGTTATTCCTTGGTTTAGGTATATAAAAGTCTAAAGTAGTGGTAACTCATGTGCTCCTGATATAGGAAAACATTTTATCAGAAGCGTAACTAAATAAATCTCTCAAGCAATTTCAGCTCCTTATAATTACATCTCTGCATCCATTTTCAGAAAGCCCACTAAAAAAGAAAAAAAAAGCTTTAAAAACGGAAAATATCAGAAAGCATATTTCAGGAAGTCAGAAAAATCAAGCAACATTTCTCTTGTTCCCTGGGCTCCTAGACCCTGTTCAGTCCTAATTTCTCTCTCTGGGCTATGTGTCTCAGCCCTAGTTTACCTTTTTGTCAACTTACTGGCTGAGAACTTCTCAGTGAAATGGTTGTATTTTTGAAACAATAGAATTTCTCCTCTTTCTCAGATCCTTTTGGTACAAACGTTCCAAAAATCCAGCCTAGGGAAGATGTCAGTCCAAAGAATAAAGGTCAGCAAAGTTAAAAATAACTGAAACTAAATTTCTTGGTTAGCTTTAATAATAATAGCAAGTACTACTATCACCACTTAATTGAAAAATATAATGGTTACCAATAAAAAAATCTTCTAGTTCAAAAGATATTTGAGTATCAGAATTGTTATCTGAAGTCAAATATTCACTGTGAATAGCAAAATATAATCTTTCAAATTTTGCCTGTAGTATAAAACAAAAGAAAAAGCATAAACACATCTTGTCTTAATAAAATGCCAACTTTAAGAATACTGAAAGAATAGGTCAATAAACCAATTTTGTAACTGTACTGCGCATATACAGTAATGAAAGTTCACCGAATTCAGTCTTTAGACACTGTTATGGGTTACAGGTTTCCTAACATTAGAAAAAAGAGGGGGAAAAAATTGAATACAAAGACATAAAAAATATAATTCAAGAAAAATCCATTTTACCTTGAATGTTCTACAACACAGCCTGAGTCTATTCTATTTTCATTACATAAATTAGTATTTTCTCAGGCAGTAGCTGAGTTAGTCTGTGTGGGATCTGTCTATACTCCGTGGAGAAAAAAGGCTCTTCTGGAAAAGTGATTCATCACAGCTAAAGTAGATCTCTTCAGATTAACTGAACTGCTTATTTCTATCTAATGACTCTAAAGGGTTGCAAAGGCGACTAGCTCAGAAGAATAAACATGCAGTGAAAGCATTTATTCAGATAAATCCTCAAAGGTGTCTTGCCCTTCCAGCCATGCTGGTCTCAATGCTTTCCTAACTAGTGTAAAGATCCAGCATTGCTAATATAAAGATCTAACGTGCTCCTGATAAGTGAATGGCTTGGGATGTGAAATAAGTGTTTGTTTCTGCTATGGCACTAAAAGAGCTATTTTACACATATCTTGCATTGCTCATAGAGCAACTCTCTTGATTTAAGGCCATGGGGTACAGAATGGCTCATGTCCACACCGCTTAGAGCTAGCTCCTTTGAGGGCAGATAGGCTACGTCCACACTGCATAGCTGTTTTCAACTCAAAGTGTCTGAAGTAACAGCTACAACACAGCTCATTAAAGGGGTGTATTGACAGAGTAAAATTTGAGGTGTCAGAAGCTCAGACTCCCTGGTGTGGCATGAGAGACTGTGGAAGTATCTGTGGCAGCAAAGCCTTCTGAGATGTGTTGTAGGGCCATATAAAACAGAAAAACCTCAAACCCGATGCAGCCTTTTTCCTGTTGTCTGTTGGAAGAAGCCTCTTAAGTGAGGTATCCCCCAAAACATGCCCTATTTTTTTTCCTAGGTGGAGCTAGCATGAATGCTAAAAAATAGTTATTATTATAGAATTAATATTTCTGAAATGCTTGGGTAGATCTCAGGGCAATATCTCTACTATTAATTAAAAGAGGGACAGGTATCAGCTTCACCTCTGGAACATCTGTCTGACTAAATTTTTAGCTTTATTCCTGTCTCCATTTTGGAATATTATGACTAGGTCTGTCAAAAACAAATATGCTGTGTAGAGTGGGTTAACAGTGTGGGCTCAAACCGTTCTGTTCCATTTGACCTCCAGACCAGATATCAGCCTGAGTCCCTCTTTTGTTCTGTCATATAGGTATAACCTCACAGCATGCAAGAAGCCTTTGAATGATGAATTGAAGTCAAAAGCTCCTCTAACTTGAGTTAGCGGTTAGATAAACTTCTTGGCCTAGATTATAAGGCAGGAAGATTAAACATACCTTTGAGGAAGTTCAGACCAGAGATGCTGTATTTGTCTTTCCTCGCTATCAATATCTTTGGTAGTATCTTCAATGCTAGCCAGATCTTTAAGCAATGAGGTTTTAGTACAGGCGTTTCTGACCATTTCATTTAATCCTCTGCTGGAGATTGTTATGTCAGTACACAGACTCTTTCTAAGTAAGTCACTTGTGAGTTACTTCCCCTCTTAATTAAGCAATTCAATAAGTACTTTTGTCTGCCAGTTCTCTGATTTCTCTACTTCTTTTGCTCTGATGATCTTTTTTTTTGCATATGCAATTTATGAAATATTCATGCGGGCTTTTAACTGATATCTATTGATAAAAAGTGTAGGGCGAGACATTCCTGCAATGCTTAAAAAAAAATCTTTGCCTTGAAGAGAATGAATCGCTGTCCTAAGTTAAGGCTGTGAAGAGACATATTCCACTCAAAAGCATAACGCTGCAGCAGGGATTCTTGAGCTTAATTTAAATATAAGAAGTTTGTGCCGCCATAGATTCTTTGTCTTAGGATTTCCTTTCCTATTGACTGCCAAAGGCTGGATGCACTGAAAAATTGTGTGGTTTAAGGTGAAACTTACATAACACAGGCTGAAGGCTTTCAAGGATGTCAGGCATGGTGTATAGAGAAGAATGACTTCAGTTAAGGGATATTTTATTAACTTTCATCAATGTTTATTTTGGGAATGAGGTCTATAGTAAACATGTTGCAAGCCTGCTGGTTGGGAATTCCTATTGCAAGGTAATTAGAACTGCAAGCAAACATTTCAGAAAACATTATATGTGGCTTATCTTTTATGGAGAAAAAGGATCCTATTGAGTTTTAACTGAGGTAAGCAAACAGTCTCCTGTCCTCCTACAGCTTTTCTTACAGACATCAGGTTTAACCCTTAGAATATTTTCTATACAAAGGGGTTCTCAATTAGTGTATTTCACTTCTATGAATATTAACACACTTGGAATGTAATTCTCGGAGATATTCACAGCAGTGGTTTTAGGCATTGTACAAAAAGGCACGTAATGGCTTAGAGCTTAGAGAGACAGGAAGAATAAATGATAGAAGAGTAGCAGAAGAAAAAAATTCCTATGTTTCTAGCTAAGCTCTGAGTCCCATAGGAGCTCAAATTTAATACAAGTACTAAATGCTGAATAACTAGTCTGTATTTCCCTTGTTCCATGCCAATATCCTATTCACTGGGTATAGCACTGTTACTCTCCTGATACCAGAAAATAATTATTACTGTTGTTTATGGACCATACAGCTTCTCGTTCTTCCAAAGTGAGCCACATTCCTAATGTCAGCATCATTGCAAAGTTTCACAAAGACAGAAACACATCACATTTCTTCTAACCCTGTGCAAAAGGAAAAAAAAAATGCATTTTCTGTAAGATGTTGATGTCTGAAACTGTCCTCTTGATAGCAATATTGTTTGTGGTACAGGAGTATACTTGAAGTAAACAACTTTTGCAATTGATTAAATGCTTAGCTCCACAAAGGCCATTTATTGCTTTGTCTACTTCAGCACCATAGACATTCTCCTTTGAATAGAACAGATGTCAGTTATGGAAAATGTGATGCTCATACCGTCAGTTTTAAAATAGAAAACCTCAACAGGTTTTTTTTTTTTTTTTCTGGGATGGCAGATTTCAATACTTTGCCTCAATACTTCAGATTATCCTCATTTCAAAACTAAGAAGATATAACTGGACAGAGAAGCCTGAGAGGGAGGAATACAATGCATTTTCACCTATTCAATTTTCCAATCTATTTGGATTTTTGCAGCCTTGGAGACAGCCTATGCTTTTGTTGTGAAGGGTAGGATTTAAATATTATTGAAAACCCATTAGTAACAGTTAGAAAGACTTTTCAGGGCTATAAAGAGTTGGAAAGATTTATATGGAATAAATTTTCAGTGCAGTGCATGTGGGCTTAAATCCAAATTGACTAATATTAATGATGTTAATAATAACTACTGTAAAACGTAGGCATATGTTGCACACATTGTGGCTCCCAAAAAAGATAGACCTTTTAGTCATAAAAAATATGTGTAATCTTAGAAAATTATAAGGAACGCATGCCGGTTTTTCCTACAACACGCAAGTTCAAATATCCTTCACTCAAGGTTATTCTGCTTCTGGGTGGCATTATCACTAAAATATGGAGTATAATTAGCATTTATTGTTCTAGGTAGATCCATAACAACGTATACAACATGGACATTTTTTTGGTCCTAATGTAGCAGTAACCATCATTTTACTTTGAAGCTCAGTTACCAAGGCAGATGTTTTATGGCTACCTTAATGTACCTGCTTTCTGGATGTGATCTGAATAACTGTAAATCTGAGTTATAAATGTATCAGAAGAATACTAGACCCCTGCTTTGGGAAAAAAAAAAAAAACTCTATATCTGAAGGAACAGTTTATGGGTTTTTTTGTTTGTTTTTTTTTTCTGCAGTCCTCAAAAACCTCCATGCAACTATTACTATGCACTATGGAGTAGGCAACGGAACAGGCATATTCATTTCCTAGTGAAGGCATTTTTAATACAGACATCTACTTAAAGAAGTGGACACACATAAAGGTAAATCAAATAGCTTGAGTGAGAAGGCACAAAATACACTTTAGAAGAAGTAGTTCAAAGTCTAGTGGCATCAAATATTTTACCTTGCTTACATGGTGCTATAAATGCCTTGAGTTTAAAATTTGATACCATAATATTTATTGACACTGTGACGGTTGGCTGTGAAAAGCACACAATCCTTGTATTCAGCTTTTATAATTTGGCTTTGTGTATTGCTGGGACTATCAGAATTTTTTAATTTGTGTAGGAGAATAAATTGAAGAAATAAGTAATCCTGCCCCAGAACCTGTACATATCACCTTTGATTTTTCATTCCTAATAGAATAAAATACCCTGATTTGTTTGCAGCATATTGCAGGGAACATGTTTAGTTCGAATATCTACTACAAACTTCAGGATGCCCCAATGCTGATAACTATTTATAGCTAATACTGTAAAACAAAACTAAACAGGAAGGAAATGCATGCAACTACTATGAAAGAAAAAGAGAAAATGATATTAAGTGAGTAATTATGTTTGTCCTTTCATTATGAATCCTCTATCTGCTAAGTGTTCAGTTACTACATCAAAGTACTACATTTATCTCCTTGCATGAATTAAAGTATTAGCCAATCCATCATGATCACTTCAAGTTATATGATGCTGTAAGCAAATTATCTAGGCCAAAGCTTATAACAGTGACAAGTTTAGGACTTCTCAAAATGAACGTACTCAAATAAGTCCATGGTAGGCATATTCATTCGGTGAAGTTAACTGCAATCACTTATATAATCTAAAAAAAGGGGTTTCATATCATAGAAGTAAGCCAGATAAGCAAATATTTCACAAAAAAGGGCAACTTTGAGAGGCGTTTAACCTATATTTACATGGTAAGACACAGAGAAGTAGCTTATGCAGCCCCTTACGGTTACGTTTGTTTATTTAGTAGCATTCTCTAAAGCTGTAGAATATGTTTGTAGAACTGAAGGAGAAGCAAGACATAATACACTCTTACAGAGTCTTTATATTCTTTTTTGGTTGTCAAAAAGAAAATGATTCAGGCTGTAGGTATACGGTTGTTCCTCGAGCATGAAATTTTTAAACACACCCTATGAACAAGAAAAGGCAGCCTGGCAAATAAGAAAAACAACTGGACTGTAATAGAGGACTGATTGTTCCTCAGGATGAGTTTAAGGGTCAGCTGGTAGTGTCCTGGGCTTTATTCACCAATTCCTACATTTATATCATATCCTGTAAATTTGGACCATGCAAAAGTTAACAAACAGATTCACTGTGTGTTCTTACAGTGCTTACAGTGATCCTATGTACTCGCATTGCCTGCTAAATTCTGCTCATGGCAATTGCATCAGACTAAACCAAGAACAAGTGTCAGAAAGGTAATGCTTACTAAACGTGAGAGCTGACTGAGACTTTTCTGATGAAATACTGTATGCTGAGAGTATGCCTTCTGGACAGGAATGTGCAAACATCAAAGAAACCTTCATCGATGTAGACATCCTAGCGGCTAGATGCAGCATAACCTTCCCCTTAATAACTAAGTAGCGAAAGTATCAGAGAACTCACTTGAAATACAGGAAAAGTGGGTTCAAAATCTTTCTTCTACATCATACACAAAAGCTTTCAGTTGCATGCTGCTGTAGTGTGAATTTATCATTCCTGCTGGAACTGTTTCATTTTGTGTAACTTATTAAATATTTATGGGAACAAAGAGCGCAAGAATAATTGTGTGGCAGAGGTTATGACATTCATGGGGGAGAAGAAAACTTCAGGATCAGTTCTCTTAGAATGAAACAGATCTGGACCAGGGCACCCACGTGATAAGCCAGTCCCTAAATCTGAGTTACTGGATATACTGCTTTGAGGGCTGTCTCATTGTGAATTACTATTAAACTTTATACTTTTTTCCAGTGCAGAAAACAACTTTAGAAATGTTTTTAATTTTTGCATGGAGATGCACTTCTCGTTTGAATTGCATTTAATTTCTGCTAGAATGTTCTACTGTAGATTTAAAAAAAAAAAAAAAAAAAGGAGAGAGAGAGAGAGAGAGAGAGAGAGCTGCAGAGGGCTTGTGAATTTTTAACCCACCAAATCTTACTTCTATTAACATTTGTATGCAGTTATTTTGAGTAATAACAAGCAATTGTGAAAATATGGAAGTAAACTCAAGAATAAAATTTCAACTAACATACAGCATGCAGAACTATGTGGAATTATAGTGTGGAAGAGTCTGAAAAAGAACATTGACAGCCTATATAATTACAGTATTTGAAAAGATACTGCTTTCAGTTACCAAATCTGTTTGAATATAATAATACTTTTCAGTACTCAGAACCAGAAGGCTCTGGATGAGTCAGAAGAGCAAGTACAGCAGCTTACATTAAATCTCCCAAAGGAAAAATAAATAGAGAATTTGAAAAGATAAGATATAGCACTAAAAATAATAGAGTCACTATAGCCTTACCACAGCTAAGGATGGAGAAACTTCAAAAGATTCTGTATTTGGGTTCATTTATTAACTGTCAATCCCCCTCTCTGGTATGTAACATTCTGCTGGAAATCTTCTGTGAACAGAGATATCAAAAATGTTTCAGAACTTCCAGTTCTTATCCAGCATAGCCCAAAGCTGCGGAGATGCATGAAAATAGAGAAAAAGATTTTGGAAAACAGACTATGTAAAACATTTTGAAACATCAAGAAAACTTTGATTCAGCTTTGACTTGAAAGGAGGAGTGATTTCTTTTTTGACAATAACTGATTCCTGTTTCCGTTTCAAGGAGGAAGCTGGAATTGAAGGCGATAATTCTACATTTGTCTGGCTTGCGGTATAGAGTAGGATGTCTATGTTAACTCAGATAGTATGGGCATTAGCAGTAGCCTATCTGCAGCTTTATATAGCCTAATTTTAACTGTTAAAATGCCTTACAATACCAGAGGTAGAATTATTCCAGTTCCTGAGTTAACTTATTGAAACTTTTAGGTATTTCTACATCATGTATCAGGCTTCAGAACAGAGTACTTGGGATTGCAACAGTTTTGACAATATTCTTTAATTTAGGTTTGAGTGTATATGCTGGTAGTCCTCTTCATAGATCAATCTGTGTACACCAGAGAAAAGAATGTTATCAAATGAAGGAAAAGGTCCCATCAGAGACAGAGGATCATTTTTTCATTCCAATAACCAAGGGATACTGTACTCTGAGTACAGGTCTGGACTTAAAAGATCTATAAGGGAAGGAGCTGAGGGTACAAGATATATGCTAATATGAACATATAGTATTCATTTCTGGTCTATAGGTCTGACTAACATACTGCTGTGTTCTGAAGAATTATGTTAATTACACCATAGATTTTCTAAACCTCATTAGCACTGTATTGAAGTGCCAGAATTTCTAGGTAACATTGTTTTTTAAAAAGAGCCAATAGTTAATTACTATTACTACTGTTATTATTTGTGGTGCACATTTAGAAGTCCTAGCCAAAGTCCTTCTCTGCATTTGTAAAAATGTAGAAGGCGACAAGATTTCCTTCAAAAAAATTATGTTCTTAGTCAAACAAAAGGTGAGAAGAGGTGTGAAGAGCTGGACTGATTTGCTTATTGCCAATAGCAAATATTTTGAAGAAAGTGTTCTGGAGATCCTGCATAAAACTGTAGCTTTTGGATGATACAATGCTTACTGGAGAATGCAAAATTTTATATATGTGTATAAACACACACCACCCACTGTCATTCAAAACAGGATTTTCTCAATGGGGTTATGAAAAATTCTGTCATGTCAGGCTAAATCTGGAACCTGCTGTTTGTTCAAACTATTTTTTCAGTCAGATTCTCTATTCAGCTACTATCTACATGGGTGCTCTCTTCAGTCATGTTTTATATTCGTTTCCTCTGAGATGCACACAGCCTTAGACATCTTTTAGGAACATGGAGGTAAGGACTTGAGGATTTACTTCTTCAGAAGGAGGATGGATATTATAGATATTTAGGAGATAGTGAGTGACTGTAATTCTTATCGTGTACCTGATGAACTCTGTCTCAGACTTTGGCGTATGTCCTAAATCAGGGGAGTACAAGCAAGAAATATATTGCTGCTATTTTGTACCCATGCACAGAGAACTGATGCACTGGCACACTGCAGAAGTATTTTGGAAATGTTAGTTCTGTAAGTGTATGCGCCATGTGAAAGCATCTGATTCATTAAGTTATCTGGTTAAGGACTATTTAATATACAAGAAATAACAAGAAACAAGGAAAGTGATAAATTAAACACTTGTTTGTATGCACAAACATTAGTGAGTAGGTGATAGCAGAGACAGGAACAAAGACCAGAACTCTGCAGCCACTGACTGTGGGCCATTAAAGAAACTGTTCAGGCATAGCCTAGAGGAAGGCCAATCTAGGCTTTGTAGCTGGCAAGAAGGGGGAAGAAAGAGTTACATGAGTATTTTGGGATACTTGAGGGGGTCCTATGGGACTGTGTGAAACTTGTTGTGGGAGGTTTAGGGGAACAGCCAAAGGCACAAAAAGGGACGATCAGAGTGGATTGGGGAGGAACATGTATGGGAAAATAGAGAGAGGAGGAAGGATAAAAAGGGCTGGTTGCATGTAAGCAGGTGCTGGTCAGTACACTTGTCTGATTGAGCCCTCCTCTTTCTTGACTGAATCACCACTGTCTATCCTGTCTTCCTGTTAAATCCTTTTCTGAACTAATTTTTTGGGTTAGTTTCATTCTCTATGCAGTGTGTGAGTGCTGAAAGGTCTAAGTGGCCAGCACCTGGAGAAAGGATCACAAGCCATGGGGTTCATAGATGAAGGTGCCAGCAACTGAGGGGATTGGCATGCAAGAGCGGTTTGTCTGTCAGCGAACGGAGGTACGTTGTGCTGTAGGGCCCACAGTTCTAGGTGCCAGCGATTGGAGAGACGGGCATGCAAGGGAGGTCTGAGCACCAGCAACTGAGGAAGACTGCAGGCCACAGGGCTTGTAGGTCTGGATGTCACCAGCTGCAGGGACTGGGGTGTATGCTCTAAGGACTAAGTGCTGGCAATTGGAGAAACGGCCTTGGGTCACGGGAGCCATAGGTCTGTGTGTCACCAGCTGGGAGGACCAGGATGTGTATGTACGTATGACAGGTCTAAATGGCAGTAACTGGAAAGACCTAGCTGTCTTTATCTTTTGCATGGTGAATTTAATAACATGCGCATGTATGTGAATGAAATAGCAAACTTCAAGCTGGACTAGCTGGTGAGTAGGAGGACCCCTGCAGCACCTGGAAATACTCAAGATCAGAGCCAGTGCTCAGTAAGGGGGCCCACAGTGTGGGCATGGATGTTAAGCAGACTGAAAGCCTGTGCTAATATTCAAGGGATCTATGACTTTGGGGTGCTTGTGAGTGTGCACTGCAAAAACAGCTGAAACAGCTTGGGATCACTCGCAAGTGCTCACCACAGCATGGAAGCTGCTATAAAACTTCTGGGCAAAAAGTAGATGCCATTGTTCTGTTACACTACACTTGGTCCAGTAATCTGTGTAGCTTCTCAGCTGGCTTGCCTAGTTCAACTGAGATATTTTTGAAAAATAATGTTCACCTCCGACTGAGGAAATGTGTACTTACAAATTCCTGTTCAGTCAGATAAGCCTTCCATGTCTGCAGTTAATGGAGAGAGTTACTATTATCTAATCCTGTGAGAGACCTGTTCTCAGTATTGATTTAGGACTTAGCAGTGAGATCACTTTCTTTGGCACTGAAATAAAATGCAACAATGACTTCAGAATGGTGATCCTGCATACAATTAAATTCATAAGATCAACACAAAAACGTATCTTTTGTAAACATTTTAGTCACTTGTGACTCTCAAGTCACAAGTCGGATCATTCTCCTGTTCAGCTAATTAAGTAGTATTCAGAGGGAAATACACAAACTATCAATTAATCAAGGGGTTAAAAAGTACCTTTATCGATAGGTTTGGTAATAAGAGCACATGCTATATCCATCATGAGAATTTCAAAGTAGTCAGCCCTGAATTTCAAGAAACACAGAGCAATGCTTATTGCATACAGTTCTTCAAACATTTTTCACACATCTATATTTTTTTGGAAAAGAATTTAACAAAACGTGGTTTTTGAAGGGAGACACAAGAGGAGAGAGGTGGAAGGAAGAGGGCCAGTTTCAACTCATCTCCTGTTTGAAAGGAAGACTATCAGGCTGTTGAAGTGCCCTGTTTTGGCAGCTATAAACTTCTTAATTATTAAGAGAAGATTCTTGTAAGAGTGGAAATATGTTTCTTGCCCATATCTAAGTCTATTCCTATTGAAAATACCAAATTATTTTAGTCAAATACAGTTTGAGAACAATTGCTCATTTAAACACATGATTTGCAACTTAAACATTTGGGAATTTTCACAGACTTACAAAACATGTGAGTAACTGGCTATCTCATTAATTCCATGCCAAGGGAAATTATTTTATGAATGTTTAAAAAAAACAGCTCTAAATTTGTACACTACTAAATTGCATGTTAAGTAATACAGAACTATATGAATGATTATAGTGCTTGGTTATATTTCTGCTGATTTTGTAAAATTTACTGATCTGCTGTAGTTTAACATTACTGTATTTTTTGAAATAAACACCGTTTTAAAGTCAGGAAACTGTCTGGAAAAGGGTTAGATATAATGAAAAGACTTTAACTGACTAAAATTTGGCATCTAATTGTTGACCACATTTATTCCTTGCAAATACACTTAACTTAAATAGACTTGGAATACTTAGTACCTTTTGAACTTTCTTTTGTTGAATTTTTATTGCCTGTGTTCCAATGTGGGTGCTGAGATTTGTATATCCGAGCATGATGCAGTCTGGCCTTCAGATGGTTTCTTAATATTAAACCTAAGTTAGTCAATCACTAAGACCTAGTGAGCTAGTGATAGACGAAGGGAAAAACTCAGTTGTCCTGACTTTAATTGCATGCTTACAAAGAAGAATTCAGGCATTTGAATCACTTTTGGACTCACGTTCTTTCTTGCAGACTGTTTTTTTTACCAGCAGTGTGTGATTACTGTAGTCAAGATTAGGTCTTTCAGTGCCCTGTGAGCATTTAATCTTCAATTAACATGACTTTATCTCACTTAATGGCAAATTATTTTCTTGTGGGATATATATTCTTAGCATGAGTCCCATTGACTTAGGCCCAGACTATCTTGCTAACTTTAGGCTTTCATCTAAAATCTGAATAATACTCTTAAAGTGTTTATCTCCTACTAATAAGGAAGCTTCGAAAGATGATTGCTTTACCTTAGGCATGCCAGTTAGCTCAGTTGCATGTGAGTGAGTTATATCTGAGCTTCGATGTTTAAAGGCATGAACTTCAAAGGAGAAAACAACACAAGACCAATACTAGACTTTGGTTCCAGCTCCAAACGTCAGCTTTCTAGGAATTAATAAAATGTTCCTACTCAGTGTTCTGGCAGGTAGTACTGGAAGTAAAGTACTTTCAGCTGTTGAATGCTATGCTTAAGAGTTTTTAAAAAAATCAATATTTGATATCCTCAGAGTTACAAAAAAAAAAATCAAAGTCATCAGTGGCCAATGTTAATTATATCATGTAAGAAGCAAATTTTATCAGCTCTCTTTGTTCTCATTTGGGTAAAGGAAGCCTTATGGTTTAGAAGCAGGATCAATTTATCAATATCCTTAAGAAAGTCTTTAGACAAAGATTTCTTTGTGAAAATAACCTCTCAGACAAAGTATTTGTGAACTTGGCATTTTACTGTGAATAGTTTTGCACTGCAGTCTGGCCAAAGAGGAGTGTGTATCCAATGGCTGTATCCGTGGGGCTCCTCAATGCAACTGAGTGCGAATACGTGACGGCACGACAACCTAGGCTGGCGCTGTGGCTGGCACTGGGGCAGCCATGGGCCTACGGGCTTCCCTCAGTCTCTTTGTAGCACGAGCTGCAGCTCATGTGCTTCTTATGCATGCTTCAGGCCTCTTTTCATGAAAAGACTTCCCACTGTCTAGACTTGTATTATTAATGATGAAACTCATTTTCTGTGGTGTTTCTGAAGTAGCTACACCAGCACTTTGCGTACCACTATTGGGCATTGTTTAAGAGTTGGCATATTAAAGTGGTGTCCTTAAAAGACAGCATGGGTTGGATCTAGTGTTTCTATTCAAAAAGGCAACACTGATCTGATGCTTGGATTTCCAAATGACATCGGCTTTCTTAGATGTGGAGAAATTTTCCCATTTTAGTCCTAATGCAAAATCTCAGCCTGGAGCAAGATTTTATACAGAGACTTGACTATGAAAAAAAGACAATCAGTGATAGGCCCGATAATTATAGCAATGTAAGACCGTATTGTTGTGGCATGCCTTTGTAGCGAAGTTAGTGAAGTATCCGCTACAGTAAATTGCAGTTTTCATAAATACCAAACATTTGGGAATAATTACTGCAAAGCATTCAGATGCCCGAAGGCTTACTTCTTTCTGAATGGAAGCAACAGTGAAAAACAGACCTGTAACAGCCACACATTACTTACAAGGCTGTATTATTCCCAAACGGATTCTTTCTAGCTTGTTCTTAAAAACAACTTGAAAAGGCTTTTTGCCCTTTATAAATTCAAAAGATCATTAAAGTTTGGGGGGTTTTTTTGTTTGTTTTTTGAGCAACATACTTGTCTCAGCTCTACATTTAGCAATAAAGTTTAAAATTTCTGAGCTGAGACACTTCCCAAAAGAGCTAGATTTCTTGACTGAGAGGATTTTCTAATGTGAATTTCACCCTCTTTTTGCTTTCCCACTGACAGAAGGGACAAGTAAAGATTAGCAAGTATTGAAGTGTTGACTTTGCGTAGTGCTGTTAAATATAGCTGAATGTGTCTGTTTCATGATTTATCTTTCAAAAATATAATTGAATAATCTTTGTAGGAACTGTCAGCTTATATACAAGCCTTCCTGACACAAATGTTCCCCCTTTCAGGTGTGTATAATTTTAAACCTGTGCTATTGTACTTTCCTGCTTTCTAAAGCCTTTTTTGAGGTCTGTATTTCTCTCTTCATTTCATCAGGTATTCTCTCTGTCTAATGATGCAGTCATGTCTTTTACCTCCTTTTTAATCATTTTTTACCTGCTTCTCTTGACTTGATAGCTACTGCCAAACTACCCTGTGAAAGATGATTCTTTTGGTGTGGTCCACAGACAAGTAACTTTGTTTTTATGTGTCCATTGCCTGTGTTAAATGGTGGGGTGGCTGCTGCCTTGGATGTCACTGCTTGTAGGAGTGATGGATTATTCCAGTAAAAATAGTTTACTTTTGCTATGAAATGTCTGTTACTGGGCACGCTGACTTCTGAAACTCATGACTCTTCAGTATATGTCAAATTCTCCCTGTGGGAAGAATGGAGTCTAATTTCGTACCTAGATATGGTATGTAGCATTTGCAGCCTTTCTGTAGTTCCACTTTTGCAGTCATCTTAGATTGGTTCTCTCTTTTTAATGGTTGGTTTGTTTTAGAATAATTCCCCAAAATTCAGGCTTTGGGAAATACAAAGTCACAAAAACACACATAGCATAAGTTATTCATTTAGGTTTTGTGACTGATGTGGGATTTAGATTCAGATTCAGATATCTGTATACTAGATGTCTATATGTGAGGTAGGCATCTAAGCTCTTGTTATACTCCGTCAAGATCTAGGAGCGTAGTTCATTTGCCTGGATATAGGCATCTAGTTCATTTGAGATATTATATTCCACCTGGCTTCCAGCCACTTCTACAGAAGGCTACAAGTTTCATGTAGATCTATGCAGGTGTCTCTGATACTTAAAAGATCCCTCAAATGTCACTATGTGTTTATCCAGCTGAAAAACAAACAAAACAAAACAAACCACAGAAAATATAGTGAAGCATGAAGTGATTCAATTGACCGGCAATGAGGAGCTTGACTCAATTGGCTAAATATATGTATCTAAAACAGCTAAGGATTCCCTAGGACTTCTGAGATATCTACATGAGTCTGGTAGGTACGATTCAAGCCTTAAAGGAAATATGTGGATTTCTGGTTTAGCTGTAGGCTATCACTTCTAAATGGTACTGCACATCAAACTTCACGTATAGAAGATATAGAATATTTCTTGGAACCCTGTTACTTAAGGTACTGATGTCCAGAAACTCACGAGATGTAGAACTGGCAACATTCAACCAATAAGATAAGTAATTTATTTGTTAGTATTGGTAATTTTGAACTGTATAATTAAAAATTAGCATGAAGGTTCAGGGTACTTAAGCAAACCAGGTAAAGATAGAAAACTGAATCATATGAAAGTCTTAAGCAGCTAAATTTTGATGATGCACTATCTAACAATTGACATGCAGTGTGAAATCCAGAACCATGTCCTGGGCATGTAGGCTCCCCATAGATTAAACAGAAAGAATGAGATAACACAGTTGGATCCAGAACAAATCAGCATGCTCAGCAAGTAAAACATGAAATGTCTTAAGCCACTAGCCAATATGGAAAGGCACAGTATAGACGGGGATCCAAAATCTCATTCTGGGGATAACGTTCAAGCTTTAATAAACCGTTTTTGTTCAAAGAAGGTATAAAAACTTGATCCTTCAGCAATTTCATCCTTTCTTTCAGAGAACTGGAAAAGTCTCCCTCTCTCAAAACATACCTGGAAGATGAGCTTTACTTTAATGAAGTTGTCTAGTGATTGCAACACACTCTTCTCCCTTTTACTTTATATGCAGATGTGGATTCAGTTTCATCCTCTGCTTGAAAAAAAGTTTTGTTTCCTTAGTTTCTAGCTTGGGCTATCAGCTGTTCTAAGGGATGTAAATCTAAGGGATGTGCATGTTGTAGAGAAAGTAGTAAAGGAATGAGGTAGAGAAAAGGAGTGCTTAATCTCTACATATTTTTTTTCCTATGCGCTTGGGCAGAAAAAACTTCAAGAACAGTTTTCCTGGAAGGGTAATCTTAAATCTCATTCCCTAGATATTTCAGTTATAGCCAGACAGAAATTTAAAGGAAAACAATGGTCAAAAAATATTGTGAATTCAATGAACTGTAGATTCCTTAGTATGCTGAACACTCAAAAAATTTTTTATGCTTAAGACATTCCATTTTAATAAATATGTAGTTATTATTGTTTGCTTTATATACTGTACTGAAGTATGTTAATTGGTGTATTATCAAAGACTTAAAGCAGCACAATACACACCAAATAAAAACTAATTTATTTACCACCGATAGAGACTGGAACATTAAGCACTTAGTGCAATTGAACAGCAATATTACTAACATTGTGAGTGTATTAGCTTTCTTTCCCATTGGCAGGTTGATGTTAGTTCACTGATTTATGTTATTTTCTGTTTTCTGAAGTACCATCAGAGTTCTTTTTACAGTCAACAAGACTTAACCAGAGAGAAAATTGTGCCACAGTATGTAATTGTCTATCTATAAGGACCACAGTCAACGCAAATTATAATTTTTACAGGTGATTGCCCATGATGTTATAGAATAAGAAAATTCAAGATACAGTGTTGAGATACTAATGTAAAATCAATTGAATATACTTTTCCTGTCTAAGGACTGAGATTGTTATTAAGCAACAAGAAAGTAATCAACACAAAAGTACTATTCTAAAGGGAGATTACAGAAAGCAATTATTTTCTTTTCATATTAGGTTGATGCCAGTTCCAAGATTCCATTAAAGCTACTGTCAGTCCTTATTGTCACCACATACATAATAAACTATCTCCCTTCAGAATAAAAAATATTCTACATTACATTACTGGCTATTCAAACTGTATGCGATAAAAGTCAGCGCTTAGGTTTGTCACACTATGGTAAGATGCAAAAATTCATCTGAAATCAATTCAATACTCCCACTGACTTCAAATAACTTTGGATCAACACCTGTTACCTTAGTCATGTATCTCAGATTTTCTTATAATGAAAAAGAAATCTATTTGTTACATAATGCTGTATGAAACCACAGTATTGATATAAAAAGGAGGAGGGTGCAGTGGCACAGCTTCTTTCCACCACATGACATAGGCCACCATACAGTAAAACTAAGGGTGAGGGTGGGAAAGGGATGAATGTCAACAGCAGTTTTCACTGTCTGCGATTTAGGAAGAAAAGATTAATGAAGGTAGATTTTAGTTTAGTATAAACTGTTGTGTCACGTTTGTGTCTCAAGCGTGAAACTGATTCACAACAGCTTATAATAACTGAGTATTTTTCTGGTAACACGTAATTCTGGTCTTCATTTATACCAATAACTTTATGACTGTGAAAATAGACCTGATTTACAAGCATCTAAGCAAGATTAGAATCAGAGCCATAATCTTTACAGCTGTGCTATCAAACAGAAGTAACACAAACACAATTCCTCCAACAAATTATTTTTATGGTTCTCATCTCCGTAGAATCTGAGCTTCTCATATATATTAATAAATTCATCCTCACCAAGTTCATTTGAGAAAGGGGAATACTTTTAGGTTCTCTGAACATTTGCAGCTGTGGAGAAGATTCAGGTATATTAAATGCTGAGCATCAATAATTTTATTCTCGATATTACGAAGCGCTTGACCATCTCAGTGCACGGCCAGACTGTCACTAGCATCAGTCTGTCTCCAAGGTCTTGGGAAAGTTCATGGAAGCTCTAAGAGGGAACACAGTGTACTTTGTTCACTTCCATATACCTTCAAGGTCATTTTATATAAGGCAGTAGTGACAGACCTGATGAAGAAATGTGTGAACAAAAGCCTGGAGCTATGGAGGACAAGTTTGACCATGCTGATTTTTGTCTGCCCTAAAAGCACTATTTCTTCGTAGCAAAGTGCAGACTTCCTAGTGAGTGGACCACAATCTGTCTTGCTAGGTGAGGACCAAGATGCTTATTATGCTTCCCAATGTGTATGTAAATAGAGAAATAAGGACCCCAGCCCCGTTGTCCAGTCCTATGATAAACAGTGCCGATTGAGATGTGCTAGGATGCCTCCACTGTATTTCAGCCGATAGCAGAAGAGCACAAGCCTCTCTTAGCCCTGTGTCCTCTCTGCCAGCCTTGTGATGGTGTCTTGGACAATTAAGGACATCTCAAATGGTGTGAGATAACTGTATAATAATGACATCTTTAAGGATATGAATCATTCCTTAAGCTTTTTGCTCCCACTAAGCCAACACATAATTTCACTCTAAAATTTCAGAAAAATGATTTACACATATTCTGTGGTAGAAGTTAATCCTACAGGTTAATGGTATTCCTGACAAACTAATCTGAAGTTTTTAGTAACTGCTTACAATTCATAATGAAAACTGCTATCAAACACATTCAGAAGTTTCATACACTTTTAGAAATCTAAAGACTTATACAAATACACTAAACACTGAAAAAAATAATAGAATTAACATTTTGGTGTAATATTCAAACTGAGCATAAATTAAAATCATTGAGCAAAAGAAGTTTTCAAGATCTGTTATCTAGCCTGTGGAGTAAGAGATGGAGGTGTTTAGTAAGGATGTGCAGATGAAAGAGAGGTATTCTCTTTGAAGGATTTCATGCTTGTCACTTATTTTGAGAAAGTAAAAATTTCTTTGACATTTTTTAAATTAGCTTAAATATCACATTTAATAAAGAAAGCAACCAAATTATCAGTACCTACTTATTAATGTCTAAATATTTTGTTTATGAAAGTTAATCAAAAAGTATGTCTTAAAGAGGAGCAGAGGTAAGAATTAAATAGTAATATTAAAATTATATCTTATAATTAATAGAATGTGTATATAAAAATATATGGATCTGAGATTGCGGTCTATCTTTAGAACTAATCTCATGGAGTGAGGGATGCTCTTGCGTTTGTATTCTAAGATAAAGAAACGTTTTAAATCTAACTTAATCTAGCCAAATACTAATATTTGGGGTCCTGACCAATTATCTGGTTGTCTCCCTGGTAAACATAGCTGTCAGTCAGACATGAATGCAAGAGATTTATCCAGGGCATTCCTGACCATTATATTTCATTGCCCATAACAAGATAGTTGGACTGAAAATTGAGTTAAATCAGATTGTAAATACTGGACTTCTGACTATCCTTTCATAAATTCTATCATTGCACTTCTACCTTAAGAGCCACTGCCTGCAAGCCCCCTGTGGTTGGCCACATGGTCAGCAGTTCACAAGTTTGAAAAGACAGCATGGTAGTGCGCTTTGTGTCATAAACTTCTACAAACTTTCAAGCAATTTATGTAATTCTTTTTAAAAATCAACCCATGGTTTAAGAGCTGCGTATTTGATACATCCTACTGAACAATAAAGGTTGTTAGAGGCTGTGAGTAGGGTTTGTTCATAAAATCTGCTTGTTTTGAAAGAAATCATGATTTGAACCCTGCTAATTTAAACGTGCTGCACTAATTAATTTGTGCTTACTCGTGTGTACAAGCAATTTTCTTTGTCTATAAATTCAACATTCAGAGCTCTAGTAAAACTTTTCGCAGTATCTATCACTTACGTAATAGAGCTTTTAATTGGTATAAACATAGATTTTTTAACAAAATTGTTGTTACATTTAAACAAAGGACAGAACGATACTTGCTTGTTTTGTACATATAAAAAAGATGCAGAAAAATAAGCAGGCATTAGTAATGGACAAAATTTTAAAAGGTTCAAGAGCTTAGTTTAAATTCATAAACACACAAGGAACTTCACTGAGCTATCTGAGCTCTCTAAATCCCTGAGGTCTGCAAAAATTGGGTCTGGAAAGCTTATGAGAACAGGCTATTCTCCTGGTGCCGGCTGGTTTGAAAGTAGTGAAAATAGCTTTTCTTATCATATTTTAGCACTTCTGCTTCTCTCGGACAGATCAAAAAGTATAGAAGAAAGCAAAATGAATAATAGTAACAACAAACACCTAACGAAACATTTCGGAGCTTGAAAAGAAATTTAGTTGGGTTTCATTTGAGTCTAAAACTTGTGGGTTTTCTTGTGTTTTTATATATCCGGCTACATCTGCATACACCTCCACTAGGTATACCTATAATTATTTCAGACATACTGGAATATCCAATAATTCTCGTTAATCTGTTCTCAATGGGAGCTTTGTGACTGACTTCAGTGCATACAGATTTAATTACCACTTACTAATGCCATTTCACATGTATCATTTCAGGTTTGTAGCATTTCAAGAATGACCTCATTCTGTGTAATCGAGATTCCAATTCATGAACGTTATTGGATACGAAAGGTATGGTCCACGGTATATTCTCTGCTAAACCACGTAAGAAGCATGTCCTGTTACTTTTCAGCTGTTCCACTGACTTCCGTAAATACAAAACGTAACAGAGTATGGAACTCATTTCATTGAATATTAAGTATATTATCTATGATAGTTGCGTAGTCAGCTTAGTAAGGTACAGGTGGCTCCAAAGCTAGTTCCTTTCTTTGTCAGCTATCTAAGATAACAAGGACAAAATCACTGTCTGGAGGTGCTTATATTTCCCACTTGACAACAGGCATAGTTAAGACAACTGCTTAGAATAGAGAGTAAACTCTTAAATGGTTATACTTTGATTGAGATGAATCCCAGCTGTACTTTTTCCATGACTCAATGTCCTTTTCTTTTAGGTGCAGACCATACCATTTGCTTTAGAAGTTCCTGAACTAGACTGGACGTTGTTAAGCATTTTTGGATTCTAATTTTGCCATGTTAGTTGCCATGCAATTATCAACATTAGTACTGATGATTCATTCTAGCTTTTAAATTATACAGGTTTTCTAAATATTTAAAAATATAAATGTTTGATACATTAACACAGCAAAACTGAAGAAGTTATTACATAACACAGTGCTAGGGGAGAGAATGAACCTCAAGGATAATAGCTATTCAGAGATCTGCTTCTGTATTTCTGTCTTCTCTGACTTCAGCAAGATTTTCCTAATGCCATCTTCTTGGAGATCCTTGCCAAGTATCATTTTATCTCCCCTATCTAGCTTTCATGCCATTATTTCCTTTCTCCTTTTTCTTCTGAGTATGTTCCAATTTTAACTGCATACAAAACTATTTAAATCCCTTTTAATTCCCAGTACAAGTCAGTTCTTAAGTCAGTTGACTTTCCTCCCCTTCTTCTATTTGCGATACTGGCACTAAATATAGCCCAGACCACAAAGATAATTTTTTTCTGAAAAACGAAAGCATACTCCCTTTTGTCAGTTTAACTAGTTTTTCCCCAAGCTATAACAACTGGGACAATTCAGTTTCTATAAAATAAAATTCAAGAGGCCAGTATATTATCTATTCTTCTAATAGAAAGTTAACTGAATGCTTGTTGAGGCTGAGCATAGTAGAAGGCTGCAAATGAGCACAAATTGGGTACTTACGTGTCAAGGTCTGATTTGTGTTCAATGCATTGAATCATGCAATATAATAATTTTTCCAAGGAGCTAATCTAATTTAGCTATTTGCATTACTTGTGTGTCATTCGGTGAGGAAAAGTAGTCATATTTACTGTGTCAAATTCAAGCTGTTTAATACTGAAAAAAACCTCTCTGCTTTCATTTTTTTTCACAGATGGAGTAAGTAACTTGGCTTTATTTTGCTTAATTATTGTAAAACATAAGAGCTTGCCTCTATCTCCATTTTCTACTGTAGAATCATTTACTTTATTCAGTGATATTCCTGTGAAGGTTGTAAGCAAAAATTGACATCCTAGTCACAATGAGGAGAATTATGGATAAGGAGAAAGTATATACCAGTTAAAAAAAACCCACCACCACCACCACCACCAAACTAAAAAAAATTCTGCACTTTTAACTCCCATTAAATGATTTAAAATACTCCCAGTTAAAACTGATCAATTACCTCATTCCTCTATGAATTTTCAAAAACACTTTAAAAGAAAACTATCCTTTTCTATACGAAATAAATTACAGTTATCCCAAACCTTGAAGATTACTCTTACAAACAGGCAAAAGGAAGAGTGAGTAAATGAAACATTTACTTTATATCTCATTCAGAATTTCCTGAGCACTTTTTTCTACAGAGATCACAGAATATAATAATAATTGCCTATTTACTTCTACTCTATATGTTTTTAAGAAGCATAGTGCTAATCGGATGTATTTTTCACATTCTTTGCTATGTAATGAGGGGATTCATAATGGTTTCATGCTTGGCTGATGAACAGTAATGGTGCTTTTGACTTTGTTGATTAGTTCAGAGGTCTTCTGCCTTCAGAGTCCATCGTACTTGAAGTAGCATCTGATTTATATTATCAAACTTGTCGTTATGATGTATGAGAGTTTTCAGATTGATTTTGGATGAAATAAATTTTCTCAAGTTAACTATTCATTTGTCTTCATACCTCAGTGATGAAAATATGTATTATTGCTGCACTCAGATATAAGAGTGTGTATAGTTAATATTGAACTACTACAGCAATGATGCACGTACACCCTTAGAAAATACGGTAATTTGCTTACTCGAAGTAGCACGTCTGAATTAGTGGCTTCTGCTAATCTCCACGTGTGACACTGAAAATATAACCTCCTGCTCCTTTGACTGCTGTTAAGGAACTAAGCACACCTGAAACACAATGATGTGGTGAATCTAAAACCTGCAAACCAGGTTGTTCAGTAGTATTGCCAACACATTCAAACTACTGTGATTGCTGTTAGAGATGCAGAAGTGTTTTAATCTAGTGATAACAAAGAAGGAATCTTGGCTCCATTATAGTTGATACACATTTTTCCTTTAATTCCAGAAATGCATGATTTCATTCTAAATATTTAACTTAATAAATAATAAATAAAAACACACACTTACCAAAATACACAACTTAACAAAATGAAGGAACACCCTCCACCATGTTATAGGTTTTGGTCTTATAACGCCTACAGAAGTCTCTGAACAACTGTGAAAGTTTTATAATATGAGTAGAATTTAATGCTGTAACAGTGACAGCGAAGTAAGAGTTCTGATTCACACAAGCTTCCCTCTGTTTATCAAGGATCTATCTAAAAGCCCATGGAAGTGCTTTCATAAACTGCAAAGAGTTTTAGATCAGTATATTTTAGGCACTGAACAGAGATTACTGAGTGCATAATTTCAAGTTTTCTGTCCAAATTGAATAAAGCATGTCATTTGTTACTGATATTTCAAAACCACTTAGCCATCAAAATTATGTTTCTTGGATCATAAGCAACACCACTTGAACCTGCACTTTTTTAAATAATTTTAGAGTTTTGGAAGGAGTAAAGAAGAGTAATAACTAGTTGTATACTTTTATAAATTCAAATTATTACACTGCATACTTGATAATTCCTTCTACACTATCATAAGCTAAAATGTATCCTAAAAATCTTACCATATAACATAAATTAAATATTCATTTTACTGAAACTAACTTAAATCAAGAACAAAAACATTGTGTGGATCATATTCTTAGTTGACTTGAAAGTAATGACTACATGATTATTTGTTAATCACTTGAAAGCTATGATTGGCACTTTATTTTAGCTTCTTTTCTTACCTTGGTTAAATAAATAAATAAATAAAAAACTAGTTATTCAGTAAACTATTATAAAATACTTTCCCTATATATTACATTCTTTAAAATAAATAAAAATATTGACCATTTATTTGTGTAATGAGGTAGTCAGATTTGTAGATAAATATATTTTGTAGTTGATGTTGCGAAATATTCTATTTTCCTTCTTTCCTGTTCTTCGTCTTAATATTCTTTATGCATGGATCTTTTAATTTATGCAGTCCAACAGAGTTCTGTATTTTATGAAATCTAAGCCAGTTTTCAGATTTGTGCCAATTTATTCACATGACATGGTAAAATCTCATTAGAAATCAACTGACTGATATTGATCTTTTTACCAGTGCTACTAAACCTGTTGTCAGTGGGCCACTGGACTGGTGAGCTGTGAAATGTCCAAAGGAGACTCTGTATTTTGCCGGCTCTTAAATGCAATTAGTGCCTGTTGGATCTAAGAGACACCGTCAACTTTCTAAATAAAAGTGAATACCATTACAATACTTAAACTTTACTAATTCAAAACATTTTCTTTATTTAAATTCTAACACATCTTTGTATAGTCATCCCTCACGACTCTTTTTTCCCACTCTCAAGCAATAAAAATCTACAAGCTAGTCTGAGTTTTTCTTCTTGAAAAACATTAGATAGCTTTTCAATTAAAACCAATGCTTTATACTAATCTCTCTCAATATTCAATATTCAATATTCTTTCTGTAAAATGAGAAATAAGCTTACTTAGGTACTTACCCTTACTCATGCCATGTCATACCTAAAGCAACAAGCCATATTTGTTTCTGTTAGATAATTCTAAACTAAAAATGCAGGAAGAGAATAATTCTGGCAAAAAGCAATTATACAAATGAAAAAAATCATGAAATCGTAGATGTGGCTTAGACAGACACGTTTGGAAGGATCTCAAGTAGGATGTTAGGAAAACTGAGGATTATGACTGGGCCAATCTGCTAAGGAAAGATGCTCTGTGAATTAAAATTACAGCTGATGGGAGCAAAGAGACAGCTAGGGTCGCTGGCAGCATGCAAAGAATAACAGATCAGTGGAGAGGGGAAGAACTACTCTAGTCCTTCGTAGTAAAGTTGTAACTCATACATTGACCAGGTCAGCAATAGATTGACAATGAGAAATAGCAAATGCAATAAAAAATGAAATAATCTTTTCTAAAACAAAAAACATTCATTAGATCAGAATCGAAACACACTGCTTGTAGGCAGTAGATAGCAGCATAGTTAGATGCATGTCTAGCATGATTGATTATATTCCTTAAGCCATGAAAGAAGCCCTACTATTCCTCATTCAAGTTAAAATCAAGAAAGAGCAAGCAGTGGGGCCAGGCACTTTCCTAGATAGTTTCATTTACAGTATTAGAGAGACTTTCTTCAACAAATTAGTATAAATGTATAAAGGTTCAGGATCTATTTTGATTGAAAGAGATATACGGTAAGAATTGCCAGCACGTTGATGAAAAAGTGGTGTTGAAAACTCAACATACCTTACTGAAATATTTGTGCTAGCAGTCTGAATCTGAATGAGTTGCTGGCAGCTTCGTTCTCCCTTCGCAGCTATTTAGTGTCACAAAACTCAGTTAAAAAGAAACAAGCAATGTGAAAATTGTAGGGGCCTTCCACCAGTCATGCTTGGTCGTTCAGAGAATCTCTTCTTCAAATGTCAATCAAAGAGGGATATATTGAATGTTGATTAGATTCGGTCATTAATCTTCCAATAAAATCTGTTGTTTCTCTAGGAAATATTGACTTGTCACTATTAAACCTTGAAAATAATAAAAGCTGACGTTTAATCTTAGAAAAAAACAAACCCACAGTTCCTTCCCCCTTGTAAGTTGCTATATTTGCATGATTAAACATGCTGGGATGGAGCCAACTTCTGGAAAACATCATCTTCCAGCTCTATAGTGGTAGGACGTGAGACAACGAACACGTTCAGAACAAAGGAAATTGTGATTAAACAGTAAGTGCTTTTATTTGTTGTTGCTGTTGTTGTTGCTGTTGTTGCTGTTGCTGTTTTACTGTGGGGATGCTGAAATACTGGGATGAGTTTTCCAGAGAAGATGTGCTCTTATGGGTGTATCCTGTATGGGCCCATGGACTTGTGTATGTTCAGTTTGTTTAAATGATCTCTGACTTGATCCTTCTTCACCAAGGGCAAGTCTTCCTTCCTGCAGACTTTCTATCATCCTTCTTGAACTATTGAACTGTGAGAACTATTAGATTTAAAATACTAAATTTTAAATGAAAGCTAAATTTTAGCATATCTCGCCAAAACTAGGACTCAAATTGCAAATTGTCACGCAGTTTCTCTTTTCCTGTATAAGAAGTTATAACTGTGGATATGCACTACAGTGAAAAGTGCTAGTTAAATATTAAATCCAATAGTATGCAAAACAAAATAATATACTTTATATCTCTTAGGGCTATTTGAAGTTTAGCTATCAGATTTTTTTAATTAAAGTACCTAGAAACACGTAAGAATAAGGCTTGACATTTTGGATGACAGAGCATCTCTAAGTACAGTGTATTGGATTATTGATTCACAACCATGACATATCTTTTTTTATTGATTAAGCACATAAGCAGGTATGTTAAATATAGTTCCTGTTAATATCTTCTAAGAAAACTAGAGCTCAAGTTTTTGTAAGAGGCTTAGAACCTGGGTGTAATGTGCCAAATGGAACATACCAAGTTATTGCCATATTTCACTATATTTTTATCACAAAACTGGCATGATTTAATTTCTGAAGAAGAGCTATGATTTGCCTACACAACAATAAGACTTTAAATTAATCAGTCAGGTACTTTTGAACTCTATGCTTTGTACTCTGTGCCCAAGAGATTATAGAATTCAAAGTGTTCATAAAGATATTTTGAACTGAGAGAAAAAGGTAAGCAAAGGCAGGAAAACTGCATCACATTTGGAAAAAAAGATTTAATTGCAAAACTCATTCAATATAGCTTACATTTAAAGCATGTATATACACATAAGTATCTAGTAAATCAGGTACCTAATAGAGATTTTTATCATCACCTAAGTTGGTTATGTTTGAGTATTTTCCATAATAAATGGTTTAAGAGCAACAAAGGCTATAAACAACGCAGTCTTTGGCTCTTATTTATGGAGAGAATTAACATCAGTAACAAACTACTGTTAAAATTATACTCTATCTCATGTTACTCACAGCACCTTCAACAGCTTTATCATTTTAAAATGTAGGCTATATCCTCGAGGCTGAAAAGTTTTGTGACTAGAAATTGATTTACTTTCAACAAGAAATTGTGTGAAGTTCAGAATGTCTTCTGGCAGTGAGAGCACGGGTAGGAAAATGACTACATCTAAATGTGTCTGACCAGGGAGTCATCCCTGGTCGCCAGCCAGGAGGTGCATAGTGACTTTCATCCACCCTGCCTAGGGATGTTCCCTCCAAGGACAGTCTGACCAGTCCCATACGATGTACTACTTTTGCCTTGGTCTCCTCTGACCCCACATAATGTCCATGAGACTCTAAAATATCATCATTATTTGGAGAAGGCTTCTTTTTCCTCTTCCCTCCTTTCCTCAGTTCAAAGTACCTGGAATAATGTGAAGACTATATTACAGCCCAGCGTGGCAGTGCTTTTATATTATGAAACTTAAGGCACAATACATACCCTGGGCTTTGATATGAGGGACTTTTTTTTTTTTTTTAAGTGGGTGCAGGCATATTACAGTAGGGCTAGAGGGCTGAAGTAGCCAGAGCTAGGGAGTTTCAGCCACTCACCTGTTGAGAAAAGATCCAGGACTGAATTGTTCACAGATCTGTAGGAGAGAATTAGTCTTTATTCCACAAAAATTTTTGTGATCTATTATTTCTGTTTCTAGACAATCTGTATACACTTATATGTGATATATAGAGATACAGACATATGAATTTTTCCAACAAATACAAAAGCATTCATAGGAACACATGCAATTTAAATACTTTATGTTACCACAAATATTGATAGAATTTGGCTATGTCAGGGCCATCTTTCCTATTATATTATTTGGTAGCAGCTGCAATTATCAAATGCATCGATACAGGAAAGCTCTTAAACATGTAGTCAAGCTTTTAAAATATTTACAATAAAGAAAAAAATACATTTTCATGGCCTAATTCTCTGTTTCTGCTACCAGCAAGCATCACTAACTACATTGCACTATCCAGGCATGAAACTGGTGAAAAGAATCAAGCTATAAAGTCTTGATATAAAAACATAACATTACAAAACACTTTCCCTAAAAGCATTCTCTACATTTGCATCCATTAAAACGTAACAAAACTAAAAGTGGGTTGGTCAAGCTGACCTTTTTTCCTCCATGAAACATTCATTACCTTATTCTACTTGCAGAATATGGACATAAAAAGCTATTCTTTGTAACTACCAACTTCTGAAAATAAAGTAACAATTTCTACCTCTTTGGAAAGCAAATTTATAGTGCAGTAAAAAGTTTTGAATCTGCAGCATAATATAGAACATTGACAAGAGAAAATTAATAGTTTGAATACAAACTTTCATAAAGCAGAAGCTTGACATGAATAACCTTGAATCAGGTTCAAGAAAAACACAGCTAAGTAGTTTACACAATAATCCTGAAATGACCATAGTTTGCACAGAGTTTGAATGGAAGAAAACCAAAATGCTTTCAAACACAACCTTGAAATCATACTGGAATGAGATCAAGATGTGCACTATCCTTCCTCCTTGTAGTTTCCACTGCACAGCAATTCAAGTCTGCATCCAAAGTAAGATATAATTTTAAGGGTTACTGATGCTACCGCCTTAATCTACCTAGGAAACAGAGACTTGGGTTTTATGCTTCCTCAGACATAAGGGATTCTATCCCAATTTTCTATTTTCCTAGCAAATATTCTACCAGAGGTTAAAGGTAAGAGAAAGAAGGAAGGGATGAAGGAAATACTTTCCTATCCATTCTAATTCCATTGTACAAAGGAGAATAGAGGATTCAAGAGAATAGAAAGCAGAAAAGTTTGTACAGGCCTCTACTCCCTTGTGAAGCATCCCTCTGACTAATGGGACACCTAGTTCCTAAAACAAATATACGCTTCTTAAATTAAAATGGCATAGAAAATAAGCACTCAAAGGAAAATCATGACTCAGAACGCACAGTTGAAGACTTAATCACCAGTCTATAAAAATCCTCTTTCATTGCTGTACCCACAGTCTGTCTCTGGCCCTGTGAAACTTGTGTTTTTGGTTCCATAGCAGCAAATATGGGACCCAAGACAGTATTGCTTTGTTTTTTAAGCTTTTTAAGAAACTTTACAGAATTCTAGAAGACAAGAATTTGCACCACTTGAGAGTCATGAAGGATGTTCATTCCAGGTTGAACTCACTCTGAGTGACTGATATTCAATATCAGGTTGATATGCAAGGATCACCTCCTCCAAGCTGAAGAACGGTCCATCCCGGTGAGCATGAGGTTGAGCAAAGGAGGGACAACACTCTGACAATATGTCACTCTGTGACGTGACACATCACAGGTCACGTTCCTAGGAGCTGTTGGAGTCACTGCCCCTGCCATGGCAGAGGCTTCGACCCGGGCAGAGCTTCCAACAGAGATGCAGCTTTGCAAGCCTCGTGCTGCAGGGAGCACCTGGGGCCTTGGATCGGGGATGCTGTGGAGAGACTGTTGAAGTCTGCCTGTCCCTCTGACTATTACCCACTTCTGACATGCGCACACCAACGATACTGCCAAGAGCACCTTGGGCAACCTGACTACAGAGCTCTCGGGGTGGTGGTCAGGGGCATGGGGCCTGGGTGACTTTCTTCTGCCCACTGAGGGGGAAGGATGTGAGAAGTGGACGGATACTGCGAGTCAACAGCTGATTGCACAGCTGGCATCAGCAATAGGGTTTTATGTTTTTATGACCGCAGGCTCCTGTTGGAAGGTCGGCATCTGCTTGGGACAGATGGGATCCACCTCACTAAGTGGGGCACAAGCGTCTTGGCCAACAGGCTGACCCGCCTGGTAAGACGAGCTTTAAGCGAGGAAAGGTGGGGGAAGGGCAGAGTTGTAGGGACCAGACAAACAACAGAACAGGGCTTAAGTGGGGGTACTTCAAGTCTTTGCATGCAGGCGAGGAAGGGCCTACAGGACAACACTCTGAGGAAACATCTTGCGCCCCTTGTTGGAAACCAGCATGCTCGCACGCCTCTCTGCAGTGCTTGTGAACAAATGCTTGCGGCACGGGGAATAAACAGGAGGAATGAGAGATCTGTGTGCAGCCGCAGGGCTATGATCTCGCTGTGATTAGAGAGGCAGGGTGGGCTAGCACGCATGACTAGAATGCTGCCATGGACGGCTACACGGTTTTTAGGAGAGACAAGCCAGGAGGGTGAGGAGGGGGAGTCACCCTTTCTGTGGAGAGCAGCTGGAATGCATGGGGCTGTGCCTGGGGGTGGATGGTGGGCTGACTGAGAGCTTACGGGTAAGGCTTAAGAGGCAGACTAACATGGGTGACACTGTTACGGGTGCTTGCTACAGGCCACCTGCTCAGGAAAAAGTCGTAGAGGAGGCTTTCTACAGACAGCTGGAAGCAGCCTCCACGGCAGTGTCCACAGGCCGTGGTCTTCCTTGGGGGACTTTAAGCACCCTGATATCTGCTGGAGGGACAACACAGCAAGGCATAAGCAATCCAGGAGGTTCCTGGGGAGCAGCAGTGGCAACTTCCTGGTAGAGGCGTTAGAGGAGGCAATGAGGAGAGGTGGTGTGCTGGAGCTCGCGCTTGCAAAGAAAGAAGGGTGAAAGCTGGGGGAAACCTTGGCTGAGTACCTGGCAGAGTACAGGACTTGCAGACTTTGCCCTCTTCAGGGACCTGCTTGGAAGAACCCCGTGGGATAGGGTCCCAGAAGGGAGAGGGATCCAAGAAAGCTGTTTGATATTCAAGGATCACCTCCTCCAAGCTGAAGAACAGTCCTTCCAGTGAGCAAGAAGTTGACCCGGTGGAGCAGGAGGCCTGCCTGGTTAAACGAGGATCTGCTGGCAGAACTGAAACATAAGAGGGACGCGCAGCGAAGGTGGAAGCTGGGGCAGGTAGCCAGGGAGGAATGCAGAAATGTTGCCAGAGCATGCAGGGATGGGGCTAGGAAGGCCAAAACCCGTGTGGAGTTTAATGTGGCGAGGGAGGTCAGGGACGACAGGAAGGGCTTTTTCAGGACCAAAAGAAGAAGCATGCCCATCATATGCAGCGCATACATGCGTAGCAAAAGGAAGAGTGGGGGAAATGCGGGCCTGCTGCTGGATGGGGAGGGGCCCTGGTGACAAAGGACACGGGATGGGCAGAGATACTGAATGCCGCCTTTGCCTCAGTCTTTACTGGTAAGACTGGCCTTCAGGAATCCCAGGCCCCAGAGACCAGTAGGAAAGTCTGTAGAATGGAAGACTTTCCCTTGGTGGAGGAGGATCGGGTGAGGGATCACTTAAGCAAACTGGGCAGACACGGGTCCGTAGGGCCTGATGACGTATGTACACGCCCAAGTGCCGCAGGGAGCTGGCTGATGTCCTTGCAAGGCCACTCTCCGGCATCTCTGAAAGGGCATTATGACGCGGAGAGGTTGCTGAGGACTGGAAGGAAGCGAATGTCACTGCAGTCCTCCAAAAGGGCAAGGAGGAGGACGCAGGCAACTACTTGAGGTCAGCCTCACCTTGATTGCTAGGAAGGAGCAACAAATGCTGGATGCCATTTCCGGGACAGTAGTCAGTAAGGACTGATGGTGGGAAAATCATGCTGGACCAACCTGATAGCCTTCTATGATGGAATGACTGGCTCGGTGGATGAGGGGAGAGCCGTGGATGCTGTCTACCTTGACTTCAGTAAGGCTTTCGACACTGTCTCCCATTCCATCCTCACAGGCAATCTGATGACGTAAGGGCTAGACGAGCAGTCAGTGAGGTGGATTGAAAACTGGCTGAATGGCAGAACTCAGAGGCTTGTGATCAGAGACATAATGTCCATCTACAGGCCAGTTGGTAGCAGTGTACACCAAGGGACAAAGGTGAGTCCAATCCCGTTCAACTTACTGATCAATGATGTAGATGAAGGGACGGAGTGTAGCCTCAGTAAGTTCAGAGATGATATGAAACTGAGAGAAGCAGCTAATGTACCAGAGGGCTGTGCTGCCATTCTGAGGGACCTGGACAGGCTAGAAAAATGGACGGAGAGGAATCTCATGAAGTTTGACACAGGCAAGTGCAAGGCGCCTGGGGAAGAATAACCTCATGCACGTGGCCGGGGCCAAGTGACTAAAGAGCAGCTTTGCAGTGTAGGCCTTGGGGATCATGGATGGTTGAGCAACAAGTTCAGCATCAGTCAGCAACATGTCCTTGTGGCAAAGGAGGCCAAAGGTATCCCTGGCTGCTGTAGGCAAAGTGTTGCCAGGACGCTGAGGAAGGTGATCCTTCCCACCTACTCAGGCCTGGTGAGGCCACACCTGGAGTACTTTTCTGTCCCATTGCGGGCTCCATAGTATAAGAGAGACATGGAGCTATTAAAGCGAGCACAGTAAAGGGCCACAAAGAGGACTAAGGAACTAGAGAATTTCTCATATGGGGAAAAGCTGAGAGGCTGAGAGACCTGGGACTGTTTAGCCTGGAGAAGACAGGACTTAGGGGGGAATGTTATCAATGTGTTTAAATATCTGAAGGGAGGGTATAAAGAGGAAGAGAACAGACTCTTTTCAGTGGTGGCCTGCGATAGGACAAGAAGCAGCAGACACCAACTGAAAAACAGGCAATTCCATCTGAATGTAAGAGAAAGTTATTTTTTTTACTGTAACGGTGATTAAGCATTAGAACAGGTTGCCCAGAGAAGTTGTGGTGTCTCCATTCTTGGAGATATTCAGAAACCATCTGGACATGGCAACCTGTTCCAGGTTACCCTGGTTGGACCAGATGATGTCTAGAGGTCCCTTCCTACCTGAACCGTTCGATGATTCTGTGCTTTACTTTTATTTTTTATCTTGCAGTATAAAACTGGAGAATTTTAACTGAAAATAAAAGCAACAATTTTTAAAAGACATAAAAAGGAAAGATGATTTTTAGAATACATTAACAACCTTTGTAATTCATTGCCATAAGACATAAAGAGATCAAAAACTTGCAATGTTAATAGAAACCTCTTTTACTCAAGTAAAATGGGATCAGGGAGGCAGCAAACATGTAAAATCATTGCTACTGAATATATTTCAATTGAGAAAGACTATTCTGATATATTTCCCACAACTCACTTAAGATAAATAATTAACAAGTTAGGGTCCCTCTGAGGCCACAAGGTCTACTGACATGTGGACCTTCTGTTCTTTCAAAGGAATGTGTTTATAGGTTTAAATTATGAGGCTATTTGGTCAATATTCAAGTTATTGAGGTTTCTACATCTATTTTTGCAACTGTGAATACAGATGCAACTCATATCCCACGGTCTTCATATTTTACCCATTTCTGAAAAGAAGAAGCACTTTGTGTGATAGGAGCTGAAAATTATTCACTGTAATTTATCTTGTGTAGTAGGAAATGCTTTGCAAGACATGTTAAATTTTAGGGCCTCTAGGACTGAAGTTCATTTCCTTTGTTTGTCCTTTCCTCAGGCTTTTTCTCCTTTTCCAGCTTCCTTTTCTTTTTCATCTATTTTCTCTTGCACTGTGTCAGAAAAAACAGCAGGACAATTCAGCAAAGCATAGCACAGCTGAATATTTGCAGGGGCAAGAAGGAACAGCAGCACTGATGAGCACTTTTAGGGAGAATGTTTGAAAACATTTAAAATTGTTATTTTGATATTTTTGCAATGAGATTTTTTTTTGAAATGTTTCATAAGCTACTTATAAATTAATAAAACATAATAATTTAAATTGATGTCCGTTTTTAAGTCCCAAGGACTTTATAATATAAAATTACTTGCTTTCAGTAGGAATACTTAGTCACACAGCAGTCCTGGGGACCATAAACTTGGTGAGAACTTTCAATTAGTAGTAACTTCTTTAAAAAAGAAGAGCTTTCCTAATATTGGCTATAAATGGTGCATAAATAAGAAGAAAGCGAATAATATGTGCGGTGAGCACAACAGTTTGGTAAACACCCACAAAAAATGGAGAGTTCAATGAGGACCATTACACAATTCAGGCTTAGCAATTCCAAAGCTATTTTTGATAGACATCTCAAGCCTAGGAGAATACACAACATCATTCATGATCAAAAATAAAGACATCATGAGATTTACTCTGTTTATATGAAAACAGATGGTTTAAGTATGTGGACAAAAGCAATCTGAACTTCATCCATTTATTTCCAGCTTTCTTTTCATTTGATATAACCCCTGTCAAAACCGGTTTTAAGATGCTGCTTTTTTAATAATTTTTGTCAATTAAACTGACAGAAAGTAATTTACTATTTTTGTTGACTTTCTTTTTATTTTATAAAGCACAGCCAGATTAAGCTAATTCGTAGTAATATATTGTCCTTTTCACCATTTACAGCGTTGAAGTGGGACCTGGATGTAAAGTCACTGGACTGTAATATTTGAACTATTTTATGCTGCTGTGTTTAATGCAGCTCTTGGCTTGTATGATTCCTTTCAAAATTCTGTGGCAGTTTGACTTTGAATCTGGCTGAGAAGTCATATTTATTTTCACTCCAGCAATCTGCCATAACATTTTGTATATGTTTCTGTTCCTCCAAATACTCAACTTTAGTGTTTTGTTCCCCCTAAAAAGAAGGGCTTTGAAAACAACTGACAGTGTGCAGTCCTGAAATTCAAATGTTCCAGTTCAGGATATTTAAGCTGATTTCATTTCAATGTGTTCTCTTTTATGCATAGAACTATTGCCCAGATCTTAGCATAAGCCGTATCAGTCAGTGAGTTCCATTTTCAGAAGATAAAAATTAAAAACAAATAGATCAGGAACAGAAGGGAAGAAATGTAAATTTCTAGTTTCCTCTATGACTGTTACTGTTGATTTTACACTATTATACTGAGCTAGTACTATTTTTTGAATATAGTAATCTTTAAAATAATAATAAAAAAAACTCTTAAAGATTGACTTTCTATTTTTTTTTTTTTTTAAGATCAGAAAGCTAGTGATAGGGAATTTGAAATGTTAATGGAAAAGCAGAGAAGCAGCAGCAAGCAACAAGCATTTTTGTAATGGTTTTGAAGATTCTTGTTGCTTATACATTATTTTTTCTTAAGCAGCTAAGATAGACAACTTCATTCATCACTATGCAAGCATATAATGACAATTATGGGAAAGGAAATATTCCCTATTCTCTTCTATCATACTGTCTTCCCTAGGGATACTATCTTTGTCTTACCTTTTTTTTTCCCCCAGTTAGAGCTAGATTAGTAAACATTTCATTCACAGCTGGTCTTACACTGAGTCTATATGAGTGTCAATATTTCCATATAGTTAAACGACACATAACTTTCAAGTAAACATTTTTAAAATGGACTGTTTGGACCATTTATATTAATAGTCCATCAGTTAATCATGATTACTGATATAAGCGAGAATGATTACCACTTATCAAGTGAGTCTATTTTCATGTGCTTCAGGATCTTGTTACCTCTCTTTTCAACAACAGCGTGGTGAGCATCCAATAGCAAAAGTGTTATTTGGCACTGTAGCCCAAGGAAGACCTCACTTCTTGGAAAATTCTTTTTGAAGAAGTATCTAAACATTTCTGTTAGAAAAATAAAAGGAAAACATGAATAATTCAGATATGTACTTCATCAATGCCAGCTCCAGTATGGCTAATTTTGAAGTCTCAGTCCTTTTTTCAGCTAAATTCTGGCGCCATTAACATGACTGGGAGTGTGACCCTAATTTCCAAAGTCTCTTTCCTTTATTTTATGAAGGAATGTGCATGTGGGTGGAATTAGCTGAAGATGATAGCTTTGAAATGTCAATCGTCTTATCCTTCAAGTGCACAGTCAGGAAAATAAGAGAGAAGAAATATTCGCAAGTTTCAGGGGACATGAAGTACACTTTAATAAGACCCAGAACATTGAAATCATAGGGTGAGATGATATAAAATACGTTTTTCCTATGCTGCAATAATAGTCCTTATCAATCCAATTAAAGATTAATCATTTCACATTACAGTGAAAGGAGTTTTAATTTCCTTTTCACTGTACTCTTGAACTACAAAATGTTTCAGTATCAATAAAGACATATACTATATGTAATCTAGACTATATTTCACCTTTTTCCACATACCGCACCTAAATATTATATAGAGAACTTACATTTTGATTTTGCTATGAATTTTAAAGAAAAGGAGACATATCAAAGTTGAATGTGCCATTTAAAAAATGCACTAAAAATACATTTAATCTCTATGATTAAAATGCATGAACTCCTTTACAATTAAATCATTCACAGTAATAACTAGGTTCAACTTCTAATTATTTAACCACTTGTTTCAGACACTTAATTTGTAGTTTATTCTCACTTGTTTCTTTGAAAATGAGTTCTTCGGAAGAAAAAAAAAGATGTAATTAATAAATAGTTTGTTTCAAGGGTCTTTGGCTCCACCTTGTGTCCACTGTGTTTTCCTAAAAAATAGGAAAGAAGTAATCACTTGAAAAAGATAAAGAAAAATATGGAATGAAATTTCATACTTAAACTCAGAGGGAAGTTTTACCATTGGCATCTGTAGCGCTGGATATGACCTTATCTACCATTGAGGAACGAAGAAGCTCAGAAACTCTAGTATTTTCTATTTCTGAATAAATATAAAATGCTAACTTACTATAAAATTTCAAATGGAGAGACCTATGATGAGCTGCCTAGAAATTAATTTTTTCCTCTCTCTAGCTGTAAAAACTTTATTTACTGGACTAAGTCTTTAATTTATATAAATGAATTCTGCATTTGTATTGGATTCTTATACTAAACTATGAAAAGTAACAGATGGCACAAATCACAAGTCATTCTGCTCATACACTATAGATTCTACCTAAACTATGAAAGCATTATCAGATTTTGAAGGCAGTATTTCAGATTCAGCCAGTCAGATTTGAAGCCATGGTTATGAAATTTAACCTCCCTCTTTTAGGTTCTTCTGTACTAACAGAGGTTTCTCCACAAAGGAAACACTTCCCTATATATTACTTTGTTTCTATTATAAGGTGAGGAAAAGCTGTAATCAGTTGTACTTGTATTAGCATTTCTGTTTATCTGAAGAGATGTTCAAGACATCTCTCCAGCTATGTTATGGCACAGCAGAACAAGAATCTGCTGCTGTTTGTAGTTATAGGCCTTTGAATATGTAGTTATAGGCCTTTGAATATCAAGCAGGAGAAGATGGAGAATTCATCTGGACTTGGGTCCGGGGGAAAAAAAAACAAACCAAACCAAATCAAATCAGATCATAGCAATCCAACAAAAAACTTTCTCAAGGGCTTTCAGTCATGCCAAATACTAAAGGGCAAATGTATGAAGGAGATGTGTCTGGCCTAAAGTTAAATAAACAACTGGCCTAAAGTTAAATAAACAACTTTTAGATTAAGTTACCTGTGAACAAGTTAAATAAACAACTTTTACATTAAGTTGCCTGTGAAGGCACCTCTCCATTTTGCACGCTTTGCACAGTGGTGTGTCCTTCCCTGGGGCATGGTCATGACACGCCGCAGAGCACGTTCCCCAGTGGCTGCGGGAGGTGCTGTGTCTGAGGCCTCAACCCAGACAGACCCTCAGACAGCAGATGCAGCTCTACAGGTGTCAGGCTGCAGGGAGTGCCTGGGGCCTCTCCGTGAGGCCTGGGCTGACAGACAGCTCTCCTGTGTGAGGTGTGCTGTGGTTGACCAGTTGCGTCACCAGATAAAGGAGTTACAGGAGGAGGTTAGTAGGCTGCGTAGCATCCGAGAGGATGAGCGGGAGATTGACAGGGCGTTCTCGGAGACTGTTCAGCTCCGGGAGTCCCCTGTCCCCACTGCAGCGGAGGTGTCAGAGGGCTCAGCACCGTGTGTAAAGGTGCATCATTACACTGTTGAAGAGGGCTGGAAGCTGGTGACCTCTCGTAGAAAGAGAAAGGCTCTTGCTCCTCCTCAAGACTTACCCTTGAAGAACAAGTTTAGCGCCCTCCAAGCTGAGGAGGAGCTGGGCATGGCTCCAAGGGAGGCAACTGGCCTGGCAGACCCTGTGCCGTGCAGGAACCCCCGGAAGAAACGGCGAGTGATTGTTGTGGGTGACTCCCTACTGCAGGGGACAGAGGCACCTATCTGCCGACCTGACCTCTTGTCCAGAGAGGTTTGCTGCCTGCCAGGGGCTCGAATAAGGGATGTCATGGAAAGACTGCCAAGGCTTGTCCACGCGTCAGACTACTACCCTCTGCTGATCTTCCATGTGGGTGCTAATGACACGAAAGGCAAACTGGAAACCATCAAACGGGACTTCAGAGCTCTGGGAATGGTGGTCAAGGGTCTGGGAGCCCAGGTTGTTTTCTCCTCAATCTTGCCTGGGAGGGGAAATGACAGGAGGAGGAGTAGACGAATTTTCCAAGTTAACAGCTGGCTGCGCCGCTGGTGTTGGCAACAGGGCTTTGGTTTCTATGACCATGGGACCCTGTTTGAAGATCAACAGCTGATAGGGAGTGATGGGATCCACCTTACCAAGCGGGGCACGTGTGTCTTTGCCAACAGATTGGCCAGCCTGGTAAGGAGGGCTTTAAACTAGGCAAGATGGGGGAAGGGGAGTGGTATAGAGACAGGGGAGTCAGTAAAACACCGCTCAAGTCAGGATGCCTCCAGCGGGTGCATACAACCAGGGGAGACAGCATGCAACGTGGCTATGGAGGATCCTCTTGCACCTCTCCTGGGAAGCCTGCGTGCTTGAGTGGCTCTCTGAAATGCCTGTATACCAATGCACGCAGCATGGGGAATAAGCAGGAAGAGTTAGAGATCTGTGTGCGGTCACAGGGCCATGATCTCATTGCGGTTGCAGAGACATGGTGGGATAGTTCACATGACTGGGATGCGGTCATGGATGGCTATGTGCTTTTTAGGAAAGAGAGGCCAGGAAGGCGAGGTGGTGGAATTGCTCTTTATGTGAGGGAGCAACTAGAATGTGTGGAGCTCTGCCTCGGGGTGGATGAAGAGCAAGTGGAGAGCCTATGGGTAAGGATTAAAGGGCAGGGTAACATGGGTGACACTGTTGGGGGGGTCTACTACAGGCCACCTGATCAGGAGGAAGCCATAGATGAGGCCTTCTACAGACAGCTGGAAGAAGCCTCACGATCACAGGCCCTGGTTCTCATGGGAGACTTCAACCACCCTGATATCTGTTGGGAAGACAGCACAGCTAGGCACAAACAGTCAAAGAGGTTCCTGCAAAGCATTGATGATAATTTCTTGACTCAGGTGGTGGAGACGCCAACGAGGAGAGGTGCAATGCTAGACCTTGTACTAACGAACAAAGAAGGTCTAGTTGGAGAGGTGAAGATTGGGGGCAGCCTTGGCTGCAGTGACCATGAGATGGTGGAGTTCAGGATCCTACGAGGAGGGAGCAGGGCAATGAGTAGGATTGCAACGCTGGACTTCAGGAGAGCTGACTTTGGCCTCTTCAGGGACCTACTTAGGGGAATCTCCTGGGATAGGGCCCTGGAGGGAAGAGGGGTCCAAGAAAGCTGGTTAATATTCAAGCGTCACTTCCTCCAGGCTCAGGATCAGTGCATCCCTCTGAGGAAGAAGTCCAGCAAAGCGGGCAGGAGACCTGCATGGATGAGCAAGGAACTCCTGGCCAAACTCCAGCAGAAGAAGGAAGTGTACAGAATGTGGACAAGGGGACAGGCCACTTGGGAGGAATACAGGGACATTGTCAGAGCGTGCAGGGATGCGACAAGAAAGGCTAAGGCCCAGTTGGAATTAAATCTGGCAAGGGATGTCAAGGACAACAAGAAGGGCTTCTTCAAATACATCAAGAGCAAAAGGAAGACTAGGGAAAATGTGGGCCCGCTGCTGAATGGGGCAGGTGCCCTGGTGACAAAGGATAGAGAGAAGGCAGAGTTATTGAATGCTGCCTTTGTTTCAGTCTTCACTGCTAAGGCCAGTCCTCAGGAATTCCAGACCCTGGGGACAAGAGAGGAAGTCTGGAGAAAGGAAGAATCTCCCTTGGTGGAGGAGGATCAGGTTAGAGATCTTTTGTCTAAACTTGACATCCATAAATCCATGGGCCCCGATGGGATGCACCCACGAGTGCTGAGGGAGCTGGCGGATGTTATCGCTAGGCCACTCTCCATCATCTTGGAAAGGTCGTGGCAATTAGGAGAGGTGCCTGAGGACTGGAAGAAAGCCAATGTCACGCCAGTCTTCCAAAAGGGCAAGAAGGAGGAGCCAGGAAACTACAGGCCTGTCAGCCTCACCTCCATCCCTGGAAAGGTGATGGAACAGCTCCTCCTGAAGGTCATCACTAAGCATCTGGAGGACAAGAAGGTGATCAGGAGTAGTCAGCATGGATTCACCAAAGGGAAATCATGCTTGACCAATCTGATAGCCTTCTATGACGGAATGACTGGCTGGGTAGATGAGGGGAGAGCAGTGGATGTTGTCTACCTGGACTTCAGCAAGGCTTTTGACACTGTCTCCCATCCCATCCTCCTAGGTAAGCTCAGGAAGTGTGGGCTAGATGAGTGGACAGTGAGGTGGATTGAGAACTGGCTGGATGGCCGAGCTCAGAGGGTTGTGGTGAATGGCGCAGAGTCAAGTTGGAGGCCTGTGGCTAGTGGTGTCCACCAGGGGTCAGTCCTGGGCCCAGTCTTGTTCAATGTATTCATCGATGACCTGGAGGAAGGGACAGAGTGCACCCTCAGCAAGTTTGCTGATGATACTAAACTGGGGGGAGAGGCTAACACACCAGAAGACTGTGCTGCCATTCAGAGGGACGTGGACAGGCTGGACAGCTGGGCGGAGAGGAACCTCATGAAGTTCCACCAAGGCAAGTGCAAGGTCCTGCACCTAGGCAGGAATAATCCCATGCACCAGTACAGGCTGGGGGTTGACCTGTTGGAAAGCAGCTCTGCCGAGAAGGCCCTGGGAGTGCTGGTGGACAACAAGTTAAACATGAGCCAGCAGTGTGCCCTTGTGGCCAAGAAGGCCAATGGTCTCCTGGGGTGCATTAGGCAGAGTGTTGCCAGCAGGTCGAGGGAGGTGATCCTGCCCCTCTGCTGAGCCCTGGTGAGGCCTCACCTGGAGTACTGTGTCCAGTTGTGGGCTCCCCAGTCCAAGAGAGACATGGCACTCCTGGAGAGAGTCCAGCGGAGGGCTACCAAGATGATTAGAGGGCTGGAGCACCTCTCCTAGGAAGAAAGATTGCAAGAGCTGGGCCTGTTGAGCCTGGAGAAGAGAAGATTGAGAGGGGATCTCATCAACGTGTACAAGTATCTGAAGGGGGAGTGTCAAGAGGATGAGGCCAGCCTCTTCTCCGTGGTGCCCAGCAACAGGACAAGAGGCAATGGGCAGAAACTGAACCACAGGAAGTTCCATCTGAACCTGAGCAAAAAAGTTTTTCACTGTGAGGGTGACAGAGCATTGGAACAGGTTGCCCAGAGAGGTGGTGGAGTCTCCTTCACTGGAGATATTCAAAAGCCGTCTGGATGTGATCCTGGGCAATATGCTCTAGGTGACCCTGCTTGAACAGGGAGGTTGGACTAGATGATCTCCAGAGGTCCCTTCCAACCTAAACGATTCTGTGATTCTGTGATTCTGTGATTCTGTAATTTCAGTTCCTGCATCCTCTCTTTATAAAGTATTTCTGCTCCTCTTCAGAGTTATGCTAGCAATAATGGGTTGTGGTGCTGAGTCCAGTATATCTCAAAGCAACAAGTGGTGAGCAATGAATGGGAATTTTCCTTCCTGATTTATTAACCTTTCACAGGGTCATCTACCCTAAAATTAGTCATGATTTCTCTCTTTCCTTCTAGGTGCCCACAGTGAGAGAGAGATTTTTTTTTTTTTCCCTCCTTTTGGGAGTCAGTGCTGAGCTTTGCTACTTCAGATATGTGCCTGATATTGTGGTGCACATTCGATCATCCAGCCATCTTCACTGAGCAACAGAGAAAACAATTGAGAGTTTGGTCCTTTGGCAGCTTCTCTCACCTGCTTGTCAGAGGCTGATCTTTGGAGCCTCACTATATGAAATACGTGTCTCAGCATAGCCAGCAGGCACCACAGGAATCAGGAGCATCTCAGTTCTTCTAAATTGCCCAGTAAGGTAAGAGAAACCTTTCCAGATATAATCACAAACGAAAAAATGTTTTTTTTGTTTTTTTTTAACTTTCAAACTAGAAAGACAAGGCATATCTTCACGGTAAGCAAAACCACTTCTCTGTTTTCTAAGTTTTGGCTATAATGAATTCCACTCTTTGCTGTTTCTGTTCATCTCCTTCCATTCACTTATACTTTGTTCTTCTGTTTGTTCCAGGACATTGTTTAAATCTTTTTTTTTTTTTGTCCTTTTTTTCTTCTTCCTCTCTCAAACTGCTTTTTATGGGAAATCTTTAACAAGAGGTGGGACCAAAAGTCAGTGCTAACTCTTCTTAACTCAGCAATATTTGAGACATCGGATTTAGAGTTATGATTTGGATTTAGATATGTTTGATTCACACATCTGCTTTTCTTCTGCTATTTTAATGGGTGGATATATGTCTACATTACTGAAGAGAAGAATATGCCAATCTGAACTTTGATCAACCAGGGTCTGTCAGTATTTTTAATGATAAGGTAACACAGAAGATTTTTTTTTTTTTTTTCTGTTTGCTGGGAAAGGAGTGTTCCCTCTCATTCCGTGGTTGAGTCCAAAACAGAATCAAGGTTATGCCCTGAAACTATTATGTGAAATTCCATGTATTTTTCAGTTGCGACAGATACTTCTCTCAGAGATGATACGTATGGAGATATTGAAAATAGCCTCATACTACAGGATCCTACATGGCCAGAGACAAAAAATAGGAGAATATTCCAAAGGTGAAGAAAGGAAAAGAGGAAAACTCTGTGCTCATTTTGCTATTTTTTTCTCCAAATTATGCACCTTTCTTTCCCTAGATATCTTCCTCTCTTGTCCCAGCGGTTGTAAAAGCTATTGTCTTCTCTGAAGCAGAGAAAAGCAAAAGAACAAAGATAATCATTGTAAAGTCCAGAACACAGGAGCTCATTACTGACATCAATGCTCTCTGTTGCTTCTATTCAGACAGGAGTAATTTCCTGATGCACAAGCCACAGATTGAATGCTGATCACCATGGTAGCTAGAGACAGACCTCTGTAAGAATAAATCAGTCTGGTGTACAGATTTTAAGAAACCTTCAGGAGCTCATATGTTTGATATTACTGTTGTAGGGCCAGTGGAATTTGTCCTACCACTTCATTTGCTTTATTTCTTCTCTAGTCATACATAGCTTCATAAAAATATTCATAATTGCTTTCAGTCATAAGAAAGACAGTCATAATATGACTAGGAAGGTATTTTGAGCTCGATTTTATTAACGGTTGATTACCGCTGCAAGGTACTTTAGCAAAGACATGGGAATAACTGCAGCATGACAGTGAGTGCCACAGATTTCATGGGCATACGGAGAAGACCAAGTGTTTTCACATCCTGCCTACAAGACATACCCACATTACTTGGTGCAACAATTACCAGCTCCAGCACTTTAGCATATAGTAGGGAATAAATAGAATATGCAGTCCTCTCTGTTAGGTAACCCCGCTGTTACTAGGACTCTACTGAAACTCTACTGTTAACATAGCTCCACTTTGCCTGAATTCTTAACTACTGGATGACTGCCCATATCAAAGTGAGAATAATGCATGAGCTAAGGCTTGTATGTATACGGTTGTTGTAACAGCGTGAAAGTGGCAGTTAAAGTGAAGTCTGAGGCTGTGGATGGTGACAGTGAACTATGGAGACATTCAGGAAGAAGTGGATGGAACTCAAAACTAGCTGGAGTAAAGAAAAAAGGCCGTAAAAGGTGATGGACTGTATCATTAAAGAGGAAAACAGTAGTCATTTTGGAAGGAAGCCTGGGCAGTCTAGATGAAGTAACACTGGATGTACAGTCTAGACAACATATTGATATATAACCAGAGAGAAAACCCACATGCTGCTCACCTTAGCTGTTTCTCTTTTGGGTTTTCACTTCCAAAATCAGAATAAGCTTTGTATCTAGGTTTTCCTTTGTATTATCTCTTCTGTATAACAGTTGCAAGAGGCTATAGCAAATATCCACAGCTATTCTGGTTGTTCCTTTGCACAGGAATATTTCACATTTTGAAAAACTGAAGGTATTTCTTTTGTTTTCTGGAAAAGAGGCTTCAGTTGCAAGCTACACAGGCAGAGATATAGTTATATAAGTGCAGAACCAAATGGGAACAAGTGCTATAATAAATGGCAATCTGTTCACAATTTTTGAGTGTAGATGAAAATAAAAACATCTGATTTGTTTTTTGATTAACTGTATTTATTTATCAAGTTGAAGTTTGCTCTTTTTAGAAGTTTATTCTCCTATATATCTTAGTATTACTATGTTTCAGGTTGTTACTTATTACTATGTTTATTACTTTGTGTTAGGTTAAGCTGCTGTTATTGTTATTGTTATTTTAATTAAACATATTCCATCCTACAATGAAAATTCTTCTGAGAAAAAACACGAGGATGTAGACTCCAAAGTGCATTGTGTAAATTATATATAAACGTCTTAATTTTTCCCACAGAAAAGTAAATAAAGTTCTATTTACTTACTTAAAGTAAGTCTTCTAAGAGCTTAAATAAAGCACTTTACAGCAAAGAACAAAGAGATGTTGCACCTCTTAAGACTGCAATGACTTTTTAAAGAGGGTGTTTAAAACGTTTTAGGTACTAAATACAGCCGTATTTGATTTGTTTCAATCAATGTACCTTGGCCTTTGGAAAACAAGTGTATTGCTTTACCTCCTTGTTGGTATTTGCATTCTTTTGACCCATGAGTTCTAATAAATGCCAGAGCTCTCTTCTCTTTTAAAAAAAGCATACACAGTTTTCAGTGTTAATGTAGGATATGCCTTCTAAATAACTGTGTTATGTAATTAATGCATTCCTGGTTAATTTCCCCCACAGGGAGAAAGACAACAGTTAGCTTTCTTTTGTTACCATTCAAATGTTATGTTTTCACTGCTGGATGAATCTGAGCTGCAATGAATACTGTTCAGCATTAGGCATGGGAGGGAATTAGGATCAGTTTTCAGTGTGCTTCTGATGGGCTCCATCTTGGCCGTAAGGAATTCCTGAGACTTGGGGGACAAGGATTTCTGCGAAAAACTACATACTCCCATTCTCACTGCTCTGTTTACTCCCTTACTGATTGTTCCCTAAAGCGACTGGGATGGAATCCTGTTTCAGGATCTATATCAGCAGTTATTTACTTTCTTTCTTAAAACTTCTGACAGAACTATTCTTGGCTGTTTAGTATTCATTTCACGGGCCCATAAATGTCCAGGACCAGAATCGTCTTTAAGTTCTTGTTCCTTAAAAGAAGTATTGCTTACCTATGCTGTTATATTCCTTTATTTTAACAGCAGTAGAACATTTTTCTTTTCATCTCTGAATCTTGTTTATAAATCCTAGCTTCTATTAAATCACCTGAAACGCTGAAACTCTTCTTTAAGCTTGATTGTTTCTGAATAATATCCCAGGAAAGAACAGAAGGCAAAGAGAAGTTGTAGTAACATAGTTTAAGAACATTGTATGGCTTCCCACTGCAGTTGGACTGAATTTATGTGATTCATCTAACGTATTTTTAGATATTTTCAGGATGTTGAATGATATCTGTTTCTCCATTGTATTATTAATTAACCTAGGTGCCCCGTATTGCTAGTGGAGAGAAATGGACAGCTCTGCAGATGCACCATAAAAGTGCTATTTCTTTCCAACTACTTAAAGGGCACCTAGGATGACTATCTCAAAATATGATGTTTTAGTTTGGTCAAATTAATCTTGGTGAAGTTGCTGAATTCTTGATGAACCTTCAGGTCACAATTTTCTAGGAATTTCTAAGGGTGAAGTTTCAGAGAAGTAGGTTTACATTTTTGGATTTAGGCTTCTAAATTAGCCTTAATGTTTCACTTAGGCAGTACCTGTATCCTTTTCCAGATATATTATGTGATTCCTTTTCAAAATCTCATGTATCTCATAATCTCTAGATGCCTAAATACAGGTAGTAATCTACATCTAAACTTTGTTGCTACAATGAGATGTTGACTGAAAGTTGGTAACTTCCTTTACTGGGCCCCAATTTTGCACAGCACTTAAACTTGAGGCATAAGTAGTCTCATCCAGGGAAAAAGGACTATTCTCACATACATAAAATTTGTTTTATTAAACAGAGTCCTAAAATGTGAACATTTCTACCTTTTTCTTATCATTCCCATAGCTTTAATTATAGCTACATTTTCAAAACTCACTCAGGTGTACAAACGTGAGTCCTTACATTTTCAACTAATTTATTACCCACCCTGTTTATAGATATACCTGCACACTTAATCATATAAGTCTGTCAATATAAAGTAGTCCTATAGCGACAACATTGAAACTGTAGCTATTATGATAGCATATTTTACTCCAACATCTTATTAAAACAGAATGAGTTTATTCCCATTGAATTAATAGGGAAACAAAAACTTTCATTCTAAGTTATTAAGTATAGCAGGTTTTTGTGGCACTTTTCAAACCAGGAAAATTTTATACAAATTTTTTTGTTTGGAACAACTGTTAGAGTCCATGTAGTTCTCATTCAAACTACCGGCTTTTCTGAGTAGTCATCACACTCCTGAATTAGTAAAATAGGTTGTCACAACAACAGCTGGCTTCAAAAAACTGAAATCAATAGAAGCTGAGGGACCCTCAAATAAGGGAGAGACATTTCTGCAATAGCAACTATTTATTGCCTCAAGAAACAAACAAACAAACAAAAATCAAAACCGAAATGACAACAACAAAAATTTAACTTATAAACTTGATTCTACCGAATAATATTTATTCTGAGTGATATATGAAGCAAATCAGTTCAGACTTGAAGTTCTTCTAATTAGAGTTAGGTCATTTGCAACATTCAAAGGCAACATTTCAAGTGCTTAATATAATTTACTGAAACAGTTTTATCAGGAATAAAGTCTGCTCAATTAGAAAAACAAATTATTCTCAGTTGTAATCAGATAAGGATCAAGCTGAGTCGTGATCAAAGAGCAATTCACATATATTTATATGACAAAATTCAAGAAAATATTAGGGTTTATTTCTGTGTCTCATCTAATAAAGAAATACAAAATTACAAAGTATCAGTTAATTAGCAATGTGGTATCCACACTCTTCCACTGGTGAAATAAAGGCAGAGCTCCAGGAAATGATTGCCCAGTGCATGACTACTGACATTGCAAATATCTCATTCAAGATTATCTCTGTCGATCATTTCCTCAGATCCTATTGAAATAGGTAAAGATATGCATGGTTGTGACAGGATCCTGAGTCTGTCAGAGGCTTGAAGTAGAATGCTTCCTTCTGTTTTTGAAATGAGTTCTCCAAGGGACATCAACAGCTTACAGTCTCTAAAGTTATGTCTTATTAGTATGCAAAAATACAAAACCAGAGCAAAATGATTCTAAGGAGAAATTCCTTACTCAGAATTCCTGGGTAAAATAGCTCAAACTGAAGTCTTTAAAGTAAATCTCCCCTCTTCCCACTGTGATTTCTTCCCTTCGAATTGTCCTTTCCAGACCAGGAATTTTTGGAGATTTCTGTGGCTGGAACAGCTTCAGCACAGCCACTCCAGTGCCACTCAGGTCTCAGGCATGGCTCAATCCTGCAAGCTGGTCCCTGCACTCTCAAAAAGTTTCCAGGATGGTGAATTACAAAATGCTTCTTATCTCCTATGCCCGGGTAAATCTGCCAGCAACGTGCTGCTCCTGAGAAGATCTGGATGTTCACCATCTTGATTTACATCTTAGGGTCTGCAGGAAGAAAAGCCAGACACAAACAGTGAAAGGGTGCCATGGCATGCTACAGCCACTTTTCCCCTCAGTAGAGGTCTCCCAGAGTACACCAGTGCTTCAGGATTCCCAGGCTTGTCTCTCCTCAAGATGCCTGTTGCAATCTGTAGTTCAAAAGTGTTTTCTAGGTGAATGTGTTTCAGGTTTCTCACCAAAGGTTCTTAAAAACACTAAGCAGTCACAGGATATAAGGGAAGGTCCTCACATTAAGAGTAAGCTGGATGGAAGATAAGAAATTGGGAGTAGAAATAAATGTTCAGCATTCACTGGGGAGGGACAGAGGTCACGAGAGGATTGCAGCCAGAATCTGTGTTGTGGCCTGTGCTAATCTATTCACAAGTGATTTGGAAAGGAGACTGAAGACAACAAACCTTCTTGAAAAGTTACTCAAGGCAATAAAGAAAAGTGTCGGCTGAAGAATTGTAAAAGTACTTTGCAATATTCTACAAGAAAATGGCATATTCAGCTTAGATAAATGCAATATATTGCTTTTGGGAAAGAATAGTGCAAACTTCACATGCGTAATGATGTGCTCTGAGCTAACCATAAGAACAGAGGAATGAGATCTTCAGGTTATAATAAATAGTTCAATGAAAACATCAATTTTTAATAGCAGTCAAAAAAGAAATGGACTAATAGGAAGTATTCTTACCCTAATAAATATTTATTAGAACAGAAAAAGGCATAAGTAAAGACTACAAAGATAAGCAAAATTGTGAAACATCTTTATAATATGACACACTTAGTCTTCAAAATCTGGAAAAAGTAAACTTAAGGGGGAGGGTGTCATAGAGATGGATAAAACTGTGAGTGGAATGCAGAAGCTGAAAATGGAGAAGGGTTGCATCAATACCTGGAGCATCAAATGAAGCTAGTGTCAGATTTGAAGCAAGCAAGAAGAGTTCTTTGCATAATGCATAAGTGGTGAATGATGTTGTAGATGCTAAAAGCTTAGACAGGTTTGGTTAGTGATTGAAAAAAAATTATTGGAATCAAAATTCACCAATGTCTATTAAGCTGAGTGTCTGAACCTCTTATCTCCAGAGTCTAGGAAATTATTCATTGGCATTATTACAATAGGCTAGCCTGAGCTTGTATTTGTGTTTAGGCATCATTAACTGGTCACTGCAGAGACATGAGACCAGGCTAGACTGTCTTGGTTGACTGGGCCATATGGCTGATATTGCATTTCCAACTGAAGGGGTTCATTGCCTTACTATGTTTGTGGCAGTAAAAGAGCAGAAAAGAGCATTTAATATTCCAAAATATTGAGCAAACTGAATGAATGACATGACAGCACTATCAATTGCTAGGAGTGCTGCAACAGTTCATGCTTTCTGCAAAGCCTCTTTTTGTCTCGAATTTTTGACCAGGTGAGGATCTCAAGTTTTATTTTTAAATGAAAGGATTTTAGAACTTGCATAATGCAAGATAAATATACTAGAAAACAGATCTAAAGATACTGTTAGTGCAATAGTAACTCCAAAATACTGCAATTTTAAGCTTTTCTCATAATTTGTAGCTCATTGTTTTTGAACATCTGGAGCTCTGCTCACTTCAGGTTTTCCTGTCTTTTGCCTGATATGCACTGCTTTTATGCACAGCTTCCTTTATCAAATTCTAGCTTAACCAGAATGAAAGTTTTTCAGTTGCATCTCCTCAATTCTCTTTCCCTCCCACTTCCCCAGGGAATTAACAATTACGATTGCCCTCATGGACATTAGGAAGAAAACAGGACCTTGTATGGCACAACTGCACTGCTAACTGGGAAGTCTGAGGACTGTTTCTTGCACCACTCCCAGGTGCTTATTCTGGAAAGAATGAACTCCTTGTTCCAGCCCAAAAGTGATCCTAAAAGAAGTACTAAATGGACACAGCCTGAAAAATCAAGAGCATGGAACTTAGGAGAGAAACAGGGAGCTCTTTTTAAGAACGAGACCCTTTCTCTATGAGCTGCTGGCACTAAAGTCATTTTTCCAAACATTCAATGTAATCATGCTTTGAACTGTATAAAATCTAACTACTTGAATGCAACTGGAAGGAGGGAATGCTAAAAAAAAAAAAAACCCAAAACAAAAAACATCACTCCAAGACACATTCCTAAATTCATGCCTGGCTTAGATGTCCTACTGTTCACTCTGGTGAGGACTGTGAGTCTAACTCTTTTCTTCTGTATCTTCTCCTACTACACAGGTATCATGAGCACCTAAGAGTGATGTAAATTCCACTTAATGAGCTGAGCACTTAAATGTATATGAGGAAATATTCAGGATTATCATTATGAACTCCCTTTGTGGATCTACCCCTAACATTTATTTATGCAAGTTTCATTAAAATTGTATATTGATTTATCATATTTTTAACTAACACTGGAAAGACTATTTTCTTCCAAAGAAATATAAAAGTTGTGATGCCACTTTTCCTCTTGAAAATAATTTCAGTGTGACTTCAGCACTGCTATTCTTACTGTGGTTATGCTACTTTCTGTTATTCAAGCAATTATGCGCAAAAAGAGACAATATTCCCTATTAAAATAAACATTTATGTCTCTCAGAAAGATATTTTTGTTCAATAGTGCTGTAGATCCACAATTCTGGTTATAAATATACCTTTGCTCTGATTCTATTTTGAGTGAATAGTTAGCTTCAGAAGGTTAATATTGTGTAGGTTACTTGCCACTCAATGACAAGAAAAGCTTAGCCATCTTTTGTTCAAGCTCATTTAACATTTTTGAGCCTAAGGTTCCCCTCAGAAATCTGCAAAATAAGCAGTGGCAGCCAATTACTCAAGTTAAGTGGGGAGTGAAGATGCATCATTTACTTTTTAGCCATCATTAAGTCTGGTCCTGTTGTCTCTTGGAGGTGGTAGAAAGGGCATTGCCTGCCTAGGGATAAAGAACAGGGAGGGAAGATTAAGATAGACCCAGTCATGGTCCGGCCAGATTGGGAATAGGATCCATTCATATGTGGGGACATTTTCAAAGACGCAGAAGATGTTTGGGTAACCAATTACTGCTGACTTATTTTCAGAAAGGTATGCACTAATTTCAAGGAAAGGACATAGGATCAATGTCAAGAGCTTTTGATTTTAACCTATATGATTATGTTGCAAAGTACTGGGCAAATAAGAAAAAAGGAAGGAGTTATGCCAATTTACACCAGCTGAGACCCTACTGAGAATGCACACCAAATGGAATAAAGGTCTCACAGTTCTTGTAGGATATACAGAAAAAAATTATCTGTTACCACATTTTATTATTTAGAAGCAAGGGTCAAATATCAGCTTGAATGTCAGCTATTATAAAAGAATGGAATCAGACCACTAGGAGATATGACCTATTATGTGTTCAACAGCAGCAGAGTTAATTATGTCCTAAAATCCCGTAGCCCAGATTCCTGTGTGTATTCATATTCTCCTTGGCTACCAATAGAACAATACGCAATGTTTGTAGCAACAGATCACACCATCAAAGCTGTGTGAAAAATAATGTTTGCATATCATAAAATTAAAGCAATAACCTGCTTAGGTTTACCTAATTAAAAAAAAAAAATGTGGTGAAGAGAAACTTCAGGGGAAAAAAAAAATCCTTTCTCATAAAGGACACAATTTAAAACCTCTTTTTTTTTTTTTCAAAATAAAACCTTATAGTAAAAATGTACTTGTGTTAAAAAATATAGACCATTTCTACTTTTCAAGTTTTAATTGCTAAGTATTTCTAGAATGAGAAAACTTAGCACAATTTATGTTGTTCTGAAAATGTACATAAAAAAAATACAGACTTTTTTTTTTTTTTAAATGAAAATCATTTTGGCCAGAAAATGTAACTAAATTTTATCCATTCAAGATGTGGCCTTATGAAATACTGTATGCAGATGCACTTGCAAGACATTTAATAAAACTGACTTAACAGGCTCTTGAAAACTGGCTGCAATTGCTTTAAAATAAAATTATTGATTTTTTTTTTTTTTAGAGTACTTCAAAAGCCCTCAAATTCTAGAAAACTGTATTTATACTGTTTTATGGAATGAGAAACCAAGCACAGTAATATAATCGGATATATATGAAATGCAGAATTAGTGTTGTATGTGCAAACATGTGCTTCTGTGTGCCTGAATTTTTTGCATGGTTAACCATGCAGCTTGAAAATTCTTTTGTAGTAGTTATTTCTTTGTTTAATTTGACAAATAGATAAACAGATTTCAGAAAAGGCTCAGTTTTTCTCTCAAAATTCCATGAGTAAGAATGGTACCAAGCACTTCCGTAGGTTTATGTGACGAAAAAAATGGAATCAAAAGCTAGACAATGATGCCAGGGTAAATAAAAATCTATCTGAACTGTCTTTCTGATTGGCTCATCTGTTTGTTCATCTGTTTTGCCCCTTACTCCACAATCAGTCAAATATTACTTTGTTGCAATCATATCACTTTATGCAAATATACTCACAATGGTCACCTGGTAACAGATAGGAGGTGCCAAATACTATGATCTTCTTGGGCCAGTAAAAGTTAATGATTTTCCAATTACTTATAACGAGAAAAGATGATATTAAGGAGAGTAATGTAATTAAAGAGTAAAACAGATGGCAGCGGGAGTGATAAAATTATCCTTAGTTGTTGAGTACTAGAGCATAGATTAGCTCTTGTTCATATAGGAGGCACTATTCCAGTAAACTTATATGCATAAAACTAAATGTTGCACATGTTGACTCAGCCAGCCAGCCAGGAGCAGAGGCAAAAGCTATAAAATCTGGTCCCAGTTAGAAACTATTGGCAAGAATAATTTCTAAGCACTTCAGGCAAGAGCCTGAGTCTGCGACTCCACTTTGTGGATCTCTGGGGCCACCCAGAATTGCAACCATTCAGTACTATGATCTCTTTGTTCCTTTTTGTCCATTTGCAGGTCCAGAACATTTTTTGATTGTTGCAATTTTCTTTCTAGCCTGTGGAAGTTGGTGACTACCCAGGTCCCACTATGAGGGTAGAGGTTTGGCACATTCTCTCATCTTTGAGACAAAGTATGCCACAGGTGGCTATGCTGGAAGATATAACCATGTAATTTATTTACTTGCAGTGTAGTTTTAGTATCATGCAGTATCTTTTGTTAAAAATGAAAGATGCTTTCTCAGTTTTGTTTTAGATTTTGAACTCCAGGCCAGGTGGGTTGGGGAGACTAACCCTCCCTTCACTGCAGCTGAAGGTATTTGAAAAGAAGAGCTTCTGTGGTGCAGTTTAAGGTAACCAGCAAGTGTGATGAAGCTAGAAAACAGGGACCACACAGCATGAGTAAAGAAACAGCACAGGCAGAAACCCTTCAGCTATTTGGCCAGCCTGTGATGCTGTTACAGAGGCAAATAAACATGCCTCACAGCTCAGCTTTCCCTGTCCCCGTGCTAGGTACTCCTTGTTGAAAGAGAGAGTATTTCCTCCTACCTCCTCTAAGTCCAAAATAAATTTGGTAAATCTTTCTCTATTACTGAGAAATTAGGACTGTAAACCATGCAGGAACTGTGTGCATAGCCTCTTGTAGACTCATTCAATCTGTAGTCGAAGCCAAGCAGAAGCTGTGTAGCTGTGGGTAGGGCAGAGTTGAGCCTGAGATAAGATACCCTGACAAAATGCACCAGAGGGGTTTCAAGTGAGCTTGGCACACAGACAAAGCAACCATGGCCAAAATTAACTTGTGTTTTCCTGCCAAGGATACAGTGGTAATCATAGACAGAATGATACCGTGGAAAGAACAAAACAGCTTGTTTTTGGCATTTCAAAAAAGTATAACAACAAAACTATTATAGTTTATGTAGGACATGTGGTGTTTTTTATTCCAGGGATTCCTGTCTTTCCTTAAAAAACAGAAGCTGTGCAGCTGATGGGGCAGGAGCTGCAGTCAATCTCCACGTTCTCGACTAGCCATGCCTGACAATTGTCTACTGGTGTTATCAGACCCAGGCCATGAGACTATTTAAAATGCTGTCACTGAATCACACACTCATAAGGAAATGGGTTTCTGCCCAGCTCTCTTGCGATTAATGAAGAACGTGCTGCTGAGATGGAAGAAAGCTCTTTCTGATATATGGATGTCTTGTACAATTAACATCCTTTCCTGGCAGTTCTGGAAAGGGCACTATCCAAATCGTTCACGTTATGAAGAAATAAGAACTTTATTTCCTCACTTGTCATCATGTGTAATGGTGAGAGCTGACTGGTACAAATAACATAGGATTACTTTTCATCATGTATATCCAAAGCAGTTTGATATCCTGTATGGGAAGCTTGTCTCCATTTTGGAAGGGGCGAATAAAAGTATGACCATTTCTATGCTGCACTACTGCCTCCTGGGCTGTCTTGTCATCATATCTGCTCCCATGATGGACCGTGTGCTGCCAGCTCTCATTCATTTTAATAAGAGAGAATAATCTTACACAGTGAAAAGCCTTATCTGCTTTTCACATTTCAGTGTGTCAGGAAAGATATGGGTTCAAATGGTCCTGCTTTCATGGAAAAATACTATTCTAAATTTAATATGATATAGTGTTGATCAATAAATATATCAAAAAGAAGAGATAGTACTGTAGTCTGCTTGGATTAAGGGATATGTCAAAGCATGCAAGTACAGCGTAAGGGACCCAAATACTTCAACTTAAGAAGAGCCCAGAATGAATGGCAGGGCTTTGAGAGCTGCCTGTCTAGAAACTGAAATTGGAAAACATGATTGTCAGAGGTATTGAACATTCGCAATTCCTGTTACTGGGAGAGGGAGTCAAATTAGCTGCCCATAGTCTTTTAAATCCTTAAATTGTTAAAAAAAATCCTCAGAAGGTGGTACAAAGCTGGAAAAAGAAAGTATTAAAACTATGAGAAAGTTTTCTATTAAGTGCCAGGCACAGTTCATTCATCAATTTGTCACCTCCAGTGTTGTCAGATCTTTTTGGTGTAAATCACTGTTCAGCTCAACATAGTCTACAGTTTTATACCATATGAGGAAGCAGTCCAATCTTGAAATCTGTGATTTTCTTTTAATCTATGTGGACCTTTAAATATAAAGTCTCTCTGCCCATGCTTATGGTTTCCTTTGAGCAGAAAAATTACAATATGGATGTGACAGGCAGTTATTCTGCTTTGGGAAATTTCTTTCTTCTATCTCCTTCCTTCCAAAACGCTTACTTTCAGGAAGTGGAAAGCACACCCCTACTCCATTTCGTACCTTTGCATGAGGAAACAAATATGAGTTGACTGCAGCTGTGTTCTGAATTAGCATGCATGGTCTAAAATGTCAGTTAAAATTAGCCTTAGATGGAGCTTTGTACTAACTTTCAGCTGAAAATGGGAAGTGCTTCCAATCAGCATTTCCCTTAGAGCATAGAAGGTGGAAAATTAGGTTTATAAGCATATAACAAACCAAAATGAGTCCTTCAATGTTTTCCCTGTTAATTTTGCATGTGAAGAGCCTGCAGCTGATGGAAAAATTTCCCATTATTTTTGAATTACTCATATTCCCTTTATATTCATTAGGTCACCTTCCATGAAGCCTGAAAGTGACTCCCAGTAATTTATTGGCATGTAGACAATATTAATCAAATGCTCACAACGTGTTCTGGTGTTTTAAGTGTGCTTCTTTCAGAAACAAGTAGAACTCTGTGCATATCTGCATACATGCCAACTTCAGAACTGAGATATTCACACGTCCTAAGGAACAGAAATGGCTTGCAAAAACAAGATAAGAATTTTGAAAAGGGCATTCAGAGATAATAATAATTCCCTAGACTTTTGCAAGAGCTGTTTGAACAGTTGTTTTGATTTTAGGATGAAGAAATTTGTTTTTCTCTCTAGGAAGAATAAAAAAGGAGTAAAATAACCAGGAAAGAAGGTAGGCAGCTGAAATCCCTCCAGTTCTGCTAAACGGCTGCAAATAAAGCATTACTGATTACAGGACAAATATGACTACTGAGTAGGAAAAAAAAAATCAGTGGTGAGGCACTGCTCAGAGCACATTCTAAATCGTAGTTTATCATGATAATAGTATAAAGATTTATCTCAAGGTTGGCAGGTTGATGTAACCCACTGTTAAGTAGGCCAGGCTCACTAGTTGTTGAATTTCTAGAAAATTTAGTAGATTCAGTCTTCTTTTGACAGCTACAGCGGCACTCATTATTTTTCGGTATGAGCAGTTTAACTGGCCACTTGATAATGGCTCCATCAAGTGGCACAACTGCTTCATTGCGTATTTTTGGTACCACTTGTTAAGATAAACTTGACTTCATAAATTGGCTTGGAGGTGCATTTGGCTCGTGTTGTGAACAATGAACTGCCAATAGATTTCACAAAATGGTTGTTCAGAGAAGAACAATGTGTTACTGCTAAAAAGGCTAACACTTATGATATGAATTAAAGTAATTAAGAAGAGTATGAGAGGATCTGACATGTCCCAGACAAAAAAAATCAGAGCTTAGATAAGGGGTAATAAATTACTGTTTTCTCTTGTTATTCTTTTTTTTCCCTGAGACCTAGAGAAACAGTTTAGTTATATGCTAGCATTGGATACTGCTGCATGTAGTAAATTAACTTAAAAGCCTCTCTTTTGGCTGATAAGTGAGAAAACAGTGAAATGCGAGCTATTCTAGGGAAAAATGTTCTTATGTTACTTAGGGAGCAACTTTAAAGGTTTTTCCTTTCTTCTGACTCTACTGTATATAACTGAATATGGTGGATATGTTATTTTTTTAGCTTGCTTAGTGTTTTCATACTACTTTATTAATGAAATGCATGCTGTGCCAAGTAAATTTTATTATGCCCTGGCAGGGAGGCATAGTCAAATATCACTCATGGAAGACTCAGGTTTGCAAAACTGGGGATGCAAGGCTTCAGGACATAAGTATCTTGTCAGGCAAATAAGCTATGGGAAGTGAATTGTTGCTGCCCTAGCAAGATAGCTGTACTGAGGGTATTTCTTTTTCTGACTTCTTTTTTTTTCTTGGCATTAGATAGAAGTATGCAGACCGGTACACATCAGAATATCCTAGTGTGATGTGACGTTGGTTACTTCTGCACCATTAAATAGGCTTAAGCCTGTTTATTGTGTAGTCCTGAGGCTAAGTGATATGGCAAGGCCACTTAATCTTTCTTCCTGCCTCCTCTGAAAGAAGAATATATTTCCCATTCTCAGCCCTGCAGCAGGCACACTCTGGCACCCCCAGGCCATGCCAGGGTGTTTTCTGGGAGAATAAGTGTTGGAAGGGACCAAAACCATGCCAGGAAATGTTTTAACAATAAACTAGTATCAGCATTATGGACAAGTGAAAGAGCCTTGTCCTACTCCCGTTTTATTTAATGCAATAGATTTAGACGCTGATTCTTCTATTTGTTTCCAAACCTTCTCTTCTGCCCTGTAGTTCTTCCATCAGTGTAGCATAGGACCTTTGCTTCCTCATCCTGGAGCCAGAAGAACAGTCCTGTTTGCAATTTGTGTAGGATATGAAGGAGAAATACAGTCTGGCCAGGTTCAACCAACTGTTTGAGATATGGTAGTTAAAAGGCTGTTTTGGGGGTATGGGCAGTAACCAGCTGGTTAGTAGTCTCTCTGTAACAAAGAACTCGGACAAATTTCTCCACTCTGTCACTGCTAGCACTTTGGATTTGAGTTTTACCTTTGTTTCTGACTACCTATATCTCATATACTTGATTGGTTGCTTGATTGTCTTTTTTAAGGTTGGAGAGGCTCTGTTGCAGCTGATAAGAAGTGGTTTTATACATAAATTCCATTCTTCTTGTAACAATTGTATGTACGTTCAGAAGCTGCAGACTAAATGATTCTTCATGTGAAGGTTTTCACAAAATCCTATCAGGAATTTTCTTCAGTAACTAAAAAAACTTCACCCAGAAATATAAAAGTGATAAAACATCTTCCAAAATATAAAATCACTGCAACAGTAGAAAGATAAATCTATTCTAAGGTATCTCATGGTTTAAATAACAACTACTTTGAAAAGTTGGAAGGATTTTAAATGGATGGAGGAATATGAAGTCCATATGCTCAGTTTCTGCTGAAAATTTTAAGGATTTATGCACATAATTTCTTACTTCCTATGAACCTATTTACCTTATCACATTGTTAAATAACAAAGTGAGCTTCACGGATATTTATTTTATGTTATCTGTTAAAAAAACAAAAAAAAAAACCCTCATAGTGTTGCTTGCCTTTCTAAATCAAGAGTTCATTCTCTACAGATTCTAAGCCAACGCAAATTGAGTCTTCAGTTTCCTCTGAACGAATTTTTGGCTCTGAACTAATTTTTGGTTCTCCTTCAAATAGTAAAGGAGAAAAGGCCACTTTTAATATCATTACACATTATCTTTGCCAAGGAAAGTCAGATTTATGAACTAAATTGAAGTAGTTACTCATATGAGCAATCCTACATCACTCGAGATATTATTTTACAGTGAAGGGCATTCGCAGTCTGTCCCAGTGTGAATTCTTCCTAACAAGGACTTTTCAGTTTCCAGCAATAATGGCACAGCAGTATGGAGTCATAGAGAAGCTTAATGGGGCTAAATCATGAATATTTCCACCACTGTGAAATGAGTGAAACCTATTTCAGTGTTTAATTAATGTCTTGGTGAAGATCTTTTAAAATTGGACAGAAATTCCCCAGAAGCAACTTTTGCCTCTTGTTCTGTCACCACTCATCCTTGCGAGGAGAGTGTTTCCATTTCATCCATTGCTACATTTTTGATAATGGAAGATTGTGATTAGATCCTCCCTGAGCCTTCTCCTCTCTAAGATGAGCAAACCCAAGTCCTGCAATCTTTTTTCATGTCAAGGTCTCCAGTCCTGTAACCATCTTAGTGGCTATCTACCTAATCCTCTCCAATTCTCCAAGGTTTTTTTGAACCGTCGACACCAAAACCAGACATAATATTCCAGATATGCACTGACAAGTGCTGAGTAGAGTGGAATAATCACACCTATTGATATGCTGGTTAAACCCTTGCTGGTGCAGCCAAAGACATGATTTGCTTTATTGCTGCAAGGGAACACTGCTGGCTCATATTCAGCTAGCTGAACATTTCTTTTCGGGCAGAGCTGCTCCCCAGCCAGTCAGACCCTCACCTGTACTGCTGCTTGGAATTATTGCCTCACAGATGCAGGAATCTGTATTTATCTTTGTGAAACATCATGCAATTCTTACTGGCCCAGTCTTGCAGCTTATTGAGGTCTCTTTGGATAGTAGCTCTCTTTTCTGATGTATCTATCTATCCCTCAATTTGGTGGTATCTGCAAATTTGATGAGGGTTCATTCAATCCCATCAACCAATTTGTTTATGAAGATACTAAGTACTAGGATGCAGTATCAACCCCTGAGGAACTCCACTTGTGATTGGCTGCATATTTAATTTCAAGCTATTAACCACCATCCTCTGAGATTGGCAGTTTAGGTAGATTTCTACTCATCTTGGAATCTACCTGTTCTATATCTTACCAGGTTGTCAGATAGAGATTATATCAAATACCTTCTTAAAAATCAAGGTGGATAACGTCCACAGCTCTCCTGTCATACACTGAGCAAATTGTTTTGTCACAGAAAGCATGGAAAGGTTGGTCAGGCATGATTTACCTTGACTTTCCCGGCTTGACAGCCGCATTCAGCACTGGACCTATGCCTTCCTTGTACTTTCACTAGCTACTAACATATTTATAGACTCCTTTCTTGTTCTTCTTAACAGTTCTTGCCAGCTTGAGCTCCAGCTGAGCTTTGGCCTCCTTAATCTTCTCTCTGTATACACAGATGAAGGAAGCCTCTGTATCTTTACATACAGAGATTAAGAGAGCCTTCCCTATTGCTCTTCCCACATGCACTTTCACCTTATCACCTGGGTCCTTGCTCATCTCTTTGGACACCACTTCCAAAAAAATTTGCTTTAAAGCCACTTCAATAAGTTAGCCAGCCTATTGACAAAGATGCTACTGCCTTTTTTTGATAAGTGGATTTTGTCTCTGCCCAGTAGCTCATAGTCTTTGAAAGCATCCCATGGTCGTGCAAGCCCAAATCCACCATCTGGCTACACAGACAGGTATTGATCTGTGCAGTATGCCAGCTGCTGCCTGCACTATTCCTTTTGGCTGGAAGGATCAAGGAGAAAACAACCTGAACAACTGTCCCCTTTACTCAAGCCCTCAACTCTCTGTAGTCTTGTTTGCTTATGTAAGTGTATTTCTTGTTGTATAGCTGACTGGGTCCAGAAAGAGTATAACTATCATAAAGAATTCATTTTTATTGCATAAAGCCACAGTTAAGAATTTTGTGGATTTCCTGCATATTTTATGTGAATTAGCAAAATCTCACAATGTTTTGATTTAAACAAATCACGTCTTCTAATGGAAATGGGTTGTCAGAACTTTTGAACAGTACTGGTAAAAACATATACCTTAAAAAAAAAAAGAAATAAAAAAAATTCAAAAAACTCTCCTTCAAAAAAGTCAGACCTCTTTATTATTGAACTACATTGTTATTGTAACTGTATCAAAGGCATGAACTTTGCTAAGATACAAGACTTTATGAATCACTAGTTCTTATTACTATCAGAATTTTTTAAAAGAAGAAACAACATCTTTTTCCATCTTTTCAGTTATTCAGAATGAAAGTCAACTAGGTTTCCTTGAAATTGCCTTTGGACACAGCAACAAGGGGATTCAGTAGGCTAATTATAGGTGTTTGTTGTCATTTTAGGCATTGGATGCCTGGCCTCCAACTGCAGCTCTGGAAGGATGCAGGTCACTCATAAATCTTCTCTTGCATCTGCCAGCCCCACGCAGAGGTCATGGATAACAAGGTCATATTGACACTCAATACATGAAACTTATTTCAAGATGTCCACCATCAGAAATGCACACTGCTGTGCAGTAAAGCACATATAGGAGTTATATGGGAACAGTCAAGATAGAGGTTACAGTGATGTCCTCTTTGTGATTTTCATCTCTCTGCTTTTTTAAAAATAAATTAGAGGTTCTCTCTTAATCCTGTGTTTCTACTAGTTAGGTCATTATGAACAGCATCAAATATTATAGACATTACCCTTAGCACTAATATAGATGTTTTCCTGAAACTTGATCCTCTCATTCTCGATGAGTTCTTTTCATGATGTTTTCCCACATGTTCTGTAATTCTGCTACTGTAAAATCGGTGAAAACTGGAGCTAAGAATATAAAAGCTACAGGGATATTTGTGTTTTGGTGTATGTAGCAACACCAGGATGATTCTTTTTATTGGACCCATCATTACCACTGAACAAGTCAGTTATAAAGTTACAAAATAGTGTTGCATTCCAGAAGATGTCAGCAGAGTATTAGAAAATAAAGCTGAGAATAATGCCTGAGGCCTACAGTATTAAAAATATTTCTTTGGTGGAAAAGGCGATCTTTGGTGGAAATGGTGATCTGTACAAGGCAGATAGCATCTGAGACTTTTTAACTGACTCTTTTTCTGTCATGATTCAAAAAAAGGCCTGAATTCCTGCACTTTCAACTAGCCAATTTCATAGAAGATACTGAAATACATTTTGCTGAGAAAAGGCCTCAGATCTAAGTAGTGGTATGAAACAAGGAAATTAAGTTAATCCTTTGTGAAGATGGCAACTGCACTTCCACTGGCCTGAAGGGAATAACCCTGACAAATTTAGTGCCAGAGCATGAGACACTTGTTACTCAGTTACATGGCACTGATGAGTTACTTTATTGATCCCATAGCCACAGCACAACGAAAAAAGGAGTATAAGAAAGTAGAGCACTAGATTTATAGTGCTCTGCCTGCTGTTAGTAGCCTGATCTTGTTTCCTCTGAAGTCAGCAACCGAATTCTTATTGATTGACTCATATTGAGCTCCTCACATAACAGAATACTAGCTTTTATATGCACACGTTAATAAATGTAATTACAACATAGGTAACAAAAGTGTTTAGCAAATATATCAAGTTCAGAGTGTAATGAGTAATTATTTCTAGCCATTACATGAATTATATTAAAAAAGAGGCGACAGAGAAAGAAACAAGCACACTTGTATGACCTTAGTAGCATGCAAACTTTTAGAGGAGCTTCTAAATGAAATCATAATAAAAGAAATGACAGTAAATAGAAGAAGGAAAGTAGGTGCCCGTCATAGTCAGGGACTGCCCTCTGACAAAACTGGTCCCTTTTAGTTTTTATCTTTTGTTCTTATCTTCCTGGTCAAGAATACAACTAGAATTTGGTCTGTAATGATTAACAGCACTAATGAGGACTAATTGTACTTAGTGAAGAAAAGAAGTGAAGAAAGAGTGGTAGCATTTGAGCTTTTAGGGATAAAATAATACAAAATATACATAATAATGTATAAGAATCTAATACATGTATAAATTTTTATAATATCACATTAAAGGATATTAATTTCAGGGACATTACAGCTTCAGGATTACACCTGGGAAAAAAAGTAGCTTACAATGCCCTTTCAAAGGCTGCAGCATACTCACCCTATTGTAATTCCTCTGTTCTGCAGTCCAGTACATGCAGAGGAAATCACAAATAAAAAATGACCAGGTATGACATATGCTGCATTCATCCCTAGACTCTTGCACTATTTGAAGGATGGTGGGAGGAACAGTGTCTTCCAGGCAGCTTCTTCACTCCCCAGAACCAGTTACACTGGCTATATCCCTTATGCAAGCCATACAAAAAGGGAAGGTTCTTATTCTCTTCTAGCATCACTGAGAAGCTGGCTGGTAACGATGGTCATTAGGCACTAGCTTACTGCTATTGCAGTACCAATGGCAGCTGAGGGCCTTTTTGATAGTGGCTTTTTTTTTCTTTTTAAGCCAGAGCTAACTCTAATTTTTAAGGTACCCTACAGTCCAGTCTTAACGCTTTTCTTTCTAATAAAGAAGGTTTAAGGTTACAACCTTAAAAAGGCAATGAAGATGAGTTTCTCTTTTTTATATGATTCCAGAAGCTCAGAATAAATTATAAAAATAAGATTTTTTTAAGTACATCATGCTATTTTTCTTGTTTGCTCATTATAAGTGGGAGTGACTAGAGGAAGGATGAGCATGGTAATAAGAAGTAAATAAAGAATATTAAAAATTACGGAAAACAATACAAACAGGAGAGTGAGGCTACACCATCAGCCCTTTTATTCTTCTTTATTTTAGAGATAAGCAAAAAAGCATCCATTCTAGCGTGATGCACCATTTCACTATTTTACCCTGCATAGGGTATACATAAATTTGGCCATTGAAGAAAGACTGTGAATTTGCACATGACCATGCTGAAAAGTTACAATATATCAAGTATGATCAACATGTAAAGTAGCTGGTCAGTAGACTGGAATATAAATGTCATTAGAGCATTTCATGTTTTAAGGTCCATCTTGTTGTTTCATAAACTTAACATTTCTCTCTTCTTTCAGACATTACATTTTTTTTTTCTGTCATTTCTATCTAAGAGATTTCACAGTGAAGAAAGCTCACATTATAAACAGTTTTATTGATTGTCATGTATCTTGTTCAAGTTCAGAGCACTCATTTAAATCATTTGAATGGGTCAAGACTTTGAAGTGTAAATAAGCTCTGAAGAGATGAAAGGATCAAGGATGAATTGCAGTTAATGATATTTTCAAGTTCTCTATTTAAGTGTCTTTTATAAACAAAAGGAACTACAAAGATTTGGCTTTGAGTGAGTAGTTTCAAGCTCTGTAATTGAAAATAAATGTACAAAAAACTGGAGCATTAAATTAAGTATTCATATGAATATATTAAAATTTAAACTCTTGAAACAGAATATCTGCAATCACCAGGTATAGCCAAATTGTAAGTAAACTAATATTTCTTACTCCATTACTATTTTTAGTTATATTCTCTAGGTGAATCACAGTGTCCATTACTATTTTTAGTTATATTCTCTAGGTGAATCACAGTGGAATTTTCTTGGAGGCTAGCACATTTTACTTCCATTTTGATTTGCCCCCTTGAGTAAGGAGCTCATTGCTGGCACCTGCTAATGAACAAGAGCAAGTTTCCCCAAGGACTCCGCAATACAGGTGCCTCCTGTCAGTGTGTACTAACCAAACCTCTTTTTCATGTCAGTTCTGAAACACATTTTAGATGAACCAAAAATCATTAACACTGCAGAGAACACAACACATATTCATGTTTAGAAGTACAGTAAGTCTAATATACTGCAAGCAATCAGTCAGTCAGCCTTATTTAGACAGTACTCAGACTTAAAGGAGTCTTACTTAGATACATTGCCAAAAAGAGTCATTTTACCTCTAGTGGCATAGATGCAGCTAGAATCTTTCATAAGATAGCCTCTTTTCCAAAGGAGCAGAAGGGGGTTAGGTGCAATCATAAGACAAGGTCTACCAGAAAAGGATTTGTGAAACAGAAGACCAGTAGCGACAGCAAGTAAGCATCGACCCATGAAACGAAGGAAACGAACTTCTGGAAGGCTGGTCACAACCTTCCTACCAGCAACAACAGAGCTGCGATTACTTCAACTGGGATAACTAATAAAACAACATTGTTTATTTCTTGCCTTGAAGCCGAGGCTTCCCAGCAAGCAAAATTCTAATTTTGAGAATGAACTGTGAAGGGGATGGTGGAGACTGGTTCGCTCTTCAATAACCCAGGACTAAAATTTTCCTTTTATATAAGTACTGTTGTGTATGAATTCAGTGTCTGTGAGTGTGAAATTATATTTAACTTATTCTTAGGTGATCAAGTGATATGATCATTTTATGAACATATTTCATGTGGTAGCTTGAGCTAGAATGATTAAATGTTAAGGTGTTGTTTGTGTGTATGTGTTAAGCAGGAATTCTTAGAAACGTTATCTGGCTTTTTTTTTTTTTTGAAAAAAAAAAGCACTTTGAAGAAGGTTTAATCAGTGGTATGTGTGTGGAAATAATATATTTAATTTCTCATCTTAATCACTGACCAAATGCTGCTGTGCGAAGAGAAACAGGTGATATGCAGGATACCCATATTAGATTAAAAGTTTGAAGAGAACACAGGATTTAGCTATGATCAGTTTTAAGAGGCTGCAGCTGTCAGGCTGACATTCTGGCTTGGCTATTTTAGTAACTGATCATTAAGAAGTTTCAGAAAGAATATCACAGCTCTATCATTTACATTCCTGAATGATGAGACTGAATTATTTTTCCAAATCTTCTACATTCTCTCACCCCACCCCACATCTTTTAACAGATTACATCTTACTAGCAAGATGGGCAATTTTTGCCATCTGCTCTACACTTCAGATAAAACTTAGGCAGTTATTTTTAAATTACAGCCAGATGAAGGGCAGCACAAGGCAGAACTTTGATATCAAACCTTGGCCATTTCATATACCATTATGAAATATGTACATATATATGCATATTTTAAATTACTCTTTAAAAATTCACATGAAATAAAAAAGGAAATTCAGCATTCACATGAGTCTAATAAGTCTATAGCAGTAGGTGGATCAACATATATCTAATAACATATGGGTTATGGCTAGTGTTCTGATCTACTGCCTTAGTTCCTGGACCCAAATGGTTAGGTCACCAGGAAGCTGCTTTGGAATCAATCAAACAAATCCCTCCCATACATATATCTGATTTTGTAATGAGTCTTTGATCTGCTGTATTGTCCCCTGCAACAAAATGGTCTCTTGTCCAACCAGTCAGGCTATGAAGACCACAAAAGCAGAAGCAAGTGGTTTACTGGTTGGAATGAAGACCGCTCCAGACCACTCCAGTCTATTCGTCCCTGTACACATGCATTGCATCCAAACACTATGGTCATCTGTGCACAACCCAAGAGGAAAAGATATGTATTTAATTTTTCAGAGCATAAACTATAGCAGACTTACCACTAAACTAAGCAGGGCTAGTGCCACAAACTTAAGCACCGGCTTGCAATACTGTTTATTTTCTGGGACCATTTTCTGGAACAGTTTTTCCTGCATGCCAAGTAAAACTGTCAGTTTGTGCTGGGCATGGCTCAGGGGATGGGGCAGGACAGAATGTATTTCCAGCTGGCAGTATGGGTGAGGCTACCCTGTTTTGAGGAGGGGATAGAGTTTAGTGATATGGTGGGGTGAGCCATATTATATTGAATAACTTACCATCAGAGCCAGAGAATAGGACGTGTCCCTTTTAGTTATTTTTTTATTATTATTTTTTATTTATTAGTATTGACATTGTCTATGAAGCTATGTTGTATTACTAAACAGTAGAACAAGCTTGTGACCAGGTGGCATGGACCAGCTCACACGTGTACTGCTCTGAATTAGCTCCCTCTCTGTCAAAAATGTCCTGGAGAGAAGTAGCTGGAGTGACCCAAAAGCACCAGAGCCAATGAGGTAACAGTTAAGCAGTGTGGACCACAAGCTCCTGTCTTGGCTTTCCTTTCTATAGAGAGGACTTCATACATACGTAGCCCCTGACTGGACAAGTGGACAGTGCCATCTCTATTACATCTATCATTAAACATAGTGAAGGAGATTTTACATAAATCTTTGGAGAGCCTGGAATCCCACTAGCACCTAAGTGATGCCATTAAAAAACTATCTAAAACTCATTTGGAAGGGAAATATTTTTATTCATTGCATTAAAACAGCTTGACAAAAAAAATACTTTTTTTGTTTAAAAAAAAAAAAAGATAATTACTTTTTTTTTTTTTTCAGGCAATACTGTGAAGGAAATCCAAACAGACAGATTAATTTTCTTCTTGTCCAGGAGGAAATCCAAGGATTTTTGGTTTGAGGATAAGCAATCAGGCCATAAGCACTATGTTAAATTAGTAGTTAAATCACTATTAGGAGTGCTGGGAGACGAGAGAATAGTCGTGTTCTGGTCTAATGGGTTTCTGTGAGTCTAATCTTGGCCCTGTCTACACATAAAAAAAAAACAAGTAGAATTAGTTGATTAATAGAAATGGGTCAAACTTTCTGCTAGATTTTTACTTTATCTCCTGTTTGTTGCTACAGGATTTTGGCCAGCCTTTCTCTCCACACACTTTGGTATAAGATGAGAGACAAGTGGTTCATCCCCAATTAGTGCTGCTCTTATCGTTGCTTTAGATACAGATGTTTACATGGCTTTACATTCCTCTTCAGAGTCTTTTGACCAGCTAAAAATACTGCTTATAGTGGTGCAACTGCAGAAACTATCTAATCTATGGGCTTAATTCAGCAACTGCAAAACCTGATGTGCAGAAGGAGGTACACATGGGGCCAGGAAGTAGGTATTTTGGATCTGAATCTTATATAAAGGAGCTTAATTCAAACTTCCTTACTTACTGCTCTTCACTTTCTCAGTTACAAATTATCTGCAAACATGAGGGAGATCATGTAGGCATTTAACTAAATTGTATTAAGATGGAAATTGTAGGTTTAGAAGCAGATCATTAACCTTCTAAACCTAGAAGAATCTATTACAGTTAGAAACTGGCTCTGTTGAAGGCTGTCCTCAGAGCATACCAACATGAAAGAATTGTTTAGCTCTTTTATAGATAACCCTTTTAATTTCAAACGGGTTCTTCCTGTACGTAAGGTTATCCACACATTTAAGCATACTGCTGAATTATTCTGATACAAAGGTAATATTCATGGAGTGTGGGTAAATTTCCAACTTATATCAATATAACTAATTTCACTGATTCCACTGAGCTAATTTCACCATTAAAAGTATAATTTTCTAATAATTAGTTTTTTTGTTTTTTTTTAGAGGTGGTGGTATTGTTCTGTTTTGACATTGATTTTCAGCATCCAGTAAAAATAGGACAATTAATAATAATTTTGGAAGAGGAGACTGGCTGAACTGTAATAATACCTTTTTCAAATGTGAAACTGCTGTCCTTGGTAGCTTAAATATAACAGGAGAGGCACTGCAATCACAGACGTCTAGCACTACCTTAAAATTAATCTATAGATCCGAAGAATCTGGTAATTGTCCTCCTTTAAAACAAAACTATCTAAAGGAAAGCGGATTAATTCTTCAAATTGTTTATGACTTTTGTTAACCAATGGCATCTGTTATTGGTCAGCATGGTTGATCTGTCTGCATGCAAAACTTTTGAAGTACTATGTGAGTGAAACAATGTTGTAAAGGTCCATTACACAGCTACTCTTCTCTGTTAAGATGCAAAGCTCTTCATGTGCAGTTTCCGCAACACTTTCATTAGAAGTTATTTTAATTTAGTAATTACTTATAATAATAATACTTTAGAGTTATTTCTTGGGATGAGTTTCTGATACTAGGACTCACAGCAACATTATACCAACATTGCAGCCTAAGATAACCTGTTCACTTTCGGGTTAAAGTGGAACACGGAGATTAAGTTAGAGATTGCCCCATAGGATGAATTAAGAAAGACCAAGTAGAGCTCATCAGTGATCACTGATTAAGATTCCACTGTTCAGATGTCTAGACACAATGAGTACTAAAAACAGGAAGAGGCTTTGATACTGTGTGAAATACATATGTGTGTGTATATATATATATACATACACACACACATAGACATACACATACACACACACACACACACAGACGTATGCATATGAATGAAATGCAACCAATCAAAAGTTGAGTTCGATAGGAATTATTGAGTGGTTCTCATGCTCAGTATATATAACTCAATAGCTGTGTTAATACTCTATTTCATAGTGTTTTTGGTCAAAAGTACGAAAAAACAAACCAATTATTTTTGAGAAAGGTTGGAAAAAGAAGTTAATAGTCGTAACATACTGGCTTAGTGTTTATGACTATATATCCCTCTCCAAGCTCTTTCAACAGCTTCAGTTACCCACAGAGACAGGACCTAGTGGGATCTGGATTCTGTAGTTCCTGGATTCACTTTGACAGTCAGTCTATATGTCTTTATGTTTATATCCACATTATGTTACCATAGCAGTAGTATTAGGAAAAAAATAGTTTTCTTCTGTTTTAGAAGAAACAGATATTAGTTGATTTTATTTAACGAAGAAAATGACTTTTCAGCGTATTGACTGTAGTTTATACTAGAAAAATAAGCCACAGTTACAGGATCATAGAATAATTCAGATTGGGAAGAACCTCTGGAAGTCAGTAGTGCAATCTCCTGCTCCGTGCAGGGTGAGACCAGGTGGTTTAGGGTTCAATCCAGTCAGATTTTGAAAACCTCCAGGGACAAAAATTGAACTACCTTTCTGGGCAACCTGTTCCACTGCTTGGCTGTCCTCGTGGGGAAAAAGCTCTTCCTTATGTAGAGTCAGAACCTCCCTTGCCTCAGTTTACGCCATTTGTCTCTTGTCCTCCCACCACACACCACTGTGAAGAGCTTTATCTTCTCTAAAAGACCCCAGGAACTGCCAGGGTGTTAGCTACAGGCCTCCAATTCAGAGACAGCTACTTCTGGCCAGCCTTCAGCATAGGCAGAGAGCTCGAGTCTTCCTACAACTGTCTGCATTCCAAGCACTCTCATTCTCTTTCATACGTTTTTGCAGTAATTACCACCTACTTACTGTGAAGCTGCCTTCATTTACACAATTTATTACTGCACCATTCATAACAGAGCTATAATTCATTCTGCATCTTACCTTAATATCAATATTCAGATTTCACTCAGGAATATGTCTTATTCTATTTTGTGGTGCTGTTGGTGCTTCTCCTTTCTTACCCTAAACCCCTCTAGAAACCCTATTTTGGTGTCTGATATTAGTAACAAACTACACAAAATGGTCAAAGTCACAAAATTCAGAGATCTGAAGAGAAGTGGAGCTACAGCATAGGGCAATAGCTTGGCAGGGTCCTATTGCTCCATTATCGGTTAAGCACGGGACAAGCACGTATTTTGGGACCTCCGCTCACCAGGCAATGCTAATATAACCAACACATGTGGAATTGTTTCCTATTAAGCTGAGATTCGGTTTGCACAGCAATTCCCAGGCTTATTTTGCCAACAGGTCCACTGCTTGTCACATGTTCTAATCCTGACATGGATGCGGCGTTTGAACTAAAAGTGTTACACGAAGCTTAAAAGCTATAGACTAATTTCTTCTGCTTTAGACCTTTCTACATTCAGGAAGGTCTATGAGGCTGGGATAATAACTGACATGCATCTCTTATCTTAAATGTCAGCATGAGGTTTAAGAGGGAAAATGAGGGCTGATTATGGACAATTATGTAGTGAAGGACAGCAAGGATCTGTTGCAGAATGTGGAAGGATAGATAAAGAAAAATATTTCTTTCTTGCCTATTACTGATCCTAGATTTTCCTGGTCTTCTTTCTGTCAGTTGAAGTATTTCAAGGCTCCATGTCAATTATTTCTGATTGCTGAGAATTTCTGTCATAAAAGCTTTTGAAAAAATGTATTAGTGAGGACATCTTCCTCAGTGAATAGTGTTTCATTGTCAAGATGTACTTTTTATTTAAACATAATATTATGCTTTATGGAATTATAATAATTTTCACTACCTTTTGCTTCAAGTAATTGATTTGGCATAGTGAAAATCATGCTATCAGAGTATAGGCCCAAGACTACACTTACAATATGGAGTTAGGCTTTCACATCATATCATATTGTTGAAATGTAGGTCATTGGAAATTCTACGGGTCAGATAAAGAGCAATTTTACTAGTCTACATTGAATATGTGGAACTCGTTGACCTGCCCTCTTTTGGTGTCTGCATGTCAAAAGTTAAAGTTGGGGGGCAGAAGGAGAAAATAATAAGATTACAGTTACTAGGAAGGCCTTAGATAGCTCTAAGAAAAAAACATAGAAATGGGTAAAATAGTATTTTTTCTAATTTCTTTACCATAGCCCATTGTAACCTTTATTAATTTTTTAGAGAAAAATGGGAGAGACTCTAGCTTTGCCTTGTGACTGCATCCTCTTTTAAAGAGGGAAGAAATCTCTTTTGACATCAGTCAATTTCATTTCTAGCTCCTTGCTAACAAATTTCATCTTGAATGTGACTTCTAGACTTTTCCTTCCATGTTTTTTCAAGTCTTATTTTGACTGATTCGGTGCGGCTAGATCATTATATTCACACAGAGTCATTGTACTACTGGATCTTCGTGTATATTTATTTAGAGAGTTTAACAATGGACCGTCTTAATGAGACAAGGTGAGATTTTGTGTGGGTGATTTTAAACCAGCTAATCTCAAAGATGGGTAAACATTAATCTAGCTTGGTCTACTTAAAACAGTTTTTAATTTAACTCATTCTTTTTTGAATTTTTATACATTTATTAATCAAATTATTCAACATCCTCTTTTAAGTATATATGAAACAAGAACACATATCTAAAAGTGAATTATCACATCCTTTTACTTAAGTACAGTTATTACACTGTATCAATATATCATTCACATTAAAAAAAATGTTTTTTTTTCCATTAGTTTGACCCGTAATATGGCAAGATGGCAAATAATCTCAGTAGAAAACGAAGGACACATAAGATGAGTTAGAGCCACTTTCTTCCTCTTTAATGTGCTATTTTCCAAATGCAGAAGTAAAAATATATTTTTAAAATATTTTAAAAAGAAATTAAACAGATATCTTTCATTACTTTTTTCCTTTATAATAAGAAAAGAAGATATATTTTGTACAAGCTAAAATGATGACATATTTAGCATGATAACTCATGATTGGTTTTACAAGTCACAGAAAGATAATTTTTGGAAAGGAAAATGAAGCTTCCTATTTTCAAGAGAAAAAAGAATTACTGCAAAGGCAATAAGGATAAATATTTTTACTGGATTACCAATTAATATTAGAGAGTTGTAAGACTTACAGTTTTTGATTATAGTGTTGTGGTTATCATTATCTGCAGTGTCACTGAAGGTTACACCTGCTTACTTCCCCATTTCAGACTGATGAACAATGAATCTTTATTTTGACATTGATTCTAAAAATTAAAATATTCTCAACATTTTCAGTTGTAAATCTGGAAGGAAAACACAACACATTTTGTGTTAAGGAGTATACATATTTACCTGAAATTTAAATAGTCTGAAATTGTATTGATTTGGTTTTACAAGGTGATTATGATTTAAAAAAAGAAGCTTTCCAATTTTACAAGACTGAAAATACACTTAACCTCCTTTCCAGTAATGTATTTCTCTCCCAAAGCAGTTTTGCAAAGCCTAAATCAGTCTGTGAAACATTTTGATGCTGCTAAAAATGTCCATTTTGATGATATTTTCAGTAGAGTTTTTTTCCAAGTAATGATTTCTATCCTAAGTGCACCCAGTCTATTTTCTGATCTCTTACACGAAAGAAAAAAAATATCCATTTAATAGAACTGAAGCTTATTTTCTATTGAATGGTATGATAGCCACATTTTCCATTTCACTGAGACCTTACACCTGTGAACACAATTTCCTAGTGTGATTGGTCTGTGACCTTTGGTATGTACAGGAGACACATAAGCTCCTAAATAGCAGCACTTTGAAAGCTGCTGAAGTTTTGAAATGTTAAAAGCAGTATTTTCTTGACTTCAGATATCTGAGATCAAACATTGCTTTCGTTGTTTTTTAGGAAAAAAAATACTAGACATTTGAGATGCACATATTTTACAAAAACATTTGCCTCTGTTACCTGTTATATCTTTGAGTATTTGATATTCACAGCATGTATTTTGTCTTCTAAATTCTTGGTACTTTTTTTTTTTTTTTTTTTACTCCCTTAGCTTTGAAAACTCCCTGTTGTGGGAGGAAATTATAGTGTGATCTCTCCGAGCTGACATTTTCATAAACAATGAGATAGAATTCAAACTGTTTTAAATATGGTTATTCTGTTTTTATATCAATCTTGATGCCACATACTCTAAGATTTTTACATTCTGCAGCTATTCTTGCAGAAGATAAAATTGTTTCTTTTTATTTATTTACTATTAATCTTCAAAACAAGTTAGACATTCTTTTTTTTTCCCGTCTGCAGATGCACTATTTTCCACTCTTTTAAAGTGCTTTTGAGAAACGTATCCTTTATCAATAGAAAATATTTGTATTATTATTTTGGTGGTAGTATCTTGATTGATCAGATGCATCGAACCTCCATTGTCTATAACGCAAATGACCTCCTAAATAAAATAAACTAATGAAAGATTGATGATGGAGGATTGTCTAAGAGCCAAAATAGGATGTCAGAGAATAGACTATCAACATGGAAAATTAATCATTAAAAAACCAGCTCAGTGCTCACAACCTGTTATTGTTAAAATGCCAAGCTGACTACTTAGGATTTTTCTACAGACTATGGGATTTTTGATCCCTGCTGTTGGTGTCTGGGATAAATGTCCCAAAGCTGTGGGAGCACAAGATTAATTGGTATGAGGCTGAGGAGTATAGAATTAATTAATGCGGGACCAAGAGCTATTCAATAGGAGCATGGAGATTTATGGAGTAAATTAATTGATGTTTTAGGAGAGTCTGGAATCCCCCTAAACTATCAGCTGCACTCCACACAAAATGTATGAGATATTACATAAAATTATTCATTTTTATAGCCTTTTAACCTTACTAGATTCTTTGTTTCCAGGAAGCTGGCTTAGAAGCTTTCTCTAAGCATCGAAACAGAGTTTTAAGGAGGTAAATATATTTTAATGTTTTACCTGCTGCACGGAGGAAAACAATTCATGTTTTGAACTGAAATATATCACTTAAGTAGAATTAAATCCATTTTCAGCAGATAGAGTTAAATATGGCTTACTGTGCTTGAAGTGAGAATTACAAATTAATTGGCTTAACAACAAATGTGTTGAAGAGAAAAAAAATAAAAGTATGTGTTTGTAAACACTTCATACTAATGAGACATCCTTCTTACTGGCTGTACTATGAAAATGTTCTATTGTTAAATAATTATATAAGGTCTGATCCATAAACATTTTTCAGATCATTGCTCAAAATGAGACAGAGAAGCAAAACAGACAAGATAATTAAGTTTATTCTATTATTTAGCTTGTAGTCAATTTGATTTATTTCTATTATTCTGTATCTATTTTTTCAATAAAACTAATTAAGATTTTATAAATGAAGAAAAATGTGTAAAAAAAATCTGGCCTATGATCATTTTGATGGATCCGTACATTTAACGATGCTTTGGAAAGGCTCAAGTAAGACTATGTCAAAAGACTGATATTAAACTCATAGATGAAACCAACAAGATGAATGAGCCAGAGATGTTATAGGTGTCCTATGCAATGTGTTCAAAGTGGTAAAACAGACCTCCAGAAACATGAAAGTCATTTATTTTGAATGTGGGAAATGGGAAGGTTTTAATACCTAGTAATTTGGGAAGCTGAGATTCCTTGGGGCTCCCTCTTCCGTAAGGGTGGGGCCTAAGAGGATAATAAGTGATTACCACAAATCCTGTGATTAGCAAAGAGTTACTACAGTAAATTTCTCGTTCAGCTCTTCCTAAGGGTAGAAGAATGGGACAACAAAATACCATGGTAAAACAGGGAACCATTAAGACCTCTGTTAAAACGTAGGTAATGTCTCTGCCCTTTCTGGGACCCATCGTATAAACTGTTGACCACTATACCCTAATCCAGCAAAGCATCGAACATTCACCTAACTTTAAGCATGTTAGCTCTCCTTTTGGCTCTTCCTCTAACTAGTTTAGAGGATTTTTTTGGATAATAGATATGTTGGTCTCTTCCTTACAGACGTAGGTTCAGTATACACTACAAATCATAAGCTTGTTTCTTGCATGGGGACAGAGTTAGACCTTCTGGCTATACAATGACTTTACTCGTTCTTAAGCAAATACAGAAACAAAGAAGTAACAAAACTCTGAAGGTTTAAGAAGTACGAATTAAGCTATTAGGATAATACCTCTGCACCACCCCATGTTTCTGGCCTGTGCTGGCTCTGTCCTGCTATAATTACTCTTCTTATCACTTTACCCTCTGACTTAGCTTTTCAGCCTTCTTTGGCTCCTGCTTCCTTCCTTAGTCTGCCATGTAGATGTTACTGCGGGAACATCAAAAGTATGAATAAGGCGGAAGGGACACTATCTGAAAGTAAATATGATTGAGACATTGCAGGTGTTGCTTCTGCAGGCAAAAAGGGTCATAGAAGCTCTGTAAGAGGAGGCCTATCTGAGGCCAGAAGTGAGTAGTACCTGGAGGAAGCAAGAAAGAAAAGAAGAAAAGCTGCTAACGAGGAAGGCATATGTGTCCAGTGACGCAAAGTTTCTTTTTATGATTCTGGGCATCATTGCAGACAAGAAAATAATTGCAGAGACTGCCTTCCTAAACTCCTGTGGCCCTGTGATATAGCAGCTCCAGTATAGACAGAGCCTGTAGGAAGTTTAGGTGATAACTCTGAAAAGATTATAGCAATTATGTGTGGACTTGGTGTCTCTTAAAGATTAATATGTTTGTGGTATGTAGATGACTATACTGATATTTACATAGGACCATTAAAGAACTATGCCATATTTCAAGGCTGTTCACCAACAGCTCAAGGTAAGTAGAATTTTCCAGTGAAAGCTATGATAATTTATTTTTTTACATGGGCAAAAGTACCCAGCTTCTACCAATCTTGACACGCACCAAGGATCAACCCTTTCACTCTTTAAAAGTTAACTCCAAGTAGATACGTTCCAGAAAATTCCGGCAGTAGAAAAGGATTATGTATAAAAAAGTGCTAGAATTATTAACTACAGCTGTCACCTGCATGTATTACATTCTTTTTTCTTTCTTCTTTCTTAAAATAAAGGAATCATTTACCTTCTAATTTATCATCTGAAGTATAATTTAAGCACTGCCTATTATAATAGGTACATATAACATGACTAGAGCTGGGCAAAGAAACACAGACTAATTATTTAAACCTTTGATCAAAAAAAGTTTAAAGAATATTATTATTCCAAGTTTGAAGATTTCTGATTTAGATAATAAGGATAATAGTTAAAGACTTGCAGACCTAAGACCCAAAATACAAATGCTGAACACCCAGTAAATTGCATGGACTACTTCAGATGCATATTCCCTTTAAAGTTAATTTTACATGAGCTGAAATCAAAATGTAAGAGAAACATTCTCTAGAGGTGTATTTAAAAGTAAGCTCCTAAATCCACCATTTGGCATTGGATTTATATCCTGGTGAATTGAGGATCCTAATATATGCCCCTATTGTTTCAAATTGTTGGCATAGGTATGCACAAATTGTCCTTTGTTCTCTTTAAGGAAACCAAAACAGATCTTTTAAATACTTGAAGTGTTTAAGTTTGAATTTAAGAGTTTGACCTCGAATCTGTAGAACATCATAATCATGATATATGATGAAAATCAAGCTGAACACATGAGAGAAAGCAGCGTCTTTCCAACGCTGAGTCTTGCTTATCCAATTGTGAATGCCATGTCCGTGTCTTCCATTGAGTGCAATGCAAAACCAGTTGAAACACTTTGTTTTTAACCCTGTGGACAAAGTGGTCTGATGAGATACAGTAAATTGTTATCTAATTTTTGTTAAACATGCTTCTCAGATGTAAATAAAGAATTCTCAATGGAGCATTAGGAACAGGCGATTTACCCACAATGCTTTTCATTTTTCAATGATGACTAGCAGTTTCCATGTCAACTACGTACAGTGAAGAGGTTTTGGTGCCATATGGTTTACAGAGCCATCTGTGTACTCCAAGGACAGCCTTGATGTGCACTGAAAATGTAAACTTGTTTTATGAAAGGTTACAGTGGCAGATATATATATCAAAACTATGTACTGATATTCCCAAAATGAATTTTCCAGATGCTCATGTCAAATTCTTTTTGTTGTTATTAGAGAATATCATTTAACTTTAGGGGAAATTTATAAGCCCGGGAACACAGGAACATATAAAAGAGGGTTTTTTGTTTTTTTCCAGGCTATAATATCAGTGCACTGTAGGCAGCTAGCTAGAATTTGACTTACTCTGAAACAGAATAATCATTTTCAACTAACAATACTCTTTTAGGGTGTTCTTTATGTAAAACAAGATTCATCTTGCAATACTATTCAAAATCACATTGATCTCAGGGATTAATAGGGGCAAAGAAATGTTATTTAATACATTAAATTCAAGAGGTTCTACTAGAGAGCTCACTGGTTTACAGTGAACTCACCTTTCCATTGCAGGAAATGTACTACAGTTATATTCTTTCTAAACAGTTTTATTGCCTTTTTTTTTTTTTTTTTAGTCTTGTGAATTTTGCATTACTTGCCATACAGAGGCTTAACTGCAGGAGCTTCAGATTCCTTCTTCCCTTTGCCTCATATCTTATTACGGATATAAGACATGAAGATTAAGCTTTCCTTCTGCGGGATGTAGCATTTTAAATCCTGGTTCCATTTTAAAGGGAAAGAGCAAATCTATTTCCAGTTGTTTAAAGTAGTGGTTGACATTCAGTGTGAGATTGATTTCTCTTAACTTTAACTATCTTGATTTACTCATATAGTTGTCTCTACTGCCTGTTCAGTTGATGGAGATAAGCAGCTCCAGAATACAGTTGTTCCCACCTACCATAGAGAAAAATCTTTGAATCTGCTCATTGGAGATACCCACCTTTATTGAACGTGGAGGGAACCCAGAAGGTTATCTTAGATCACTTGTAACTTTTAGAGAGCTATATTCAGGTGGGATGAATCCTACTCTTGCACTCAGGAGAGGATTACAGGCCATAGGTTGTAGATAAGTGAAGAGGATTTTTGAGATATACTTGCACTTAGTATCATGGCTTAGTTGCAGCTTCAAATGACTCCCTGTAGAGCATAGTGTCAGTAGATGTCATTTGAAATGCTTATTTGACTCATCTGTACACAACTGAATGATATGACAGAGGATCTACAAGAGACACTTTAAAGTGTCAGCGGGAGTCCTGATGAGTTAGATGAGGCATCTCAAACGGCACTTGTACAAGGTGCATACTCTTGAGCGACTCCTAGCTTATATGTAAACATTTAAAATTAGAGAGAAGTGAATTTCACTCTTGTTACCTCTCTGACTTAATTAATTTTAATTATTAATGCAAGGGCTTTTACAGAAAGGAATGAAAATGTCTATTTTTCTCCCCTCTACATATCAGTACAATCTTCTGAGAGTTCTTATATGTAGGTTTGAATCTTTTAATAAGAAGAAGGAATTGAAGCCCCATCTCGTTTCCTCTATCCAGGTGCTGTAATGACAAAATTAGATTAGCATAAAAGGGCAGTAGTAGTAGGAAAAGAAACCAGCTGTTACTACTGCTATAACTGAATTTGGAAAGAAACATGTTGTGATCTCTCTTGATTTTGAAACAAAGGTTATTTATTTGAAAGGCAGAAAATATATACATATAGTATATATAATTCTCTGAAAGTATAAATTACTGAGAAGATAAGATGAGAAGATGAGAACACCTCTGAGGACTGAAGTACGGAGAAATTTAGGAAATAGCATATACTCGGCTTTTCTTAATGGACAGCCTAGATAACTAACCACTCAGCATACTAATTTTAAGATCTCGTTCTGAGACATGTAAATCTGCCTGTGCTTTACATAAGGATCCTGAATATGTAATTCAGAGTTTAATTTCTAGCATGGGAGTCAGGTTCCTGAATTTCATTTTGGATCTATTCCTAGGTCTTGCTTCTCCAGGGATTTTCTGCTATTGGCTGAAAAACTAGCTTTTGCACTGCTTTGGCAAAAGCAAAGAAGCTGCAAACATTTGGACCTGCCTTTAGAGATGCATTTCCTACTAGCTTACTATATATAATTTTTAGACTTCATTGATTTCAGTGAAGTTTTGCTAAAATGAAATAGGAAGGAGATGTTTTCTTCTCAATTTTAGCTGATGTCAAATATGCTAAATTTGTATCTTTGACTCACTGAAGTCATTCATTAAACACATACTTTTACAGAATCTTTCTGATTGTTTATTTTTAAAGTAAAAAGCAGAGGCAAAGGTATTTGTATGTAAACAAGAGATTTTTCTTTTCTTTCTTTCTCTCTTTCTTTTTTCTTCCTTTCTTTCTCTCTTTCTCTCTCTTTCTTTCTAATCTCTGAACCTTTTTCTCTCTCTTTTTATGCAAAGGTTACAAACCTCTCTTTTCTTTTATCCCTTGCTTTGCCAGTGAATTTTTATTGCCCTCTTAGCTACTCTGTGAGGATTTGCAGCTGCATTCCCATGGCTCCTCTTCATCCTGGCACCAACCTACACTTTTTTTTTTTCCCTTGACACATCTCCCCTGCTTGTTGTAAGGATGGGTGTCACATTACTAGTCTGTCAGTGCTTCTGTTAATTAACTGAGACAATGTTAATTGAGGAGTGATTTTGTTAATAGATGTGTTAAACCCCTAAATACATCCTATAGGAAGTCAATGTTTTCTGTAATCAGAACATTTTCACACTGAACTGGTTCACACAGTTCCTAAGTTCTGTGCATTCCTGGCAGCTAATCTGCATTCCAACTGCTTACCAAGCATTGCACTTGGGGTATAATGAAAAACTTGATGCCCAAATCACTGAGAAATTTCTGAAACCTGACTGAAGACATGAGAAAATCTGGATGGCTCATTTTTAAGTAAAAGTGGGCTGCTTCACGTCTGTGGATTCAAACCACTTAAAATTCAGCAGTTGTTCAGAAATGGTTCAGACTAGGACAAAAAGCACTTTATTCAGTTTTGTACTGATAACTCCCAACATACTACATAGTAATAAGGCATCCTTTAATTGGACCACAGTTTCCTGTTACCATGGAGAACATCCTGGGACATAAGAGCTCGGAACAAGGTTGAACGCATTTTAGCATTTAAAATAGGTAGCCTCAGTTTGGAGAGCTGTGTTAAAAGAAAAAAAAAGAGCACACTAGCTCATTTCTAGAGTCCAGTTGGCTACACACTGAAGATCTTAGGAGGCCCAAGGATGATTATGAAAGGTTAAGGTTGGTAAAAGCTTCTGCTCAAGAGAAAAACATCTGTGAAAAGGTCAGAATATTGAACGACCCGCAGCTGGTTGCTTCATGTATTTAACAGAGCAAATAACATCTTCAGAACATGATTCATCTTATCCTTAGCTAGACATTCAAACAGGAATGACACTTCACTAGCTACAAAAAGAGATAGCTCCAATTCAGATACCTAATGTTTAGATATTTGAAACCAGGAGATATTTTAAATATGGAATAAATCATATATTAATTAACTATAATTAGAAACAGATGGCTATCCTGTTATATGGAAGAGTCGCTTGATGAACAAGTGTCCTTGTCCCGAATTCTATAATTTGAATTCCAGATGATGGATTCTCTTGTCTTCTCCTCTGAACTGTTTTTCTTTAATCCCAAATAACATTACTGTGTTTTTCTTCCTCTGTTTTACATGCATAAGTAAGATCATTTTTAACTGAATTTGGTTATAAAAGGTGAAAGTTTTTAGGTTGGAGTTGTGTCATACCTTGTTGCACCTTGAAACAGTCACTGTCTGTAAACTCTAAGTGACAGCTGTTCATGTAAGAAAATCTGCCTTCATTTAACACTTAGCATCATCAAACAATAACAGGAATCAGGCTTTAGGTATGAAGCAATTCTTAAAATGGTTTTCATGCCAGGCTTCACTGTGTTTTGGTAGGATAAGGTACTGCATACAGGGAAATTCTTACTGTGAAATAAAATATGCCTTTTAATATTCAGTTCTGTTTAGAGGACTAGTCAGAGAGAAAAGGGAATTGAAATTAAAAATAAAAAAAAAGGCAAATGGAAAGGAAAGGAAAACTGGTACAGGAAATATTTTCCAGCTGTTACAAATAATAAAAAGTAATTTAAAAGCTGCTTTGCAAAAGAAATGCAGCAGATTTTTTGTTTTTTTAATCTATTTAACACCACATTTATGATTCTTTTGAGCACCTTTCAAAACAAATTACTTATGGGTCTTTCATGATAAAATGTGTAGCTTGTTGTATTTTCCCCCCTTACATGTATAATTAAAATATTTTTAATCACTGTAAAGCTTGAAAGAAAATATTGCACTTAACATGTTGTCTATGTTAAGGAACAAAAGGCTGTGACTTTCATAAGTTGAATTGCCTGTTAAATATCAATGTAAGGCAAATGAATTAACTAACTAGCTAGTAATACATAAAATCACTTTAATTAACTGCACTTTAAGTTATAAAAGAGAAAAAGAAAAGCACTGATCTATCTAGAAATGGAAGTTTTGAAAAGTGGTTTTCAAAATTTACAGAAATATTCAGCTTTTATTCAGCTTTTTTCCTTTGACCATTAGTAAAAAGCAGCTTTCATATGAGTTTAAGATTTCTAGGGCAATACCATTGAATTTTAACATATTTATACAATAAAGAATAATTAATGAATATGTATAGTTGTTCTACTTTTAACGTGTTTGTTTTTGATCCATTTATTTAATGCTATTCTTAAAGATCTTGCAACAAGCTACATATCAAGGCGTATTACTGCAGATTTATAGTCTCATATGTTGTATTCTCATTCCTAACCTACTTACAAGTAAAATCACTTCCTTTTTTTTTCTTGAATTTGTTTATTTATTAGCATTTATTTCAGTTGAGCTGACTGAAACTTTCAAGTCATTATTTTGTGGACTATTTTGAAAATGTAAATTTTAATAATATCCTTTAAGACTAGAAGTCTAATTAATATCTTTTTCTGAAATAGTATAGATATACATATGATTGTATAAATATATTCTGAAAGGACTATTGACATGTAGACAGTAGATCTATATTGATTTTTAAATAGCATTTTCATTAAAATAATGCTTATTTGTAAATAATTTTTGTAAATTTTAACTAAAAAGCCATTTTTACCGAGAATCTTTTTTTTTTTTTTTTTTTTTACTGAAACCAAAATTATTCCTAAACAATTTATACACTTCTAATGGAAAGAACTGAAACAATTTTTGACTGAACTCAAGTCATCACTTCCGGTGGTAGTACTGAAGGCCTCAAAAAACACTTTTTAATTTAAAATAGTTCAACTTTCATTTCTAGTTTCTCATCCAATTTTCTCAAAAATCTCAGCTAAGTGGCATTCAATATTTATTGAAAGGAGATAGTGCCACTTGACTCAGAGCAGCATCATAGAAGTATCCAGGGCAACTACATGTTAGAACAGCTATGAACTAATATGATGAAGACTTCACAATATCATTGAGCTCCACCAAATATAGGTCACACACATAGTGGTTATTCAGCTGTGAATTCTGGTCCTGCTCCTATAGTTTTGGTTTACACCAGAGTCATAGATTGTCTCCTAAATACAAGCCAGGTATTGTCATTTCTGTGTTCTATGACTTGCTGTTTGTTTTACTTCCTATCCAAAATTACACTTACTTCCTTTCTGTCGTGTTACCTTGTAAATTAATGCATAACTTTTTTCTGGCCGTCAGATCTTTCTTTCATGTTTTCCACCTATTGTTGAGTGCAAAGTAGGAGTTTTGGTTCTTTTGTTTTTTCTTTGCTTAGATGTGGTAGATTATTTTTTTCTGCATGTTGAATCTCGTTTTGATTACTCTAGTCTGTATTTTATTAGAGTTATGTCCTTGTTACAGTTTGAAAGGTCTCCTGGATAAGTGCAAGCAATTTGCAAATAGTATTAATGCAGTGTTTTTATTTTTCCCCTCTTAAATGCTCTAATAAAGTTGTTAAATAAAAATAGATATGACAGTTGGCAAGTTCCCCAGAGCTCCTGACCTAAAGCATGCTAACTCGAGCCTTGCGATCTAAAAGGGATCTACTCATTAAAAATAACTAAACAAAAAAGTTGTATTTTGTATTCTTATTGAATATTTACCCCTTCTCTTAATAAAATACCCTGACACAGAATCACTTAGAAGGTTAAAAAGATAAACGTCAGAATAAAACTTCACTGAACTATCTTTTGAATGGGTGCAAGAAAGGAAGAATAGCAAAATGAGAGATTACGGAATAACCCAGAACCAGAGGAAACACAGTTTACTGTTTCAGTATGGTAAGCTTCCACAAATAGTAATTCTAATCTACTGCTCCTTGTTTATATTGAAAAATGCCAAGAGCTATAAAATGACTTAGTCACCTAATTCTTACTTAGCTGACACTTTAGATGCCCAAGTTCAATATTCAGTCCAAGCTGCCTCTTTGCTGCTATCACTTGCTTTTCTTATATATTTTCTTATTAAAATTATCTGAAGTTCTTCACACAAAGAGCTGTGCGGGATGAACAGAGAGGCCTCCGCCTTGGAAGCACTCTGAAGCTCTTAGTTCTCGTTTTCATACCTGTCATACGCAAAAAAATGTATTTCCAAATGTCATCTGGTGGAGTCTCTCAAAACTTCTCCTGAATTTAAGCTAGCACAATCCTGATCTCTGCTCCTTTTTGATTGCTCTGCTATTAAGTAGTCCATTCAGGATATGGGAAATCAAGACTTAATTCCTTTCTTTGCCTGTGGTATATCTAATCTGCACTTCCCAAATGCATACTCTAAATTAGGGCACGTTCTGTGATGGGCTAATTTCAGTCCACCTTGCTCAATCTGTTCCACTGTGCATATCCTAGCTAAATATTCATTAAACTGGGGAGAGAGCATGCAAAAGCCAGTAAAAGACTTGGGCTCCGGGCTAATAGGCTGAAATCTCAGAGCTTAGGCTCCCTGCACAGGGGACGGATAGAATGAGGCACCTCAGAGAGGCAATCCAAAATCCTGTACTCAGAATGGGATTCTGTTAATAGCTTGTCAATGAGAAATGCTGCAGAGAGGGATTTACCTTCCTGGAAGCATTTGTGTCTCATCCCTAATCTGGAAACCATTCTTAAAGCAGCCTAAAATACCCTTTCTAATATGGATTTGAGTTTAAATATTTCTTTTAAAGCAGAACTTTTGCAAGTGATAGCAGTGAAAGACTAACTTTTTGACACTGGGAGGAGTTTGGATAGCACACCACGTAGGAGACTCAGTGCATTCCTCAGCAGTGCCTGCAATGTGGTTGACCCTAAGGCTGCGAACTGTCTCATTATCTTGGCGAACATTAGGATAAAGGCAACTAGAGTAAGTCCTCTGGAGCATGCTTGAGGCCCACGCTCTCAAGTATGCTAAATGTTTTAGTATGCCTTTAGTTACCCTCACAGAAACTGCCTGCAGTAGAGCCTTGCTGTCCGTAAGGCAGACAACCGAACAGTAGACAAGGGGAGGTCGGGCATGCCCTGATTGCTGTGGCACTGCAGATGAGTCTTTCGGGCTGAGACAAGTATAACTACATAAATATTCATATATATGTATACTGATTTTTAGTATAGATAGGTAGATATTTCTTGTCTATTAATATACAAAATATGTCTCTGCATCTTGATAATGGAAAACTCTTCTGAAGACTGTTAACAGAAGCTCTAGGAAGCACAAATCCACTGGTATTAGACATCCTTGAATCCCTTAGTAAGATTTAACAGTTTCAGAATTCTATTTTTATCTTTAAAAATAAAAGTCTAAGTGAAGCGAAAAAACAAAACTAAAAACAATGAAACCCTTAGTGGCACTTGATGGTGCTGTTGGATAAGGAAAAAGTAGAGGCATAGCAACACGGAGTAAGAAAGATTGTTATGGTGAGTTAAATAAAATTAAAAGAAGGACAGCTTCATTCACCTCTGTCATATCCAATCTTTCATTTCTTCTTTGGACACAAAGATTTTAAATTAGGCAGGATTCCTGGTGGCTCGAATTCTTAATAACTAGCACAGGGGATACAGATCTTTAACATAAATTTCATGCCTCTGAAGACTGACAGTTAATGAGGCTATTATTTTCATTTTTAAATTGTCCAAATGTTGGACAGAAAATTGCTGCTTTCACATTCCTTATTGTCTTTTTTCAGTATGAATTTTATTCTTCATCTTTTAATATCTTTTACACTATGAGGTGAACACTGAAATCATTGGATGAGTCAATACCACATTTTCTCTTGCAATGAGTATTTCATTAAGCCAATAACTTGTTTCCTAGATATAAATGGTATATATTTGAAAAAAAAAAAAAGAAAACCTGTTCAATTTGCTTTGGCTGATGTAACAACTTGACATTGAACCTCACATTCAGAACCCTGCTATCATCTAATTTAAAATCCTTCTTCAGAAAGGTGCTTGTTCTAAACAGTGTTCTGCTCTGTAGCTGTAAACAAAGTCTCCAATTTGCCAGTCATTTCTGCTTATTGTAGTTCAAGCTAAAGGCATTTAAGATTTCAGGAAATCTCCTTGGGATCATTCTGTATCTACTGAAACAGGTTCAGGTGTTCATTTTAAAAAATACAGAAGAGACTAATTATGCAGTTTCTGGTTTATAAGGGGAAAAATGACATATCTGGATTTTGAGCTACTGTGCTGAAGTTCTTTTTAATTATAAAAGTCATTATTGTGTTAACTCTTTCATCAGATTTAGTGAATTTTGGACTTCCGACGCTCTCACTAAGATTACGTTATAACACTTTATATGACGTCAGAAAAGATGTCAGAGCTTTTGCAGGGATTTTCAATGACAAAATGAAAGTTTTAGGATTGTACTTTCCTTCAAAGAAAGGGTTTCAGCAGTGGCACTTTTTGTCACATTGGTAGGCAGACACATCATTAGCATCTTTGACTTATAAGAATAGGAAGCCTGAGGGTCCAAATTTTGCCTCTCTACAGTTAAAGATGAGGCACTCAGATTGTGCCTGTGGACAACTACTATTCTCAATATAAGGGGCAGAATAAGCTTACTGCATATTTCCACCTTTCACCTCCGTGCCCTGTGAGTAGTTTTATTTCATTTTTATTTGAATTTTGCTCTTTGGGACCAAAACCTAAGAGAGATCCTGAGCATTCTAATTCCCACTGAGATCAGCATCATTTATAAATGCAGAATATGCTATCAGCACCTCTTGGGATCTGGCTCAAAGCCTTGGTATATTTCATTTTTTTTAGACGTATTGATTAATAAAAGCCTTTTCAATGGTAATGCATAACATGCTTCAAAGATAAAATGTGCTTTTGATCTCAAACAAACTGTATGGCCTTGTTGATAAGTAAATATTAGTCTGGGAAAATAAGACTGGGATTTCCATGGGTTTCCATCATCGATTGCCTTGTTGAATGGCCTGGAGCAAGCTGTTACCTTGTTGTGGCTCAGTTTTCTCTTCTGTGAACATGCTCTGATGGTGAACAAGAAAAGTAAAAGCTTGACATTGCTATCACAATCCAGTATCAGAAGAAGATAGTACTTCTTCCCAAGGGGATAAAGGGAAGCGGACATGAAGTGAAACTTTAAAGGGACACGTGAACTCTGCATGTTCTGCATTTTTTTACACATTGAAACAAAAAAGGGATACATATCTATTTAAAATATATCAATGTTTAGTTTCTTTTTCTCTTCTCTGTAATTAGATATTCACTAATCATGCTTAACTAAACTGATAGCCTTCTATGATGGGACAACTGGCTAGATAGATAAGGGGAAAGCAATGGATGTTGTCTACCTGGACTTCAGCAAGGCTTTTGATACTCTCTCTCATCACATCCTCTTAGACAAGCTCAGAAAGTGTGGGTTGGATGAGTGGACAATGAGATGGATTGAGAACTGGCTGGATGGCTGAGCTCAGAGGGTTGTGGTCAGTGGCACAGAGTCAAATTAGAGGCCTGTAGCTAGCAGTGTCCACCAGGGGTCAATACTGGGTCCAGTCTTGTTCAAAGTATTCATCAGTGACCTGGGTGAAGGGACAGAGTGCCCCCTCAGCAAGTTTGCTGATGATACTAAACTGGGAGGAGTGGCTGACACACCAGAAGGCTGTGCTGCCATTCAGAGGGACGTGGACAGGCTGGAGAGGTGGGCAGAGAGGAACCTCCTGAAGTTCAACCAAGGCAAGTGCAGGGTCCTGCACTTGGGGAGGAATAACCCCATGCCCCAGTCCAGGCTGGGGGCTGACCTGCTGGAAAGCAGCTCTGCCGAGAAGGACCTGGGAGTGCTGGTGGACACCAAGTTGAGCAGGAGGCAGCAACATGCCCTTGTGGCCAAGAAGGCCAATGGTCTCCTGGGGTGCGTTAGGCAGAGTGTTGCCAGCAGGTCAAGGGAGGTGATGCTGCCCCTCTACTCAGCCCTGGTGAGGCCTCACCTGGAGTCCTGTGTCCAGTTGTGGGCTCCCCAGGACAAGAGAGACATGGCACTCCTGGAGAGAGTCCAGCGGAGGCCTACAAAGATGCTGAGGGGACTGGGGCATGTCTCCTATGAAGAAAGACTGCAAGAGCTGGGCCTGTTCAGCCTGGAGAAGAGAAGAGAAGACTGAGAGGCGATCTCATCAATGTGTACAAGTATCTGAAGAGGGGGTGTCAAGAGGATGAGGCCAGACTCTTCTCCGTGCTGCCTAGTGACAGGGCAAGAGGCAACGGGCACAAACTGGACTACAGGCAGTTCCATCTGAACCTGAGGAAAAAATTCTTTGCTGTGAGGGTGACAGAGCACTGAACCAGGCTTTCCAGAGAGATTGTGGCATCTCCTTCCCTGGAGTTACTCAAAAGCCATCTGGACACAATCCTGGGCAATGTGCTCTAGATGACCCTGCTTGAGTAGGAGGGTTTGAGCTAGGTGATCTCCAGAGGTCTCTTTCAATCTCAACCACTTTGTAGTTCTGTTATTTATAAGCTAACTGTTGTATATAAACCCTTTTTAGGATGACTGAAGAAAACATCAAGTCTAGATACAGTATAGTACATTTCTTACTATACACAAGTTCTTTCTTCCTCCTCCACTGCTCAGACTGCTGTAGGAAAAACTTGTATGTGTGACATGAAACTAACAGAAATATTGCAGAAGTCAGTACTTTCAGATCCTATCATTTATTATTTGGCACCTAAATCCATGTGAATTGTTTTCTTCCTACTGTGGTAAACAGCCTCCTTCTCTTATCATTTTTCTTTAAACATTGCAGTCATGGAGAATAGCTGTGTCTCTAGGGGTTGTGTATGCTACAGTTTTTACTTCAAGCCCCAGAGTAAACATAAACATTTATACTGTTTTGTTGGTAATATAACTTCCCTACTCCAACTGAGTATTCCTCTGTTTATGCAGCCAAGAATCACACTAGCCCTTTCAGCCACAGTACCACACCAGGAGCTAGCAAGATCATGTTTAGCTGATTTTAACTTGAGATTGTTAGAAAGTAACATGTCCTCAGCTTTCTTGATTAAGAGTTTGAGTAAGCCTCCATGAAGGGAGAGTTTGGGGACCTCACCAAGATCAAATGCAGCCATAATCTCTTCTAAATAGAAAATATTTAATATAGAACTACAGTGTAGATTGCCGAATTAACATCATTTTGGGATGCTTACTTCTACCACTGTAGTCATCTGGTATAGCCACCGGAGTGAGTTGAAAGTAATTGATAATTAAGCCAATAATGGGTAGTAGAAATGCACTGAAGAACACAGGCAATATTTCCAGGCCTCTTCCTTTTCCACAGCACATTTTCTTTTTGCTCTGTGACTTGCTGCAGCCACCGCAACAGAAAAATGATTGTGGAGCTTTACTTTTATTAGAAGATGGAGGGCCAGATGGATCAGAGGGTGCTGATCCAACGACCAATACACACTAGCCCCAAAGCTGCTGTAAGCAGGCTGGCTCATTCATTCTGGCACAGAAGTGATCCAAAACTAAAAGTGAACAGGGATTTTTCTGTCGCTTCTCATGCCTCAAGCTGGGAAAAACTGGCATTGTTCTAAGAAAATATAATATTTATATAAAATATGAATATAAATGGCCATCACACTGTTTTGCCAGGAGTTTTCAAGCTTGCAGGGAAAGGGGAAGAGCATTCAGATACTCTTTCTTTTTGTAGTTAGATGACACTAAGACTTAAGGTACTTCTGTTTGTAACAGGGTCCCCGTTAAAAAATAGGACCATCAAAACTTACATTCTCTTTCCTTGGCAGTGGGAAATTTTGCTATTAATGTGAGCCAAGAGGACACCACGGTGCTCTACTGCAACACAGAGCCTTATGCCACCTTCACAAACTGATTGATCCTCATATCAGGTGATGCCCAGGATGTCACCTACATTTTCTAATTTTAGGCAGAGATGAGAAGGCACAGTAGAGAAAGAAATGTCCTGGCGTGTTCATACTCCAGTGTTAGTGTCTAAGCTCTGCTCTTCTTTTACTCGTAGAACTAAAAATAATATGTTAGAGCACTCTTTCCAGTAACATAGCCCTCTCTAAATGCAGATTGACATGGTTCTTACTTTTTCCCATTACTTATTGCCTACTTACTCTCTCTTCCTCCTCTGTACTATCTTAGGGCTTGAGTAGCCATGCCATGAAACGGTTCAGGAAGCTGAACCAGCTGAGGTCTAACTTTTCCTTTCCTGATTTTCCTTTTCCTTTTTTTACTTTTTCTCTTTCCAGACTACTTTCACCCATTCAGTTCCCCAAATTGTTTCAGTACATGACTACAGAAGCCCTAGTGACAGTGCAACACAGTAACAACACACAGCTGGAAAAGGAAGAGGCGATTGGGATCACAGCAGTCTCAATTTCAATTTGTTGCAATGGTTATGGATCTGCACCTTTCATTTCCTGAATTTAAACTGCTGCTGAAGAAAGTGATCTTTGTAGAAGGGATCAGGAAAATAGACAGAAATAATTTTAAATAGATCAGTTCATCATGTAGCTGCATGAACCTCTGTATTGGCAGGAAGAAGGTGACAGAAGCTGGAAGCAAGCAGTTGAGGTAAGGAGGGATACCTTATTAGTGGTGGTGACAGTTTGTTTCATCTTGAACTGGTCTTGAGCTCTCCTATAAGAACATTCTTTAATTAAAAAAAAACAAACAAACTAGTTTTGTAACTAATTAAAAACAAACAAACAAATAACAGCAACAACAACAACAACAAAACACCCCTTAAATCAGAGTTCTTGAAATCAGGTGTGCTTAGACAGCAATTACTCTTTTGCATATGAATTTTACACTGACCTTCTCTGACAACTTGTTCCCTTCTTCTCCTGGCTCTCTTTGTCTTCTCAACTGTTCTAGATGCACAGAATTCAAGCAATGATGCAGGGGAAAATATAATGTATTTTTATACTGTTAGTATCTACTAATTCTCAAGATTTCAGGAATGGTGCTCTTCACTTTAAAGATAACCAGCTCTGACTGTCCCTAATCATTTAGTTGCCTTTGAATGGCATTCAAACATGTATACAATATCTTACAATGAAGTGGTGATGAAAACCCAAGCAAATCAAATGTTTGTAAACTTGATACCCAGATAGGAATATACTAGTCTTTCTAATAAATTTCTATCAGACTTGCAAAATGCAAAGAATGCATTTCCATGCTTTATAAAGTATCACAGTGAAAATTCAGTTTATTATTTTCAAAAACATTACACACCATTGCTTTCTCTGAAATATATTTAGGACTTTACAGCAAAGAGTAACATGGTTTCAAACTGGATTTATCCTATATCCTTCAGGGTGAGCTCCTAAAATGAAGCATAACTGATCAAATTATTGATTGTGAATAAATTAGACAAAGGTGGGAATTTTTCTGTAAGTTCATTTATTCATATTTGTTTTCATTTCCTTATTTACTTTAATGAAAGAAAATGTGAGTATTTTTTAAAGTCAGGGAAGACATATCTCTGTTTAATTTGAACATTATTTTAAAAAAATAGGTCCCTGAAATATGAACAGGTAACAAATAGAAAATATTTAACTAATATAAAAAAAAAGAATTGAAATATTAAATATGAACATTGTTACTGAGTGATTAAACTCTTCCCCTTAGAATATTAACAATTTCTCATGACATGAATGAATGTGAATTCACATTAAAAATGATTTTCCCGGGGGAGGACAGGGGGAGTGATTAGGGCTCACAAAATAGATATGGAGCTTTGCCATATTTTTCAAACCCTAGTTAGGCTGTTATTTAATACACTTTGTCTTCTAGTTCTGCATCAGGTTTTATATTCACTGATGAAGCTTTTTACTTTTTGTGCTACTTTCTAATTCCTTTTGCCTATTATTAGACAGTTTTTGATTTAATTAAATTACATTATTCTTTACTATGGAATAGACTTCTAACATACTATTTCTCTTATATAAGTCTTTAGCAGTTTACTTGATTGTGTTATCTTCATTTAGATGTAAAAAATTCTATTGGCCTATGGCATCTTCTATTGTAACCAGAATTCTTCAGTGGAAAAAAAAAATCCAGTAGGATATAAACAAAACTACATCTTCCACTACAATGACATTTAAATAGCTACCAAGAGCTGACTTCAGCGGTGAATAGATTGGTACAATTTCCCTCTAACGAGGGAATAAAGTCAGCATTATTTTACAGCTCTCATCCATGCTTTGCTCTGAAAATTAAATATACCTTTTGTGTAAAGTACCAGCATAAAGTTCTTCAGAACATCTAATATCTGCTTCCTGGTTTCAGAGATAAAGAGCCTGAGTGGCATAGCCTATGCACAAATGCTGGAATATGAGCAAAAGGATGTAATGTGTAGAACAGTCTTTATTCTTCTTTCAAACTGGCAGTAACGGATTTTGCCTCTGCATCCATGTTCTGCCTTCAAAGACCCAATACAAACAGTCTTTATTTTAAGAATGGCTTTGTGTATATTCATGGCAGAGAGCAGCAGGGCCCCAGCACTAGCAACTGTTTGTAGGCAACACATTAATTCATTCAGTGCTAAAAGCAAAGAATTTTCTCCAGTGAACTGGGAAAAATATCATCTGTCAGTAAAAGCTTGATTCAGAATATTAGTAGAATTACTGAAGAATTTTGGGCGGAAAGGACTGCTGGATGCCAACTAGTCCAACCCCAGTTCAAAGTACAGCTAGCTTCAAGGTTAGACCAGGTTGCCCAGGGCCTTGTAAGGCATGTTCTTCCAGGTGCAGATTCCACGGCCTGTGGACAACGTGCTCCCACATTTCACAGTTCCCTCTGTAAAGGGAGAAATTCGCCTTTCCCTACTATTTCCATGTAATATTTTCATAGTCCAGATGCCAGTTTCCTTTGTTGCAACTTGTGACTGTTTTCTCTTGTGTCCAATCTCTAGAGAAGTCCAGTGATGTCTAATCTATAAGTCCCCTTTTAGGTTGTGGTAGGGCTTCTACTAGATTCCCCCTTTGCCTTCTCTTCTCCATGCTACTCAAACCCACTACTCTCAGCTTCTCATACATCCTATGCTCCAGTCTGTAACCATCTTGGTGGCCCTCTCCTGGACTGAGTGAATAATTTGAAATGAACACCTGAGTCAATGAAGCTTTTCTTTTTACAAAATGTCTATAGGCAAATCATTATTTCCTCACATTACTTCGGTATTCAGGTTTGCTCAACAATTTTTAACTTGAGTGAGTGAGTGAGTGAGTGAGTGACTGGGAACAGTTCAGAGTACTCATATGTTGTTCAATACTCAGCTTGTTTGGGTACTTAAATGTTGATTCTGATCTCTAACTCTATAGTTCTTCCTTATCAAACATACTTTTTTGACCTTTATTGCCACAATATCTGAATACCTTGCTATCTTAGATGTAATTGTTCTTATAGCTTATGAATTTAGGAAGTCCTTTTTTTCTCAATTTTATGGAGCAGCACATAGAAAAAGAGATGGTATTTAGCATAGTCCTACAAAACCATACAGGAACAGCATCTCATCTATTGCCAGCTTACTTCCTGAAAAATTCAGAAGTCAATAAACGTTTTGGCTCCCAACACAATATATAAGAAGAGCCAAATGCCTAAGGAATGAATTCTCAGAAACCTGCAAGCTAAGCAGAGAGTCTATGTCAGCAAGATAGGAGACAAATCCATATAGCATGCCATAAATAAAGCCATGACTTACAATCTTTCCTTTCCAGTCATCTATGAAACAGTTGATCCAACAAGCTTAAGTCTAAGCAGGTTTTACTGTTAAAAAAATGAGGACACATTAATCTCCGGTAAGTACTAAGGAAGGATAGAATGCCTCCTTCCCCTTCTTTGTGGACCACGTAGTAAGCTACTCACTGTCTGCAGCTAGAAAATGCTTCTTATGTATTCAGTAGGGATATCAGGGCCCTGAGGGCACCAGCAAGCCTTCAGTGGTGCTGATCAGCCTCACCTGGGACCTCCACTCACCCTCTACTCATGGGCCCTGGGACTCAAGAAAGCTCAGACTCAGGCACCCAGTCGATGCCTAACCTTCGTCATCCATCATTGCACTTATCTCCAGCCCTGTCTTTGATGCTATATCCTTTTTCTCCTGACTGGAGCCCTAGACCTGGTGTACCACTTGCCATGCCTGGGGCTGTCAATAGATCTTGTCACCAGCACCCAGTTCTACCTGCTGTGCTCAGATGCTGTAGGACTGTGCCTGTCGGTGGGACTCTGCCATTAAGGAGTAACTGAGCTTCCGGCTCATTCCCCTTCATGGAGCACCTCCCTGACAGCACAGAGACATTAGAAAGGTCCAAATAAACTGAACAATCTACCCAAAACCAGAGTTAGAAAGGACTGGGCAGAATGGTTGAAGCGAGAGGAGTTCCCTGCACAAGAAATGTAAGATCTGTCTCATCTTTCTTTAACAAATCAAGAGTAATGCAGGAGGTCAGTAATAAGAAAATTCTCTGAGAGTTTACCACAGTACTTGAACCTAGATCTTTACCGAACTTATCAGGAACGTCTGGGTCTGACGGCAGTATTGCCTTTTGAGTTTGTGATTACACTACAGGAGAGAGTAGTCGACAAACATAAGGGAATGCCAACAGCTCAGTATAAAAGCCACAATATACAACTTCCTGAGAGACTTCCTAAGCAGTGCAACAGCTTTGTTTAAGACATAAAAGAACATTGTCATGTCCTTTCCCCCCGCTCTTCCTACTCACTATCTTCTCCAACTGTTAAAGCTGTCATCACATTCAAAAAGTTAAGGAAAAAAAAAGATAGTTTTATGGAACAGGTTTCTCCTGGGGGTAGTAAGGGCAAAACCCTATCTAGTTCTTCTAAGGATATATTTTTGAACAAAACTGAATGTTCTAGTAGGCAGATGTAAGAGTGAACAGGGCTTGAAAGCCTCAAATTTTCTATCCTTTTCAAGGCATATTTGAGTAGTTTTCACTAGAAGTGTTGAAATAAATTAATTAAATAATTATAAATTATATGTTAATTATTATTATATAAGAACTCCAAAAAAAAGGAGTCTGATGTTCTCAAAATATTCAGGAATCCAGCTAGGACTGAGTTTATAGTTGGAAGAAGAAATTTTGGAGAGGCTAGAAAAAAGAGACATATTGCTCGTAGATGGGATTCGCTTTGTTCAGTCTTGAGAGCAGGATTCAGCTCCATTTTAAGCCACCAAAACATAAATGTTCACACCAAGGTGTCTACTTGTAAGCTAGAGGTAGGAATCATTTGCCTAAACATAGTTGAACAATGCCATTTGAGATACTATAGGGTAAATGAGACATCTGCACAGGGCTGGCAGGTATGATCCGGGACCTACGGGATACTGTGATCTTTCGGAGTGGCAGCTGGAAGCCAAGTGAGGAACTGAAGCCACCTCAGATGGCAGTAGACACCTTTCTTTGGGCAATTCTTTTCACTAGTAGTGTAGGTACTCTGGGGTATCTTCTCTGGCCTCTAACTGCTACTCCAGAAGGGTTAATGCCCTAGGGAGATATCCTAAAGAAGGAGAAAGATTGAGTTTTGTCAAAATTTAGAAGACTCAGGACTTTTTAGGTCAACATAGTCCAAATGAAACAGTTGTTCTAAGCAAACTTGGCTAAAATAAAATCTTTCTTTTTTTTCCCTCATTACTTTTGTTTTTAGGAATGCAAAACATGACTTGTATGTTGAATCCTTGCTACAAAATGGGATGTGTACATTTTTGTCTATTGTTCTTACCTATGCATAACTGGATTGTAACAAGGATTGGTTGTCTGTGTTTCGTTCTGTGAAAGGTACTGACATCTGATTTTGTTTCTTTGCTACTAGTATTAAAACAGTCTAACCGCAGTTGTTTACAACTGAAGTGTGTTTGAACACCGACGTCCAATTTCCTGTATGCTAGGTTTCTCACTGAATGTGTGAGTACATCATTAGTGAATATAAACTCTAGCACATACAGAATTCCAAATTCTCTTTCTATGAACATGTGTGGAAATAGAGTGCTATAGCTTAAATGTGCAGACTGATTCAGACTGAGACAAGGTTTCTTTTTTATTTTTATTTTTATTTTTATTTTCCTTTACGTTCTACAAAAAGGAAAAAGGAGCCAGGGCTTCCATACTCAGTACAGAGTTTATGTTTGTAACCTGACAGCAATATCAGAGAAGAAATGTGCTTCTGGGTTGTTAATTGTTACTTTTTTCTTTCTTTCTTTCTTTTTGGAGGTGCAGTTAATAGTACAAACGTGTTGTTTTCCCCTTTATATTTAGTAAAGTCTGATAGTTGAAAAGATATTCTTTATGTGCATATCTTTGTGTCAATGGCCAAAGGTATAGATGTTAAGAGTTGAAGAACTGTTTATATCCCTATTGATTATGACAAAAGTTTTCCAATAAATTCTTGTTGCACATTATACTCACAAAGCTGAAGATCTTATAACTTTTAATTATTCAATAAAGAAAACAAAAATAGTTTAATTTCAGCAAAGATAGGGATGAATTGATGACTCAGTAGAAAAAGTATAGTGTCTCCATATAAAATATTATCCTATGAATAAACCACAATCTTTTAGAATCCTCCAAATCAATAGGCGTCATATTTCTTAGTCAAAGGTTTATTCTCAAAAACACATAATTCATTGCAAAAATTGCTTTCAAAACAATCTTTGATGTACATATGAATGAAAATGTGATAAATATTTCAATATCACATATAAGCTTGTACAATTATACAAATCCTCATATAATGTTCCAAAAAAATGCCCAGTTAAATATTGGCCAAGTTATGTGAAAAATGGCATTAAATAAATCATGATGTTTTGGATGAATGCTATAAAAATGTTACTAGCACTGCTAGTGCTAGCTTTCATCTGCTGGTGGTGATTTTATGCTATGATTCTAAATGTATGCTTCACAGAGATTATTGTCTTATAAGTGATCCATTTTTCTTTTATGAAAATCTCGAGATTGTTTGATTAGGTTTTACAAAGTTCTGTAAAGTCTGTGGGAAGCCACTCTAATGAATCAATTGAAGATTCCCCGTAGTAATAATTTAATGGATGCTCTGAATCTTGTGTGAATTCTACAGTGTGAATTCCTTCTCCCTTGGTAAATCTGAAGATAAAGTAGAATGTGACTTTACTACAAGTAGATTTTGCAACTCAGATTCCTAAACAGAACCATTCCCTTTTCTTTAATATTTCACTTGTAGTGAAGCCACTAAGTAGTGGCTGTCTACTTAACTTCTTTTTGAAGAATCTTTCCTTAGGAGTGCAGTTCCTCATATGCATCATTAAGGGAACCTGAGTTTAATGACTTTCAGGATTTTATTGTTTTATTAGTGGGATTAAGTCCAGCAAAGGGCTACTAAGATGATGAAGGGACTGGAGCATCTCTCCTATGAGGAAAGGTTGAGAGATCTGGTCTTGTTTAGCCTGGAGAAGAGAAGACTGAGAGGTGGTATCATCAATGATTACAAGCATCTGAGGTGGGGGGTGTCAAGAGAACGGGGCCAAACTCTTCTCAGTAGTGCCCAGTAATAGGACGAGAAGCAACGGGCACAAAATGAAGCACAGGAAGGTGTACCTGAACATGAGGAAAAAATTCTTTCCTGTGAGGGTAACTGAGCGCTGGAATACATTGCCCAGAGAGACTGTGGAATCTCCGTCCTTCCGTCCTTGGAGATATTCAAAACCCGCCTGGACGCGATCATGGGCGATATACTCTAGATGGCAGGGGATTTGGATCTTCAGAGGTCCCTTCCAACAGCAACCTTTCTGCGATTCTGTGATTAGTAGGATTTCTCAATTATTACAATAGTTTTTGGCACCTCATGGTCATACTGTGAAATAAGTAGAGGAAGATAGTGCAGTGTATACTGTAGCAACGAGCTCTACATAAAATATCTTAAAGAGATGGAGAAAAAAAAAGAGAGCTTTTTAGCCATTATCATGAGATTTATTAAAGTTTAAAGTCAATTCGAAAGCTGCTAGCTCTATATACAGTCATTACAACGCTCTAATGTTTAATACTAATAATGACTGCTAAAAAAAATACAGAAACAAAAAGAAGGGAAAACGTAAGAAAGCTCTTAGAATTACCCAACTGTAAATTCAATTTTTAATATATAAATTACTCAACTTTACTCCCAGTTACCCATGTTTTCAGTTTTGAAAGTTTTTCATTATCATTAGATAATAACTAGTAATAATGAAGAAATATATCTGTAGTTTAAAAAATGTTAAAATGGTTTAGACTCAGTTCAGTTGACTCAGCAGTGGTATCTGCCTATCAGCTAGTGGTATTTTAAGTTCTCTGAGACATCTCATATCCAAGACCTTCACCCTAGAGAGATGGATACTGTACTAGACCTATGAGAGAATCACATCGCCCTAAACTGGCCCCTCAAAGCTGGATGAGATAGATACCTCTAACTGAGCTCAGCTGCCTCCTTCTCTCACAAAGTTAGAATCTTCTACTGTTACACTCCAAAGTGGCCACTGTTTCCAAAATGTTGAAAAAATCTTGAATTTTGAGATGATAAAAAGAAGAAAAGGGATAATGAAGTTCAACTTTTTCATTTGTATCAAAACATCTTAAAATCTTATGTGAGCCCACACTTCCTTGATCCTTTGGCTGCATGTAAGAACTTGTAGGGTCATAGTCTTAATCTGAGTGAGGCCCAAAGAATGTCATAATGATTAGTGCATGCACTGCTAACTTTGTCCCACAATCCAATGCAAGGCATGGTCTAAGTTTGGATAATGAATGTTTCAGATAACAGGGAGAATTTTTAAAGTAATCTATAGGCAGTGGGAGATATCACTCTTTCTCTGGAAAAATGAGACATGCACAAATTGCTGCTGACAGGAATTATCCTTACCCACAGCCGGGCCACAGAGACTCCCACATATGGCAGAGGTGGTGATGGGGACAGGCGGGGAATGGCAGAGCAGGAAAGGTGCCTAGCAGGCAGCTGTCTACAGGAATAGGTGAGCTTCAACTAGTATTTTCCCATTAATTCCACTGGCTATTATTATTAACTATCTTTTCTCACCATACTCACCGAAATATCTTTTTCAGTCAGAGGCTTGTCAGTCAGCTAGGAAGTGAGAAACAATTACTATCTTCATTTCCTCCAAATCTATTTACAGACTTTGGAGCATTTTCAGATCGAAACACATACTGTATAAATGTAGCTTTTATCTATCTGGCTTATCTCTAGGCACGTATAATAACATGGTCATTTTGAAAGTTCATTCATGCGTGCAAGGCACAACTGCTGTCACAGCAGGGAAACATTCCTTTAGAACAAGTAGCACAACAGGAAGTTTTGTATCAGGCTATGTTTCCTGCCTAACTCATATAATAGATCACAGCTGAAGCTTTGACAATCCAGATTTCCAGATTAGAAACTTCACCACCTTGGAGAAATTTTCATATATTTCTTCTGAACCAACCTTCAGATATAATGAGCAATCAGTGGCTGCAAGGAAGTGCAGCACTCTAGATGAGATACTAAGAGCTCTTTCAAGTATGCCATGTGAAAAGTGAAGGGTGTAGGTGAGGGAAATTGCCAACTTGACATGCTTCTTCCTTTCTTATGATCTCAAAAGCCTGAGATGTTGTCATCAAACAAAATGTGTACATTTCAAAAAAAAGAAAAAAAAGAAAAAAAAGAAAGAATTGCAATAGGTAGAGGATCAAAACTGTTCCAGGAGATGGTGTGAAAGTATGATAGATTTTACAGATTTTGAAATGAAAATAGAGTATAAAATATGAACATAAATCCTTAAATTAATTACTGAATTAGGAAGCAATGCAAAGAGAAGTTTCCCTGTCTATTAGCTAGGATCGTCACCTTAATTCCCACTGTGCTGGCATTTGAGGTAGACAGAGCTGAGAAACCCAAGGTTTGTGGTCAGACTTTCACCACTCAGAGAAAAAATGCTGAGAGAAGCGGTGTGAGTGAACATGTCAATTCCTTCTTGGGCTACTGCTTGCCTACTTATCTTGCAACCCAAGAAGGGAGGGTTGCTCATCTGCTGAGTGCCTGCAATGCCTGTCAAAGACAGTAAATGATTTGAATACTTTGCAGAAGTTTGGACTTAGCCCAAAGAATTACCTGAGTACTGCACTTCATTTGCAAATGCTATGGCACAAAATGTTCAAAAGGATCCTGTGACACAGGAGGAAGGTGCATCTGGCAGCATGATTTAGAAAGCTCCAAACACCATTCTTCCTCAAATACAAGACCAGCACTTTGTTCAGATAAGAAGAGAATTTGTGTTCTCACTAATCATTCTGACAGAACTTGGGGCTGCAGCATTGTCAGATCTTGTAGTCTTGTTCCATATCTCTTGATGTATGATATATTTTATAAAGAGTCACAGGAATATCTGATGCCCTCTGTTTTCATGTATTGAAAAGCTATTATTGCTCCTGCTATGACTCTGATTTTAGACTTTAAAGCTGTAGGAAAAACAAACAAAAACAAAAACAAAAACAAAACCTTCTCTGTCAGTACTGGTACTGAAATCAGATTTTTTTTTTTTTTAATAAATCTCTAATTTTTGAGCCAATATAATTCCCCAGGCTTGCTGGCATATTTATTTCTAATTTTCGAAAAGCTGAGTTTAGCAGTACTCTGACTGGGAATTCCAGGTAGTCACAGGAGTTAGACTCTGATCTTTTTGCTTTCTATTTAAATGTGTGTACCTAATTTCCTTAGAATTTTAAACATTTTAAGCCAACCCTATTATGGCTTAAACACTTTGGAATTTAACCAAAATATTGAAGCAAAGAACCTTCAAATTGCATTTTCAAAGTAAAAGGAAAAAACTAGCTGACTGAGGATGGCAGGAGACAGAGGAGGAACTTATGTACTCACACAATCTGCTGTATTTCTACTTCACTTGGAAGTGGATCAGTTAGGATTGAATCAGAGAACCTAAAACCAGGGAACATAGGGTTTTCCTATGATCCCAGCATAGAAGATGGGGAAACGTACATAGTCCATGCAGTGATGAAGGGCGCCTGAGTTAGATGCCAAGAGTTATACACTGTGTTTAATGGTTACAATTGCAAATACCCTCTTTAACTCTTAAATTACTATGACTCTGTTTTTTCTCTACACCTCAGTAAGAGTTTTGGACTTCTATCTGACATTTTCTTCCTTTATACTTCATGAAGGAATATTACACTAAAGCATGCTGCACTATGGTATGCTATGCTACTATACTTTCCATCCTCCAAAGATTTCTCAGGAGCAGCTGCTATCGTCTGTTTGTGGAACCATTAAAAACACCAACAGTGTGTTCCCAGGACAGCATTACAACAGCAAAAAACTACAGATGCTAGTGGTGACTTAGACTCAACTTGTTTTAAGATACTAAGTTTAGCTAACGGAGTCACTTTAATTAGAAGATCTAACTAGTCCATCCTTTATACAACAATCTTAAAAAATCCCCCCCCCCCAAAATAAACAAACAAAAAATCTTATAGAACAAAGGATCAATATTTAAATGAAAGAGGGTCAATTTCTGTGTGCAAACCCTTTGTCAGAACTTGATACTGTTGCTGTACAGTAACACAGATGGAGCTGACAGAAAATGAAAAGATATTTCACTTTTTGATTTACATCATTTGAGATAGAATGGCCGTTCTTCCAGAACATGCAAGGTTTTTTAATGTCTGTATACCTCAATGTATGTAATTTAACTTAATATGCAGTGGTATCTAGATAATTGCAGAAGGAACAATTATTTGACTTAGAACTTATTCAATAAAATTATTACAGCTGTAGGAACAGTTTCAATTATATAGAATTACAAAAAGATATGTGATTCATCCAAGCTTTCTATATGTGCATTTAATACACTAGAATCTAGTAATGATCAAAAGTTCAGTTCCCAACTCCTCTTCAGTCAGTATGCCATGTGAGAGACTTTGCTGTGAATAAGGCAAAAGAGGAATTTGAAGTAAAGATCTCAACTGAGTCTTTCTCTGTGTTAGGCCAATGCCCAAGAATAAGTATTGCAGTCTCATTTTTGTGAAAAAGTTTGATTTTCTTGCAGAATCGTCTTTTTAATTTTAGGATTATTATGTCAGTGTTCTCCTCCTCCTTTATTTCCATCTAAATGCTTATATTGCTTTATCTACCTTCTTAAGATCTCAGGTTTGCATGCTTTTTTTTTTTTTTTTTTCTCTTGCAGCACTATGCAACAGTGCTATGAAAATAGAAACATTTTTTAGGTAACTATAAACCATATTTTTGTGGAAAGTAATTACCATCAGTTTTGTCATCAGTAAAATGCAATTAAAATACAAGTAAACTAAAGGATGAGCTGAAGAACGAGTGATCCATTGTTTTTCCAGCCTCTGTTTACCTTCTGGGAACACATGGAGGAAAATAACTGCCCTCTCCGTTATCACTTGACCTTAGGTGTATGTCCCTGGTCCACAGTAGTGAAATACCAAAGTTAGTTCTAAATAAGCTGATCTGCTTACTGGAAGCAGACTATTCGTAGCAGTGTTGTTATTTAACCCAGCTGCACTGGATTAGTACTGCTGTGCACTGCATTGTGCAGAAAAGGCATACCCAAAAAGGGCAGGGGACCAAGTCTATTCATTATTCATAGTGCATTGGCTTGATTTTTCTTTAAGCAAGTTTTATCAGGCTTCTGTCCACAGCTTTCTGTAGCGTTTCCTTTGATTTACCCCAGTGTCAATGAAAGAAGGGCTACATAGCTCTCGTGAGACACCTAGTCATAAGATGCAATAATAAAGACAAACGGATGCATTGTTCTATGGCTGTTACTGCATTTCCAGGCAAGGATTTGAATCAACTCAGCTAGCTCTATTGTGAGAGGGGAAAAAATTAAATAAAAAAAGTAAAAAGTGTCTTGATCAAGTTGGACTTGAAAAGGAAATGAAATTGCTGCATAAATCTTCCATTGCCAAATGCAAAATTTCAAGAGCGGAACCTGCAAACATCTTGTCACAATTCACTAGCAAATTACTGTTGGGTGACCATGTTTACTTTCTCCAGGAGATGTCACTCAAGACATTGGTAAATGCACATTTCAGAAGTTTGCAGCAAGAACACAGTCAGAATGAAATATGACAGAAAGCTCTGTTTGCTCCAAAAATACCTTGGCCTATTTCAATAACATTCCTGCCAAATGTATGTGTCAGGAGTGAGGAGTGCAGTTTTCAGTTCTGTTCCTCTGTAAACTACACTTGTTTGCACCACTCCATTAATGAATCATCATTTATTTACATCCACAAGAGAGTGATGCTCTGAAGGAGGCCAAAGTCAGCTGAAGAGACAGATTTTGGGAAAAGACAATTCATATATAAGTTATTGCAGCCTGAAGGAAACAGATACTGCTGGCAGTTTACTACATACGCAGCTTATACACACAGATTTATGCTACTGTTGCATTAAAACAAGTAGTTTATAAATATCTGCTGGTGCTTTAGGTTACCAGGGATTCAAATCAGAGAGGGTAACCATTTTTGGACAGAAAACATCTCTTTGCTTCCGGTGGAAAGGAGGGGAAGGGAAGAGAAGAGAAGGGGAAAGGCAAAAGAGAGAAGGGGGAAGGCAAAAGGAGGAAGGAGGAGGGGAAAAGGAGAAAAAGCGGGAAAGAAACAAGGAATTGTAAGAAGATAAAGATGGTTGTGGATTTTTTCCTCCCTTGTAGTTTCTCCAGCGCTCTCAAGGAACCCTTACTGTGAACAAGCAGCAGAAAGAAAGAAACTGCATGATTTAATTGTTGAAAGGACAGAGGTAGAGTGTTAATGAAAAGTAGACAGAGATAACAACTGGGGAATAGAAGAAGCAAAGAGAAGGAAATACCAGAATTAATGTTGTCTGTGGAGGTTCTGCAGAGAAGGAGGGATAGGGCCAAAAAAATAGCGTACAGTGGAGATTTTGCCTGGCTATGGAGATGAAAACTTGGAGAGCAGACAAGGAAGGAAGAGAAGAGGAATGGGATTCTCAGAAGGGAAAAGGAAGAGGCAACCGGTAAGTGAGCATAAATCAGCCATGGTGGCAGAGCTGAGATCACACAGAGGAATGCTTTAGTCAACTTATTAGTGTTCCACAATCAAAGTCTTCTCCTGTCTCTTGAGGAACAAAGATAAACATCTAGGTCTTTTCTTTTTAGGACTCTTATAACTAGGCCAGCATGAAATATTATCACCTAAAGATTATTATAAAATGGCTACAGCTATACTAGTAAATCCAGCAGTGCCAGGAACCCATTCCTTGGTTCTGAGATTGAGATGCCTTGACCGTATTCACAGAAGTAAGTTATTTTAGGCTCCCAAGCAGTGCACTTCTGTGCAAACTGCTTACAGGGAATGGTTTGGCTAAAAATTGTTTGAGAGATCGATACCTGTCTTAGACCAAAACTATGTCAGGGATTATTCTAACATTTAAATAGTAGTGACAACTGGATTCCACAGCACTATTTACTTTACAAGTGCAGACATAGAAACTTTGTAAAATAATTAAGTATGAGGTCATACACGGAGAATAAGTGTACTGGCCAGTAATTATATAGTTCTTGCCTGGGAGAATTAGAGGTGATGTCATTGAGCTTTAAACACAAAATTCATAAATCATAAAATTTCCAACAGCAGAAATAATATTCACTGATTTAGCAAAAACCTGTCTGTAAGGCTTTTAGCAGACTCCACATTTACAATGAAGTAGAATTGTACGGAAAGAAGAATGTGAAGACAAAAGAGAAATTTTTAGGTTTCCATTAAAATTTATATTTGGCCAACTTTTTGAGGAAAATATATGCCTTCTTGTTCAACTGTATCACATACAAAAATCTTCACACACAAGTATATTCACAACAGTATCCCTATATACATGTTGAATAGCTCAGGCTTGTGATTAATTGTTATCTATAAATTTAAATATGAAACTATCAGTGATGCCTAACGTTCCAAAGCTGTTGCTGAATGTCTTTGTAAGCATTCTACATAGTACGATAATGTACAATTTAGTTTATTTAGGTTATTTTCTGTGAGACACGGTTACAATAAGAGACAACCAGGCATTCTACAGGAACAAATCCTAGCAAAGCTGAAATAGTCAGACTCTCTAGAGAAGTAATTATCAGGGATTATAGACCAATCTGGCAAACGGTGGGCTGACAGTGAAATTTAAACTTCTGGAACCCTCATTCTAAGAATGAATTGGCTCCAGGAAGGCTGCTAATGAATTTGGTTTATAAAAATCCTGTGTGTTTTATATCGTTATATATATTTCAAAATATTGTTAAAAATAAAACAAAAAAATGGTAGGCAATTTGGAAAAACAATAAATAAACAAAATATCCTTTTTACTCTTGCATGCAAGCATTATGTGCCCCACATTGAGTTCGTCATTCTTAGGTTCTTAAAAAGCCTTCAATAAAATGCATTATTTCCTCCAGTGTATCAACTGTTTGATTTTATTGACTACCAATTTTACAGTTATATGAGATCTCTTGGGAGAAATCTCGTACTTTGGGATTTTTCTCCCATTCCTTGTCTAAATAAAATAAAAATCAGTGTTTAATTCCAGCTACCTTTAGACCTTATCGTAAACCCTTGACATCTGAATGATTGTGAATATTACAGGTTATAGCTTTCACTGTATTCTAAACTAATCTAAATCTTTTCTTTAGGTGTAAGAAAATGAAAACTACCAAGAGGATTAGTGTTATAGGGAGTGCTGATTGCTCATAAAATAACACAAACATCACGAGCAACAGAAATGGTCTTAAGTGCCATAGGCTAGCTCCATTAGATTAATGAGCCAATGACTCCAACTTTGATGCCTCTTCTAATTATGCATGATGCGCCATTTATTTCAAAAGAAAGACATCTAATTAATTAGGTACAAAATGTCATCTATAGGTCATTGACAGCAAGGAAGATCACCGCTCACTCAGTTTAGTCTTCAGGCAAAATTATTACTCCTCTGGGATTATCACTAAATGTCATTATTGAATCAAAAAGAGCTCCTGCAGTAGGAAGATTAAAGAAAAGTAAGAGCGAGAGAAAAAAATCATAAATCCCTTCCTTTCCACCCTGATTCATACATAGAATTATCTATCCAACCTTAAATAGGTAAATATAGCACTCCTGAGATGCCACAAATTAAAGACTCCCTTTTTGTTACATAAAATAAAAGGATGTAGCAAAGTCCAAAGTGTTCCATAAAGCTCTTAAACAGTAACGTTAATTGCTGAAATATCCTGGTAAAAACTCTGCTCCCATAGCAGAAAGTTCCCCTGTTTCAGCCTGGTGAACTCCCACTTTCAACTCCCAAGTTACAGACTTGAAATTACAACTTTCACATTTTTGTAAAATGTCAAACTGCAACATCTTTTGAAACATTTGAAAGTTTTTAATACGATTTAGGGACTGATCCAACTGCCATTGATTTCAAGGTCCTAATTTGGTAAAATTAAGTAATATTCAGTGAATCCATCATTACACGGCTGCTAGTCTGTTAGATTACCTTTAACTTGTGTAAAAGTAACTGAAAGAGAGCTATTTGCAATATACGTTGTCATGATGCCCAGACCAAAAGCTAGTTTAGTCCACCTGTTCTGTCTATAAAAGAGAAGAAATGACACCACTTGTAGCTTGCAAGTAGATAAAAAACATTGTCAGTTATTATCTCAGTTTGATTTATTTGCCTTTTCTAAATATAAAAACTTAGATTCTTGATACAGCAGTGCTGATTAGACATTTTATAGGCCTTTAAAATGAATACTATGGTCTAAAGCTGACTAGAATATGGGATTTATACCCCTCACAGTAATCTGAGGTATTAAAATGCACTTTCATTTTAAACTGGAACGGAAAGTTAAAAGTGTTTTAATTTGTTGTGAAGTAAATACTGGGTTTGTCTTACTGAGGAATTCTGTTTGGGTGAAGTGCTAAAATTTTGTTTTACCTTCATCATTCAATTATATTACTTTACATACATGTTGAAACAATAAAGTTGCAATGAAACTTTGATAATATCCTGTTGATGATTACGATAAAATTGATATATTGCTGCAAAATGGTTTAATTTCATGGAAGCAGCGTTTTCTGACGGAAACAGGTTAATCAGAAAGATATGAAACAGCTCTATTATTTCGTAACTGCTATCACCCCAAAGAGACTCCTATTTATTTTACAATCTCCAGTTATGCATATAAAGCAAAATTCACATTTTTTTGTACACGTTGCACCAAAAGGAGCAGAATAGGGCAAGGGGAAACTTTACAGGTATTGTAGCTTCTAAATTCAAAACAGGTTACTATCTGGGAGACCCCCGTAAATGTTACACCTGAGTTTATATCACTTTGGCCTCTGCTGCCCGCTGTTTACCTCAAACTTCACTTCTATTGCGCCTGGCAGGAAGCTGATAAAAAGACCATTTCCAGATGGCTTAGAGAACAGATAAAACAAAAACACAGTTGTCTTCCCAAAGCAACCAAAATGTAACAGCTCTATCAGAGCGGAATCGTGTATGCACATAGAGGAATTCTGGTTCGTTGGATCCTTACTACACCCCAGGGCAAAGGAAAGCAACACAGCGACCTCAGAGAAAGGCTTGGAATTCAGCCCTTCTAGCATTTATAAATGGCAGAATAATTTACTGGTTTCTTTCTGGTTTTGAGGAGCGAGATAAGGTTCTCTTAGTGGGAGATGCTGAAAGGAGACTTTTGAGAAATCTGGACAGACTAATAGTCTTCTAAATTTCCCCTTTGAACATACCTAATTTGGACATTAGAGATGAATTTCTCTACTCTTTCTTAGGTCAGAAATGGCCCAAGTACAGATGATTTGTTTTAAATACAAAATTGCAAATAAATAAAAGCTTTATTTACACTGAAGCAGTTTTCTTTGTACTATATTGCTACTCAACCGCAGGCAACAATTCACAACCACAGTCACTGTAACATATACAACATAGAGCTCTCTAGGACATTCAATGACAAAACTGTTTCTGAAGTCTTTCCAGGTCCCAGGTAACATGGGACTAAATCAAAATTCTGACGGCCTCAAAGATGAGTAATACCAAGGATATTTTTCTGTCTTCCCATGCACTCTACTAAGTCATGGTGAGATATGTATTATCAAAGTCAGGAGATATTCCAAGTTCCCATGTGAAGACATTGGCAAGGGCTATGGAATTTAAGTGACATAAGAATGAAATTCAGGATTGTCCTATGCATACAATTTTGTGGCTGGGTATCAGGACTGTGCCGATAGGCACACCCAGTGTGCCTAGCCATGAATTCCCTGGATTTTCCAGGGACTCAGTGCAAGTCTTTGCAGAGTAGTTTGAGACTGAATTCTTAGCTGCTCCTCACAACAAAGCACTTGACTAGTGGTTGCAGAATCTCTACAGGTGGGAATTTTGGACTGTCCTGGAACTCCCCAGGTAGCTCCCGCTGTGCTTAGACCAATTGCTAGGCACCATTTGTATGTTGCTATGAGTTAGTTAACTTCTTGGGTGGAGAATCTGTCCACCCCAGAGGTTCCACCATCCAGCTTCTGCTTGAAATAGAATTGAGCAGCCATAGATAGGACACTTGGAAACAGCCATTAGAAACTGTTCCTAGAGATGCAGAAATGGCCATGTAGCATGGGGTTTTGTACACAGAAAGTTAGGAGGTGCTATGTAAAGAGTTTAATATACTTAGTAGCAATAGATCATGCATATTCTGAAGTGGTCACAGAGGACCACAGGATTGTCACAGGCACGGGACACAGAATGAATGAGCAGAGGAAAGTAAAAATATATGCACTGTCCACCTCCTTTTCTGTAATTTTGCTCTCTTCAAGCTCACATAACATTTAGCTTGATGAAATCTTCTTGTTCTGAGGGCATATATATTACCATACATTCCAGCAGCTCCATTAGCTATGATACTTAGTGAAACTTTCATTTTCTTACCATATGGAGGTAGGTGGGACTGTAGGTGGCAAAGAGTGCAATTTCCATCACTCTTTACAGTCTTACACTTCAATGCTGAAATAACAGGGGGATTCTGATTCTCAAGAGATAGCCAATCTGTTAAGAAAGCAGATGGCTCAGGAGTTTCAAGGGACTTGTTCACTATGGTGCACAGTTATGACATAAAGTTCCATATGTAAAAGGGAAAATTAAAGCTGAAATTTTGGCTGTAAGGGTCCCTCTCTTTTGGGTCAGCCTCTGTACGTGTGATGGGAGGCTACTAAGGCACTCTCTGGAGCAGTTGTCTTTGCTCTGCTTGAGCTTGAGTTAGAGGATATCGCTATCGCCCCTGTGGGGCATTAGATGCATTGGATACCTGCTTCACCGCAGCAGACGCAGACTCTCATTTCTTCACAGTAAAGGGAGCAGTCATACAGAACACATTTACAGGGCAGTTTATGTATTCAGCTCGTACAACAGGCATTAACATCACAACACCACCTTTGACTATCTGCATTGACTGGATCTGCAAATGTGGAGAAGAGGGACAGAGAGGTAAAGATTGATTAGCAGTGCAAGGAGCCAGAGTAGGGAGAGGATGCTTCTGGCTTCAGCAGCCTTTGTTGCTGGTTTGAGGAGGGACAGTTTTCCTCCGTCTCTGAAGGCTAATTGTTCTGTTTTTCTGTATTCTAAGTAGAAGCCCTAGGTGTGGGCAGGAGCTCAGATACTGCTGATCCTTTTGACACTCTCTTCATATTGAGGTTTTTTTTTATAGGAGCCAAATCAATTGAAGCCCAAGTGAGAAGAGTGAATCAGCTCTAAAAACTGCTTCATATTTTGTAATCTTTCTAATGAATGCACTGACAAATGTCTGGGTTTAAAAGAAAGAAGTCAAAAATGATCTTGCATTTGTTTAGAGTTGTATACAATGTGTTAGCAAAAGCAATCAATACCTAATTACTAGTCTATCTCCAAGACCACAGTCTTCTCTATTTCAATGTTTTTCACTGAGATAAAACACCCAGTGCATGACCTGATGCATTTGTTTTGACAGCTGTGGTTAAAGGGTCCTGCTCAAACATAACAGTGAATTTATTGCTCCAAGAGTAGCCTCTATCCCCAAATAGCTACACTAAAGGTAAGATTGTAATGTTGTGGTTAAATGCTAGCATAACTAAATTCAGGTGTAACTAAATGCTAGCCATAACTAAATTCAGAAAATTTCTCTGTGGTTCATTCAAAGCCAGCTGTAACTCAGGGCACAATTTTGCTTTTTAATCTCTTCAGGATACCGAGTTCTCCACTGAAATCTGTGTAACTGAGTACAGTCTTTTGTTCTGTGCATTAAATAAGCATGCAATGATATACTGCTACATATTTTATACAACCTTTAGAGGCACTGCATCATCCCTGCTTTTACACAGATCCTTTTGTAGTCTGATTTTTGATTAGTCCTTTTAGTACTCAAGCACTGAACAGTACTTGTCCTTTCTGTGGGCCTTGATTTATCAAAGTCTGGATGATTTTTGATATAGTGCAGTGAAAATTCCTTGACAGCACAGCAGGAGGCGCTGCCAAAGGCAAGTGGAAAATTCTGTGGAATCTAGGCGAAAATCACTTCTGAAGATGCAGAGTAAATTCCTCAACAGCAGAGTGGGAGGCACTGCCAAAAACAAGGGGAAAATTCTGTGGAATCAGTGTGAAAATCGAAGGAAAGAGAGTGTTTGTTTCTGCTTGTTCATATACTTTGAAAGAGCTTAAATAAAATTACTGGGCAGGACTTATGATAAACTAAAATGTCAGATACTATTTTCAAGATGTAAAATGTCTGAGGATTCAGTTCTGGATTGATTATCCAGAGTGCAGTGGTTATTTCTTTAGCAGTTACTCTACAACACCATTATACGGTTACAGGGAAGGAGCTGCAGCTATTGACTAGAGGCTCATTCTGTGAAGCACTGTAAAAGCATGCCTTAAAGCAAAAATAAAAATTGTTTCTGATAGTAGCTTTGAGTTTTGAGTGAGAGAAGTTTCATGACAAGCCCTGGATCATAAGATAAGCCATTTCTGGTCTGTATTTTTTCTAGTTTTAAATTTGTTTCTTAATGTATTTTGAGAATAAAGAGGAAGGAATAAGGTACAGAAAATACCAGGATTAAAGGGTATGTAACTGCATTTTTTAAACAGTTCATTTCTTATTCTCTATCACATGATGACATTTATATCAAAAGGATCTTGGAATATATTTCAGTTTCTTTGAACTGTTAGATTTTATTAAATATTTCAGCAACGAACTCACAGTGGCTTTGTAATTTTATTGGGTTTATTCACGTCACTTTCTAAAGTTTTCACAGTTAACCCTAATTTGTTTGGTTACCCTTTCAACTTTGAATAGTGCTTCTGAAATAACACTTACACTAATACTTTTTTTTTCCTAATTTTTTTGACACAAAGTCTTCATAAACAATGGAAGAATTCCAAGTCCTTTTCAGAGTTAAGTCCTAGCTAAGCAAAGGTGATGGGATATAGTTTAATTCCATCTCGCTTTCATAGTTAAATTTATATGCTGAAGTTAGCAGTCTTATTGCTGAAGTTAGCATCCCTAACAACTACAGACACAGTCATCTCTAGAGCCTGCTTTAGACCTGAGCTTCCATCTTCAGGAGCCTAATCCCACTAGCAGGAGCTACAGGTAATTCTGTAGACAACTTCAGCATCTTGGCTAAATGCATTGTATTCAGTTAATCTGTGACAAGAAATCAAAGTATAAGTGTAAATTCATTTATACCTGCACAACAGTCATGTAGGTGGGTAAATAGCATACAGTCAATGCTTTCTTTCATGGTTTTCAGCCCAGCTTCTTTGTCTATTTTCTGAACACAAGAAATAATTTTAATGAGATACCTACACAGATAGTAAAATTTTCCTGAAGTTCATACTTTCCTCTTCTCCAGGCATTATTTTATCTCTACAAACACATAACAAGCAAAACAAAACAAAGAATCATAACCAGACTTCCCAAGATCAATCATTTTCACCATACTCAAAAGAAAGAATATGAAGGGCTGCATGTAACAGAACTTTCCCTGTAAAACCCTTCCACATCAGTTTCCAAAGGGAAGCAAATATTTCAGATGTCCTTAGCTGAATCCAAAAATAGCAGTGATTTTTCTGTGTATGTAAAGATATGCATGGAATTTTCTAATCAATTGCAGGGGCAAATAACTAATTTGCAACCTAATAATTATTACTAATCTTTCAAGTATGCAGTCTTTCAAATCTTCTACTCTTCTGACCTATCATGGTCTGTGAATTCTCTGCCTTGAAGATGAAAGTTACATGAAGTATTTGGAGTTATAGTATTCCTAAAAGAAACACATTGATGTCCAAACGTGAAATTAACTCTAAACTCACAAACAGTTTTTAGCACTGATAGTATTTTACAGAACATTTTAAGGTGGAACTGAATGTCTGCAGTCAGCTATACATATTCTGGACTAGTAGCTGATCTGCTCAGTTCCTAACCATGCACATCTTATAGCCCTGAATGGCTAGAGGCAAGGATACTGTAAGGATATGTGGAAGGTAAAGGGTATATGGAAGATAAAGTGTATATAAATACCTAGAATGTACAGACATCTAGTTTGTGAGTATTTTAGGTTAAAAATAAAAACAAGAGGGAGGAAAATTAATAAGTTCAATACCCAGATACACAAATTCTAATTAACAGGAGGTAACCAGACAATAGCAAGGATCAGCTTGCTTAAATCACTAATTGATGAGTCATTGAGAGGTTCAGCCAGAACTTGGTAAGTGATAAGAAGAGGGAAGGAAGATTACCATGGGTCTCATGGAAAAGAGCAAACTTACTAGGGGACATTTGAGAGGACTTGTAGGATTATTGTAAAATTTATTATAGGATGTTTTAAGGAGATTGCGGAATTTGAGAAACTTATTATAGGAGAGATCAAGGGGGATTGGAGGAGACCAGATACGGGAAAGTGGAGTGGAGGGAGGGGGTAAGAGTTGTGTGTAAATAAACTGCTGGTCAGTACACTTGTCTGGCCAAGTCCTGTACTTGTTCAATGCAGTCTGTTCTGTCTCCTGGTTGAGCTGCATTCCTGACTTTCCTGTGTGATCTTGCTCTGTGTTCTGGTGGTGAGGGTGAAGGAGTGATTCCTTAGCGAACTTCAAACTGGGGTAGCCAGTGAGTAGGAGGAGACTAAAATCTGAAAAGAGTCAAGGCCGGAGCTGGAGATAGGATAAATGGGGATCTGAGGTCTGAGCATGGATCCTGCATGGACTTAAGGTCTGGTCTGGAGTTCAATGGACCTGTGGCTAGAGAGAGTGAGGGTGTTTATATGTCTGCTAGTGGACTTCAATCCAGATCAGCTGGAGAGGAGGAATGGATTTGGAAAGGATTTTTTTGTTTATGTTTATGTGAGGGTTGTTAGCATTTATGTGGGTACCAGTAAAGGCACTGTTCTCTGCCTCTGCTTGTTTGGCCATGTGTATACCCTGTGTGTGTGTGTGTGTGTTATCTGCATCTTTGAAATATGTGCTCAGACTCGCTACAGGCTAGGGGACCTACAAATGGGAACACCAACAAACACTGGGGAAGAGAAATCTCCCAGGTATTAAAGTCTGCTGGATTAGGCTTCCCTTAACAGAGACATAAGAAATATATGAAATGTAATAAGTATATGACCATAGTAAGAAGATGAATAATGCCTTTTCTATAAAAGCCTCTCCCAACGCTGAACATGAAGTGGACACTACTATATGTATCATGGTTGCTAAGTCCTAGTTAAACATCCTCCCTCAAAAGCTCCTCACCGCAGAGTAGGTCCATATTGTCTTTAGAGCCACTAGTTCAGTGGGACAATATGATCTTCTCTTCATTTTTCCCAATTTCCTCTAAATATATTTTCTATAAGAAATAATGCAAAGGAAATCTCAGGCATTTTTTTCTGTGTGTTCTCATGGGAAAGGTCAAATTCATGTATTCAACTAATACTTTGGTGAGGGCCATAAGTGTATGTATTCCATGATCTTTCTTCCCTCTCTTTCATTATCTTCCACAAAAACAAAAAAAGCACCTATTTTAGTCAATGTGGCCTGTTTCCTCTTGAACTTACTTCTGCACTTCACAGAATAACTTAATAGGTTGTAAACAAGTACTTTGGTTTGCCAGGATTTGCAGCTCATGTTTATATGGATCAAGGAACCAAATTTTAAAGCCCTTCAGCTTGTTCTAGACTTTGATCTTTTCTCTTTTATTTATTTGCTCCCATTAACAATTATTTTGCATCTTATTTTACATGAAAAGAAAAAAAAATACTATGTTTTAGGCTTTCTTCCTCATTTGTAGCCCTCCTAAAGGGTTGCATCATGTACAGTGTGAAGCACTCTAAACTCCCATTGGAGTGTCTCGTAGATAATCAGTACTTTGCAAGATATATATCTATAAATGTGCATAAACATTGCTATCTTTTTACATAGAAAAAAAAATCTAGGATTTAAGTGTTCTCTTTTTCATCTCTAATATGATTTTTTCAACTGCACTTTCCCCTGGCACTCAATTTATTTTGTACTTTATTTACTTGACTTAATCATTTTTATCAACGATTATGAAAACTCTCTCTTCCTTGCATCTTGTCATCTGATTTTCCATTCTTTCATTTTCTTTAGCTCAATGTATTTTAATAGATCAAATGAGAGGCTTTTCCTCTTACAGAAACCTACTAAATTTACCTCTTTATTTTAACAAAATATTTGATCAGCTCTATTACGAAATCTTTTTATTTGTTTTTTACTGGAAATAAATTGCTTCAGAGTAGTCTGCTATGTAACTGAATTGAAATCTCCCGCCATCCCCCTCCAAAATGTGAAGTTACTTCTACCGTTCATTTTCATTTGGACCTCTTCTATTTGTTTCTAAGTCTTTATATTATCAGTTGTAGAAAGATTTTGTCTGTAAAAGTCAGAAGATGAGCAAAACATGTCAGTTAGTTTGTTTATCCTCAAAGTTATTCTTTCTGCTGACTCTTAACTTGTAAAATTGAATATATCTAATTCTAAATCACTGGAAATGATTCTGTAGTCTTTTTAACAGGCAAAGTTAATGATGCACATCTGACAGCTACATAGCATTAGGACTATGAGAAATCTGAACCAGCTGGATTGCAAATAACTATGTTTGCTAGCTACAAAAAGTACGGACAACTCAACTTTCTGTATATCCTGGTGTTTAGAAAGTTCTGAATGGTTTCTCTAGCACAAGACAAGAACATCTACTTGAAGACCTTTTAATAGTTAAAAAGACAGGAAGCAAGTCCTCTATACTACATTTTCCCTTCCATTTAAAGTAAAAAGACATATAAAAAATTACAAGATTATCACTATGGAAACTGCTACTAATTAGACACAAGTTGCTTTAACTTCAGGTTAGCAGATGGTTTATGGTTTTCCTCTAGGCAATATGACATAAATACCTCAAAATGGTTGTATTTTTGATCCGCATCTACTTACTCTGAGATGTTAGGATAAGCTGTGATAGAAACATGAATCCCCAGGCTCACTTGCACTTGCACTGGGATAGTACAGTTTGTGGCAACAAAGCCAAAAATTTGCAACAAGCATGTAAAAGGCCCCAAATTGACCGGCATTTTAATGCAGATTTTCTATGCCTTTTAAGCGAGCAGCACAAAAACATTGAATTCAAACGTTGCACTTATAATTTGACCAGTAACCACATTTTTTGAAGGGGAAGTCCAGAATCAGCCATGTAGACAGAACAGAAATAGAAGATGCGTATAAATCTCTCCTTAACCATGCTGTTCTTGCAGGCAGGTCTTTTCCTCTGGATTAGCTTTCAAACTGGCACTTCAGGGACTTTTGGTACATCAGTCTTTACAAAGTCATGGGACTCCAGGAAAAGTCAACTCTGCCATCTGCAAGGCCTAGCTCTGTGCATCTGTGCTGTGCAGCAGCCTCCTGCTCTCTCCTGTACCACACCACTTATGGACCTCTCACTCCCTCAGCCTGTTATGCTGCCTCATCTTGAACTGTGCCCCTGTCTCATTCCCTGTCAGGCTTAGTTGCTCCCTGAGCTGGAGTAAATTCATAGTTTCACGATTTTCTTAGGTGCCCATGGTACATTATTCATTGCAGGCGTGAAACTCAACAGTGATGCTGTTTGTCCCTGTTCATCCCATCCCTGTGCTAGACTTGCAGAAATGCCAGCAGAACATGTCACGTAGCTGCTCCCAGCAGAGTTCAGACTGAAGCAAATAAGGTGTGCTCAAACAGGTTGCTCTCCTGGAAGGGTTGTAACCTCGAGCAGAGAGGTGGTCTTGAATAACTGACGGAGGTAATCTCTTAAACTTGATCAGTTATGTTTGGAGGAAAATGCCTAAAAGTAGCCATAAATTATAAGCTGTCTAGGATAATGATAATGTGTAACGCTTTGCACAAAAGGCTCTGAGATTTCTCAGCATTGCCACAATAAATGACTTAATAAATAGCTGATCTTTGACTGCAATGTTACATCCCTGTTAAGTAGGAAGTTTTGTTAAATAACTATTTTTCCTGATCTTTTCAGTATTGTTTTGAATGAGACCTTTTGCCCATTTCTTCCTCAGCTACTATGTAAGAAGCTCTGTTATAGGAAGAAAGGTCAACAAATGGCTGCATTTAAAATGGAAAGTGGAGTGCAGATCTAGAGATGAGCTGATGAGGGCATTGCAGGAGCAGTAGTGCCTCTGCCCTAAGATGGAGCCTGCCATTGCTGTAACTTAGTGATAGCTGATTCATGGAGCAGCATTAAAGGTTATGGCAGTCAGTAAATAACCTGTCAGACTCCTACTGCTTCCCTTACCCAATTCAAAGGATTCATCAATCTCTGTATTCACTTGTACTGCACATCTGGATTGCTTATTGATGATCTGGATCATGTTCATCAGTTTCTTGCTCATTTAATGCCTCTATAATCACCTCAAGCTTGTGTAAACCTTTTCAGAACCACTGAGGTGTAAAACATCTTCCCTTTGGTGTTCAAGGTGCCACTCAGTGCTTTCTGACTATGTCTTTGACAGTACTATACTCTCTTATAAGCCCACCTCCCATCCTCTTCAAGTAGCACCTTTATTAAAGAGCAATATATCTACCTGAAAAGGGATACAGACACACACACACACACACACACACACACTTTTTAATTAACTTATTTAAATACTATTTTAACAGAACATTGCATACTTTTTAACACAGTTGACATTTTAAACAGTGTTTTTAGCAATAAGGAGAAGGTGATTGTTCTTCATTGTTCATTTTTCTATGAATGGTAAACTAACAAAGAGGCAGCAGCCATTATACTGATTGATTTTTAGGCCTGCTAACACTATTGTTTCCTTCAAAAGCCCAGCACCAAGGAAAATGTAAACATTTTTTTTCTTTGAAAATTTAATATAATGCCAAATGGGTCGTAGAAAGAAAACCATGGCATTTTCTCATTTTCTTTGTAAAAGGAAAAATCATACTGCACTGAGAGACGCTGTAAACAGACGAGAGAAAAATTTGTGAGTGTTTTTCCTGGAGAGCACCCTCACAAGAACAGCATTCATGTCATCAGCTGTTCCTCCCTGACTTCCCCAGGATATAGTCAACCTCCAGCAGAGATTTCTATAAATCTGGAAGTGCAGAAGGGCCAGGCTTTCCATGACGTCCATTAAAGACTTCGGTGTGATCAATCTGTTTTTGTGTGGAGTGTGGCTGAATACTTGCTAGTACAAACCCCTAAGATCTATATCTAACCAAACTGGTAGTGCTTACTTAATGCATTTCTCTCCTCTATTCACACTGTGTGCGATTTGCCTTCCTCTGAGGAAACGGATGTTGGGGACAGTAGATAATCTTCCTTTGTATACTGTTTCCTAGCTAACACGAAGGAAATAATCGTACTTACTTACACATTTGATGTTTCTTTTTTCTTTCATTCTACTTTTTCAAATAAGTTATTAGAGCTTTATGTTCCACATATAGATACTATAAATTAATTTTAAAAATAAGGATGTGGCTATTCAATATCCTGCTGAACCTCAGCCAGACATTGAATGAAGCAGCTCTGTCTTTATTATTAAATTTGAACTTGGAACAAAAATCCATGAAAATGCAGCACCCAGCTTTTGTAGAGGTTTTTTGTGACTTTTGTTTTTTGTTCAAAATCTTACTGAAATATGGGGTCTCTCTTCATGAAACTGTGAATGATACATATTTATCCCCTGGAATTACATCAGAACTGCATTTTTGGGATGTGTTTAATTTGAAGAATATGTTTGCAGAACTGAATCTTGATATTAGCATACAGATGAAATTGAACAGTGTGTCAATATTGACTGACAAGGCAGATAGATAGCTGGTTGCTTTATATTAGATTAGTTCTAAATTTTCTCATGGAGAATATAAAAATGTAAAAGAGTATTTCAATTTTCCATTCCATTTATACTGAGAAGAAAATAATGATTTAGGGAAAACTAATAAAAGGCTGATGTTGGAATATGATTGACATGGCTAAAATGTGTGTCAGTTGTAAAGACAGTCCAGTACTAACAAAACAGCATTGACTGGCTTGCTACCTTCAGGCCTCGCTTGCTCACATATAATTGATTTTAAAACAGTAGCTAAAAGAGAAGAACATATTGTGTTATGTTTGTATGGATTTTTCCTCTTTTGCTACTGTCCTTGTTAGAAAACATCTGAAATTAAATGACAAGGTATCCTAGGGTAAGTATAGTTAATTATTTATTTCTTTGCTATTTTATAAAATAAAAAGGAAACTTTGGAGCTCCTCTGTCAAGACAAATTGTTGCATTTGTGAACTCTTCCTAATAGATAAACAGAAGTGAGGGATGAGGGTCAGGTAATTTGATGATCTGTGCGAAACAACTTTCTAACTCTGCAGTACTGAAAAAGCAGGAGAATTCAGATGTTCCCTGTTGTTAGTGCAAAGTATAGCAATGATTTTCTTTCCTCATCTGCATTAGCAGCTCTTATTCTTGGAGTCAGAACATGTAGAGTCAAATCCTAGAAAAGTAAATATATTCTAGTTCTGCTTTGGACTTAGTGGATAGGACTTATCTGGGTCCAAATTTGTTCTCCTTTTATCATTGGTGAAGAAAAACAGGCACTTCAGGCGGGTTTCTTCTTCTGCTAAAGAGCCTTCTCTTGTCAAAAGAATAGTAACATAAAACTGCCTCTTTCTCTTTGTTCAGTGCAAAGAGGCCCTCCGGTGATCAGTTCAGAGGTAAATGACTGCGCTGCAGACATCTCAAGAAGCTAACCACAATCCTACTCAAGTTAACATTATAAACCGACTCCACAACCTCAGCATACTTTCAAAGGCTATCCTTTTGGAGGATACATTACAATATTTATATAGTAGAATATTTAAGTTAGAATATTTTTCTATTCCCTATTCTGTTCCCTCTTTAAACCTAACATCACTAAAAAGAATAGTAAAACTCTTATTTCTTCCTTTTAACTGTAATTTAAACCTGAATATGTGACAGCATTAGAAAAATGCCAGAAATGGCAATCAATGATCTCATAATCTTTATTTCTTTCCTGCCTTTTTCCCAATGTTATGGATATATCTGTATTGTTTCTAGCTCTTCAGAAAACTGCCATGTCCTAGTGCACTGATATATCAATTTTAATTCAGTCTCAGGCTCCCAAGCTGAGTTTTCTCAAAACATAACCTGAATGTGGGTCTGTATTAGCTCTGGGAATTGCTGCCAAAAGGTGATATGGATGGGCTTTGACTCTCTCCATTTTATGCATTCCTCCAACATGCTCCCTGCAGGTTGGGCACCCTCGAGCACATCCATGTGCCTAAGAGATACAAGACATATCTTGTATTTATGCTGAAAAAATATTGTTTTAGTGGGTTATACCACAGCTCTAACTTCATTTCAAACATTTCCAATTTTCAAAATAAGAGACAAAAAAGTATATATTTTTTGGGTCATCAGAGTCCCCGACAGTGAGCACCTGGACTAAATACTGTGTGGTCACTTGCTGGTTATCCTATAGCTGAGGTAATACTCATCAAGAACTCACTGGCTGTGGAGAAAAGAAGCTAAAATTTGAAATGTGGGAATGTTGAGAAAATGATAATTTTTTGCAAGAAGAGAGCTGAAGTACCCCCAAACACTTAAATCCCAGGTTTCTCAATGAAGTTTCATGTCCTGAATATTTCGATCAGTCTGTAATCTAACCTCAGAAAGCACCAGAATATGTCAAGGTGAGAGTCACGGACGATGTCTATTTAATCATCTGAAAAAACAAGGCGAAAAAAAATTAAGGCTTAGTGGCCTTGTAACACTATCCTGAATTTGGGCTTTTGTGAGCAATGTGCCAAACTGCCAGTGGCACAGGAGCCCTTCCCCTGACCACGGTCAGGGTAGGGTAGTGCCTCACCTTTTTGTTATTTCGTATAGTACTTCTATGCTGTGTTTTTAGCTAGATTCAAGCTGGATGTAATCCTTGCATGAATGCAGAGACCTAGGCTGGCTCTTTGCACTCAGCCTTGTTTTGTGGGATTAGATACAATCTTGCCTGTAGGACTGTCACAGCGTGAGTATCATCTACTGATCCTTCTTTTCTTTTTGCAGTTATCGTTGCATCATCATTTAGGGACACGGAAAACTCTTGCTCCTTTTCTGCTTCCTGCCACCAGGAAGGGGCTGCTGCGTGTTGGAAAGTCACCGAAATACCGAACGTTTCAGGGACATGATTAATAGCAATAGCTACACTGGTTGATGGATTTTGATCCCCCAACAGAAATCTGGCATCAATCATATGCCTGAATTTTTCAGTGTTTCTAGATGATTTAGTACCCTGTGTCCTATGTTCCACAACTTCTATTTGGGGCAGAACAATTTCGCTGTCACTTTAGAAATGTAGCAATAATTTCCATTCTGCTTTAGATACCAGGTTGTTGGCAAATCACTGCTTTTAGAACACACTACCATAGGGGTCATTAGAACAACTAGGAAGGGAAAGACATTCCATTAATTATCCTTTGGCCAGTCAAACCCGTTTTTTTTTTTTTTTTTTTTCCCCTATTAATGCAAAGTGATATTTCTGCATGATTTCAGAGACATATGAGTTCTGTTTAATATGTCTTCTGAAGCTGTGAATGGAAGCTTGTGAGCTGGTAGAGATTTTCTTAACAATGCACCGATACTTAAAAGAGAATACGAATTATTGCTGTACGTCTACAGAGAATTTTTCACATTTAACTAAAGAGGTAAAAACTGCAAAAGATGCACTAAATCACTTAAACACATGAAATCTCAGACATATGATCAGTGCTAGATAAGTTCAAACATTTTAGTTTCATAATAATACACATCTTGAAGGTGCTATGTAGGCTTCCAACTGATGCGAATATTATGCTAGTACATTTAATGAATCAATTAATTAAATGTTGCAAAAACATGCCTGTAAGTTAAAACAAAATGCTAAAACCGAAGGAAAAAAATGTGTAAGAAAATAGCAGTTAAAAAAGAAAAAACTCACATTCAGCGCTCTGCTTTGATGAACAAACCTCTGCTAAGTCTCTTGCAAACATTACCAAAAATAATTGTAAGAATGTCTCTGTGAAATAATGGTTCAGATGCAGAGAATTAAACATAAAGTGGCTTTGACCGAGAAAACAGAACACTTCTGTGGGAACTGAGGTCAGGAATTATGAGACTGAGTTCAACGACTTACTGAACCACTCTTCTATCTAATTCTCAGAATGCACAAATAATAAACTACATTCTGACAATATTATAGTTCATCCAAATCAATTTGATATGGTGACTATTATAAAAAAAATGAATTAATATTTGGCTTCTATCAGGAGAAATTTAATATAATGCAGATGCTGAATTTAGTAAGCACTACTGAAATAGCTAATGTCCTGTAGTCCTGGTGCAATTAACGAATTAGTGCCAGTCTAAATCAAGATTCATTTTATGCCTGTAACTTATTAATAGCCCTTCCATCAGAAGGATAGGCTGAAAACAGTGTTGATCCCTACTTTTTAATTTTTTAAATTCCCAATCAAAAAGATTTTTCAAAATGTTCAATTGTTTTTTTTTTTCCTCAGGCATGATTGTAAATCTAGCATAAATTATATGATAAAAGTTTTGTTAAGTTTTTGAGGAAATCCTGTAATTATTTTTTGCCTGGATCCCACTTCTAACTGCCCAGAATATGTATATATATGTGCATACATACATACATATATGTATACATATATATACATACATATATGTATGTATGTATGTATATAATGCCTAATTTTCCATACATACTCACTTCTAAATCCCTTAGCATTTTTAACTAAGCAGCTGCCTGACTTAAGCTAAGCAGTGTGAATCTGCAGACCACTACGCTTAACATTTCCCCTAGTTTACTATCATTAAATAAAACACCCATTTTTGTGGTGCAGAATACCAGGTAACTTTTTCTATTGTTCAATTGTCATTAAAATGCAATATTTCACATATATGAAGCATGTCTTCTTAATAGTTTGCAAGCAAATCTATGTTATACCAGAAATTTAAGATCTCTTGAAGATAAGTTCTATGTTTATCGTGAAGCAGAATAAGTATAAAACCAGGAAAGCTTTTATTTCCCCACATGAAATGGACTATTGCACAGCAAAGATAGAGCATTTGTTAAAAAAACAAAAAACAAAAAACAAATAAAAAATCCACTACTTTGTTTTTGGGATAATGGTCATGCGGAGAACCAGATCTCTTGAAGCGGATGGTTGTTGACTGCTCAGGCGGCAACAGGGGCCTGTATGCAATGATCTTTGCGATGATTACTTCAATAGGATTGTATTAGACTCTGAAAACACTGTTTTGATGAATTCTTATACCTACCTGCCAATGGTCCTTTGTGACCCCTGTAGGGCATGCAGGATCCTTCACTACTGATTATTTTAAAATTTGTATAAAACATCTCCTGTCTTATTTATGTACTGTTCTACATGACTGTCTTTACGTCTGTAGGTATGGTTTCTACAGACTATTTACATATATCTTATTTATGCAAAATTTGATCAATTTTGCTGCAGGAAACACCTGGGAGAATGACTGGAAGGAATGGCCGGGTTCTCTACCCATGATTAATCAGCACGTACAAATTGATCTAGGCACGGCAGGAGCTGCTTGGTGGGAGTCTTCAGGACAGCCCAAAATTCCCACCCGGAGAGCTCCAGCAAAGATTAGTCAAATACTGTGCTGTAAAGGTGACTAGGAGTTCAGTCAGTCACCTCATTTCGTGTCGGTCCACCATCTTACCTACGCGCAGACTAGCAGGGAGTTGCTGAACCACCCTAGGGAATTAGAAACTCAAGAGGGCTAGGCGTGCACAGCCCTGACACCACCAGGCTGCACCACAACTATAATTGTAGGACAAAGCTGAGTTTCACACTGATATCTCATAACTTAAACTCCCTATCTTTTGCAAGAGGACTAATTTTCTTGTAGTTGGCAAACTGATCTTTGGGGCCATGCTTTTAATCTGAGTTTGCTATAGCACCTGTTTATAGAGGTAGAGAGTAATTTGGAGGGATCCACAAAGCAGACAGACAAACAAACAAACAATAAACAAAAATGATAGCTACCAAGTTTGGCATCTGTTCCTGCCTGGTTGTTCTGCCAATATAAAATGCAAGCCTTCTGGTGCAGGGACTGTCTCAGGCTTTGAACAGGAGCACCTATAGCATGCCTCCACTGGGCACTGCAATACCTTCAGCAGTAGGGAAATCGGACTACCAAAGCGAGACACTTAGATCTGCTACACGGTCAATGGAAACAGCTGGGTACCTCTGAGAAACAGTACGGAAAGCTTGCAGGATGTAAATAATTTTCTCTCCTACAATGAGGATTGTTAAGCAATTGTCTGCAGGAAAATTGAAGTATGGGGATATTTATCTAAGCTCCTGGATTTAAGGTGCGCTCATCCTCATTGGATTCAGCATTTGCAGTGCCTCCCTGAAGACAGGTACAGGAAAATCACTCCTTTAAAGTAGCTCTTGAGTGACGATGCACTATAACTTAGTATAGTGATTATAATTTATGGTCCAGAAACTGCTGAAGGAACGCAGACGTGTCCTAAATTGTCCAAGAGGAGATAATTAACAAAAGGAAGGTTGTTGTCAGTGACTAAAATTCACAGTGCAAGTGTTTGCACTTCCATGAGACTGCTTTAAGGATCTGTAAATTGTAAAAGTTCAAACAAATATTTGTTCATCAATGGGACTTTCACTCAGGAAGTGAGAGATCTGGGTTTTGTGCTTACCTCAGGAGCATTGCATCTGTATTTCTTACAACCTGACCATCAACTGTGGCTGCTAGCTATTTATGGCATAACCAGGAAAGCTCTTTCTGTTCAAAACAGGCTGTTCTGCAGCCAGGAATGCAAATGTCAAAAACAAAACAAAACAAAACCAAACGAAAACAGGAAAATTAACAGAAACAAGTATTACGGTAGCATGCAGATTTTGGGATGAGGAAATTGCATAATTGTTTGGTGCTTTTATGTCATCAAGTCACTAATAAAAAATAAAAAGGTCAATATAGCAAATAAGGATTGTATTAGCACTTCTAAATAGCCTTATGCATTTTAAAATAATCATAAATTTTTAAAATATTTCAAACTATATAAGGGAAGAAATTAAGACATTATATATTATATATTAAATTATTTTGGATGAATAAATACAAGATAATAAAGTAATATTCTGTATTTCTTCCAGACCTGTAAGAATCAGCTGGGAAAACTTGAACACCAACTAGTTCCATTTTATACTTCTTGGCAAACAATCCTGAGATGGGTTACATAAGACAAATGAATAGCAAATTCTATTTCTGGTCTTGTGGAGCGATCCTTCATGAGTGATCAGCAAATTGTTTTTGACGACAGAAAGAAAACCCTATTCCTCTGCTTTTATGATTTGGCTAGGCAGAATTTTTTGACTGTGTGCTTGCTGACTTGCTAAAGTGCCTCCTATAATGCAATATCTTCTAATAAAACAATGTGTTTCAGAGGATATATTTTTGAAACATACTTTGCACAAACATAAGTATGTTATTTAGGACAAAAGGAATTTTTCCCTACTGGTAATTCTTTATTCAATTCACGGTCATACTGACATATACTGAAATTCAATAACTTCTGCTGGGCCAAGATTTTATATAACTGCGCCGGCATGGCAACCAAAATTGTAAGAGGATTGAAATCTGACTTGGAACAGTGATAATGTGTCTTATTAGAGCATTTTTTACCCAGAGAGACTTTAAATTACCCTAAAAAGGTCCACAGCCATCTTAACTGCAAGAATAATACTTTTAAGGTACAGGTCAAATGTTATGAGCAGACATAAAGGAAATAGAAAGATTGCCCGCTTCTGTATAGAACTTTGTGTATCCAGTGGCCTGTTTTACTTTTCTTTATTATTTTCTTATTAAATCAGAAATAAAGCGGATGATACTTTTGGATGCACAAAGAATTTTCTTATTGTCTCATTTGTGGAAATTCAAAAAAAGAAGTTGTTATCTTAGATCATGCCCAGGTGAAGGAATAACAAGTGTCTAAAGAAAAATATTTCATTGCATAGCAACCACAAAAAGAATAATTAAAATTCTTTTCCAAGTGGCTTTCTGCTTATGGGTAGCAACAGTCCACTGAATAAGAGAATTGCACTGCCCTCATAATCCCTACTAAAAAAAAAAAAAAAAAAGAAATGGCTTAAAAGGAACCAATATCATGACCCTTTACTGCATTTTTACTGTTTTGTTAGCAATTCTCCTCAGTTAAAAGCCCTTTATTCTCTTTCCAGTGATAGCTGTAAGCACTCTGCAATCAAAATTTTGGTAACTGACACTCCTAGTAATAGCATTTTCCCTCCAAGATGATCGCATGAAAATTTATTAAAAAAGGATGCATTTTCTGTTAATGAAATTAGTGTCTAAAACATATTGTGTTCCTGCCATCAAAGAGCAAACACAGCCGAAAGGAATGAAAGTAGTACGTGGGGAAGGAGAAGAGGCAGTAGCAGGTGATTCACAAAAGCACAAACTTACAAGGAACAGAACCAGATTAGCCATCAGGATAGGGATGTTATCTATCCCCACAAACGCTGACAGCCAGCGCAATCTGTCTCACGCTGTTTGACCAGCAGGGCTTGATCCTGGCCCAGAAGGCCCATCATCAGCTCAGAGGGAATGAAGCTATTTCTATTCAGTCCCTGGTCTGTCCTGTGAGATTGTTCAGAGGGGTGTCACTCGCTGCTTGTTAGCGTGGTAGCAGTGTGGACACCTGCCTGGAGTGGGATTGATACCTACAGCACATTTTCATTTTGAGCGTGTGTTGGAACTGAACCAGTGACCTAGAACTGAAATACTCTGATACACGATGTGTGCACAACAGAGAGGCGTATGGCTCAGAAATATTAGCAGCCAACCAAACTAAGACAAAGCCACGAAAGAGAAAAACAAAAGATACAAAGCAAAATATATGCAATTATGAGCATGTTTCTTAATATATGATGTAACCATAATGACTCAAATGCACAATACATTCTAGTCCAAACTAGGGTGTAAGAGAAACTATTGTCATCATCAGCAGCAGCATGACTTTTTAAGAACAGAAATGAATCTCACCTTTAAAGAAACTTAATTTCAGTTCTGTATTGAGGACTCAAAGCCATACTACACAAAAAATTTCCTTGTCCAAACTTATAGATTTCTTGTGGTAGAGAAAGTAACAAGTACAGTCATTACCAGTAGGACTTAGTATACAGCATATTGTGTATTAGTAGAAACTTATAATATTAAGCCATAATTTATAATTTTACAAGACAATAAATGAAAACAAAATTATTATATACCTATATTATATAACCTATTTTATATTTATATTTATATAGGTTATATAACCTATAACCTATTTTACTCATTTACTCCTTATATCCAAATCGTGGATAGTCTCTTAGGGATATCTACTTGAGCAAGGGTAGACACATTTGATTGATTCATTCTGCTGTACATGAATCCATATAGATGTAACAATATTCTCCGTGCCTGAGATAATAAGCCCTACAAAGCAGAAAGCTACCCAGATTTCGACATAACACCTGACTGGTGTGATTGTAGGACTTCTGGGCTAGCATTGCCTGATATCCGAGCACCTCATAAAGCAATCCAGAAGAATTCAAATCTCTATGCAGCTTACGGGCAAAATTTCTGCCACCTCTTCATGGCTATCAAGACACCTGTTCAGTATCAATAGGGTTTATATTTCATTTTTAATCTTTTTCCTCATCTTCCAAAAAGTCACCTGTCTTGATCACTGTGGACAACCCAGAATAATATCAGATCAAAATCTGGGTGTCATATGTGACTCAGTTTTGTCTGCTGCGTTTTCTGTCATTCAACAGACTAAAAAATCGCTTCAACTTTTTTTTTTTTTTTTAAATTATGGTAGTACTCCTCAATGTGCTTTTAAAATCATGAGTACTGTCTGGTCATTTCTCCATTCATCTCTACTTTGGCCAGTTTTATTTTCACTGATTGAATAAAAGTGATATAACAGAATATTAAACTTAAAGGGACCTTCCAGGTCATGGATCTCTTCCCCCTTTTATCACAGTTAACTGCTGCATATAATGCATTTCATAAGCTAATCTATTTATTTCCATCTTAAGAGTAGCTAGGTTTTCTGTTTTGAGTTTAAGGTTTTCTTGATTTTTTTGAAGTGGGGAGGAAGGTGTGTATGTTTCTTTCTTGGTTTGTTTTTTGCCTCTTGTACTCCTGTTAAATAGTTTCTCCAAGATTCATTCCTCAGCTCTCTAGCATACTTTTTCTGCCAGGCCTACATTGATTACTCATGGCTATTCTATACCCATCTATTCTCATGCCAGCATTGTCTGTTAGCTAAATAACTCTTTTTCCTCCCTTAGGTTTACCACTGATTTATTTATAGGCAACAATTATATTCCCTCTCATCCTTCGTTTGGCAGACAAAACTAGCCGTGTTCTTTTTGTGTCCTTTATTCTTCAAAGAGTCCTAGTAATCCTTCTCTATCTAAAATTAATTAGGTAAGGTTAAGAACCAGGGATTGTCTCATGTTTCTCAGATTGCTTGGAGGATGCATAAGCATTTTGGTAGTATATTTTGTTAGTGAAAAACAGGCACAGAGACTTTGAATGACTGCATTATCCAATTGTACTGTTTCACTGATGGATGACATAATACAGAGAAAATAATCATGGAATTTGGGTGGTGATTTATCAGTATCGTGTCCTGTTAAACCATGACAATACCATCTTCCCAAGTGTTATAGTTTTAATTTTCTACAATGAACATTTATTATATATGACATTTTTAACAGTTTCATCTTTTTAAGTTAAATTAGTGTTAAATATTCACTAAGCACATAAGTATTTTTATGACTGTATATGTTTATTTCATGTAAAGTAATTAAATGTAATCATTCTAGAAATTGCATAGGAGCTGTATAGTAGCACTGACAACTGAAAAACTACTAGGTAATTTGAATTATTTCTCGGAACATACTTCTATGCTGACAGGTAACTGTTATGAGTAAGAAGATGATATATTACCTTAAGTTTTCCTGAGAGTCTTTCTATATATTTCTTTTACCAGGGACAGTTGCAATTTAATAGTGCATTAAAAGACCATGTGCTGTGCCATTTGTCATGTAGTATGTTTATATAATCTAGGCTACAAGTTCCTGCTTAAGTCCTAATTAATCTAACAACCACCTCATTAACTTTTAGGAAAACCTCATTCTAACTTAAGGTTAATTATTTAGCACTTTTGCTATCACTGATACATTACCTGCATATGTGAATTTTTTCTCTATGAGATCTACTTATAAGTAAAAAGCTAATTAATAAGTAATGAAAGTGCTGGATGTGTTTGCTTGCTTGCTTGTTTGTTTGCAGACAAGAAGATTATATTAAGTATTTGATTTCTCTGTTTATGAGAAAAAAGAAAGAGGTAGAACTATGACAAAGAGGCTTTATCTATCTCTACATATATTGCTTCAGTGTAATTTTAGCTAGTCTCCCCTCTCTGCTTTCTCAGTTAAAGGACAAAGCAGACACTGTTAGGGAGCAGTCATCTTCTAGGGCACTCCTCTGGCAGATCAGATGAATCATGTTCTCTCTGTGGCTTGTAAAATAATAGCTTGTAAAATCAGATGTAGATATCTACAGTGTAGATATCTGAAGTTAGGTAAGATGAATCCCATCTAAGCTATGTTTATCCATATCAGTTTCACATAAATAATACGCATAATCATATACACCACTGTATAATTATTATGGCTGATATACTTGATTACATCTGTAGCAGGTCGAATATTCATGAAATAATCTTTTTGTCAGTAAATGCTACTACTTCAAAACAGAGTCTTTCTGTTAGAGTTTGTCAATGATACTGATTACTTTTTTGGAATCCTTCCTTCCTTCCTGCTTTCCTACATTCCCGTCTTCCCTCCTTCCTTCCATTTTGATAGTATTGACATATTCTATTTTTTAAATTTGATTTTTCATAGATGTAAATCTACTTTTTATGTATTCTTGATAACATGTGGAGAACCCTTCCACAGTGTAATAAATATATATAAAAAATCAACATAAATGAAATATGAACTGAAAATAGAACTGTTATTTTTCTCTTAAGTTGTAGATATTTTATTATTTGCAGTTTTGCTCTGAGTTATGAAAAAAGCAAATGCTGAGCTCATAAAACAATTGGTAAAATGCTTGATAGTCCTACTTTTTTCTCTATTATGTTGTCTGCCTTTTGTCATTCGATTGCTTGATCACAAACTTAAAACTAAATCTACATGGATATGGTGCTTATTTGTATGTGAATACATTTACAATTTTACAGCCTTGATCTCTAAGTCATGATTCCTGTGCCCACTCATAAGGCTGATGGAACTTACAAAACATGTCTTTTTACGACTATTTTAACAATGCTCTCTACCCTTAAAAATTAATAAAATCACTGGAATGTTCAGTACATATATATTGTGTTTAAGTCAGCAAAAGTGGGGCATGTGGTGTAGCTCTGCCTTTCTTTCAAGTCTGAGCCATCTATCAAGTTGGCGTATGATTGATTTTCTCTGAAACATTCTGCATTGCAGTGCTGTGGCAGCACTCTGTTTTTATAGTGTCTTTTCTTTCTGTGCCCTGGCTGGGCTCACAGGGGCAATTCAAGAGCTGGTGCAAATTGCCATTCCTCTCCTTGATGGACAGGACTGTGAGAATAGAAGCTGAGGGTCTATCCTTCAGGCTTTGCCTCAAAATCTGAGACTCACACTTGCTATTCTAAATTCCTAAGACCAGCAATATCAAGCTCGTATAATCTTCCTTCCTCCATTTCTCCACTCATTTAATGAAAACGAATGGAGAGTACTTTTAGACATCTAACTCCTCTTTCCTCTTGTAAATCACAGGTTCATGTTAGAATAAAAGATTTCTAAGACGCATAAAGCTCAGAGTAAGTGTGTTCTAATTGGTTTGGGACCCTCATACAGTGATATCTGTTTTATTTCAAACTAAATAAAATTGTTTTCATGCTACTTATGGAAAAGGATTTTATTATTATTATTTTTGTTAATTCTTATACAAAGTCTGTAAATACCAGTATGAAATACATTGTATTGTATTGTTATTATCATTCTTATCTCAAAGAAAATTGAGTATATATTCATAATTGGAGTACACTTGAAGCATTCAGAGCAAATCCCTCAGAAGTGTATAGCATTTTGTAGTACAAAATCTAACTTGTATAACTGTCTAGTTTTCAGATATAATATTCCCACAGCTTATTGCATTTGGCATTACATTTAAGAAATTTCTTTAAAAAGGAAGACTCTTTCTGAAGAAGAAAACATGGAATCTAATCTACCCTAATTTAGGCATAATTTCATCATGATAGAAGTGCTGGGCTTTGAGGAAGAAATCTAGTTAACGTGGCACAACTTCCTAAAATTTCTATAGTCAGTGGAGAAAATACAGATCTGGACATATCAAAATAAACAGAGCAGCTGAAATGCCTCAGGGCTTACGGCTACTGCCGTCTTAGATGCTGTAGCATGCCCAAGACTTCTGCATGTGCCTGACAGATATGACACAGGACCTAGGGAAACCCATGGCCTCTGAAACACTAGAGGGAGCTTGGACTGGATGTTCAAGGGCATCTAAAAACAGATATCTGGGTGTAGCCACCTGCACACATCTGTAGGACTTCTGGGTAGAGGATTCTCAGGCTACCGGGAAAGAAATTTAATTAGAGTGTAGAGCTGCTACTGGGATCGGCAGTCTTGGAACACTGTTAAGTGGATTTTAGGTAGCTAAATACTAATTAAGACATGACATAGGTAGATTGAATCTTACCTGCAGCTATTTGGTCGTTCAGGAGGTCATTTGGTTATTCAGGCAGTCACAAATAAGCCTAGTTAAGTAATATTTACATTTTTCATCTTTGGATTTCTTGTTTAACTAACATTTATAGAATTGTGCAAAGTACAGGTAGTTTTCTTTATTAAATAACTTGATCAATACACACTATCTTATCTTGAACTCAAGTAAAGGTTTTCTGTTCTGGGAATATTTGTAGGAAAATAGTCTAGTTCTGTTGAATTCAATACCAGCTTGCTGTTGACTTAAGGAAGATTGAAAGAAATAACTTCACCGGTGTACTCTTTCTCATTGCATTTCTTTGACAGAAAGATACGTACCACATATTCTTACAGATACATATACCACAAAAAACACACAAAAGCATATATAAATTTAAGCACACAGCCACACAAACATTAAAGCTATGGTATATGCGTAATAAGATGATAAGAATTTGTATTCACACCTCCCTCAAACCTCGCAATTTGTTTGACTCTCTAATTAGACTGTTTCCCATCATTTCATGAGCAGAATCAACTATTTGATTTCCTTCCATCCACTTCTTCTCCCTATCAATTTGAATTATTTCTTCCTCTTGTAGATCAATAACAGGCTATCAGGCTACAAACGTATATCACAGGACTGGGCAGATGGCAGAACCACAGAAATCCACGTCCTATAATGAAAGTGCAGCTTCTAACAATAAAGATCTTGCATGTGTTGGCATTCTTAATTTCTTAAGAATTAGTGACAAAAAATGAAATACCAATAGCACATGAATTGCCTTCTAGTAGTGTCCTGTGATTTAGTTTCTTACAAAACACAATTTTAGATTTAGACAAGTTATGCAAAGAGAATTTCAAACTAGTAACATAGAGTGGTGTTCAGTGTAGATTGTCAATAATGATAGAATTTTGAATAAAAGTCAAACTCTCCTATATATTACTTAAAGCAGCGGTCCAATATTTCCAGAATATCAGCTATCATTTAAACCAGAACCATGACATGTATATATATAGTAATATAAGCCTAGTTTCAGTGCAGTCAATTATCTGCAGCTTCATCCAGTTTCTGAGTCTACTATAAGCTGTGATTTATTTACTGATGAGCTAATAGGAAAAAACAGAAAAAAAGAAAAAAAAATCCACAAAGACCAAAAATGTTTACAAATCCTAAATCCAAACATACCTGAGATACATGACATAATATAAATAAAGATTTAAATAAAAAATGTATAGATCAGGACTATTTTTAAAATAAAAGTACCACCACTAGTTTAGCTGCCAGAAGTCTTCCCGTGACATCATGAGCTCTGTCTGGGTCACTAGCAGGGTGATCATGCACAGGTGTAACACAAGGGGACCCACACTGGAGTGTGCACGTGTTGCCTTGGGTGCACGTGCTCACTGGTGTGTGAATTAGTGGATTTTAGGGAGCAGCATGAGTACACACAAAGCTAAACCACCCATATATCCCGCGGGAGGGGTATGCGGGTGGGAGGACTCAGAAGAGGGACTATGTGCTGGTAGCCCACACAGCTGGGGAGGTGGGGTGTGCATGTAATTGTGTGAGAGTGTATATGGAGATTAGAACATTTTGAGGCTAGTTGTGTAGAATGTTGTTCAGAAATTTGTAGGCATATATTAAAATTTGGTGTGTGTCTTATGGCTTATATTTTTTATTGTATATATTGATTCTAAGCATATAGTTCACTGATTTTCAGTTAATATCATGTTTTTGATAAAAGAGTACATCTCTAGCTCCTGACTGGATTTAAAGTATGGGAATCAAACAATTTTTCTTTGCAACAATGCCACCACTTATCTTGGTACAGTGATATACAGAATTTAACAGTGAAACTATGTTACTACTATAGAAGATGCAACATTCTGCAAACTGCCAAAAAATGTTCATCAAATTAATCAAATTTTAAGTGGTTTAGAATCCCAGTGTATGGATTTACAATAGAAATTTATAAAAGTTTGACAGTGAAATTCACCAAAATTTAGCATTGCAAGCTCTCTATCACAGACGTGTACCTGTCATTTGTTGCCGCTAGGTGATGTCACTGCTGAGGGTCCAGTCAGAATTACAAAAAAAAAGCGGGGGGTCAAGAAGCCTGGAACAACATTCATAAAGATCTGAGGAATGAAAGCCCTGTGAACATCACCTCAGTTCCTAGAAAATACATGGCATGTAACCTACTGAATCCTCTCCAGACATATGTAGGGTGCGAAGATAATCAGCAACATTCAGCACATATTACTGAGGTTAAGTCATGCTAGATCATGTTTGACCAGCCTGATTGCCTTTGACAATGAAATACTTGGCCACATAGATGATGATAGAGCAGTGGATATAACATACCTTAAATTTAGCATTATTTTTACAGTATTTGTCACAGGATTTTAATTTGGAAGCTGAGAAGTTATGAAATGGATCAATGGACTGTCAGATGGGTTGAAAACTGACTTGATATCCATTTGGTGGCTGATAAGCAGAATCTCCCAGAGTTGAGGGCAAGCCTGATATTGTTCAACATCTCCATTGACATACATACTAGATAAAGAAGTGCACAGCAAACTTACAGATGATACCAAATACAGAGGAAAATACACTGACAAGAGAATATGCTTAATACAAAGAGAAATAGAGAATCAAACCAAAGGGGCCTTAATAAACTTGAGTAAAGGGCCAATTCAAACCTCACAAAGATCAACAAGATGGACAAACTTGCACATCTGGAATGGAATAACTCTGTGCATCAGTACAGGCTGGGAAGCAGTTGGCAGAGTAGCAATTCTATCAGAAAAGACCTTGAGGTTACAGTGCATGTCAAGATGAATATGAGCCAACTGTGTGGTCTCATTGCAAACAATGACAACGGCACAGTGGGCTACATTAGGAGGAGCAATGCCATCAAAATGAGGGAAGTGCTGATGAGGCTGTACCTGGAATACTATATTCAGTTTTGGACCCTCAGCTTAAGAGGAGGGTGGAGAAACTGCAGATAGTCCAGTGAGGGCAACTGAGATGGTGAGAGTCCTAGAGCATGCCTTATGAATAGAGTTTGAGGGAACTGGGCTTACTGTTGTGAAGACAAGGCTAACATGTTATCTAGTAAATATGTTAAACTACCTGAAGGGTAATTTCAAAGATGACAGGAAAAAAAAAAAAAAAAAAAAAAAAAACTCTTCTCAGTAGTGGCAGATAATAAAATAAGAACAACAACCACAAATGGCAGCTTGGAAGTTCAGATTAGACATTAGGAAAATAAAAATTTGCCTGGGAAAACTGGTGAACTGAAGCAGGTTGCCCAAAGGGGCTATGAAATCTCCATTTTCAAAGGTTTTTCAGGACCTAGCTAGACAGTCACTGCTGACTTGATCTAGCACTGGCAAAAATCCCACTTTGAGTGAAGGTTGGACTAGAGGACCTGCAGAGATCTTGTCTAACCAAGATCTCCATGATTCTGCTGCCTATCTTAGAAAATGGTATACTCCAGCCCAAGTGGTGTAGAGTGGTGCATACACACGTTACTGAGAACTTGTTCTTGCTGGAGTCAACTGCTTGCGTTTTCACTGCATAGCACTTCACAGAACGGTTGATGTTGGAAGGGACTTTTAGAGATCACCTAGTCCAGCCCCCCTCCTCAATGAGGGTCACCTAAAGCAGGTTAACCTGGACACTATTTTGGCCTAATGTTATGTCACAGATTATTATTTGTTTGTTTGTTTCTTATTGTTCATAGTTTATGCAAAGCCTTATTCACACCTGCGGCCCACCAAACTCCTTTTTTCTGTCAGAGAAATCTGATGTCATGCATTGCAAGTCCTGGAGCATGAGATTGGGGCATGTGGCAGTTTTAAGAGGGCAAAACTAGTGCTAAAGTTTTGGAAGCCAAGTGATTGCTTAGAGTAGAGGGGCTCCCGTTTACTGCCCTTTAAGAATGAATTCCCAGAATGAACTTTCCTCAGAGCTGGACTCGGGGATTTTTATTGTTATTTTTAATAAACGAATATTTATTCAATGTGGAAAGTCAGGGGACTAAGACCCTAGAACGAATTGAGACACTAAGTTTAAAAAAAAAGAAAAGTTACTTAACCTGTGTCTCAGCTTTCTCTGTTTTTCCAGGAAGTGTAGAAGAAGGAATCCTGATTCAAACATAGAAGACAAAAATGCAATCAGGGAGGGCAGGGGAAGTAATTAACTGGAATAAGGCTACCATGCAAAAGTTCAGTTAAGGTCAGATTTCTTTATAATGGAAGCTTTGAGGCAACTTACTGCAGCCAGAGTGAAATACATTAGCACTGTACATTACTCCAGATTTCCCTTTTCATCCTCTTTTTCCATCCTCTTTTGCTTTGATCTAGTTTAAATAGCAACAGTCACAGTAGAAACCTGCAATTCTCAAAATATTTCCCCTCCCTTTAGCACTACAGAGAAAGGTTGCCCAGGATGAACTCTGTTCTTGCAGTGCTCTGGCTATTCCTCTATAAAGGATACATTTCCCCTTTACCATGAACATATAGGAATAGCATAATAGTTTATGATTTCTGTAGCGCAAAAAACAAAATCATTTTGTACCCTTTGTAGCTGGTAATACGAAAATGTAATTTGTATTTTCTGGCTTCTCAGTGAAATGTATGGAAGCAGTCAGTAAGCACAACAGACATAGTGAAAGAAACCCCTGACCTGGCCACATTGGCTCACTGAGCAGTGCAAAATTATTCTAATCCATCTCTGAAGTTATTTTCCCTCAGGAACAAGAACTCTTCAGGAGTTGCACCATATTTTCTGACACTGAATTCCAGAAACTCACTGCCAATTACCGCAAATACTTTTGTTGACCTACTTGGCAAACCACTAGAGATCAAACTTCACTTACAGCAAACAAGTCATACAAAAAAGGTTATTCTTCTCTTATCCTTCCTCTCAAGCTCCAATTTCTCTGTCAGCTAAATTAATGTTTACTTGGGTTGCTTTAGGTTTACCTGAAGCAAATCCCTTTGTTCCACTGTTTGACAGTCCTCAATCATACTCAACTGTTCTGTCTTTTGCTCCTCCAAAGTGACTAGCAACAAACACTTTGCAAGGACATCATCCTTCCGATCGGATTAAAGCCAAGCACTCACATGTACCATGAAGGAGTTTATAGTTCCACTTTACTGTCTTATGTAGTTGCTTAGATAATATGTTTGTCATTTTATCTGTAGCTCTTAAAGTGACAGGTTGAAACAAATTTGTAGCCTTTTCAACCTGTAGACCAAAAATTAACTGTTTATTCATCTGGGATGCAATCGCGTGGACATTTGCATTTGCATAAACATTTCCGTTTGTATCTGCTTTCCTAGGCTCTCCATTTATGTACAGATAACTTGTTTCTGTTCTCATAACTGTTCTTTTGAAGCCTCACAGCTTCCAAACTTTTTTTTTTCCCCCTCTGGAAAACCTATCCATAAAATTACAAAGTATTTTCTCACATATTTGAACAGCCAGAAGAAGTAGCTACAATCTAACAAAACTGACAGGAAAAAAAAAAAAAAAAGTGCTGCTGGTCCACATATATCCCTTAAATCCTACCTGAATCAATACTTTTTTATTTGGAAACTGCCTTTTTCTGGATCATTGTGCAAAAGATTGGAGATGAGAAATGTGTCATTTAGTCCAAGCTCCACCATAGATTTTATCCTAACCCTTTATACAATAGAGATTATTTTTTTCAGTTTGATGGTTGATCCAGAATAACGGGAAAAAATGATGAGATACAAAAAAATAAATTAATAAGCAAATTGGTAAAACTTAAAATATATTCATGTGCTTGGAAAACTTGAAGCAAGTCAGAAAAGAAAAAGAATCAATTCAATTAAGACTAGGATTTAGGTCCCTTATTTAATTATAAGCACAAAAAATGCTTTGTTATTGTTTCAAATACTGGTACTATTTCCATAGTGCAGTGAAAACTTGTTCATTTGAAAATACAGGACTGATGATTCAGATATAGTAAATATGTGTTAGAAAATTGAGAGATTAAGTAGGAACAAGGAAAGCTCTATTATGTCATTACAGAGAAAACTTTTAAAGATAAATACTTCAGTGTTAGTATCTCCTATTTGCTATGTTCAAAATAAAACAATATGCAATGGGAAATCTGAAAAATCTGGGATAGGTAACTCATGCCATCTGTAAATTATGCTACTGGAACTGAACACTTCTTATCTTTTTACAGGATTCAGCTTTACCTCACATACCTTTCTGTACCTAAAATGCAGAATCCAGGGTGTAACTCCTAAATCTAATTTTCTAAAAACTAGGCATTTCATCTAAGCTGGTCAGTTGCGTTGCCTCAAAAAATCAGTAAGAAGAGACAGACATCTCTGTAAGGCAATCAACGTCCTCCTGAGAGACTCCAAAACAAAGCCTAAGAATCTTATTTGGATGAGGGAGGAGAGATTAACTTGCCTAAACCTAGGTGCTTTTTGAAATACCTTTGAATGTCTGCATAGACCTGGTAGATATATTGAGTACTAAAGGGAAACGTTCACCCTCGCTAAATGGCGTTTAGAGGCCTGACAGAAACACTGTGGTAGCTGAAATGTCTGTGGAGACCTAGGTCCTGGTGAATGAATCCCTTCCAAGAAGCAGTGTTTGATAAAGCTGGAGAACTGAAAGTCGATATCTAGTCATATAGACTGTTTCCCCAATAAGTAAGAGAGAAAACCACTTCCAAAAGAGGATTCACTCTGTCCTAAGATGCATGGGCTGGTGAACTCCAGTTTTTGTGATGGGATGAACGCTTTTGTGGAAAGGCCTATCCATTGACAAGTGAAGGAATTTCTAGGCTTACCTTAAACTAAGCTTGTAACTTTGGCTCATGTAGTAGGTTGTGATATAAAATTATGAGACAAGAACTTTGCCCTTTAATATTCTTTTACAGGTCCATAACATTTTATATGGGCATGAGTGGCTGCATACATGAACTAGTGTATGTTTTATTCTTGTAGTGCTCCTCCCAAATGCCAGTGGTCCCACAAAAAGTATTACACTTTCTATTTACATAAAATATTAATGCCAGAGTCTTTAAAAATATTTAAGAACCAAAAAGAAAAAAAAAAAAAAAAGAGAGAGAGAATCTTTGAGAGGGAGCAGACTGAGTTTCCTGAGACAGTAATCTGAGCTGAAATGTGATCTTGAAAGAAAAGAGAGTTATTATGCAGAGCTTCTAATTCTCTCCTTCTTTCAATAACATATTTTGTCTTTTCACTAGGAATAGATGATGCATATCTTGATACCAGATGCTTATAAACAAAATTTACTAATTAAAATGATCAAATCTATTCTAATACATTTGCTGAAATTAATTTATGGAATATAGATGTACAAACACCGATGTTAAAGGCATTTGCTTCTCTATTAACTACAGTTACAACAGTTTCAGAAATCCCTTAGCACATACCAAGTCACTTTTCTCTATTTTGTGGAAGCAGAGAAACAATTACTATCAACTTGCTACTGTATAGAACTTATCTTAACAGAAGGAAATTGCTAAAATGAAGCAATTTCTGGTTTCCTATAATATTTCCAAATTGTCAGTATTTAATATTAATTCCTGCCTTTGAAATTATAAAATTATTTCCTGAAGGTCACTCATTGTCACAAAGAAAATCTTGCAGATCACTGAGGGCTTTATTTTAAATTATACTAGAATGGACTTAAAACTTTCATGCTGATTTGAGAATAGTGGTAAATATTTTTATTGTCATAAAGAAGTGGGATATTTAAAAAAATGCACATCATCAATTGCTCCCTGAAGCTTATACACAGGCATCATATAACTTACTCAAACAGCTGCGTATGTCTTTTTGAAAGGATATGGAAAAGGATTTTTCTATTTCAGCATTTTACTTTTTTTTTTTTTTTTCCTGGTAAATGGATATGGAATCATAATATAGTTCTATTGTGAAAACTGGGCTGTTTGATAGAAAAGAATCTGGGGTGCAAGAGGCATAGTTTGTTTGGGAAACTCAACAGCAAGGCTCTGTCACCTTCTGCCAGTGCTGTGCCTATTGAATCTGCAATTAGTAACTACTTTAAGGGGAGAATGTGGACTAGTGTGAACTTAATAATAGCACATTATAATTTTTACGAGCCTTGCACCCTTGCATCATACATATTATATAGCACTGAGCCCAAAATGGCAGGAAAGGCTGAAATGGAAAAAAAAAAATCATATTTAATATGCTGAAACTGTGGAAGCGTATTGTTGCCAACTGGAACAAAATGGGGAAGTTATAGTGTACTAAATGGTAGCATAACAAAGGTGAGACAACCTTGTTTCCAAGGGATACAGAATTTATCATACTCTGACATAATATAGCAATGGTGTAGAAGTAATAGGATTCGCACATGCTAGGTGGGGATGGAATAGCCTGGAGGCTCCCTGTGGCTAAAGATTTGGCAGTATTGTTTGAATATCTCTGTGATTTGTGAAGTGACCGAGTTAATTGTCTCTGCTCAGGCATCTGTTTAGATGCTTTCTTAGGGAGTAAGGTTACTTTTTTTTTTTCTTTTACTGTAAATTTAATGCTTTTATAAATATGGTATGGGAGAGAAAAGATTTTCTTCTGTTACCATTCATCATTTTTTCTCTTGCTTCTCATCACCATTATTGCCAAATACCTGTAAAAAGTAACTTATTATAAAGTACTTATAATATCATGCCAGGAGTTAATCAATATTGCCAAAAAAAAATACAGGGAGAATGGGAAAAGAGGAGCTGAAGTCATTGAAAGATGACTTTGATTGTTCACTATGCTTTCAAATTTCTACAATTGCTAAGCCTAGAATGTTTAATGAAAATAGAAGACATAACCTAAATATTTACATTCAATTCTCTAGAAAATTGGAAAAGAGGAGCAGATAGAGGGATAGAAGGCAGGAAAGGGGATGGCATTAGTTTTTTTTATTATTATTTTTTATTTTTTATCAATTGTAATAATTCTATATTAAAAGTTCTTAAATAGTTGAAGTGAAATTTTAGCAAAATTATAGCTCATTTTGCAAATCTGCATCAATCCAGTAATTGCAGTGCATATGATGTTTCGCATGATATTTTCTTGTTGATCAGCAAGAGGTCTGAGATTCTCTTCTCAGCCTCCCTCTTCAACACCAAAAGTATCAAAATGTGGCAAACCCCAGAAAAAAACAATGTTATCAAGATAAATATAATAGTACTACTTTGAATGTGCCTCATTATTATATATATGATATTTTGACTAAACACATATTGCAAATAAGTTTATATACTTACATTTTTCTCCTTCTCAATGCTTTGTATTTTGTGTATTTTGAAAGTTCTATTGCAAGCCATGCGAGTTGGTAAACCATCCTGATAAACTCTGATATATCTTTTATTGTCACATATAAATTTTAAAAAGTGCCGAGTACTCTGTTGATTATAGAGATAAACTGTATGCTCTTGAATCTCCATGATTTCCCTACAGGATATCATTGCTACATCGATATGTTAACCACTGCTGTTATGGTAAAGCTGTCAAATACGTCTGGTAAGACAATTTTAAAATGTATCCTTGTGCTAAAAAGTTATTCCTCTTTTTTCATCTCTGAGAATATTTCATATAACAAACTGCAGTGCAAAGTGAGAGAAAACCTTTTATATATTCTCTCTGTAAAGAAAACTATGGCTATTTCAGCTTCCAAACTTTGAAGTAAATATTCAGGTGTATTTTTTCACAGGTAGATCATTAATTACCATAGATTAAATGTGTTAGTGGGGAGTGAACGCAAAATTATAGCTTTGTAACATTCAGTATGCAAAATTCTGTGGAGACTACTTTTGAATATTACATAGATGTTTTCAAATCAGTCACATCCAAATGATTTCAATTTATAAAATACCCTTAAATTTAACAGCTGCATCATTTTGGAATGAGTCTCTCTAGGTTCATCAGTCTGAACAAAAAATTCAGATGACCATTAATTTCCTTGAACAGAAACCTGGCAGCTCCCGTTTTTACTGGAAAAGCCAGGTAATGAGACCAAAAAAAAAAAAAAAAAAAAAAATACATGGTTATCCACGAACTACTAGTCTCAAGTAACACAGCATCATAGCAAGGATATCCATCTCCTTAACTGCCCATATAAGGTAAGCAGTGCTTTTGTTAACTCCAGTTTTGCATGCTGAATCTTGAAAACTTGAAGTGTTCTGCAGTGAAGTTCAGAGAAGCTTACTGGGTTTCTAAAGGGGGATGTACATGAAATTTATGGTCAGGATCCAGAAGCACTGTGTCGTAGTCATCACAGAACTGAGTAGAACCTTTAATTTGGACCTCAGCATTCCCTGGCTGGGTGCATGTTTCTGTACTTTAAACCCAATGAGAAGATCCAAAATGTTTAGTTCTTATTTCAGTTTCGTGGTGATTTAGACACGAAGAAGAGTAGTTTCCGTTTTTTTCTGGTTATCACCTGCATTTGTGAATCTCCTTCCATACACTCTTCCTCAGGTATACTTTGAGTTAGTGTTCACACATAGATGGCGTTTAAGTTCAACAAAATGTAAAAAAGCTCTACTTGCTGCAATTAAAATATATGACAGTAGTGCTGCCACTCTCTTTACAGGCAAAGGCTAAAGCCTAAAGGGCTTGCTTTAAATGATGCAGGACAAATAAGGAAACTGGGCTTGATTTTTTTATCCTCAAAGATTCAAGGATGAGTCTCAAACCACTGAATAAACCATTGATGAGGAAGCTCTTCCTCACTGCAAGAAGCATTTTGGAGGCTGAGGAGGAGAGAGAAGGAGGAGGAGAGAAGGGAAAGTCAGAGAGGGCTAGGGAAAGGGAATGCATCCCTGCAATCTGCTTACTTGCTACCACCTTAACCTCTACTGCTCCTCTTTTGTACCACATTTTTTCTCTTACACCTCTATTGCATTATGTGCAAGTGCACATCTCCCTTGCCAGAAGTTTACAAGGCAATTTTCTGTTGAGGTTCAGACTAGTTTGAAAATGTTAAAAGCTATGATTATAACAACCTCTCTCCAAAATGCAGCTTTTAAGAAGGGTAATAATCCTAAACAGTGTGTGCAAAAGGCAATCAGTGCTACCTGGTCTTGGGGCCATGGTCCTCACCCTCTTTTATTTAGCAGTATAGACATAATAAATGTAGTCATGAACGTGTATATCAGAAAGGACTGTCACCAATGGGGATCTAAACTACATTTTTTGCACTTAGGATGCTTAAATTCCACCTGTTTCCCACATCTGGTGACATTTTGGTAGTCTGACCTTAAGCCAAAAATCTATTAGTGTTAAGCAGCTTCTGTTAATAGCTCTTGTGCCTTACCCTAGAAGACAAATTTTGTTTTATCTCAGTAAAGGTCCATATACGAGCTCATTCTGAAGGGTCTCCCCCTTTTCTTGTTTTGTGATGAGATAATAGTCTCTGTGTTCTCTGTCTCCTGTGAATTTGCCATATAGTAAGACCACTGCTTAGAATCAGATCTATAACCAGTAATTATTTCTATGGATTTTCCTTAGATTTCAGAAATAACTTTCTTTTGAAAGGGAAGGCTCAGAATCACTAGCACAAAGACTAAAATAATTATGAAACAATAATACCTCGTATTCATCTATAATGTCTGTATAGTAAATGCTATTCCTTCCATATTAATACAAAGGTAATCAAAGAAGAGAAAGATTCAACTCTTTGTTTTCAGAATAATTGACTATATTCAAAACCTTTATGTTTTTTGCTAATTAACCTGAAACATCAGCTTCTTCTGGAAATTGAGCTTACAGATATTTTAAGGTCAGCAAGCCAAAAGAGAATTGGCCGTCTTTGAATATATCTTAATCTAAAAAAATTCTTCCCAGATCCCTAGAAATTGCCCTATGAAATGTGTATTATAAGTGTCATGACACATTTGTATACTTTGTATCTCCTGAAAAACTCATTAAAAGAGACAGTCGATATTAATATCCTTGAAAAATACTCTTGAAAGCTGTGAATTATTGTAAATGCCATAAACCACTTGATTTTACTAATATAGACAGCAGTTATTCAAGCCAAAACTGAAAGGTTTTACTCATTTTTTTTTTTGGTCAAGGTTTTGTGTTATCATTTGTTATCTCTTCTTTTGAAAATATAATTAAACTTTTACTTACCTGCTTTATAATAGTCCAAGCGGATGATAAGAAAAAGAAGAGTAAGGCTACAGCTGGTGAAACTATGTTTCTTAAGTAACTGCCGGATTCTAGGGGAAATTTGAGCTAATAGGATGCCGCTCTGTAAAGTTGTTCATAGAATTTGGCTTCATCTGGGCACTCTTTTCTGGAAATGTATATTGAGAAAAATTTTTGTGTGTAAATTCACTAAAGATTTATACATGATAAAACAAATATCTTAAAAATGAATATTCTTATCAAGAAAAGTGTGAATTTGTTTGCTACAAGGTATAGTCTAGCAAGAAAGGATAAAACTAACTAACTAACTAACTAAAAACTATTATCATTTTGTTCTAAGGAAATTTTGAAATAATATCTATGGAAGGCCATATGTTCATAGTACACTCTCCTAACCACCAACAAATTTAAAAGTATTAAACAGATTGTTAGATTTTCTCGTTGTTTATAGATAAATCAATTGCCAAAATACTATAAAACACTATTAAATATTAAAAGTAGATTTCTTATTTATATATGTATTTATACTGTGCTTTTTATTGGATATGATTGAGCATCACACATCCTTGCTCTGATTCAGCCTAAATTTTAGTGTATACTGAACTGCTGCACTCACAGTTTCTAGAAGGGCTCCATAAATAGTGGAATGTAAGATACTTCTGTGTTGCCGTAAGGTACAATGATGTGTCTAAAGAGATTGTGTAATTTACAAAGTTTTATTTTATTTTTTTAAGCCAATGGCATGAATACCACAAAAAAGAAATTCTGGATCTTTTTTTTTCAGAAATTAGATTTATAAGTCAACTCTGATTCTTTTGGGAGAATAGTATGTCAGGGATCCAGCTTTTAGCGTAAATTTCTGTTATTATACTTTTTATCTTGGTAGCATTCAATTTTAAACACTCATGCGATTCTATGAGGTAATGAAAGCAATTACGTGGATGCAATTTCCAAAGATAGTCTTTTAGGAACTGTCCATTGCATACATTTTATATCTATTTCATACTTTATTCATTTTTTTATATTTGCATTATATTTGCATAAACAATTAGAGATTCAAATTTTTAATGTATCAATTTTGCAATAAGGTACGCTATTTTCAAAATTTGTTCGTGAGACAGCTGTCTCTCAACCTATGTCTGCATCTCATTTGCAAATGATCACCTTCGTGTATGAGTTTCTGTGTTTAAAAAGGAAAAATGAAAAGCAAAGCTCTTATCAGTTTTTAGACAACTTGAACAAGGGTTAACAATTTGCAGTTACGTTGGAGTGTGAAATCCCAGTGCAGGGCCCTGAAGGCTTTACAACAGTAATTGTAACATATAGCATCTAAAGGTCAGAGTATGTTTCATGAAAGTCCGTTGATGACAGCTGTCATTACAACTTCACTACAAAGAAAACTATAGTTACGAAGGCACTCATGGGGAATAGCAGGCATTTCAGTACCAAGGTTTTACGGCTGGTGCTATTTTAACATGTCAGTACTGCTTACAAAAAACACCAGTAAGCAAGATAAATGATGAGAATGTCTGAAATTGACTGACATCTCCTGCTTTTATTTCAGCTTAAAATTTGTCTGTTTAATTTTTCAGGCACTGGAGGTCACTCATTACAAAGCAGGCAATAAGAGAAGTTCTAAGACAGTTCTTTGTTTGTTTATTTTGAATTTTTTTCAAAAATTACCTAGAAAATTACCTCAACAACTTCAAAAATATGTGCCATATATATGTGAACACAATCTGAAAGAAATGCTTTGCAGGTTAATGCAGCTCCTATTGGTATTTCTGCAGTCCAGCTCTTATTAAAAGTTTGTTTCTTATTTGCTTGTATGAACAATAGCAACCATGATTCTCAGCATTACTACTACTAATAAAATTACTATTATTACATATCCTTCTTGCCACAACCTAAGACCTTTGAAAAGGAAGAAGAGGGTTAAGGGATGTCATCAGCAAAGACAAAGTTTTCAGTAACTCTGGCATGTTTCTATCTTGCTATTTTGAAGGTATTCACAATGTTTCTTTCTAAAAGCTATATTGTCTTACTATCTTAACTGAAGAGATTCTAGTATACCTAATGCTCTTTTGATAACTCCATTATAAGATTTTCTTAATTGCAATAATATTTTAATATATTCATTTATTAATATTATATTATTAATTATACAATAATTCTAACTTCTTGCCCCAAGTTTTCTGCATTTTTTGCTATAATTGGTCATATTTACTGATTTTTCTTTCATTTTACTTTTCTCTCTCATAATCTCAGGAAGAGCCTGCAGTGACACACTCTTCTTCCTTCTTTCTTAAAGCTATAATGCTTAGTTGTCCTAGTTTATACTTCTTATAATAACTAAAAAAAATCTCATAGTATCTTTATATTCTTATTGTCTGTAACTTTGCCTGTAACAGTGATAGTTCCCTCTGACATTTTTAAGTACCTATTAAATAACTCTGCCAAATTTGTCATGATATAATATAGAGAGTAATGAGTAGAAACCTATATCTTGGGCCAATTTGGTACATCCTCATAACCAAACTTCTCCAAGATCCAGCTGCATAACCTTCATTCTAGGCTTATATCTCTTCTATCACTTATCTTTTCTTTAACATATCTAGTACAATATATCTTTCAGTAACAAAATGCTCGGCTTCTTTTTCTTTTTTTTTCTTCTTTTGCAAGTCATTTATAATTTGTCACTTTCTCTAAATGATTTTTTTTTAAATCCCTCATATACTTTTTATCTATAAATCCCTATATAATAGCTGATGTTCTTTGTATGATGGCTTACTCTCAATAACAGTATATTTTTCATTTAGGTTTGCTCCAAGATCAGTCAGTCTGGGTAAGAGCATCTCTACTAAACTTCAGAAATATCCAGTGAAGACATCTACAGATTAACTAATGTAGCTCTTTTAGTCAGTGTGAAATAAATATATAAATATACACGTACAAGTATATATGCATGAGTGTATGTGTGTGTGTGTATATATATATGTATGCGTATGTGTGTGTGTGTGTGTGTGTGTGTGTGTGTGTGTGTGCGCATGTATATGTGTATTTAGGGAATGATTCAGATCATCAAAGGCATAATTCTTTAGGATGAAATGAACTGCCCCCTAGAAATGCCTCTCTTTCTCTACTGACTAAAAGGGACACAGGCTGACTAATATTGGCACAGACATCTGCAGCATAGGTGATTAGGTCACCCAGGTAAATTCCTCCTAGCTATTTTGCCCAACTCCCTTAGATCAATTTGTCCAATATACACCCCAGCGGGATGCCATAAAATTGTATTTGCAAGTAATTATTCGTATTTTTTATTATGGTCCTGTTTTTAAAGGGTTTTAGAAATATCTCAGAATTGTCTTTCTTTAATATCAACTTTATTTCGTCCTCCAAAGAAATCCTAAATAATTATAATAATTATAATGCTACTCCATTTTTCATACTTTTTCCATATTGTATTTTCTTCTTCAAAATACGCATATATTTAATATGAATGTCATTCTCATATCCTTCTTAAAAATCCACACTTTTAAACAGTGTATTATTACAGATCATGCATATGAAATAGATTTGCTATAAACAGTTGAATGACAACCTAATTATCCTACATTATGTATCTTTCTCTTTGAATGACCCAGCTCTGCAAACAGTAATATTATAAAGAAAAAAAAAAGATGACAAGGAATTGTGCTGAAAAGTCCTATTATGTATATATTTTTTTTTGACTTCAGTTTTAACATGGTGGTTTAAGCATAATGTTTACTTTCTTTTGCTACTTTGCAGAAGTTCAACCAACAATGTATGGGACTTCAGTAATTCAAGTGCACTCATTATCCAGGAGCATGATTTATTATTATTTATTTTTGGATACCTCATTCAATATATAAACCTAACCCTTCACTTCAGGGCAGCTGTCAGCCATTAGATGCACCTTCTTTTACTGCAACTTTAAAATCACTTCTCTGCAGAAAACATATAATTGGCTTTAATATGCTGAACTGATGTAATTCGGGGGAGAAAGTACCAGATTAGAGGGGACTCTATAGGTCTTCTACGTTTAGCAAGCCATATTCCCCTTCCCTTGGTCTTTCTTAAGAAGAAAAATCTGCCTTTCACCCTTCAATCAGATAGCTTTCTCGGCAGAGGAGAAGTATTTTAAGCTGTAAACATAAATCAGTCATATACTCTCTCACCAATAACTATGAACTCCATTCCTTTTTGGTGTTTTCCAATTAGTTAACTTGCTCAACCTCTTCTGTAAATCCTCATCACTCTGACTAATAACACCATCTCCTTCACTAGTTCGTTTCTCAGTTCACTTTGGCGGAGGATTATACGGTGCCTCCTTTTCCCACAGATCTTTCAAAAAATCAATCACACTTTGTTTATTTATCATTATATTCTTCTCATCCCTGTGGTCAAAATGCCTGAAGAAATCCCTCTGGTCATTTTCACGTAACATGTTTTGCTTGTAATACTGTTGTTTCTCTGTATATGCCTCAAGTTCTCTAGACTGTGTCAACAGCTTGTATTTCAACTTTTCATTAACATCTTTATGAGATTCATGTTTTTGCTACAACTCTGTTACTATTAATACACCTTTCAATTTCCTCTTGTTCATCTTATCCAGCTGGTGTTCCTTTCAGTTAACCACTGAACCTCCAGACTAATCTAGACCTACTCTAATTCCTGTTTTGTAGCAGAGTTCATTTCCCTGTTTCCCACAGATTCCTGGATATTTCAGAACCTTCAATTTAGACAATCACACAATTTTTGCAGACTTACTGTATCTTTAATATACCTCTCTCTCATATTTTCCAGAGATTTTGGGGATCTCTTCTTATTTTTTGTATTTAAAGAGCACAAACTCTTTTCTGATTCCTAAGACAGATATCAGATGTCAGAAATGCCATACAGCATAGCAGTAATGATTCACTCATCTTACTTAAATTCATATTGATAGATTATATACACAGCAAACTCTTATTTTCCTTTTTGACAGTCAGAGCTGTTTTGAACTTAATGAAATCTCTGTTCATTAAAAACCTCATTTAGGGGAACTAGCTACAAGAATACCTACTTCCTCTTGGACTGTTTATCCAGGAAACTAAACGAATAAAATACTTGCAGATCTTTACTTGCCCCATTTTTAATATTCCTGCTCTGTGACTGAAAAGATCTAGCCACCTCACAGTAGGATCTGACTGAAGAACAGGTGACCCAGGTAATCTAAGGAATGCAGTAACTATGGCTTCGCTGACCGTGAACATGATGATTATTCAATAACCTTATCAAAGTGGAGAATTAGGATCTCCTTGAGACTATTATGGATAATATGGGATCTGTAATTACGTTTTAATAGGTTTCCAAATGTAAACAATTAATTCTGATCAGAAATTACCTATTCTTTTAAAGATACATGTATGATTATATGAGGAATGTATGTAGTAGGGAAGCATCGGGGCAAAAAATCCTTTATGTGTACTTAGAACATAAAGAAATTCAAGTTGCAGTCCATGTTCAACACTATGGCAGATATGTTTTCCACAGTGGAATAAAAGAAAAAATCTAATCTGAATGTTCTTAATTTTGAGGAAGTGTAAACTCGTAACTGAATTTGGAATAAAATTGTCTGATGTTTTAAGATGTGATAGATTTAGATTCCACCTTACAAAGCAATCTATTCAAATTCAGGAATAATATCAATTGAAAGAAAAAAAGACACAGTGGGAAGCCATATTAAGGATTAATAACTGCATATTTCTGAATCTTTTGGAATGATGCATAACTACTTTTTTGATTTAACTGAGTACAACAAACAGATGCTAAAACATTCTTAAAAAAGAAACAAAGAAAAAAGTAAGATAATTTTTTATATTTGTATGAAAAGCAAAAAATTAAGGAAAATTGTTTAAAAAAAGTGAATGACAAAGAGGTAGGTAATATAATAATGAAATGTAACTAAACACAAAAGAAATAGGCAGAGAAAGCTGGTAATCATGTAGAACTTAACAAGTTCTAGAAATACAAGAATAACATATATTTACTAAATCAGGGACTTAAAGTGGCAGCAAAACCGTTTTACCCACCAATGAAGGAAAAATAATATTAGTCTAAGAACCAATAAATAAAACTATTTATTTGTATGGTAGTAGTTGAGTCAATCTGATTGTCAAGAGTCTATGGTAGGACTTAAGCATTACTAATTTTTGAGATTTACCCATTGTGACTATAACAGAAGTAACAAATGCACTGTCTTCCTTAGGACAGAAATTATAAAGCAGTAGGTACAGTCCCAGAACAGGAAGAGGTAAAACCTCAGAATGAGTACAGGCCATCCATTCTGAAACAGTTACTTGAAACTTAGGTTACTTTTCAGTAGAGTAGGATAAGTGTCTCTCAGCTGTCTCACACTAAGCTGCCTCAGTCTCATTTTTATTTTGATATTTTTAGAGGGCTGCCAAACCGGTTTAATACTTCCTCCTCTGAGAAACTTTGGACCTAGCACTATAGCTCACGGGAGAAGGGAACTTACTGCTTTCAGAACTTTTTTTTTTATCTTTTTACCTGGTTCCGTTATAGAATATATTGTTTCCTATCTGTCAAAAAAAAAAAGTCTTCTGACCTAGAAAGCTCTCCCTTCCCCTGATCCGCGTGTGATGTGTCCAACTAGTCCTTAGGTCCCATCACTTTTCATGTCCAATAAATAGCTACTTATAACAATCAAAATGACTATTCTCAATCTGCAGAATGGGACAAAAGTAAGAGAATAAAGGTAGACCGGTATTTTTCACCAATATATTTCACTTATTTTCTGATAGATCATTTCTTATGTGGGAAACAGAGGTCACCTTCATAGCACTGGGCATGAGCCATAAACTCTTAAATCCTTTTAGTTTTTTTTAGCAGTTTAGACACTCCTCCACTAGGAATTGCACTGAGGCATATCCGTGCATGTTACAAAGGCCACTGACCAACTAATTGTGTCAGATGAGTCATGGTTTGTCTTTAGAACAGTGTTCTTGAATTTGGTTTTAGGGATGAATTAGATGTGATTGACTAGGCATAAATCAGTGTTTTTTTGACCCTGTCAGATTTAACTGAAAGAGCTCAGGTACATTTGAAGTACTGACCTAGAAGTGAAAATATTTTCTCTTTTTTCTTAAGTCCCATTGTCTCAATGATTCCTTATTTTAACCTTCTATGAGGTAATAAAAACGGGAAGCTGATAAAGGTATAAAAAATCTAGACCAAATAATGATAAAATGTTGCAGTGAACATCAAAGACAATTACTGAGTTTCATGTCTTTGCATATAAAAGTTCTGTAGCTGACGTGTTAATTTAATGTTGTCTTTTTTTATTATTATTTTTTTCCTGCACATTTTGCTCACAAACAGCTATTCTAAGGCCAAGTGTGGAGAAGATTGGCTAAAAATTGGCTGCAAGTGTCGTATCCACACGATCTCAGCTGTGCAGGATCAGTGGGCAAACAATTCACTGAACGTATGTCTTTCTTTGAAGACCTTTCCCACAGGTAATGCCTGAAGCAATATCTGTATGTCTAAATAAAAGACAGCCAGTCTCTGAGGCCAAGTAGTGTGACCTGGTGCATCCACAATGCATAAGCTGTAGCGCTCAGTCTCCTCTGACCTGCAAGTGAAGTTGCTGGCTTACATGTATAAACTAGTAAACTAAAATGGACCAGAGGAGCCACTCATTGGCCCTGAGGGAAAGGTTCATTGAACAACTCATCTGTATGTAGTTTAACCTCTTCCTCATTTGCTTTAAAACAAAACAAAAAAGTGGCCTTCTTCATCCTGGCAATTGGGAATAGTCCAGTCCCCAAACTATGGGCATGCATTGAGTGGGAGGGTAGAGCTATTGTTAGCCAAAACCCGTGCTGGGGACTAAGCAGATAAACAATATGAAAGGCATGATCTCAGTGCCTAAGCCAGTGCACTGGCTTCTTTTAGTATAATAATGCAGCTAATTATGTGTCTATAAGGCACCATTATAAGTTTTTGTGGGTTTTTGTTTTTATATGCAGAGCAGTTGACATAACGTGAGGGCAATGCAAGAGCTTCCTAGAGGAGTGGTTACACAACCTTAAACAAATAGTCTGTGCTTCTTGCCAAAGGGTATTACATGAATGCGTGAAGTAGTCTTTGAGGGTTTAAAGCCTTCTAGGCTAGTGTTAGAGGACTATAGCTGGATGAAACTCATACTTGTGTGATTTTATCCATACTTTCTTTTGTATATGTTCTTCACTTCATGCTACCTTTCGACCAAAGTCCAGTCACTACTTCAGAGATGCCTAAGGTGGCACAGGCCAAAATTCTGTCAGGTTACATACTAACAGATCATCAGTGTGGACATCAGTGACCCAGTGCTCGAATTTGTCTCAAAGCTGTATTTTACTTAGCAGTATAGATACCACCACAAGTTGAAGTCTTTCTCAGATGAAATAAAGAGGGTAGCTTATCCTCCAAATGAGGAAGCAATCCTGCCTTATTTTAACATAAAGAGATAAATAATTGACAGATGGGCAAAAAACCTCAGTGAAGATTTGGCATATTCTGTTTGTTTTATGGGAGATGATATACACCGTTCATAAGTGGAAAAATTTGGATAATCTCAGTTAAGGCCCATGAACCAAAAGGAGGTATCTTTAAGTAAGTTACTTCAAAATTACTGGGGTAGGCAAATGAATGAATACCAAGAGTCTTTCAGGTAAATTAAGCACCTTTAACTCTTCCTGCTTTTCAAGGTTGTACTTGTGGAAACACATGCTCTAAATAATTAGATGTTTAAGAGGAGAAAATGCTGGTGATATCATCTGAACTGGCTATTCACTTCTTTTTGGTTCTATTACGTAAGGAACGATTCAATTGCTTAAAGATGCATATCTAGTGCGATTTCAGACACCTTTGGGTACACAGCCTGGCTTCCAGCTGCCATTCTGAAAGGTGCATGTTTGCCACAGGTCTTAACTAATATCTTTCATCCTTATGTGCGTGTCTCAGAAAACTGTGGCATAAAAAATAAACTAGCCACCAGTGTCAAGGCGCCTGAATCACTTCTGCAATGATCCTCTTTCCTGCTTTACGGGCTGATTGTGGATTTTTTTGAGCAATGAACAAAGTAAGCTTGATGAGTGTAGAAAAATTGAGGACTGAGACACAGAGAGGGCGAACTGCTTGCTTACCTTGAACTTTATAACCTGCTATTTACATATTATCGTAGAAGGAAGAATACTCATCATCTAGTAGAGAAAAAAGTAGCTCTATATTTTATACATATTTTATATGCTCATTTCTTCTTTTTCTTGCAAAAAGAAATCCTTATATTGTCTTAAAAATCTGAATATAAAACTTCTTAATTCTATTCTTCTTCAGAAATATCACTTAAACAATTAAAAGCTATAACAAATCTTGTTTCAGTTAAGGTCATCAGGTTTGCCATTCAAATAAGTCTTCCACCTTTCCAAATAATCTTTTAAACTGAATTAATTCTTAAAGATAAACATTAAACTTTTCAAAAAAAGAAAAATATAATTGTCCTTTTATTGGAAATACCTTTCTTAGAGTCTGAGTTTGATTTAAAAAAAAAGTTTGAGAATTGCCAGATAATGTATTTCTGAGTTAGTAACAACACTTCTACATTTACATATTAAAATGTACATACCAATCATACATTGCAGGATCGTCAAATGATCTTGTTATATTAGGCATAAACCTTTCCATTAATCATGTAGGAGGGGCATCAAATTGGTATAAAAGCACAATGTATTCAACTTTAAAGAGATACAGAAGTATTCAAGATACAATCATATTCGTCCTTCCTCTCACCCAAAATTACAATCACCCTCCCATCAAAAAAAAAAAAAAAAAGCTCTCAGTTTGTAATGAAATTAGCATTTCTTTGGCAGAATACTTTCACATCATCAGTGTTTTTCTCTAAGAGTTCTCACTCTGACAGAAGAAAATCTTTTCAATTAAAGAATCCTTTGAGTAGGCTTAAACAGATACTTGTTCTGTGACGTGGTTTATGGGCAAGTCAGTTCTTTCCAACATTCCTCATTGCTCCTAGGCAGGACATCCTTGTATCCATTTTAAGATAGGACACTTTCCCTATTTTCATATCTGAAAAAGATTTGTTGAAAAAAATCTATTATTCTGTGCTATAGATCATGTCTATGTTATAATGGTATATTATCTAAAAGGTCTTGTCCTCTGAGGAGACAGACTTAGTGACTGCTTGGCTATGACTAAGTTTTTCCTATCATTACAATCTCTCATTTCTAGCAATAATCACAACTTGTAATTTCAAACACTTATTAAATATTAGACACAACACACAACTCCCAGTAAAAATTCATTATCTAAAATGTAGCAAAAAAGTAGACAACAAGGTAGATTAAAGTGTACTTAAAAGTATGAAAGATGCAAAACATAGTCTATATGAATAAAAGTGCATGTATATGATCAAGGCTATTATTTTCTTTGATAAAAATTTTGTTATCCTGGCATTCTGTTGTATGCTTAGAAACAAAAATTGGTATTAATTATACATTTATTATTGTAATAGAAACAGTTATTGTTATATTTTTCAAGAATTATATGTCAAACAAAAAAATAAAGTCATTGGTTGAAATTCGGTAGGAATGTAGACATCTGTAGTGCGCTAGTCCAGTATACTAAGTTCGGGGGGCTGTGGGGAGAACAAAAGAAAATAAAACAAAAGAGAGCTATGGAGGTCTCATCCTAAGTGGAAGATTTTGAATGTTTGTAACCATTAAGAACAAAATAACTTCTGTGCTAAGACAAAATGATCCAAGAATGAAAGCCAGTGTTCTTGTATATTTTGCCTTTCTTGTTAATAGTCTTCTATTGACAAAACTTCAGGTATTCTCCCCTGGAATATGTAGCTTCTTGAGAGGAAGAATAGTAAATGAACTCCTTTTTTTTTTTTTTTTTTTTTTTTTAAACAGCACAACTTGTTAAATATGCTTCAAGTTCACTGCTTATTATTTCTTTTGTGAGGGCACCTCTCCTATTGTGGTGCGGGGCCCAAACTAGTTTACTGATGTTAAGGTAAAAACAAAAACAGCCAAATGAAGAATTATGGTATTACGGCATTAGGAGGGCAGCAGTGAGGTACATTTAAGGCAACATGTAAGCAGCAGCAACCACAGTTGTTATGATCATTGCTCTTTCTTGTATAAACTGATGGTAAAAACACATTTTGTAATAGCCTTCTTACTGTCCATTAAATTAAAGAAAGGTCTGTTGGTAGTAAGATACCCTTAGAAAAAGACAGACATAAAAAGATTTCATTTCTTGGTAAAGTCTTGATGTGTTTCCAACGTAAATCATCTATGCATGTGGCTTAGGTGGCTAATAAAAATCAGACATTTTTATGTTATTTCCTTGTATAATGCAAAGTTTACCTCTGAAGTTAGCCTCAAATGAAGGCCAACTGGAAATCAATTTTTCCATTTCATATACAAAGATACAGAAAAATGGGCACAATTAGAAACACCCACAGTCACATACATCCTTAGAAATGTTTGTCTTTGCATGGGCTCTGGGGAGAAATGAAAGCCAGACTATATAGCCAATAACCTGGTTGATGTAATACTCACTTTTGATATCAAAAAGCTAGATTTTACCAAAACTGATGAATATGCATTCTTTCACTATTTCATTCAAAAATTTCTGATTACCTCAACTCTGAAATGTCATGAATGAAAAACTTCATCACATTTACCTTCTTGCATGCTATTATAGCTGCAAGTGAGTCACCGCAGATATGTCTTCATTTTATTTTATAGGACGTAACAAGATGCAGTCTTGGGTAAAAGATGCTGACTTTCTGTGTCGCCTAAAGAAATTTAAAACTATGATAACACTTTTCCCTGAGGCTTTTAAGACTTTTTAATAAAAGTAGATTGCAGTTTTTCATTTTCTTATTAAAGCAGCTGTGGAGGAAACATCTAACTTTTCTGTGTTGCCTTTGGGAACTGTGTTTATAACACATTTTCAAAAGTTTGGTTTAATGTATTGACCTTTCTAAATTGTTTTGAAAATATCTCACCAGATAGTGTGTTACAAGGAGACAGGAAAAACACATATATACATATTTTTCACTGGAAAAAGCTTTAGTATATCAACATCCACATATTTTATGGAAACAGTACTGAACAAATCCTTAGCTGATATTTATTCTATTCTTCATTGTGGAAGTTATTTACGTTTATGGGCCAATGATCAAATGTCAGTCAACTTAATTCTTCCACAGCTTCACAGTATTAAAAATTGATAGTTCATTAAATGAAAGGGATGAAGCATACAAATAGTAAGACTTTAACTAAAAGATGAAATAATAAAAAAAAAAATTCTACGGGTAGATATTATGCATGAATGTATAAAACTATTCCTGCAATTATGCAACAGGCCCTGAGTGAATATTTCCTTTATTGCCGGCAAGAGTCTTCATTGATATATTTTAAGTTATTTTAAGTCTTGGAAGACTGTTTAACCTCACTTTGGGTTCCTGCATGAGCTCTGGGGATGCAAGTTGTGGTAGTGTCTCTGCTTTGACTGTTTTTGGTTTGTGCAGTAAGTTGCTGTAAGCAGAATGTCCAGGTCAAAATCCTCTGAAAGAAGGGGCATATTACAACTTAATTTGGGAAGCAGCTGAACCTTTTCAAGGATAAATTTCCAGAGACTGAAAATCACAGGTAAAAGACAGGAGAGAGAGAGTCGCAGCATCGAGCCTGGGAGCCTACTAGCTATGTAGAGACTACGAGATTTCACTGAGTAACGAGGAGCAGAAAGTCAAGCCTCAGAGAAAGTATAAAGAGCAGCTTTCCAGGGACTGGAGACATCTGTGCAGAGCTTGCGGCAGCTCAGGAGGCCTCTGAACTGCCTGGATTCAAGTCTGGAAGAAAAAAATCTCATTGCAAGGATGCAGTGGGCAGAGTTAGAGTCATATGAACTATTATTTCTATTCTATCTTCCCTACACTCTTTGAGTTTTTTTTTTATTTGAAAATTTAAATATCCTAGTTTATAGTCCAATAAAACTTGCTTTTTGACTTTTAGCCTTTTTAATCTTCACTGGGGAGCATACTACAAGGCAGATCCATCTCAAAGCTTTGCCTGCTCCCATTGCCTTCATGCAGATCCTTTCTCTGATGCCTCTGTCTAAGACCAGAGCTTGCAATCACCCAAACTGTCCTCCGGGTCCTCCGAGTTAATGCACAGTTTCTTCCACAGAGCAGTTTCTAGAAATGTTAGGACAAAAAAAGTGCTAGTTTACAGTTTAACTTTTCAGAAGTATAAGCATAGCCCAATTAATGATTGACATCAGCTTTTAGTGTTCAATAACAAGTGGAGTTTTGAAGGATATGAGGATATCCAGTGAATCAACCTTAGGAAGGCTTGCAGCTTCTCAGACAGATAAGCTTTAACTCGCCAAGTCGTTGTGCTGAAATAAGAAACCTACTGTAGCAGTAAAGCTTGTCATGATATTTACAGAAAGCCTCCTATGGTAAGACTTCCAATGACTGCTCAAATTGTCATAGGATGACCATGTATTCCTTTTTTCTGATCATAACTTTTTGTTAGCTTACCAAGCCTGCGATACTGACAAACATCAGACAAATTGCATAATACTGTTGTTTGGGTAAAGAAAAAATAACACAAAAAAGGAAATTTTAGGTGACAAATTCCTCTATAGAAGTAAAATATGGATAAGTATAATCAGTTGATTTGTTTGTTCCTACTAAAATTGCACACCCCTCACTATTTCTAAAATCAGATTTTTCTGTTGATTCCTTATCGAGACACCTTGCAAGACAAGTAGCTTCACATTCTCAGTATGTCTTCAACAATAATATCTAATCATTTTAAATTAATAATAATAAAAAAAACCTTTTTAAGCAAATACCATTTTCTAATGGCTGGATTAAGTTAAGTTAAGTTAAGTTTCTAATTGCATAATGATGTTTCTATCAGTTATTAAGAAGAAAAAAAAAAGAACTTGGAGTTGTATAGAGTCTCTCAGCTTTCACCTGGAGCCTGATACTCCATCTGTAAACACCAATGAAAGCAATTATCACACTTCTTAAGCCTTGTTATAGGCCTATTTAGGCTAACCCAGGCCTACTGCACCTTATCCTGGACAGACACATATTCTTTCTTATAACTCAGTCATCTGCAATGTAAACTCTTAAACTCTTGTTTTTGGGGAACCTTTTCTGCTGATATATAAGATTTCTATGTGATATTATTAGCTTATTGAAATGAAGCTGCTATTGATGTGGGAAGCTAAGAAATTAAGACAATTCAATTGTCTTGCCAAATATAGATATACACATCTGAAGCGCTTTCGAATATCACAATTAATGGACTAATAAAGCAAGACTGGAGAAAATGTTAATGTTACTAAGCTTTAATTTTTTTCCACATGCTGGCGTTGTGATGTAAAAGAGCCTTTTCTTTTTGGCTACGCTATAGGTCTTCTTGACAGCTTTGGTCAAGTCGGTTTTCTTCTTTAGCTCCTGTTCTCCCAGCCAAGGCAGATAATGATCCTGACCTCCTTTCTAAAATGCCTTGCGATCTTTGGGTGAAAAGTTCTCCCTAAAAGCTTAGTAGTTTTATTGTTATATCCATTATACAGTAAAGCTATTCAATGTCAATAAACCTATATAGCTGAGCAAAAATGAGATCAGATGACTGTCAGTACTATGTGGTAATTACACTCAGAAGTGTCCAATTGAATGTTTAGTCCAAATGAACCCATATTTAGTATGGCTTCACGTATTGTTGTTGAAAGTTTGATGCACTGAATCTTGAACTTCCTTTGATTACGGTTCTGCAGTGAGACTTCCTCAAAACTTTTCAATTCATTGGTTGCTTCCCCCAAGGGATTCATACGGATTGGATAAGAAAAGAATGACATCGTCGGCATATAATGAAATTCTATCAGGATGTCCAATATTTTTGTGCCTTCAACTCTGTTATTGTGTTGTATTCTTTGACTGATTTGCTCCAGAGTTATGGTAAAAAAGAAGGGCAAATAGGGGCACCATTGCCTTTTGCTGCTAGACAAAGTAAAGACTTCTGAGCGATACCCATTATTCCTTACTGTAGGCTCCCATACAATGTTTTCATTTAAGAAAGTTTTAGACCATTATTTGAGACTCCAAAACTTTTGTCAAATAGCTCCCTCTTAGCCAATCAGAGGCTTCTTTGTCATATAAAGCTAATAAATAAATATTTCCTCCTATTATTTCTCTTTTGCAAAGGCCTCTAACCTAATTTGTGCGTTCCATCAGGTGATATAATGACATCTTCCTTTTATATCCTCCTTGCCTCTTTACTCTTCCCCATGCTATCCCTGCTCCTTTATTTCAAGCATATATTACCTTTTGCCTTAGTTTAGAAAACTGGTTTCTTTGACATTGGAAAAGATCCAGGAAAGAACTTAAGTAAATTCCTCAAGTTAGGCTCGTGGCTGTCTAGGGCTAGTTAGATGTCCTGAACTGAGATTTAAGAACAATGTTTAGTCTTTGGGATTGAACTTCCAATCAGTTTATTCAGGTCAGCTTGGCTGTGTGATTCAGTTAGGACACAATAAAAGAGAAGTTAACTGAACTAATGTTCTTGGCTTAAGTTGTGAATACATCTTCTTTACATCCTTGTCTATAATTTTCCACTGCTTATGACATATTTAGTCTTAAAATAGTTCACTTATGGAGAGAAGGCACTGCACTAAGGTCTGATTTTGTATTATATATGTTTTAATTATTTCTATTTATTAGATATATTGTTTATTATTATCTTATATATTCATCTTTTGGACCATGAGCACGAGATTAAAATGAGTAGCTGTTCAAACTCAAAAGTTAGAAAGAATGTGAATCAATAATGAACACAAATATTATACTTTATAAACTCTAGAACATTTGCAAGGAAGTGTGTTTTGGTCCACTAGGCCAGTGCCGGGCTATCTCAAAGCTAAAGGTGGTTTGCAATGAATAAAAGCATTTTACAATGGCTTTTAAATGCCTTTTTCAAATGAAAATGAACATGCTTTTTAGTGACTTCAGCAATAATAGGTTAGTGCAAAATTAAATGGCTACATAATTGTTAGTCTTGTAAATGAATCATCTTAACAGTCTGTAATACTTTCTGTAGATTACGCTAGAGATTAAATTAATCATGTATTTTAAATATAAGTGCTTTTTTGAGTGTAACAGACTTTAGTCATTTAACATTGCATGAAGTTATGATAAAGCCTTGTAGATAAAAAACTCAAATCAGCAGCTCTTACTCATGCTGTGCTTAGCCACTGCTTGGATTCAAAGAAGCTACTTGTTTAAATAAGATTTACCAGAATGTGGGTGTTATAAAATACTAGAAAAAAAAAAAAAAGAACTAATTCAATTCTAATATTTTTATTGTATGTTTCTTTAGTTCCCCCTTCTCCCTCTTAGTTTTACTTTCCCGGACATACTTTATTCAGGTGGAAGACAGTAGAGGTTCGCATTACTATGAACTACAGATATGAACTCTTATGGACAGTGGGAAAAGCAGAGACAAAATGAGCTTGTGATGAATACCCGTATAGCTTTATTAAATGTCGGTTAAGATTCCAATACTTATTACATTGCACAAAGCTCTATAGTAACAGCAAATTATAAATAGCCTGACACACAAATGCTAAACATATGCGACTTGGAAAAAAAAAAAAAGAAAAAAAAGATGCTGCACTTTTTCCGTTCAAACTGAAGAAATACAGTTAGCTAGGAAAGACAGAATACACTTTGCCCATTCTGCACTACACTCTTTTATAGCTAAGTGAGTCATTAGCCCTGTAACCTTTCATTATTTTCTAAGAATATAATTTGTCATTTATCAAACAAATAATGCTGAATTGTGCATCTATCTGTTTTAAAGATTTTAGATACTGACTTAAATCTGCTATGTACTTTGATTATCAAAAATGATTCTTTAATTTTCCTTCATTTTTTAAATTACATCTCATGTATTAGAATCATTCACTTTTCAAAGTCTTGGTCAACAGGCTGAACCACTTGAGAATAATCTACAATATTGCACAGGTGCTACAATTTAAATGTAAACAATATTAACAGTATTAAAGTATCATAAAAGCTGGAGGAAAATGTGTTAACATTCATAAGACCTGTTTTTTATCAGGTCAAGCAATCTATCTATCTCTACTCACTAGGCAGTGTATTTTCCTTATATATAACTTTGAGAGATAGAAATATTTTTAAAAAACATTTCTCACTTAGTTCTTACCAAGAAATGACTTATATATGAAGAACTGATAAAACCTTAAGTGATAAGAAACTCACAGGTTGTTTCACTAGCCACTGTCTCTATTTTCGGTTGTTTTAATATGTTGGCACAGGTGTTGCAATCAAAAAAAAAAAACAGTTCTGGGAATTCTGCTTTGCAGTTCAGCTGTAGGAAGGTCTAATTTGTGGTCAAAATAAATCGTTCATGATGCTGAGAGAAAAAAACAACAACAACAAAAAAAAAAACAGTAGTATGGCTGGTGCAGTCAGATCTCTCTTTGTGGCTCCAAGGATAGCTCACACTGAAAAGGCAGTTCCACTGTTCTTTCGACAAATGTAGTCTGTGATTCCTTCACCTTTGAATTTCACACATCCATTGGCAGGAAAAGAAGTAGAATAATGCCATTTCCTCACTGGCAAATTCATTACCTAGATCCTCTTTGGCACCAAACTGGAAAAGTGTTTCCCAAACCTGTTGCTTGACTGCAATCTGCAGCTGCTATAAGTATTTCTACACTCCTCATGCTATTTGTCCTCTTTCTAGATGAACCATCCACATGATGGCCTTCAGGATATCACATCACAAAGAGAAATCAGGAATTTCCAGAATGACAAGAGGTCTCAAGAGTCATTGGATATCCATCACAGAACCTTTTTAAGGTGTCTGACATTCAGAATACTTAGGAATATTCTCTTTGAAAATTACATGTCTCTGAAAAAATTGGTTAAAACTATTGATTCGGAAGCCACATTTCCAAACAAAATAAGCCCAACCATTTTGTTTCTCATTAAACTTTGGAGAAGAGCAATGGAATCCGTTAACATTTTGAACCATTTCAGACAGAAGACCCTAGGAACTGCATGTAACTGACCTATTTCTGATCTTAAGTATAGCTTTTTTAACTGGAAGTGCTCTAACAAAGTGAGAAAGGTGTGAAAGTGAGAAAAAAACTGAAAGAGAATTAAATTGCTGACGAATAGCTACTGTAATCTCACATGCATTTTTTCCAAAGCCTTTTCCATCTTATATTATGTTCTTTGACTCCTAGACAAAGACCATTTTTTATTTAATTAATTTGTTTTCATTAATTTGTATCTCTTTCAACCTTTTCATTTCAGCTGCCTATTGAATATTCATTCTGTTATTCTATTTTAAAAATCAATGAGCTAATTGCAAACTCTGATCTATTAGTGGTTTAGCCATACAGTGCTGCCTGATGAACAATAGATCTTCAGAGAAACTGTAATTTCAGTTTTGTGAAATTGCACAGAAGGACAGTTGCTATGAAAATTTATTTTCATGTAGCATAACACTTATAACACGTATACCTAAAACTAAGAGGATACAAAATTTCTTTTAATCATTTCTTTACTGTGCACAGTTAGGATAATGCCTTTGAATGAAACTATTGTTAATTTCTAAGAGTAAGAATCACTTCACCTGCATAATGACCGAAAATTGCAACAACAGCCTCTCAAAAACCACTTCTAATACTATTAAGATTATTATAATTGAGTGACTGCTACTCTGTTCTTGACCTATCTTTGAAGAACTTAAAAGTCATGTGGACCTACTGAGCATAGGCTGGTTGCTAACAGGTCCTCCTCTAAAGTACTTATAGGAGGTATATTTGCATTAATCTTTTATACCATAAGGCAAAAGACAAAACATACTTCATTTGTAGGTACATCCATTATTTTCCCATTACAGAGCAGTCTTTTAAAAAGACTTGCAACTGGTTTACCTGCACACACTTTCAACAGTGATAATTCATTGAATGCAAAATCCGTTTGTCCAATACATGCTAGACTTGGTTAGTTTCCCCGGCTTTACGGAATTATTTTTGCAGAATCTTATCCGGACTCTTGCTTAAAGACAAGTACCTTTAGATAGCCTAAAGACAAGTCTTTAGGGATACCTAAAGGCTCAGTACCTTTGGCACCGCACTCTAAACCATATTCAAATTACAGTCTTCCTCAAATTTAGCATTTAATCTTCCAGGTTCCCAGTTTATACAATGCATCAGAGCTGGGCATTGTAGAATTCCAGACTTTCTGCCCTGAAACCATGTGCACGAAAGGTCTGTAAGCTTTAGCTCTAAGTGCACCAAGGGACTCTAAGATCCTAATCAGCTGAGTAGTGGAACTGCTGTATATCTCAGTTTTGGTGCTGCTAATGTCGTTAAGAATAGTAAACTGAGAACATAAATCAGTTCAGAAACACCACTGGTAGAGATTTCTTTGGAATTTGTATTATATTGAAAATGCTAACTTTTTCTATTTTTATTTTTATCTAATTCAAGATTAGACTCTAATTTGTCGTGTATCGGAAAACCCATGCTTTGGGCAGATCTACTGAAACTACAGTTTAAACCAAAAAGTAGAAATTCCTTTGCCTCTCCCTCTCTTTTTATTATGCTCTGATTTATGCTCTGACAACTGCCATGTGGGAATTCTTTATTGTATATCGGGCAGTGTTTTGTAATGTAAAATATGGATGCTTACACTCGGTTGATACTACTAATATCTTGGATGTCAGCATAATTAAGTAATGGATAGAAACAAGTACTGGAAATATCACACATGGAGCTTAGTTCTAATTAATGCCATGTTGCCAAAATTAGGAACAGGCTGGCCTTAAGATAATTATGACTAAATACTTTAATATTATGTTTTAATAAACAAGCCACAACGCGTTCCGCAGGGAATATCAATGAGATTTTTAACGTTTACCTGGCCACTGGGTGTCACTGTTCATTTACTTTTAACTTAGAACAATGTAGTCAGTTTATTTGTTTGTAATATTAGGCTTTTCTGTGTTTTTTTTTTTTTTTTTACTTGTTTTAAGAAAGCTATTAAGGGCAAGTAAATCACTTTAGGAATGGACTAAAAGCTCTAGTGAAAAGTTCATCAAGATACTTGAACACTGTGCTCACATTATCGTTTACAGTGTAGTCAGCAATGCCATATCAAACCAGTCAACTGTACATGTAGCATTTACTGTTTGACATCCAAACTTCTTGCCTTATATCATTCAAGACGTATGCGCAGCTTATACCATTACATTTGTTGCAAACTGTCCTTACGAGTAAAATCTTTTTTGTTGTTGTTACTGGGATGGATCACAGACCTAGTATGTAAATGAAATGAAAGCAATATTGAGAATGACATTTGAGAAAGAGTGCAGAAATATAGGTAAAGAATTTATATATCCTACAGAGGATGTTGTTACTTTACAAAAATTATGCACTCAATTCTTGACAATTGCTCCCCCTTCTAAGAACTAGGAGAAAGTAAAGAGGATACAAAACTGTGCCTCACTCCTTAGACTTTTCTTTCTGTGCATTTATTGGCCTGCAAAAGGATGTAATACCAGGCAGAATCTTCTTCCTTTTGCATAGAAACTCCTGAAGGAAGAGATTTAGCTCCATCCTGTGTTTGCTTTGGAGGTGAAGATGGAAGGCCCAGCTAGCTCTGTTGTCATTATCTCTGGATAAAATAGTTGATTCTCCATTAAATTATCTTGAAGAGAATCATAAATGACTTCAATGGAGTCACTGTGCTCTTTATGGGTTGTTACAAGATGCTACATATCTCTCAGCATCCTGAAAGTACATGTTGTAACACAGGACCAAGATTCTGTAGGAGCTGCTGTGATGGATGTGAAATACTAATAGCAGCAATATTTAAAGAAAATAAGTGACATGATTAAGACATTTCTTAATAACTACGTTTTGGAACACCTACCCAATGAAACAACTCCTACTTCCCTTTCTGTGCGTTGCAAAGATGTTCTTATTGGAAAAAATGATTGAATTGTGGGAAAAGTCATTAATATCTTGGCTTTTTGTTGTTAAAATGCATCAATATAAGCACTTTATCTGGTACACTTTCACCATGGACCATTAGCATGGAAGGGTTATTTTCTGGGCATTTTTCTTTGTTGTTTTTTCCTTTCCTTATTGTGGGTGTTCTGACAAGCAGGAAATTGCTTCTTGTGAAAGGTTGTTCAAGGAAAGAAGCAAATGTAGATGCTACACTAACATGCTATTGTCACTTTTTATTTATTTTTTATCATTTTATTATGTCAGCCTCATGTTAGATAAGCAGTTATTTTGAATTTACCCAAATTGACAATGTGCTTATAACTCAGCCAGTGATCCAGCTAAAGGAAGAGTTTATAGCTTAAAACTCTGTCAAGTTTCTATTGAGTTATAGATATTTTTAATAAGCAGCATTATTTTAGGGTTCTATGTGTTGGAAGCTCTCAATCCACTTATCATAGCAGATATATTCACACAAGAGTATTTTCAATGCTTTCACATTTTTAGGGGATAAAGTCTTCAAAACCATGCTGTGCTAATCCAAAAATAGTTCTAAAACGTTTCTTATATAATATCTTCATCAAAAGATGGATCAGGATTAAAGTCTTCACCATGTCTAGATATCTACTTCTATCATTCAGATGAGTATTAATTGCTAGATAACCCTACCTGGTTACATCTGGACCATTCAAAGCAATATATTTACCAAAAAAAAGTGTTGAACAAATGCTCTTTTTAATCAGAAATTAAAAACTGATTAGCTAGTAGCTACTCACTTGTAGCTAATATTAGCTAGTATTAGCTACTCACTTGTAGCTAATATCCTCTATCTTATGGAAATACATGAATTGTGATATTTTCCCCTTTGAAATAGTCATTTTAGAAACTGGGGCTGTCATATTGTTTCATTGACTAAAGTAAAGCTTCACAGTCGGAAGAGCTGGTCATGTATGTGCTACATAGTTTATTTAAAAGGTAGAAAAATCCCACTTAGCTGTTGATGATTCCCTACTTCTTCTTGGCAGTATGTTTTGTGAGCCGGAATTCTGAGGAGATTCATCTGATCCTTGAAATCAGGTTATTGAATCCCACCTCAGACATTGTACAGCTTTAACAAAGGGTAGTGCAAAAAAGAAGTGTTAACATCTGTATAGTTACTAAAACTGGCCAAGAGACTGTTCTGCCCAACAATATGTTTATTTAATTCTGGAAGAGTTTGCGTGATTTCAGTGATTTTTCCTAAGCATAAAGCCGGTTGTGCTGAGCCAAGCCATTATGTTTTCTCAGACCCTCTTTTTAAAAAATATTTGCTCAACTTTGAATTCACAGTTGAATACTGTGGTCTATAGGTATGTTTTTAGAATACCCTGTGTTTCTCCTTCTACACCTGTTTAAGCTTTAAACTCTTCAAGGCTGAGAATATTCCTAACACACACACACACACACACACACACACACGCACACACACACACACACACACACACGCACACACACACACACACACACTCTCACATATATGTATTATATGAACATATCATGACCAACACAGAGAATCATCTTGGTTTAATATCTGAAACAAATATATACATTTGAAATACAAATAACATATAATGATTGTATACATGTGCTATTAAAATATTACTTCCTCCTTTTTTCTCTCTTTGGCACATACACACATAAATGCATGGGCACAAATGATCTTTTCTATCTTTTTTTTTAGTTTACCAAGCTTGTTATTTGCTTTGCTTAAAAATATAACAGAAATACAAAAAGAACAAACTATGCCAAAACACCTATCTTTATGTAATAAAGCATGTAAAGTCATAATGAAATGGATTACTTACACTTTACAATGGAAAGGCTCTTTCTAGTGCCTCAGGAGCCCTTAAGGCCATTGTAATGTTGGTGCATACTGCATTATCAGATTTATGTCATTCTGATAAGATGATCCACTTGAAGTAGCCTTTGAGCTAAAAATAAGACACTAGGTTGAAGGAAGCAGCAATTTAAAGTTATTGGTGTAAGGATAATTAGAGACTGGCAGGTATCCAGTGTCATTAAGAGAAGGTTGCTGCAGGGCAAATGCAACAACTGCTGATTTTTTGCAGTGCTCAAACCATGGATCTGACTTCATTCAAACTGGCTTTATTTTTAGCTTACATCTGCTTCCTAACATCTTGAGATTTTTGAGAGCTAATATTGAACTTGGACTTTTGCAGCTTTCTGTTGTTTAAACCAAATTCCAAATGTCCTGTATTTTAGAGCATGGAATATATCTTTTGCAGTGACAGACAGGATCTATGTTTTATTTTCTAATCCATAGATTTAACATCTCAATGTTCTTTTGTTTTTTTTTTTTTTCTACTTTCCTAACAGTATCTAGTTATTAAAAACCTACAAGACAACCTTTTTTTGTGTGTATTTGTTTTGTTTTTTTAAGACAAACCTTAGGCTAGCTAGGGAGACTTTAGAAACTCTTAGCTCTTCCCATACATGTTTGCAGAAGAAGGTATTTAAAGGGTATTATCTTATCATTAACTAGGAAGGAGAATGGCTTTTCCATAAATCTACATCCAAGTACACATCAAGACTGGAATCTGGACTAAGAAGATCACAATCCTCATTTAGTAGGTGCCTTGCTTTGATTTTGTAGATGAAGAAGAAAAGCAGAGAATTTGGAATATTCTCAGGTCTAGTTCTCATAACAGAGGTAAGCTACAGCTGGGACAAATGCCTAGGACTAGGAAGTACTCTCTCGTTCTTATTTTAGACATAATTCAAGAGAAACTGGGTTACAGCCAGGAACTGCAGACGTTGGTCAGCTTCTAAATGCTATCAGACAACATGAGAAAGACAGAGTGAAAATCTGAGGCTGGTTTGCAGGTCTCCTAAAAGATTAAAACAGTGAAAAGGCCACAGTCCTAGAGCCTGGCTCCCAATAAAACAAGGCTAACTACATTAATTTTTGAGCCAAATGACATCATATATTGATTTTAGAAAAATCTATGTCATGTAATTTGAAAATGTGACAGGTACCATATGTTACAGTTAGACAAAGTACTGGGCTATTTGGGATTTAAGGGTCTGGTTAGCAACATTATCGCACTGTACCTTGATGTGTTCTCAGGAAATCTAAAGTCCTGGGTGACAATTGTCATCTGTTTCAGGATACAAGTCTTGGTAAAGTTCCGCCTCTATGTAACAGGCTATTTATATGTTTGTGACTCAAGGGTCTGGAAAACTACTTCATCAGTTTTGAAACATTAGAACTTTTGCGTAGATCCATTAGAGGTATTACAAGAAACAAAACTTTGAACTCAGTTTTGCCTCATCAGTTTCTGTTTTCTACAAGCTGCACTGACCTTTTTTTTTTCAGTGCTTCATCTGATGCATGGTGTTTAAAAAAAGGAAGCAGATAACGCAAGACAGTTGCAAGAATGACATCTCTTCTAGTTCAGCTCATGTAGAGCACTAGATGCGGCAGAGTCGAGGGACAGGAAAAAGAAGAGGAAAACCTTACTTTACAGACCAAGCTCAATAGGAGTTCAGGGACTGAGCCAGAACTCAGCATTCTTTTACTACACAGTCTGCTCAGCTAATTCTGTGTCAAGGCTGTGTATTTGTGTACATATAAGTATATGTATATGTGTATATTTGTATATCTGCACAGATATGCACGCTATATATATTTTGGTATATATATACTAGCCACATCTTGAGTACATAACTCTCCCAGTAAATTCTTTCTTTCCTAATCTGATTCCCTCCTATGTTATACTGCAAATTTTGGTGTATCTGAGTTATTACTTTCAACAGAGAAATTCATCTTACTTGGTAAGAATATGAAAACATCATTGTGACCTGGAGGTACAAATAAAAACTATTTGGTTTCCATCCTGTGAATTTTTACCTGGCTATGACATTGGACCACACATCACATGAAAAAATACTTCCCAGGACTGAAGTGATTATTCCAAATGTAAGTTAACCAAGCTGTTTTGCCCATTTCAGTATAAAACATTTCAAGACTAGCAATGATTTTCAGCAAAGTAAGGTTTCCTGCCACCTATTAAATGTATTTATTTATTACTTTGTAGGGTAGTTTATTACCATCAAAAGTTTTTTTGGGGGGGTGGGGGGAAGGGGGGATGGTGGTGATATTCAGTTAAAACACTTGTAAAAATCCCTTGACATCTCCTTCCTGTTCATCTCTGGAGCAGCAGTCAGGAACTTATGGCTCTGAATCAAGAGCAAAGTGCAGGCAAATGAATGATGCCAGGGCTTAAACCAAAGTCCTCGTGAACAGATTGTCTAACAGACTGGAGTAATAATCTTCAGAGCCACCATGCTGGCTTGCAGATTGCTGTTTTAAGTGGCTTTGATTATTATGGTTATTTGGCAGCAGTTCTTAAATTGGAGTTTGGGCTGAAGAACCCAGCTGTACTACCTGAGCCTAATTGAATTCTCCTGGATGGGGAGTACAAACAGCAGAAGAAATTCCTTTGGTTAAAACTAAAGTCAAGACAAGTACATAACTAATTCAGTGTCAGTACTTGTTTTGAAGCAAAGAATATACAGCCGATTAATCCCCCAACAGCAAATAACAAACTAACTGGCAATTTACAGGTACAAACACCTATTTTAAAACTGCACTGAATGTTATTTACGAGTCAAAGGGTGTTAATTTCTACAGAATCTCAATAACAGAGTATTGAGAAACAGAAAGTGGTTTAGAGGAGGAATTTTATTGAAGCATGGAAGCACTAAGTGTGAAACCACCTTTTACTGGGAAACAGACGGGAGAACATACAACACCATAAAACAAAGAAAAAAAGACATAAAGGTCTCTGGAGCTTCAGATACTCACCTCTGCAAGAACAATATGGTGACTACCAGAACCGGCCTAGTGCGTAAAATAAGCCCAATAATATAAACAATATTTATGTTGTCACTCCCCCTTAAAGATGCGTATAGGTATGAGAAGGATTATGGGCCATACGTATTTCATTGAGGAGGACCTGAAAATAGATATTGGAGGGCAAAATGATGCTGAAAGGAATCAAAACAGAAAGCTGCTGATCTGACTGGCTCCATCTTTGTTTTTTTCCCAGGACATGTTGACATGGAAATAACAGCTTTGGAACAATCATTCAAAGCAGACCATAACCTGGTTTGTGAATACAAAGAAATAGTTTAACATGTAACAGTTAACAGAGGAAAGTGCTGAAAATATAGCTCACTGACACTATTAAACAGTACTCTGAGAGGAAATCAGAAGATGATGGATAAAATAATAGTATAGACATACACTGATATTTCATATCCTTTCAAATGCATGCTGCTCTCAGAACTGGAGATCTGAAAGGCCCAGGATAAAATTTTGTACCTCTGTAACCCTGAAGAGGAGTGAAAGGACGTATGTTAATGCAAGTAGGCGGCCTACACACCCTAGGTACTATGCCTAGTACCTTATACAGAGAGCAACAGTCAAACTGTAAGTAGGATCTCACAAAAATGGAGAAGTTACAGTTTGAATTAGGCAAAAAAATCTTCTGTTACTAAGGGCCTTTGGTGGGAAATATTTGCGTAGATGTACACCACTGATCTGAATATTAAAACAAAAACATGATGCCAGGTCAGATAGGTTGGCAGTTAATCACGGAAACCTTGCCTTTGTATGCAAATACTATTAATCTGAGTTGCCTGAAAGTGCCTACTGGCTAAATGTGATGTATGGCAGGCTTGAGTTGAAGTGGACTTACTTAATAATTCACTGGCTTTGAACCAGATGAGAATGTGACTTTACAGTGTATGTGTATGTGAGTGTACATATCTGTTCTTTATCATAAAATTAGTCTCATAATAAAGAAAAACTGAACTCATAACACTATAATTACTAAGTGAACTCTTCATCAGGAGACTGCCTTTAAATATATACCCTGGGTCTCAGCATAGAGGAACTCTGACTCGAACTAGATGACAATGTTATTACAAATTACAGCAAGAAACAGAAGGATTGCATATACTGATGCTGATGAACAGCACACAAGCCAACATCTCAAAAAAATGAGGTAAGGTGCAATTATTTACTGAAAAAAAAAAATGCAGCTTCCCTTAAAACTAGAAATTTGTATTTTTTTCCCAATGCCTTTTCCAAATTAAATGTTTGAACACGAATAAGAAAAATGAGGATCTTTCAGGACTCTGTTTAACTGAATAACTGATACGAATGAGAAGAAATGTTATAGGGTAAACATAAGATTTGTAAAAAATCGATTTCAAACAAATTTTAAAGGTAGATTTCAAATATATAAAAATGTGCACACCTCTCCAGGGTAAGTAAGGCAAATTAAGAATAAGGCCTGTATTTCCTTTCTTGTACACAATTTCCGTTCTTTGCGTACAAATTCATTGTAACAGGGGAGAAATTTAAGCGTTCCCTTCTGAATTGCATTGTATCAGGAGAAATTAATAACAAACAGGATCAGAATGTCTATAGCATCTAGAAGGATAAAGCAGTCTATAAGCTTGTTTAACATATGACAACCCTAGGGGCAATTCTGGGTCTGCCAACACTACTCCCCCTAAAACATGATAGCTGGATGTTACTGCTATTTTCCACACCTTGGCATATGTTTTATACCTTCCAAAGAGGAAATGTAGGATTTTTCTTTTTTTTTAATCTCTTTACATTACTTCACATCTCTTTGTTGACATGAACATGTTTCTAAGGTAAGGGTAAAGATCCTAACCCGTATCCAGTCAACGTTATATTTGCCATTTACATCAATGGCAACAGGACTGGACTGGGCAACACCTTATAAATGCATTTATCATTCAGAAGGGAACGCTTAAATTAACAAAGTAGTTAGGAAGGCTAAGGGTATGTTTATATTTGTGTATTTGTTTTTCCTCAAGATGAAATAGTTATCCTTTCACCAGGGAAGAAATATTATAAGCCTGTGTTTTTTCAGTGCTGGAATACAAATATGTATCCATTCTTCTTTGTTCTAACCTAGATAAAAGTCTGATAATTTTATGATTTAATATTCATAGATTCTGTTTGCATTTGGGGTGAGTGATCCTTTATCTACATCTTTTGCAGCTTTCTTCTGAATTAGACTATTAAAAATATGCATGCAGAGCCACCCTAAAGGGTTTAGTTTAGAAATTATTCAAATATTAGGTAAACTATAAACAAATAAATCTTATAATGTCATCATTTGCTATCAAGAGAAAAATTATAAATAACTTATTTTTTGTCCAGAAAGTATCCCAAGCAGAGTATTTAAAGGAGGAGATAATAACCCCATATTTAATCCTTATACATTGTAATTCTCATGGGTATTTCCACAGGTACAGAGAAAGATAATTTCCGAACTGAAAGTATTAATCATGGGATACTGGCTGGCTCACAAAGTTAAATTAGCCTGTATTTTAGTTCATCAATTTTAAAGAATGGAGTAAAATGTAAGGTAAGGACGCTTTCTCATGACATTAGTTCTATTTGTTAAGAAAGGATAAAATATCTTAATAAAAATTTCTGTAAAGTAGGGTGATAAAAAAGCTTTTCCTTCTCCACGTTTTCATTGTATTACAAATAATATCAAAAGTAGCATTTTCTGGAATGGGGTCTCCACTGCTAAAGAAGCTCCTGTACATCTTTCTAATTACACTTCTCAAAGCCTCATAATAGTCCACCATAAACTCCTGGCATAACTGATGACATTGGAGTATTCTGAGTGGCAGATGGTCTCCACCATGCACTTTTTTTTTTTTTTTTTAGTTGAAAACTTCAGAAATGAAACTCTAATGGGAAAAGTTTAGGAAAAGAAAAATCCTGGCAGTTTTGTATCTGCATTAAAATTAGCTCAAGGGCCATATCTGTATTCAGATGAAGTCTATAGGAGCCATGAGCAAGCAGAACTTGGACCTAAAAATAGTTCTGTTGGCAATAGGACTGAACGTTCTTGTAATTTTCCTTTCTTTTGAATAACATTTCCATTTCAGAAATGCCTCATGCACTGAATAATTCCTTCAGTTATTGCAGATTACATTGTGAAGAAAAAATGTATGTATAATTTTCTCCCTTGTCTTTGGAGTTATTTGAGGTACCATGCAACTTTCCTTGGCCTGACTTTTCGGAGAGGCATATTGCAACAGACTAGCACAGATCATGGCCTTAAAAATCAGACCTAGTTTTCTCTTTACAGAACAGGATTTTTCCCAATGACTGGTCCATAGATCTGAAACTCAGTTTTCAAAGAGATCGGAATTACTATGAAATTCTAAGCCTACACCATTTCCCTTAGTAATGTCCTCATACTCCAAAGCTAAGCAACAGAAACTATATTTAAAAGGATATTTAAACGATAGAAGATCGATATTAGCTTTGCTCTATCTAAACAATAGCAAACTGAACAAAATGTAGTCACTAAAAATGCTTTGTTCTTCTTAAGCTATGGGAAAATTTTGTTTAGCAATTTTTTCAGCAGAAAAATGTAGAAGTCCTCAGAGGTTTCTCCAGAAGCATTGTACTATTTACACTAGTATCTTAATTTGATAGTTGACGGTAGCTGGTAAGAGTGTGCATCCCTGATTCAGATTACTGCCTTTGCCTAGTAACATAGTTTCTATGCCAAGATATTCTTCTTTTTTTCTGGTTGCTTTTACAGAAAGAGAGGATACTTTTTTCTCTAAATTCTATTTAACTCAGTCAATAATTGAAAACCAAAAGACCAAACAAAATCTTCACTAGCAGGTCTAATAACAGGACCATCACTGTCATATCTCAATTCCTTTCTACAGATTGTAGCCAAAATTGCCTGTAGGTCTTCAAGCTCACTTATGAGTGTATCTCAGTTTGTGATGTTTCCAGATTGGTGTATGGTACCTTGGGAGGTTGTCTGATATTAGATTGGATTTTCTAGTCATGTAGATGTTTCTGATTATTATTTTCACCATGTGCTGACTATGGAATTTACTACATAATACCTTCTGAATGTTTTTGTCACTTTTGGTAGGGAAAAAAAAAAGGTGTTAGCGCTATGGAGTAATAAATCTGAAAAGTGGAATAAAGTCTATCTTTCACCACAAAAATCTAAAAAGATCTGCATAAAAAACTAAAGGTGAGACCACAACAAAAACATTTCAAAATGTACTTGAGAAGAGCTATATAGATAGTCATTCCACTTTGGTAATATTAACATTTGTCATAGCCCCTCATTTTAAATATATGTGCATGTAACAGTTTGCATTTAACTAAAAAACAGGGATTTGTGTCCCAGCAGTTTCTGAGATTTTAGGGCACTATATTAAGAATTTTCACTTACATTCTGGAGATTTTTTTAACTACTACCAAAGGCCTCTTAAATATAAATATTTATTCCAGTATTCCAGAAACAAAAATATTTTACAGCAAAGAATAGTTTAAGGTAATTTGTATTTTCTAAAAGCTGCTCACACTTTAGAAATAGATATCATATTAAGCACTGGGTAGTAGAAATAAAAATGTAATAGTTTAGTTTAGCAATATCTTTAGGAATTGACTTTTTTTTTTACTTTAAAGGTCTTTCTCTCAAATGCGTTCACATAAACATAAGATACAGTTAGTATCTTTTTAATATAGAATATTATCGAACTTCTATAGTCTTTTCATACACTTTTTTTCAACTCTCCTATTGCAATGAAAAACCTCAGAAAAGAATGGCATCTAGAGAAGGAACTCCAGATTGAGAGAAAAAATGGATAGAAGAAAAAGAAGTTACAAATTTTTGAAAACTACACATTGTGCAATTATCTTCTGGAAAAGAAAAAAATTGGGACAGCAGTAATGTTTTCATGTCCTTTCATAAGTTTACTTGTTGATATACTAAACCATTAAGAATGTGTAAGTTCAATGCAAAAGGAACAGTAATAAAACCAAATGAAAGGTATTGAGTGTTACCATATTGCACTGCACTGGAATATCATAAAACCTCTTATAAAGACAAATTTCCCCTCAAGTGCAGTAATACAGTCAGAGTGGAAAACAAAACGATCTTTATTTTATATACTTCTTACCCTCAGAGGAAAAACACCAAAAGGAGTTCTGATGCTGTTCATAACAGATAAAAGCCTTCCAGAGGGAAAATTTCCTCTTTAGAGCTGGGGCAAGGTAGAATTGAAAAGCAATATGAGAAGTAATGGACAGAACAAAATGAAATCAGATTTTAGAAAAGAATATCTTTTTTCTTCTTCCCAGTTACAATGTCATCATTTCATTTCCCAGACTCTGACTTCTACAGGATTCTCCTCTCACTAGAGCATGTGAAGTTTGTGTGCGCTTCAGTCCCTGTGCTGTTTTTTTCGAGCTGCTATTGATTAGCTTGCTAATGCAAAAGGCCTCAAGTGTAATCTTTTTTTTTTTTAATTATTCTTTTGATCTTTCGGATGATGTGTGTGACCCTGGAGTCATTGTGGATTCTGAGACTTCTTTTGAAAATCGTACCATTCATGCAATTAAAGTTGGCTGCAATCACCTTTGTAATTTAGCTAGACTGAGATCCATGATCATTAGGTCACTTGCTGAAAATCTGTGCCATACTATTTCCACCCTTATTTGACTTTGAGTAATTTGACTTCCAGATGCTATTTTAGGGGGATCTTCTGCTATTTTTCCTCACAATTAGCAACTATTAGAAGTGACTAACTAGATTACATACTGTACTATGTTATGTTCTACATATTTAGAAATTTATCATGTCTCCCATGATACAGGTTAAAAACCAGATTAATTTCAAGATGACCTTACAACTATAATTAATAAGTAATTATTAAGAAGTAATCTATCAAATTTGGTAGATGAGGCTTATGATACAAAGGGAAACACTATATTGAGGGCAGCAGCAGTAAGATGTTTTATCAGTTCATTTCTAGATTAAGTTATCTGACAATAAGAGTTCAAATTTTAAGACTGCATTGAGTTATGCAAGCAGTTTTGTTCTCTTCTCTGAACAACAGTGACATTACAGACTGAGATATTCAAACACAGATGTGACAAAGGATCTAGTGGAGAAGCATGTCCTTCTGGAGAGGTAGCAAGAAGTCAGGAGGGAGTTCCCCCACCCTGCGTCTTATTTTCCATTACAACATTTTCAATAGTTATAGCTATAGCAGTAATGGTACTCCTAAATCTAAAAAGTGTTATGCTTGTACCTGCTGTTATGTTAGGCTAAGAATCAAAATGCTCAGCGTCATAGCCTTCCTACCAGATATCCTACCTAGAGGAAATAAATAAAGGTATTATATTTTTAGTGTTAATTCTATTAGTGTTGTGACCTTTAGGCAGCTTATTAGTCATTTTTGATTTCTAAATGAATAAATAAATACTACTCAAACCACTAACTTGTCAGAATCACTGTAGATCCAAAAAATTACAATAGAATTAATAATTTTGTAGTGGTGTTATTTAGAAAAATGCGGCCTATCTTCAAAGTGGGCTGTACGGTCTAGTGAGATATGGTGTCACATCAGAGTAAATTCAATGATAGAGGAAAAAAAAAGAAAAATCATTTGTGCAAGCAATATCTTTTCTTCTATTTTCTCTCCTCTCTTCTCTAATATCTATATGTTCTCCAGGCATCAGTTCACATCGAAAAATTAAAAAAGAAAACAAACACAGGTCTGATCTCATGCTCCTTGAGCAGTACATTCCACACCATATCAGAATATTAATTCTAGGAATGTTCAAATCAATACCTAGGTGTCTGGTGTCACATGAGTTGCTATGGGATAGCAAAGATATCCACTAACTAGTAGATAGGACACAGGATACACTGCAGATCAGATATTTTAGGGGCTGGCAGCTGGTTGTCAGGCATAGTGTATATTCTTTATCACCTCAAAGGCAACAAGGCATGAAGGAGCAGAAGACTGAACTGAGCCCTGATTCCTTTGGGCAAAAATCATTTTCTTGCCTAAACATCACTGCCCAATGCAATTTTAGGCAGGGCTAGGTACTTCATCTGGTCTCTAGCTGTCATTCTGGAAGGGTACAACTGTCCCTTAAATCCTATGTCATATCTTCCAGCCCTTTGCAGATATCTTTGATAGTTTAGAGTACATCAGTGGCACTAACTATTTAGTCCTTAATTTAGGTGTTTCTGTGTTAGCTAGGGGTATAAGTAACTATTGCCATCACTGATAATCTAGTCAGGACAGGTATGGTATATAGAGAGCAGGCCAGTTCAGCACCTCAAAACAAGATTTGGTGGCCTAAACACAGGTATTTACCACCATTTGAAATGTCCTAGACTATCCAAGACATCCAAATATGACACAGAACCTAAGGAAAGCGAGATGCTGTAAAATCAGTATATGATCCTATGGATGGACTAAACTCTCTTACTGCGTAGTTCAAGGGCTACAGCAATTTATGGGTTTGGAGATGCTAATCCAGTGAAGAAGCTAAACTTTATTTTTAGGTGCTAGATTTGTACAGTTAGTTATATCTTAAAAAAAAAATCATGAATCCAAATCTTCAACTTGGCACCTTGGCTCCCAATCTAATATGTAATCAACCACCATCCTGAGATGAAGATAGGACTTAAATACGTTGAATTAACTACAACATGCTCGTGATAATAGACTGAGTCTGCAGCTACCTGACGGTAGGTGGAAGAAATGTTTATGGAGGCTCCTTGAAGCCATAAATTTAAAAGACTTCTTATTTTGAATTTCTCAGCTCTTACTCAGAGTCACAGAGAAGAACATTATTCATTTAGGAGCTACATCCATAAAACTTCTGTTAAATGTAAATTCCACATGCTTTCTTTCCAAGGACTGAGGAGAATCCATCTTTCTTCTTTATATAGATACATACACACATATACACACACACACACACATATATATATATGCAAATATAATTTGTCCTTGTTAACTTTGTGTATAATTTAAATGGGAAATCAAGATTCAGCTTCAACCTCTCTTGAACTGACTTCTCATCTCCCAGTATAACGCCTAAATGTATCCAGCTGCAGTTCTGTTCTCCCTTTGGACTGTAATGAGTCTTGCCATCTTTTCTATATTTCCATTACCTCATTATCAAGGAAAGAGTGGCTCAGCTGCAGCTTGTAATCAAGTGATTTAAAGAATAGCTGATTTTTTCTATGGAACCCTCTAATACTTTCAAAGGCTTTTGTAAATAGTTCTTTTTTTGAGCATTAGAGTGGTGCATTGCCAGTTTTTGACTAAGGTCTCTGCAGGGTAGATATTCCTAGGCACTTTAAACTTTCTTTATAGTCAATGAAGAGAAATGGGAACTTCACCTGACTTATTTTAAATATTTATTTTAGGATTAAAATCTGAAATGCTATGAGATGTATCCCAGCGATGTGAGGATTCTAACACTTGCCTCACGTTTTGGATGTGACTCATAGTAAACTTTAAATTTTATCAGTGCCAAACATTTTTTTTCTTCTTTCAATATCTTAAATTCAATTCATTCTTACTGTGTTTTCAATGTAGCGTGACTAATAGATATTATTCTTTGAGGTCAATGTGTAATGTTTTATAGATCAAATGATCATCTTAAGAATATATTCTTTCCAGGAGTATGAAACATACTTTTTGAGTTTTGTTTATAAATTGCATTAAAAAAAAAATATTCTACATCTTTATCTTAAGGTATCTAGGGTAAAAAAAGAAAAAAAGAATAAAAACTGAACTAATCAGAAAGTGATTTTAGTTTTATATGTAGTCTAAAGAAGAAAGAATGGCTTTTTGCTTAATTTTTTGATACTTCCTAACGTTTAACATGGTCTATATTCATCTCTTCTTGGAGAAGAACTTTCTTTGGAGGCACATATCACAAAATAGGTAAGTGGCTAGAGAAGACAGAAAAAGTGGAACATATAAGTACTTCACCCTTCAATTTCATTTTAAGAAGGATAGAAGGCAAACAATAACAAATAGGAGTCATGATTCCAATATGAGACCATTAATTTAAAACCTTTTATAATATTTTCCAGGTAATCTGTTAGAAAACCCTCAAGAGAAACCTCAATTATATTCCAGGAGATATGAGTTTTCTAGAAACAAGTGTGGGTATCATTTCTGTAGTCACTCTGTGAAAATAGTAGTGACATTGATAAACTATGCCCTTAGACAATAGTGACGATCAAGGTGCTTTTCTTCCCTGATAATTTATTATATTACAACCCTCTCTGGAAATGATAAGTTTTTTTTTTTTTTTTGGCTCCCTAAACCATATACTTTTTAATGCAAACATTACCTTTGTTCTAATAAGTAGCTGCTTACACTATTGATCACTACTTTTCAACCAACATTTATCATAACCATCTCACTGGTTTTCCACTAAATAGTCGTATGTTGCCCATTTATTTTACTTTAGGATATAGAAATGACTAAACTAATAAAGTGTCTCCACCCAAGGAAAATACAAAGGACCACATTCTTCTTCAGAAATTTTCTTTCTCCAGACAAATGGAACCTAGAACTATCATATTCAAAAGTAAAAATTAAAGAATGCTTAAAATAATTATAAGAGGCAAAATAATTCATGGAATAAAGACAGCACTTAGGTAAAACATCTGCTCATTCCACCTGATGGTCTGTACCCAGAAGAGTTTTATGTACAAAATGATGAAACAAACAACCACAATTCAGAATGTAATGTGAAGGAATGTAGAACTGCTTTTTATACATATGACACAGACTTAACATCTTTGACAGTAAGTATGGTGTTCAGGGGGCTTCCATAAAATTTCGTAATCTTTTGCTACTTGGTTAAAGTACAGAATTAACATTCGTAAGCATAACTCTATATGCTCCATTTAGTGTACTGTTTTTTTTCATGTTTCTCTTCATAGACAACTTTCAGTTAATTATTATAGCAGATAGTGTTGTAAATGCCATTAAAGTTTTACAATAGCAAATAAAATTAATGTATAACAACGCTTTCTCTTTCAACTGAAGGGATTTCTTCTTCCCTATAAAAAGGCATCCGTATTTTTTACTTTGAGAATTTATTTTTTTAACTGTTTGTCTATTCAGTTAAATGTCATTCAAGTCAGACCTTTAACTTATTGTAGCATAAACAGTATTTGAGAACTGTTAGATTTGCATTCCTCATCTCATGGTCATGAATGGTGCATAAACAACTTATCCCAAACCTTAGGAGCTTCTTGAATAATTAATTTTCCTTCTCTTCTGAAGAAATTTCTATAACAACCACCTTCTTGTCTCCTTAAGTGTTTTCAGAGCGCTTCCATTTGCTGAGATGTTTTATGGGTGCGTACTTTGTGTTAGCTCTTAACATCTCGGGACAAGAAAATATTCCTTCTGTTATTATTCCTGCTGACAACCTCTCTCCCTCCAGCCAAAACCAAAACAAAAATAAAAGCATGCAAGTAAGCAAGTAAGCAAGTAAAGAAGCCCAGAAGACGTCTTATAATATTTCCGGAGTGGTTTGTAGCAGTCTTCTACTTAAAGAGATTTATGACCCATGCTGTGGGTTAGCACATTTTCTTGAGACATCAGGGAATATCTAGTTAACTTATAAAAATTTTGTAGACTTTTGTACCTGAACACTTTCAATAAATTCTTTGCTGTAATAACTAGACGTTATATGAAGCAGTAATGTAGGCCATTAGTGCCCAGGGCTGAAAACTCTTCTAGAAGTCCTTAATCTCATGCATTGTTTTATTAAATACATTTTAGTTATTTGGGGGTAAAATTTTCCTCTAGGCTAAGGTTCCCACAAGAAACTTTTGTACAATTAATGTCCTGCTTGATGTTTTTATGTAAATGCTGCTAAATACAGATACTTGTGCCTGAAGAGGAGTTAATTTCTCTCTGCAATGATTACTCACATATGGGAATTTTTAAAGGACTGGGCCCTTATTAAGTAATACATTGTACCTGAAGATAAATTATGATTAACTATTTAACTTTAACTTTTCAGCCTCAATACCTCTAGTAAGTCTTCAGTTTATTGCTTATTTCTCTGTGGCACATAGCTTTCCTGCATAATTATTATTCTAATTGTTCTTATAATCCTTACTGGGTGTACCACACACTCATTCAGAATGTTATTGAACCTCATTCAGAATATCTGTCAGCCTGATCGTAGTTTGACATGATTCAGTTTAGGCTTCAATTGAATCTGTGCTGACTTGCAAAATGCAGTTGACTGAAAACATCAAATCAAAATGCTTCCAGGTTGATGTGCTTTTTCTCTGAGGAATGTTGAACATTATTTCCTCTGACAATGGGTTCTACAACCAGTTGATTAAAATAACAGACACAATAATCATTACAGGTAAAAGCATGTATCAAGTTTCTTTTAAAGTAGTGCAAAATAAAGAGAAAAAGATCTTAGAAGTCAGATCACATATTTCATTGAAAGCACTGTTCATAATATTATTTTAACTTCACTTATTCCTAAACTTACAGCTTTCCCTGTATGTTATGGTTTTTAAAACTGAGTATTCAATAAGTCCGGTCAGGCAAGCAGATTTTTCTTTGCTTTGAGATGAACAGGAAGAATGGGGAAGTGAAGAAGCTAAGGCTGAGAACCAGCATCCTACTGATGGTATGTTCATGAGAGAATTGAGGTATGATTTTGAGAGAGAAAGTCACGGCATGGAAGGAAAACTCTGAACTAGAGGTGGGAGAATAAGTCAAACTAGAGCCAAAAGGCTGAAGCATATCTGTCTTTAAAAAACTTTTAAAAGACTTGAGAACTATAAAGGTCTTACAGGGAACCTCAACAAGTGAGGTCAAAAAGTTAAGACATACATACATAACTGAAAAGGACAAAAGAAAAGCAAATCTAACCCGAGGCTAAAACAGTGGGTAACATGCCCTGCCTAACTTTAGGGGGCTAAATAGTCTGAAAATTAGCAGATTTTGACCTGAGTGACCCCAGTAGATGTATATAAAACCAAAAGAAAGCGCAACTCTCAGAGAAGATGCGCCATTTCTATTGATGAAAAAGGCAACCTAAGCTGTGGATAAAAGAGAAAATACACCTATTTTCATTCTAGCATAAGTTGCCTGTTTTGTAGACTGCTTTTTGCATTCTGCATAAGAGTTTTAAAATTCAGTCCTGTGCTGTCAGAATGATAGATAGAATCATAGATTTGATTGATAGATAGAAAAAACATAGATTTGAAGGGAGGAGGTCATCTAGGCCATTCCTCCTTCTCAAAGCAGGAATAGATACCGAGTTGGATTAACGTGTTTGTGGCCTTGTCCAGGAACTAAGGTACTACACCTCTCTCAACAATGTGTTATTATCTTTTTCACTGTGATTTTTTTTTTTTTTTTGCAATATCCAATAGGAATTTCCTTTGCAGTTTGTGACTCTTGTCTCTTGTCCTGTCAGTATGCTTCTCTGAACACTTGACTCTGTCCTTTCCGTAATACCCCTGTTAGGTAGTGGAAGACTGCAGTTAAATTTTTCTCCAGCTTTCCCTTCTCTAAGCTAAACAGACCCAGTTCCCTCTTTGTACATTATTTGCTCTGGCCTCCTAACTATTTTTATGGTCCTCTGTTGGACTTTCTCAAGCTTATCAGTCTTTTTACTGGGACCCCAATCTGGAAACAGCTCTTAAGATGCAACTTCATTGCTGAATATAGGTAATTAATTTATCATTTTCTTCAACCTATTGGCACATTCTTGCTAATTCAGCCCAGTATGCATTTAGTCTTTATAGCTGCAAGGCCACACTGATGATTAATGTTCAAGTTGTTCCCCAGGACACTCATTTCCTTTTTTGCAAAGCTGTCCCTAATCAGTTGGTTACCAACTTGTACAGGCAGAGCAAGGGATGCTCTGTCTGAGGAAGACAATTTGAAGACTTGACATTTGTCTTTGTTGAACTTTGCAAGGTTTCTGTTGGCCAATTCCTCCAGCTTTTCCAGGTCCTGTTGGATTATAGCACTGCTATCCAGCATACTAACTGTTCTTCCTGATTTAGCTTTGTTCACAGATGAGATGATGATGCACCTGTCTCATATTCTAAACTGTTGATGAGGACTTTAAACAGTGTTAGTTTTAGTCTCAGTGAGTAATCAGTCTCAGTTCACCCAGAAAGGCCACACAACCCACTATCAGTTAGACTTCAAACTCTTGACCTTTACTCTTTGAACTCAATAGTCAAAGATGATTCCCGTGGATTTTTCATCCACCTTGTAGTTCACCCAGCCAATTCATGTCTCTTCAGTTTTGCTACCAGGTTACTGTGGCAAATACCCTGCTAAAGTCAAGGACATCTACTGCTCCCCTTAGCCAATCACTTCATCATAGAGAGCAATCAATCAGGATGGTCAGGCAGGATTTGCCCTGGCTAAGTCCATGCTGACTATTTCCAGTTACCTTCTTGTCCTTCGCATCTCTGGAAATATCTTCCACGAAGACTTGCTTCATAATTTTTCCTAGGACTAAAGTGAGGCTGAACGGTCTGTTGGATCAGATGATTTCAAGAGTGGAAAAAAACATCCCAGATAAGAATAATAGACTGTGATCCTGACATAAATAGAGTTAGCAGGCCATACAAGCTGATCATTAGAGAAAACCAGAAAATTGGAAGCCAATATCTTATGCCAGTACAAACAAGGGCATAATGTTTCATTACATCAACAGTTCATCTGGTCTGACAGAGAACATCAGTCTCCATAACCAGCTGCTTCTAGTACTCTTCCTCAAAATAGTCTAAGGAATGCCTTTGAAAATACAATTAGGCTAGCAAGGGGGAAATCAAAGATAAACAATAAACAGGTAGAAGTCCATCAGAAGAATTATAGTTTCCTTTGAATTTTATGCAGGCTCCAAGATTGACAACCCCCCTTGGCAGCATGTACTTAGCTAAAGTTGCAGCACAGGGTTTCAGGCATAATTCTACTTCCTCTTTATCCCTTATCAGCATCTTTCTCCTCTCTGCAACATAGGAAGCTGACCTATCCTTCTTGGAAGGCAAGAACCATAGGGACTGGTACACTCAAGTATGCCTCAACAGCTGCAGAACAGGAAAGAGCACCCTCTTGCTTTTTTGACTGTGATAATCCCCCTAAAGGCCCGGAAACACAACTGGAAAGTATATTTCAGCTAGCTGAACTATCAGCAATTGATTTGGCATTATGTTTTCTGTTCTGTTTGGAAAGTGTGTCTTTATGTTCTTGTGAAGGTGTTGTAGGATTTTTACAGTAGCAGCTTGTATAATGATTTTCATAGTCTCTAGGTACAATAGCAATGACACTTGATCTCCCTGCATGCCTCAGAAAGCAAACAGCTGCAGAGCTTGATGTAGGTCACATCTCTTCAGGTCATCTGTTAAGAAGCTATCTCAAACTATATGCATTTAAAGATCACCATTCATGCATTAGCTTTTACTTTGGGAACTGATCTTTGTGGTGCATTTCAATAAATTTCTAAAAGATGCAAAATGTACCCTATTTGTCAAATGGATAAAATATGGGTCACGATATTTCTTAGAATTCATCTCTTTCGATGCAACAATTAAAATGCATTAAAAATAGCAATGACAATTAGATATGGCTCTTTCTTCTTGGCTGTCTTTCTAATATTCTTTGACATGTCTTATTTTCAAATGTCAGTGACCCTTCTTCTAGCATTAATCGTTTTGAGTCCATACCCATGACAGTCCTCAATGAGAAAAAGAGAGCTAACATTTTATTTCCATCAGAGTTGTCAGTTCCTTTTGGGTCCAACCCTAAATTCTTTGGGCAGAAATTCATGACTTGAGCTTCAGTGTTAAGTACTAACTGGTTGCAGATATAGCACTCTTAAACTTTGTTTCCATTGCTACTAGCATAGCTAAAAGGGGAAAAGCTAAAATTTTGATATTTTGCTTCTTGTTTGCTTGGTGTTTTGCTTTTGTGGGGTGGGGGGAGGGGAAGATCTGGGCAACCATGCCAATAGAGGTTTTGGTTTGGTTCCCTAAACATAAATGTCTAATGCCATTTTAGATGATTTAATGTGTCCCATCACACCCAGAGGGTCTTGATGTCCTTTAGGTCCTATATTATTGTATGTGTTATTGTATGTGTATGCAGATGTTTTGGATATCCTATGTCATTTCCAGTGGCATTACACATCCATGTGAGGGAACTGATCTGACTAGGTCACATGTAGACACCTAATATCAAGCAGAATGCAAATCTGAGTTTTTGTCCTGAGCTGAGTGTTTACAACTTCATTTAGAGCAACTCAAGGCTGCCTGTGAGAGAAGTTAAAAATATGGGTTTTACCCAAGATAAAAATTGCAAGCATCTCAGGATTTGAGTCAGCAGAGAATTTGTTGCTGCTCCTTTGTAAATCTTTTAAACTCTGGTCAGGAGATATAACTCTGGAAGGCATTAGTCTGGACAAAATCAATAGAAATCTGTTTGGCTGCTAAATTCTCAAAGAGTCTGTCTGCATTAAGCATGCTCCAAGCTGTAACAAAGGATGAAAGTCCTTTATACAGTAGTACAAAGCACCAAGTATAAAGCACTAAGCACTGAGCGTGGGATCCAGTTAACCAAGTTGGAGGCTCACTAGCTAGAAAGCAGTTTTGTAGAAAAAGACCTGGGTGTCCACGGGGACAACAAGTTGAATATGTTGGCCGTATACTCATGCAGTGAAGAAGGCCAACCACACGCTGGGCTGTATTAACAAGTGTGCAGCCAGCAGGTTCAAGGAAGTGTTCTTTCCCCTGTATTTGGCGCTTGTGAGACCACATCTAGAGTGCTGTGTCCCAGTTTGGGCTCCCCAGTACAAGACAGATATACTATCAAGATAGTTAGGTTTGGTTCATAATATCTATATGGCTCAAATGTGTTTTGTTCTTTTAACATTTTTAACACCTCCCTTCCTGTACAATTTATAACTGAGTATCCTGAATGTTTTTCTCATGGTTTCTTCCTAAATGCATTAAAATCAATTGTAAAAATTCTTTTTTCTTAAGTAGGCCTTGGACAGGGCCCTGGAAAACACCAATTAGAAAAATCTCATCAACCTCTCAGCTCCTACATGCAATTGATTTCTTTGTGTTTCTCTGGCAACGAAGGAAATTAATTTTTCAAAAGTATTTGTGCAATAACAATATGTGCAATAACAGTTCAGGCATGAAATAGTAGTGGGTCATTGTCAGTGACAGGGCCAAGATAGAAAGCTTTTGCATAGCACTGAGTTTTAAAGAAAGCTAGATCTCTGAAAAGGGCAGAGGAGAGAAGATAATGTTTCAAGCTGCCTAAAAGGATATTTCTAAGACTTGACTCAACATCTAGAGGGAAAAAAAGTCTATTAAGCTAATAATATTTAAATTACATCTATTACTGAAAATAAAATACATTTCTATTTCATAACAAAAAAAAAAGTCAATCATGCAAAATAGAGTGATTTACTCTGTAGTTTCGCCAAATCCAGTACGTATGTGCTAACTAGTTTTCTTAAACATTCATGAAGGATGGAGGCTAGCATTTTCCTCCACATATCTTTTTTTATAAAAAGATGTTCAAAGCTAACTAGTGATTATGGATCCATAAAATGAAACGTCTTAAAGAAGCTCATCTCATTTTTTGAAGTGACTATACATAACACTTCCTAGATCTTAAGTCAAGTTCAAATGCTGCTGCCAAATACTCACAAGTTTAACATCAATAGTGACTTATGAGATCATATTTATCTCTGGTATATACAGAACTCAAAATACTAGCTCCCTTAATGGAGTATTATATTTTCTCTACACTTCTCTAATGGAAGCCATAGGACCGCTTCAATTTGCTTCTCGGTTGAAAAACAGTGTTCTTTTACACTAATTTATTTTTTCATTCTTAAAAACACGGGTTTTATACCTAATTTTAATTTATTCAGCTTTACCTTCCAGCCTTGGGATCATATCACATTTTCACCTGCCAGACTGATGAACCCACAATCCATTTCTGTTCCTCTTTATAACAGTGTTTTAAACATACAGTCAGCTTACCTTCCAGTTCCTTTCTGGTGAATTTGAAGCTTTCTCTCAAACAACATGAACTGCAGTATTGGTCTGAATGCAGTATCTGATAACACATTTTACTATATTCCTCTTTTGCTCTATTAAGGTTCTTTTGGTCACGGCACCACAGTGAAAGTCCATGTCTGACTGGTTACTCGGCATGATCCTCCTGGCCTTTTCAGAATCTCTAATTCCTAACACAGACAGAGTCTCCTTCCAGAAAGTTTGGCTTAATTCTGTGTCACTTACATTTCATCACTGTAAAATGTTTATTTTATTTTAATTTTTTCCCAGTCTACCAAGCAATTCAAATGCTTCCTTACACGTGACTTTTGACTTACAAATTCTGTAATCTTTGTATCATTTGCTAACTTTGGCACTGAGTCCGTAATCTCTTACAAATCACTGATGGCATTAGATAATGTAGGGTATGAAATGATTATGATTGCACCCTGTTAGAAACAGATGTTTCTAATAATTATATCCTATTTGGAGTTACATTCTGAGTCTTGTCTGTTACCTATTCTTTAATCTATTTAATTTATATTATATTAAGTTTCATCATTCTGATTTATTAATTAAAATAATGTGTTACTAAGTTGTGCCTTACAAAAAGTGTAATGTATTACGTGAACAATATTCTCTTTAGTAACTAACTGTATATCACACTAAGCAGAAATTGTTTTATAAGTTCATGTTGATTGTCATCAGTGAAATTTCCCTTTTTTAATTCCTTATTGAGTCCAGTTTCAGTCTTTCCACCTTCTTATAAAAAACACTTGTATTCAGTTCCTGTCAACTTGTTGCTTTCCTCCTATAATATCATTTTCCCCTGAATTTTAATGATGCATTAAAAGGAATAAAACAGTATGTTAAAAATTGAGACAATACAGTGAAAGTTGATTGGAGTGTAGCAGCGGGGCCTAGGAACTGTAGGTGCTAATCCTTATTTCACTAGTGATTCATCATGTGGCTGAGAGACACCGTTCAAACACTCCCACTCCTTCACGTGTAAATAAGATATTATACCTCCTGATAAGAACAGGTCTTCTAAGCTTGAACACTTGATTTTGTTTAATGATATTTTGATTCAATACACAAGGGATTTTTCAGCTGCTCTCTTTTATCTTATGGTCCCCTGACGTACAAATGCTATTCACAGCATATATTAGAGAAATAAATTGGAACTTGTGTGGTATGAAGACTAATACTGGTTAGAAGAGTATTTTCAGAAGAACAGATAGTTACTTAAAATGTTAAGCTGAAATATGAAAAATATGTTGGAAGTACGAATTGAATACCAGTCCAAATGAACAATAAAATGAGAAAGGAGTTTAGGAAAATAAATAATGCAGATACACTATGACAAATGAAATATTAGGAAAGAGAGGAGAGAATGCAGCGGAAAGTAGAAACTGTTGGTTAATATGTTTTTCCATGCATAGTATTGAGTAGAAGTAGATCTTTTTTTTTTTTTGAGAAAGCCCATCTCTTTTAGCTTTCCTAAAGTGTCAAATGGAAACAAAAAATGTAATAAGATTTGGCCAAAGGAAGTACTTTTAAATTAATTTTACAGTTAAGTAAATATGTTTCTTTCAGTTTTGACCACTCTGAAATATTTTTTAAATATAAATACAATAAGATATAAAAAAGTAAGATTTTTATTTTCAAGTTAAAATAAAGCATTTCAGTATTTTGGCAATCTCTCAATTGTTTCATAAGTCAGCGTTAGAAAGTGACAAAGCAAATAAATATGTAAAGTATTTGCATTCATTAAACCTCCATTTTCATGAAACAAAATGTTTCAGCTAAGAATAGTCACACAATTAACTCTCTTGACACACTAAACAAAATGTTTCAGCTAAGGATAGTCATTCAAGTAACTCTCTTGATATGCTAAGAGGGGAACTGAATAGCAGGGTTTTTTTTTTTTTTTTTAGAGTAAATTCTTGTGATGTTGGTCAGGGTCTTCCATGAAGTTGAGCTAAAGCAAAGGCACTGCCCAAAATAGTCAATTACAAAAAAAAGATGATGCATGAAAAAATATAAGATTGGTAATATCAAGACAGCTAGAAAAAACATACCAGTGGGAGGAGTAAATTAATATCAAGAATATGCTGAGGATTGTTCTGAGAGATATATAGAGGAAAAGAAAAACAGATTTAAATAGCTATTGTTTTTAAAACTATCTGCCTTTAACAATGGATTTAAACTTTGAAACTGCAGTAGAAATAGTAATTGAACTATCCCATGAAAAGCTTTTAGCTTTTCCAAATAAATTAGGGAAAAAAATAGGGGAAAAAAAGGAAACATATATATATATATATATATAAATAGACAATTATTTAAAAGCCAACATCTGAGTGGGACTCAGATGCACTAATATTATCTAAAATTATTTTACCAGAGATGTCCATAAATGAAAGTGTTTCAAATATTTGACGCCTTTTTTTGGAAAATTTCATTTTTTAAATTCATTAACACAAATTCTCCTTATAAATACCTGAAGACTATCTCATTATGAAGACATTTAATTACCTAAGGATTTAAACAGACCTGGGAAATGCTGACATCTTTTAAGTTATCACACTGGTAGTTTAATATGTACAATAATATGACAGAATATTAATGATATTTTATATTATTTTAAAAGCTGCTTTGATTGGCTCTTCTTTAACCTATTTTCTCAAATGCTTTAGCTGTTAAAACAAACTTGACACGGTAAGAGTAGAAATTGAATTTTTTTAAACTTCACCCACAGCTATAAAATCTTAAAGGTTTTGCTTGGCAGAGGTAACATATGCATTTTCTTTCACTTTCATTTCTAAGAATTTCGTAAGTTTTAAGTATCTTGGTACTCAAGGCCACAAGGAAATGCCAACCAAATGGTCAGGTTGCATTTGTTTTTCTTTCTTGTCTCTCTTCCGAATGGTGAAACAATGAAATCACATCTATGCATGTGATCAAACTTCAGCTAAAATTCACTTAGAACTGTTGATAAAGCTTCTGGTAGATTCCCCAGGTACTGTCATTTTGGAATCTGTAATGCATTCATGTCAGTTACGTATGAACAATAGGTATTAATGTAAAGAGTTTTTGTAGAACTGTAACAGGACAAAGTTACTGCCTTATATGTCACAGCTCTTCTATAAAGTCTTATTGTCTACTTTTCTTCCCCTCCCTTGTCATGCTTTTGGCTGACCATATGGTATGTGCTTATGTGCTGGTATGTGTGACTGGTATTTTGGTATGTGCGATTTCTCTTCAGCCACTTCTGTGAGAAGTCTGCCATGAGATGTGTTAAACTGTCACATTTTGCATTTGTGCCAAGGAATACATGCACACACTCGTACAAGTCCGCATAGTTACATATTATCTTCTGCTCTGAGGATAGTGAGTCTAGGTGAGGATGGAAAATGAAGAGCAGGGAAAAGGGAAGGAAGAGTAATCTCTTAGAGTGCTTTTGCTATCACTGAGTAGTAGTCTTTTCCTTAGTTTTTCCAAGGTCTTCTATAGGGATGAAAAAGAATACTACAATGTAGAGTCTTGTCCTTTTTCATTTGCTCCCATTAGATTTCAGTCCAAGAACTGTTTTTCTTTTTCATTTTTTTCACTCCAGTGGAGACTAATAATACAAATTTATCAAGGGTTTACAAATCTGTAAATACTCTTAATACTTCTTTAGAGCCCTATTTCCTCACCCAGAACAAGATGGACATATACTATATGTGAATACATTCAACTTTCACAATTACTCCCTTAAGAAAAGTTGCCAGGAAATTCTCTCTTATTGCATACGAAAAACTAGCATAATAATTTCTACTGTAGTTTCACTTCCAATCCAGTCATTATGGATTTATTGCTAAAAATACTCCCATACTGCAGCAAACACAGCAGTATCAAATAATGAAAGGATCCAGCCAAATTCCTTTGTTGTCTGTTCAGTCCTTGTACTGAAAGACTCCTCACCTGCGAATTACTCCCCACCCCCCCTTTTTTTTTTTTCTGAAAATAAGCTCTGAAATCAATCTGTCAGTGCTGGAATCTATCACAGTCTGATTGAGGTCTTCTTCTCCTTTGCTTCCTTTTTTGCTGCCATGCCCAAAACACAAAAGTTCAGGACTTTCTTTGACTTGTATATAAATAACAAAGATCACTGACCTGCAGTGTGCTCTTCTCTCTTTATCAACATTTAATGGAAAAGGGGGAGGAAAACAGAAAATGCATGCTGCTAGCTATTATCTTTACAAATGACTTGCTAGCCTTTTATTTGTCTTCTCATTTTTCAGACACTCAAAGGACATTTCCAGAATTTCACTAGATGAAGGTTCAATCCTGAGATGACTTGACAAGCTGCATCTTCCTTAAGAGATTTTGACAAGATATTAAGCCATAGTTACAAGCCAATACTTGAATGTGGAGCCCTGGGGAAATCTTTCAAAAGTGGAACACAACATTTACAGCAGGAGGCAGGTGTCTGCACCACTGAAGCAAACAACAATATGATATATTTAGTATCGAAAATGGAAGCAAAACTACTGTCTCTTTACCGCTGGGGACAATGGAAGAGGTTGAATGAGAAAAAAGCACCCTTTTCAGCCCTGGAGAATTTTAATTTACTGACAGAAAAAAATATAGTCTCATCACGGCAGGTGCAGCAAGTGCCAGGTGCTGTTCACAATATTGTCTCTGAATTTATGTGTTTCTGTAGCATTGAGAGGATGTGAAGCAGCTGCACTGGCCATGTGGAGAGAGAGCAAAGAGCTTTTAATTAGCAATAAGAGGGCTGTTAATTTCTTTTAGGGGCTGTCTTGCTTTGCACTCATATCAGAATCTCAGCAGGAGCTCTGTGCAGCTCCCAACATACAATGAAAATCAAGTAAAGCCATGTGTTACAGCAGATTTAAAGCAGAAGTGAAATAAGGGTCTGGCTTTCAGCTAAAGAAACTCTTGGCAAGTTTTATTTTCAAATTAAGAAACAAGATTCAAAGATCAGGAGCTGCAAAAACATTTGAAAATCACTGTCAAATCCCTAATGGAAGTGTTACATAATATCACATCCAGAGACCACAGTACAAAACGTAACAGCTATGTAGTGGGATTCCTGCTGAAACCTAATATAGTGGCTGTTTGGGCCGAAATAATTGCTAGAAACCAAACTCTAAGAGACTGAACATGAGACTGTGTCGGAGATACTAAACTGGTGGCACAAATACCAGGTTTGGCTTGGCCAAAGAGCTAATTTCAACATTTTTAAATACTGCCAAGGTCCAGTCTCTCTTGCCAAAGTATAGACTATTTTCCATTAGAGAAGGCCAGAAGAAAGTATAACTTGTATTGTACTCAATTCTGTCAGTCTCAAAAAGATCAAAGGGTATTCTTCCAATGTACCATGTGCTTTTATGCTGAGGGCTTACAAATAAGTTTTTTCAGCATTTAAGAGCCATCAGTGATCTAGTTGTCCTTAATTTTAGGGACATTCTAAACTCAGTTTTTAAGATCTGAAATCTGAGAGGTTGTTCCTGCTCCTGCTCAGATAAATGGTAAAATTCCCACGGATTTAATTTCTCAGTGAAATCTTCCCTGCTATAAAATTATTAATTGGCCCTGAAGCTTATCAGTATTTTGTGCTGATGCTAATTAATTAGGTAACCAACAAAATGTTGAACAGTTTAACGGTTTTAGAACAAGTATGGATTTGCAAAAGTATGCTTCCATGAAAAAGCAATACATGTCAAAAAAAAGTTAGAATTTTGAAGTAATTTTCAATGCTTTGAAATTTGAAGGGGGGAGGGTATTTTTCTTCTAGGATAGGGCTGACATGATTGAAAACAATGCCTTTCAACTAAATAATAATTAAAATTATTATATACCTTTCCTTTAGAATGCCAGGCATAAAATTTCTTACATTCCAGTAGGCACCAGGTACCCCAAATGTTTCACTGAAATATTATAAACTCACCTTTACCCCCAATAGCTTATCATACTATATAGTATACAATATATTATTGAATAGCAGGGGAAATAAAGTACAAATATGAAAACAGTCAAACCTACTGACATCATTTAAACCTTTTCCAGACATTTCAGTAGGTTTGTTTCTCCATTTGTAAATCCACTTAGACACTTGTTGATAATCAAGGAAGTAAAGAGTAGCACTGCCTGTATATAGGAGATGTTTTGTTAACATTTTTTCAGGATTACATTCTTATAAGGATATATTTATATGTTTACATTTATAGTCCATAAAAGCTTGCTGCAGAGCAAGTTTAACATGTTCATGAGTCTTTACAGAGCGGGGAACTAAATATTAAATTCATGCAAATAAGACTGATACGTTGGGTCAGGACTGCAGCTTTTAATTTCACCTTTAATTGCTCCACAGCAATTAGCATACTTAATTTATGGTAACAGAAAAATTTAAATGGGGAAAAAATGATAATCTATCATGTCCCCATGGATAGCCTTTCAAAATATGATAGGAGTCTAATAAAATACTTTGTCAAGGCAAATATCTGTCTGTACATTCTTACCTAGCATAGAGCAGTCATGCTATGTAGATTTATTCTATTGATATAGTTCTAGAAATGAATAAGTGATTTCATATAGTTATTTTTAGAACTGAATTAGAGACACTTGAGGAAAAACAAATCAGGATTAATTATCCTACCTTTGGATGGGACGTAAAAATGTGCTTTTTATCATCAGTGAAGATGAACAGAGGGATACAACGTTAGCCACTAAACATTTTCACATTGTCATGAGATAGTATGCAAAATATTATATACTTATAAACAGAACAAATGAGTTAGAGATATATTTAACCACTGTGTTTGGCAGATAGGAATGAGACCTGGTTTAATATCATCTGTCATAAGGCGTGTAATAAAATGTCTAATTTTAGAGCTGTTATGATCAAGGATGTGCCACATCCTTGTTCACATGAATGCTGATCTAAGATATTGTTATGTATGTACAGGATATTCTTTGTTGGCACCAAAAGAATTCACATCATGTCTGCTAGAAACCAAAGAAAGATTCGGGACAGCCTGGTTTGCTTGTTCTGCTCTTCAGCTTTCCAGTAGTAAGAAGCTTTATTCATTTGCAGCCAGATGCTTTTATTTTGTGCATTTATTCTTAAAATACAACTTTGTATTTCTGATGAAGAGAGGGAGATTCTTCTGAAGATTTAAAACAAAGAGTGGAGTGGTGGGTCCACTTACTAGGGAAGAAGCCTATGAGTGTGTGTGAAGGTGGGAAGCACACTGCAAAACCTGAATTAATATGATCATCCGTAACTTCACACAATGCTGCTATAAATCAAGGAGCGGCACGTAAGTTGAACTGTAACATAGACTCCTTATTCAGAGAGATATTCACACTATTAGGAAATAAACAAGACAGACAACAGAAGGTGTGATTGTAAACCAATATGTTCATCATTGTATGGTTATTCATAGCAACCGCTTTGCCAAACAAAGACATTGGCTGAAATCAAGGACCTACTGAAATAATGTTTTTTTTTTTGGTTTTGGTTTTGTTTTTTTTTTGTAACATTGTTTACTGTTTAGAGATTTTAATGTCACAGGTGAGGAAGGTAAACTGATGATGGTGTTGATACTTTAACGCTCATTTGTATTGTTCAGCTTTGCAAATTCCGTGACTTCCTGAAGACAAAATTGCAAGACTGTATCATCTTTGGACTTCAAATCCAAACAATTCAGCATGATATCCTTGCTAAGCTGAATGTGATCTTTGTCTTAGCTGCTGAATTAGTATAACTATATACTATGAAAAATGTATTGTGATAACTCACGTAAACTTTGCGTGTTACATTTAGAACAACTATCACAGTCCATAAACTCATAAGAATAGTGGCAATTCACTCCATCAGCATCATCAGACTTGACTTAATATCCAAATTACTGTATAGGCTCTGAAAGCTGGCCGGTAGTCAGATGACTATCTGACTAGTCAGTAGTCTATATAAACATTCAGAAGTGCTGAGCAGCATTTTTGCATTAGTCTACTCTTTTAAAGCCAACAGTGTTAATCAAAAGAATAACTTAACAAAAAACTGGAATGACAATAATAAAAATACATTCCATCCTTTCTTTCTATGTTATCCTCTCATTGTCAATATCCTGTGAAGTTCCAAGAATGCAGTTCTTTTAGTGTTAGAAGTCGCAAGGTCACCATTTGATACTGCTTTTCCCAAGGGAAAAGTTCCCTTATTTTTTTTCTTTCTCTAAAATTCTTTTATTAAGTGCAAGAATCTCTAGTACAGAAAGATGTGATTCTCATTTCACACCACTGGGATTCACTGAAAAACAACCAAGGAATATTGCTGGTGAATTCCTTGAACTGTCTTATGAAGAAGTGGGGACAGATAATGGACCACAGATGTCATTCCAGCTGGATGCAAGAGTTGTATTTATTCCCATGAAACCCAGGAATGTACCTCCTGCACTGCAGTTGAGGATTTAAGCAGATCTTGAATATCTTGTTAAAGAGGTCTCAAGGAAGTATCTTAAACAGGTCTCAAGGAAGTATCTTAAACAAATGGTGTAAAATAATTTTACTGTAATAGCTTGCTAACTGCCTGAATAGCAGCATGGGAATCTGTATAGCTTCTTAGAAGAGTATTATGAACAGTCAGACAGCAGGATTACACAGAGTCTGCAGCCAACTGAGTTTTGCCCTTTCTTCCTGGGGAAAAGATCCTGTGGAATTCAAGTTTGTTCATTTGTATCAAGAAGTGATTATTAAGGAAGAGTCTACAATTATGCAAACCTCCATATTTGTAGAGGAGGAAACAGGTGTTTCTAATTTGGAATATCTGTTGCAATAGAAATTGCCAAAACGCTACAGGATTTTGGGTTTCCAAACTTCCAGCTGTTGCATCCTACTTAGATGATGACCTGGTTATGAGTGAAATTATTTTAAGTCATTTTTAGCCAATTTGGAAATCACAGCAGCAGAAAAACATGGAATTGGAGTAATCAGTGTTCCGTGTTGTCTTCTTAAGTTATTATTTTGATTCATCTGGCATTCATTGGCAGCAGACTACTCAAAAGTAGCAACTACTCAAAATACATCCACACCAAAACCCAGATAGAAACTTTAGATGTCCTTTGGACTGCTGAATTTCCACTGCAGCTTTCTGTCACTAAAAATCTTCTTATCCCCTTTTGACAAGGGAGGTCCACGGAATTGGATTTGCAGGTGTGCAGAGGACTTCCAGAATGTCAAAATAATTATTGACACATGATTCCATGACTGTTTGTTATAATCTGCAGAAGTCATTACTGATTACTCTGATACGTTAATGTAAACATTGATGCCATTCTCATCCAGGAATGATAAGACTTTATATGGGAATGAATAATCTATCAGACATTTTTACAATTTTTGGATGAAGATAGGCATAGATTACTAGTGCTTGCTGTTGTTACTAGAATCAATATCTATTTTTTTCCAAAACACATAAAAACAATACAATCATTCATATCACAACCCTACATATACAGAGATGGTAGATGTGCTTATGGTTAGGTACTTGCTTATAAAACGATAAAATCTATTGTCAGTGCCAACACACTGATCCAAAACTGCTTCTTCATATAGCAGACTGTGTAGATCCCCCACTGACTGAATTTTTAACGTTGACATCCTTACCTCTCTCACTTCTTCAGGCAGATCATATTACAGGAATTACTGCTAGGGTCCAACATCTGCACGTGTTTTCAGCCTGTGATCATAACTTCTCATAAATGATGCCTTTTATGGGGAAATCACATTGTTACTCCTGAATAAAGTCACTGAGTCACCTTTATTTCACTAGATGAAGCACAATTAGTATCAAAGTTTTGGCAGGTCTGCTGACTAAATGATAAACTTTTTCAGGTTCCTCATCTCTTAACATGTCACTCCCCATCTGCTTATGGTACAGCACCTCAGAACATGCCCTGTTCACCTCCTGTCTGATAGTCTGTAGTATAAGCAGGAACAATCTTTATATCTTTCTTGTATGCCTTTGTACCACAACAGTTTGCATTTGCCGGAAACTACGAAGTAGGACAAAAGTGAGATCCATCAACAATTGTGAGTGTCTCTGAGCCTCTTTCTCAGAAGGTGAGAGACTGCCAAAGGAAAGATTGGCACCATCACTTTGACCATCTGAGAAGTTCATTTCTAAGCATATCACTCCTCATTACTGCACTTTCTAAAGAGGGAGAATTCTTAGATATGGAAAAGGAGGGGGCAATATTGAGTTTGTGTAGCTCAATAATTAACTAATGGTTCTGTATTACATTCTTGGAATGTTTGTTCTTAGCCCAGGAATAATTTACATCGTATCCTGTTCCCTCTCCATTCATGTAGGGATGACCAGGCAAATGGAGGAGGCACAGGTTTGTATGTTTTGTTATTTAAGCTGTCTGCAACAAAGAGGTTATATATTCACTTGCTGACTGCTTCAGTCTGTGCGTTCTACTTTGGAAATGCAAAATGAGTGTAGTCACCCCAGGCTCCGTCTAATCAATGGAAGGATGGGCAAAAGAGCCTATATGAGGAGGCAGCAATTACTGCTTCTATATCACGGCAATGTGGTCACCTACTGATTTAACGGGAGTTTTATATAACCATAACGCAACAGCTTGTTCTAGTGAAGAGGCTATATAAATACTGATGTGATTTCTAAGTCATAAACTATATACATTTTTTGTAATTAAATGTACATACTATGTGTTTGCTGATACTGAAATACATTTTTACATGATTAGCTGCTAAATATCTGTTATTGTAACTCTCTGAGGCTCAGTTAATTTCAGTCTTTTTAGTTTAAGCTGCAGTAATCCAAGACAGAGGTGAAACTCAGGTCAGAGAATTGTGAGTGAATGGTAAAACATTATGTACCATTCACTTTACAATTAATGCATCTTCCCTTGAGTTGAAAAAAATAAGTTAACTGTGATTATTTGGACAGAAATCATCGGTCTATTTAATAGTGTGAGATGAACTGGAACCACTTGTTGTTTGTGCTTATAACCTTGTTTTAATGGTTATGCGCCTATAGAACCACTAACTTCTTTAGCTAAATTCAGTATTCTGGTAGTTTCATGTACTGATTCCCAGTTATTAAGGTACATCTCAAAAGAATTAAGGCTAAAGATTTCTGGAGGGAAAGGGGCATTGAGCTTAATTGCTTCAGACTATGTAGGAACTGTGCTATGCTTTTTCTGGTCTTTCTTCTGCTTAATGTATAATCTTTAGTAACTCTTTGAATATGAGCTTGCACACTTTCTCTTAACTTGGATGCTAATGTAATATATGAATTATTTAGAGGTAAATATCTGTATTATGAAGAGCAGCGCAGAGATGCTGTGACCTACTGTGGTGAGAACAATGTTTTATGCATTTGAGAATAACATTGTCCATCATTTATGCTGAAGCATGAGAAAATTAATGCATACCTTAAACAGATGCATCTGTAGGATGGCTAAAGAACAGAAGGGCCAACACCAAAAGTGTGCAAAAGAAGTGGTTTAGTCCTTAAAGCTAGCTACTATACACTATCTTTTCTTTATTACACATTCCCAAGGGTCAATACTGGATTCAGTATTGTTCAATTTATTAATCAATGGGCACATTGCTACCTTGACTTCAGCAAGGCTTCTGACACTGTCTCCCATCCCATCCTTGTAGGTAAGCTCAGGAAGTGTGGGTTAGATGAGTGGACAGTGAGGCGTACTGAGAACTGACTAGATGGCAGAGCTCAGAGAGTTGTGGTCAGTGGCGCAGAGTCAAATTAGAGGCCTGTAGCTAGCGGTGTCCCCCAGGGGTCAGTGCTGGGTCCAGTCTTGTCCAAAGTATTCATCAGTGACCTGGGTGAAGGGACAGAGTGCACCCTCAGCAAGTTTGCTGATGCTACTAAACTGGGAGGAGTGGCTGACACACCAGAAGGCTGTGCTGCCATTCAGAGGGACGTGGACAGGCTGGAGAGGTGGGCAGAGAGGAACCTCCTGAAGTTCAACCAAGGCAAGTGCAGGGTCCTGCACCTGGGGAGGAATAACCCCATGCCCCAGTCCAGGCTGGGGGTTGACCTGCTGGAAAGCAGCTCTGCAGAGAAGGATCCGGGAGTGCTGGTGGACAACAAGTTGAGCAGGAGGCAGCAATGTGGCCTTGTGGCCAAGAAGGCCAAGGGTATTCTGAACTGTATTAGGCAGTGTGTTGCCAGCAGATGGAGGGAGGTGATGCTGCCCCTCTCCTCAGCCCTGGGGAGGCCTCCCCTGGAGTGCTGTGTCCAGTTCTGGGCTCCCCAGGACAAGAGAGACATGGCACTCCTGGGGAGAGTCCAGCGGAGGCCTACAAAGATGCTGAGGGGAATGGGGCATGTCTCCTGTGAAGAAAGGCTGAGAAAGCTGGGTCTCTTCAGCCTGGAGAAGAGAAAACTGAGAGGTGATCTCATCAATGTGTACAAGTATCCGAAGAGAGGGTGTCAGGAGGATGGGACCAGACTCTTCTCCATGGTGCCCAGTGACAGGACAAGAGGTAATGGGCAGAAACTGAACCACAGGAAGTTCCATCTAAACCTGAGAAAAAACTTCTTTGCTGTGAGGGTGACAGAGCACTAGCACAGGTTTCCCAGAGCGGTTGTGGAGTCTCCTTCCCTGGAGATATACAAAAGCCATCTGGACATAATCCTGCACAGTGTGCTGCAGGGGACCATGCTTGAGCAGGAGGGTTGGACTAGATGATCTCCAGAGGTCCCTTTCAGCCACAACCATTCTGTGATTCTGTGATTTATAAGAGCTATTTTATTAACTTCTGTGTGCTTTACAGATCTCTAAAGCCTTCACCAAGATTAACTTAGATTGGCAACTATACAACTAAAGACAGTTGATGTCCCAACAGTTGAAATGCTAGAGAGATAAAAGGGAAAGGGAGCAGACAGTGATAAAAATGTCTTACAAAGACCTCATAACCATGTCATACACCACATCAGTCAATAAATAAAGGGATTAGGTAACTTGTCATGGGTGACCTAGAAAGAACTGAAAATGACACTAAGTTACATAATTTCATTTATGGAAGTTTACATTCTAGATCCATGGTGCCTAGTCCATGAGTCTTGTGCTGCATGTGACTTGTGGCTGAGTGCTGCTTCCATTTTCATTGCTTGCATAGCCAGCAAAGGGAGCAAAGGGTTTTCTGTTACAGGACATTAACCAAAATAAATCAAATTTCCAGCTTTGGGAGAAAGTGAGGCAGCAGGTTTCACCAGATGACACGGTATACAGCAGTATTCCCTTCTCCCTCCCCGGTACTAGATATCACCATTTAACCACTACCTCTTTCTGCTTTAGTTTTAGAAGATGACATAATCTAACTTACTCCATATTTCATACAGTGAACATGACGCAGTCCTCCGTTAATCTATTAAAATGATTCTAACCTTAAAGTAAATAGCAAATGCAAATTAATTTAAAAGAATGAATAAAGGGGTATGAACCTTTCACTTCTAAGTTAGCGATCTGAAATCAGACCAGAACAATGGAAACTGACAGATACTATTTTCTGACAGAGACAATTAGGCTATTAAATCTCAGTGCTAAAAAAGTCTCATCTTCATTCCTTTTGCATTCACTGGAGCTGCTGGTGTGGGAGAGCAAAGAGACTAAAACTAATGAAATACAGAGAATGGGCTAGTAAGTAGTTAGTTTTAATATTTAATGCTGGTACTTACTGAAATGGGAAAACATAATTCACTAATAGTGCTACAACTGAAACTTTTAATTTACTCCTTTTTTTTTAATTTACTCCTTTACTCCTTTACTCCTTTTTTTTTTCATATACATAAGAATTTGAGAAGCACAGGAAAGTAATTAAATATGTTTGTCAAATCCCCAAATTCACTCAGGCAGCCTAAACCCCTGCAGTTTCCCAAAAGGTGCAAATTTAACTTGTTTTGCCTACAACCTTCTTTTAAGCATGTTTACACCTTTGAAGAATGGCCTATTTCATTATACAAATCTGTATTTTATATCCATGCCTCATTGCAGAAAAAGAGGAATCCTAAGGCTTGAGAAGATGGAGCAGAATGAGAGAAAATATTATATACATTATATAAACATAAACATATTTATATTTATATTTATATTTATATTTATATACTTTCTCTTTTCCCATGACTTTCTTGAGTTTTGGTCTGTCCCCAGAGGCAAGCCTCCAGTATGAGAAAAGCAACAGTAGAAATATCATCAAGGGATGTCTGTGAAACATTTTCTAGTGATAAAAAAATATCTCTGGCAACAAAACTAACAAAACAAAATATTTGATAAGCTTTCTCAGAGCACATGCCCTTTAATAGAGGTAGTCTTTCATGTCCTTGCCTTTATCCTTGTCTTTTCACTTCTTAATCTTTTCATTGTTGTTGTTGTTCTATTTCTCCCTCCCCCTTTTGTATGTAATATTCAACCATTTCTTAAAATTAGGTAGTAATGCTCTAGCCAGCTTTGCATAGAAAAGCCTTTTACAACTGCAGAATGTTCCACTGAAGTCATTGGGTCATATAATATACCACTATGTGTAGCTAACAGAACTGATGCCTTAGACTGACATCTCTTGTAGTAGCATCTTCTACTTCTAAAAATGATCGAGAGGCTTAGACAATGTTTTCTAAATTAAATAATTCATTCAAATATTGTTTTGATTTCTGATTTTCTCTCATTATCTGTAAAATACATATATATCTAATCTGTTTCTCCATCATCAAATGAATGTAAAAGCTAACAATGTGAGATTTATAAAAATGGTGGCTTGTTACCATTCTCATCACATAGAATGTTGAATTATGTATCTGTTAAAAATAAGCAAAAAAATGGCTAAAAATGTTTATTGTTATGTAAGTGGATGGTCAGATCAAGGTTTTTCAAATATTTAAGGATTCAGAACATGTAAGAATTCAGGAACTTGCATAAATTATTAGCTTAAGTGGTTATTGTGCATCGTCTGGGCAACAGAAATTTATTATGCAAGAGATCTTAGCCTGCAACAAATATAAGGTAAAACAATTTAATTTAATTCTCAGTAACGGAGGTTTAAACTAACCATTTTGCTTTATATATGTATGGGCTAAGAGCACAAACATTTTCCAGTTACTGCTGCTCTGATGACATACAGTAACTTCACGAGCTGTGAAAACTTCTGTCTGATCCCAAAGTCTTGCTTTACCTCTCAAAATCTAGTGATAGAAACAAACAAGTGAAACTTACAACTAATGTTCTTAGTATAATAGTGATCAAATAATGTATTTGTCAAATATTCATTATTTTTCTTTATCAATTGCCTAACTTATATAGCTGGATGATACATTTAAGATAACACACACACACACACACACACACACACACACACACACACACACACACGCCCAAATTTGCCTCACCCTCACAGAATATAACTTTAAATTCTTCTCATAGTTTTGCTCTTTGTTAATTACAGAGCTCTGTACATGATGCTGCATATGCTCCTAAAATCTTCTTTCTTTGAAATGTAACACAAAATCTCATTTCACTGATGATCTGAAGAGCTCTCAAATTATCTGGCATTCCTCTAATATCTATAGGTTGGGACCTGAGGGACTAGCCCATTTTCCAGGGAGGTTGATGGGCCCTGAAAATAGGTCTAATAATCAGGAGAAGCTGAATATAATTATATCAAACAAAATAATTCTAGATATTGAGAGATCTTATTTACAATTTCATACAACAACAGTAGGAATGAAGAGAAGTAATTTATACAACTGATATTTCTTTTTAAAATGATGACAGAACCATAAAAATAAAGTAAACAAATTGTTCCCAAAGTTTAATATCCTTTTTTTTCCTAGCTATTCACATGCATGCCTGAGGTTGCAAATTAGTTCGAGCAGTCCCACATGAACGCGGCATCCACTCATCCAGCACAAATGCCCCTTTATTTATCAAACATATCAAATATTTTTAGAGAAAGATGTTTTCCTTATGTGCATTTTCCTAATATATAAGTATACATGCATATGTATCTAAATTATTGTATATTTATAAAAATATATGCATATAAACTATTTCTATTTGTAAACTAAATATTATTTTCCATTTGTTACTGTATCACAGACAGATTAACATTTCATAAAATCAGACATATCTACTGAAAACAGCAATACAAAATTTTCTGCCAAGTCAGGTTTACTATGAAAACTGTACCAGAGTCAAAGACAAGCAAACAAATCTGGGAATAACTTCCTGCTAAAGAATAAGGTCTGAATTATAAATAAAAAAGTTATACGATCTAAAACTTAACTGGTCTCCTTAGACTCCATTTATAACTAGTGCCAAGAAATGAGAAGTTCCACAGGGTGATTCATCTGAACTATTTTAGATATCTATCTTAAAATGAGATGAATCATCCTCTAGGAGTTACTCTTTCTCTTTCAAGGTTTCTTGGTTGATTAGTTCAGCAGTAGATGTCTTCTTACTTGACACTGGTACATGATCTTAGCATTTTATATTATATTACAACACCAGTAAGGGTTCCTCTTTCCTGGAAAAGTCCTCATTTGAGATTCAGTACCAGATTAAAACACATGCTCATGTGCATATGTGGAGTAGGTACCACTACTCCTGATGTAGCAAGTAGGAGTCAGTGGAAACTTCAGTGTGTCTTGAAGGATCAGCTCAGCTCAGACTCTGCTATAGCTCCATTCAGCTGCATAAACATAGACGTCCTGTGTCTTCTGCATTGCCCATTGATATCCTCCTCACCCTCCATTCACCACACCAGAAGGTCATTTGTCTCCCATGCATCCTATATCATATATGATGGTCTCATTCAGGCATCTTGGACATCATAAGGCATCCTAAACCATGCTAGAAACCCAGGTTTAGGTAAATGGATTGAATTCCCCTGTGGCAAGTCAGCTGAATTACCTCCCATACTTCAATAACTGCAGTGTTAAGAGATCACCACCAAATATAAAGACTTAAGTATGGATATCTATACCTAAATACCTAAATTTAAGTATCTCAATAAGTTGCCTAGAAATAACTCCTGAGTGCCAACTGAAATGAGACAGCACATCCAAGAAATCCATATGGACTAACAGACATAACAGGACCTATGAAGTCCTGGACACCTGTGACCTGAACTCAATTGCACCTTCAGTCTCAAATTGAAAAGTACTTCTCATGAAATATTCATCATATGCAATGTAATATGGGCATCTTTAACTAAAAAAAATATGATTTTGTCTTCTCTGGTACAGTAAATAGTCAGGCTGAAGTCAGAATTAAGATTAAATGTCTTCCATGAAGCTGAAACAAGTTGTTGTCTTTGATTTAAAAATTTGAATGAGTCCAGATATTCAATTCTGTTAATTTAGAGACCCATTCTAGTAATTAATATTTATGTGATACATTTTTAAAGTGAATGATTTTTCTGGGAAAGTACTTTAAATTCTGCAGTGCAGATTAAATTCTTGATCTTCCTATTATATGAAAAACTAATGTTTTCTAGGAACTTAGACATAAAAGCATGTTTAAAGTAGCAGGTGTACAACTCTAGAAGCAGGCAGTTCTCCAGCAGCAGTATATATGATAATTGCTCAAATTGCTCAAAGATATTTTGTTAGTGTAATCGGTTTATGTATCCCCTCTTTCTAATATTTACACTGATAAGAGCTTCAGACATGTGAGATAATTATTCTCTGTGGAAATAATCAAGACAATTAAAATACTTACTTGAAAATATGAAAAGAATGCATCGAAAAATGCTTCACTAATCATTCTATCCTGATTTTATATATAAATAATGCATAACAGGCCCAATTCTACTTACTTTCAAATCAATAGGCATTTTGCCATTAAATTCAATGGAAATGACATCAGGTCCAATACAAATATTTGAGTATTATATTGAGAGATAAAGCAAAAGCACACTTTAGAACTAAAGAATGCTCTCTATGGGGAATGCTCTCTGAGAGTATTCTCCTGAGCGGAAAAAAGAGATTACATAATTTACTTTCTTACTCTGATATTAACTTTTGCTATGTTAACAGTAGTGATGTTGATTTGCTTTTTACATTAAAACAGTCGTTTTCAGCTTCTGATAACTTGAAGAGAAATGAGCAAGAGGGTTTTTTTTTTTTCAGAATTAAGTTTTGTAGAATTAATCTGATTGTATTCTTGAAGCAAGAAGAAATACTGAGATCGTTTTTCCTGTTGAGCATGCTAGGCTCAACACATAGTCATGTTTTGGGCATGAAGAGAAGTAAGCAGGGACATCTGTCATATCCCTCTGATGTTCAAAAATAACATAGAGTGTGCTACCTTTTAATATTACACGATACAGCATTCTGCCTAGCATCTGTGCCAAAGCCTTTCTCTATTTGTTCAACTTTTTGCTCTAAATTTCCCTTTAGGGAGGGTACACATTTTCAAAATTCAGGAGACAGCTTCCATAGCTGCCTCTTCATCTCTGACACTTTTTTTCTGCTAATTCTTCAATATCTTTGTTTGCTTGTTTGTTTTCCATTGTCATAGCCTTCTTTCTGGGTTTCATTATGTTAATTGCAGTTGGACTGGCATTCCTCCAGATTTTCACCAATTAAAAATAAGATTGATCAGCTGTATCTCAGATCACCTAATAGTTTGTGTGATCCTGTAACTTTCATTTTAAAAGTCATTGTTCTAAAATTTGTTAGCAGGACCAAGTAATGGAGACATTTCTAGAGATGAAGAAGACTAGATTCCTACTAATTCAAAGCAATCAGACATTCATCCTTCCTAACAAAGTTGTATCTTTGAAAGAAATACCCAGTCTCTGCACAAACATCTTACTCATACAGTCAGAAAATCTCTTTAATGGTATGTATGTGCATTTAGTTCTGGAACAGGACAGAATTTTGTTCTTACTCCAAAGTTTTGTTTTTGGAATAAACATACAAGAATTAAAGTGTAATACTTAACTTCTCAAGCTGTGCAATTATTTAGCAAAAAAGTCCATACACTGACTATCCACATTTTTTTTTATATCCCCACCTATCTGAAGTATTTGTTCCTTAGTGAATCAAACTATACTTGGAATTCTGTAGTAGGAAAACATTATGCTTAGGAATTAATGCTTTCTTTCCTATTGATATTAGCTATTTAGAGCAGTAAGTTTCTTGCATACTGAAGCACCTGAAATACAAGGGATCTATGGGACAGTTCCCAACAAAATATACTTTTTGTCTGAGAAAGAAAATAAACCTTTTGAGCAGGTGGGCTACTTTCCTGGGGGAAATTCAGAAGAAATGCTTTTCTTGTACCAGGAGCCATCTAGTGTGCAAACAGTGTCTGCTGGAATTTTGCAGTGTGCCAAGAGGAATGTCCTCAGTCCTTGTGAGAACAGAACTTAAAAAGTCTGTCTGGTTTTTCTTTCTCTCTTTCTCTCAAACATACACATGCTCAAGCATACATGAATGTATTTACATTAGGCAATTATATTTCTTTATTCCTGTTCAGAGCAGTATGGATTTTTCTGCTATGAGGTCAAATATTTGACCTCATAGTTACCAGTATTCTGGTAACTAACTATCATTTATGGATTTACTGCATGGATGCACTGAAAATATTAGGGTGATAATCTGTAATGGCTAAAATCCCTAAATAATATCTTTATAATAATTCTAAAATATTATCTTAATTTTGGTTTGTAGTCTGATTAGATATAAAACTATATATACATCTGCGATCAGAGTATATGAAGCATTTGCAACTTTCTTTTTCATTTCTTACATGGATATGAACTCTTGAAAATTACACCTGTTACTTCCTATTCTTGCCACCTTCAAATGTTATTCATAGAATATTCTGCTATAATTTCAAGGTGAATTTCATGGTCAAAACAGTGACTGAAAAAAAAGCAGAAGATAATATGATGCCTCTGTTTTCCTTTAGATGTTGCTACTGTTCCAGTCCTTCAGAACGAATTGCCTAGGGAGCGCTTATAGTGCTTCGGTGTAGTGCTGTCAGTTTTCTCTTCATGTCAAGTAAATGTTTATGGCAACTAACTGATATTTTGTAATACATTTTTGCCACATTATCTAAACAGAGATAATGCTGTGTATGTTTTACAGAAATGCCTGTTACAGTTTTTTTTCCCGTACTATATTTCAATTTATTGACTTTTTACTTTATGAAACCAGTACAGGCATTTACTTCTTGAATTATTAAATCTGTGAATATTCCTAACTCTTACAAAGTAATCAGTGCACAGGTGAGATCATCATTCCTTCAACAAAGGTTTGGGGGTGCTGCATATCGTTATGACAATATTGAATATATACAAAAAAAATCATTGTATATATCCAATTCTGTTGTCTTGATTTTGGCTTTCACTGGATCACAACAAGAAAGCAGTACTTTACATCTTCTTCTACCTTATTACCTATAATAGCACAGTAGATACAAAATGACAAGGAACCAAAAAAAGAATTGCTATAATTATATTATATCATATTCTTATATTACTCTTACATTATTAATTATATTATTTATAACTTCAGCTGCACCTATAAACTTTATAATGTTTACTGTTTTAAACTATGCAAGGTCTTTTCCTTTTTTCTTTTTTTTATTCACACACTTTATTCCTTAACTTTTTGTTTCTTTTGACCTTTCATTTTTTTTTTTTTTACTAGGTTTTACTTATTTACTTCATCCTTAGGTTTTATTTTTCTGCCTTCTCTGCTTCTATACCATTTTTGTACTTTTTCTGTCATCTCTTGCCCTTGTTATTGCAACCTTATCCATTCCATCTTGCTCAACATGTCCATTCGGTAGAGAGGATTTTTCATATTTCTCTAGTGCCTTCCCCTTGTTTTCTATATAAAAATAGAGCTCTTGCTCAGTGTGTCTAGGATCTGCACAAACTTCCTCCTACACAGCCCAGGACCTTTGAGTCTCTTTTGTTCTTTTTCAAGTCTTATTAGAACTAATGTCCTCATTGGTTTCCCTCCCCCAGCGTTATCTCTGTATATTTTATTAGTCAGGAACTGTGACTAGCACTGTTCTGACATTTTGGGGCTCTCTGGGATTCAGGAAGAAGGACCCAAAGCTCTGTTTCAGAGGTCACTGGTAGCCCAAATTGCACGGCGTGCTCAAATCACAGTTAGATTGAGTGCTGAATTCAATTAAAACAACCATTTCAATGTAGCAGTCTAGTAGCTGGTGCCAGAAATGGAAGTCTTGGTGTGGGATTCAGTTGAGCTAATATGGGGCTCGAGAGCTAGTTGAGGGTTTGTCACGGAGAGGTTTGGTTTAGGGGAAAAGTTAAGAAAATGGGTTTTACTGAACAATGGGTACAAGGTGCCAGTCACCCTGTCCTTTTTGTCACCTCGGTTAGCCAGCAGAAATCCCCCACTGCCACAATCTGAGATCGTTAGCGGAGGGCTAACGTGTACCCCAGCAGCCCGGACCGGTCAGTCGGGCAGCAGAACGTTCCAGAAGGAAGGCGAGTCTGCACGGCCGGCTGCAAACCGGTCCGCGTTACGATTAGGGATCGAAACCGGACCACTAAGAGCAGGGGTCTAGACAAATTCAACCAATCCCTCTCCTGCGGTCCCAAAGTGGGACAGGGATAAAAGAGGCACGCGTGAGCGCAGCGGTGGCAGAGGAGAGAAGAAGAGAGCTGAAATCACCGAAGCGGCTGGGGAAGAAGACGCCTCGGTGGCCTTTCCCAAGGCTCCAAGACGCCAGGCAGCCTTGTCCAAGGTCCCCCCACCCCACCGAGGGAAGCTCTCCGCCCCGCGGGCAGCCAGCACCGCCGTGCCCTCCGATCCAGGACGCCGGGTCAGGCAGCTGGGGATCCCCCCACCGCTACTAACACCGGCAGACACCTGAGTACTGCCCTCCTCCCCGCTCCGGGCAGCGGAGACCGAGGCGGCACACCGGCTCGGCTGTGGCCTGCTCACTGCAGAGCCGCATGGCGGCGGTGCGCTGCACCCGCTGCCGCCTGCTGAGGAGCCCTCGGGCTGGAAGCGGCACCGACCCCACCCTGGGCGCGGCCTGCTTGTCCCTTCCTCCTCCCCCCCAGCCCCGTGCCTTCTGGTGTAACCACCAGGTACCTGCACCTCACCGGCTGGAGCTCGTGTTTGTGTTTGTAATGACTGTAACTGTCCTGTCCTCTGTTGTGTGGGGAGTTCAGTGTGTGGTTACTGACTGATTAACGGTGTATTGTTACGATTGTTCTTGGTATTACTGGTTTTTAATTGTTACTGTTACCAGTGATACATATTAAACTTTGTTATCTGTCTCTGGCCGTTAACTGTGAACCCGTTCATAAGCGACAGGGACACCTGTACTGCCACCCGAACCTTTCTGGTAGCGTGGAGCGCTGTGGGGACCAGAGCGTGAGGGTGCTCTGGGGTGGGCTCAGCCACCCTTCCCGGGCCTCCCACGACAGGCTTATTGTGGTACTCCGCCTTGCCAGCCGCCGTTCTGCAGCGGCACAGATCTCCTCCAGGTTCTCTGGCAGATATCTGCCCGACTCCAATAAACGTGTCTGTCTCAGACACCACAGGACATCTTAGCACCAAGAAACTGTCTTCAGGCAAAAGAATCCTTCCAAGTGGATCGTGTTCTAGATTCAGATAGCTGTATTTAGGTATCTACAGTACATCTAAGCAGTGTCCAAACTCCCCCTGCAATCCATGGAAATCTAGGCAGTACTAACGAAAGAGACCAGCGAGCTGTTTAGGTTGTCCAGATGTACAGATGTAAATTTGTCAGCTGAACAGTTCTCTAGACCGCACAGATTGCATTGGCTGGGGGTTTCAGCTATGCAGTGCCACAGAGTTTCTGCTGTGCTGGTAAGACTGCCCTTCAGCAATTCCAGGCCCTGGAGACCTGGGAGAAAGTCTGGAGGAAGGACGACTTCCCTTGGTGGAGGAGGATTGGGTTAAGAATCACTTAAACAAACTGGACATACACAAGTCTATGGGCCTTGATAGGATGTATCCTTCAGTGATGAAGGATCTGGCTGATGTCATTGCAAGGCCACTCTCAATCATCTTTGAAATGTCATGGCTGGGGGCTGCAAGAAGGTGAATGTCACTCCAGTCTTCAAAAGGGTCAAAAAGGAGGACCCAAGGAACTGCATAAGGTCAACCTCACCTTGATCCCTGGAAAGGTGATGGAGCAGATAATCCTGGACACTGTTTCCAAGCACATGAAGGACAAGAAGTTGATCAGCAGTAGTCAGCATGGGTTCACCAAGGCGAAATCATGCTTAATTAACCCGATAGCCTTCTATGATGGAATGACTGGCTGGGTAGATGAAGGGAGAGCAATGGATGTTGTCTGCCTTGACTTCTGTAAGGCTGTCAACACTGTTCTGCATAACATCCTTACAGGGACACTGAAAAAGTATGGGCTAGCTGAACAGACAGTGAGGTGGCTTGAAAATTGGCTGAATGGAGGAGCTCAGGGGGTTGTGATCAGAGGTATGAAGTCTAGTTGAAGTCCAGTAACTAATGATGTACCCCAGGGGTCAATACTGGGTCCAGTATCCCACAACCTGAAACACAGGCAGTTCCATCTGAACCTGAGGAAAAACTTTCCTGTGAGGGTGTCCGAGTACTGGCACAGGTTACCCAGAGACGTTGTGGCATCTCCTTCCCTGGAGATATCCAAAAGCCACCTGGACACAATCCTGTGCAGTGTGCTGTAGGTGACCCTGCTTGAGCTGAGGGATTCGACTAGATGATCTTCAGAGGTCCCTTCCAACCTCAGCCATTCTGTGATTCTCTGATTTAATGGTTTGTTTGTTGTTTTGTTATTGTTTGGATTTTTGTTTTGTTTTATTTTTTGTTTTTGTCTTATATATCTGTACCAAATAACAGTGTGCCTCTAATGAGGTAGATGTCTGCTGTCACAGGTTTGAGTGCAAAAATGCTCTTAGACATATATGCTATGCCTAAGTTCTGTTTTACATACCAACTACATCATCTTTTGGATCTGGACCAAGGCTTCTGACAAAGGTAGAATTTGAATAGTTTCCTAGATTCAAGGTTACTGTTTTAATCACAGGACTGTCCTTCATCTCTGTACCCATTTCAGCTTTCTCTTTTTTGGCCTTGTAAGTACTTAATCTCTTTCATTGTCTTGCCAGCTTGTGGAAAAAGTGCTTGAATAAGATTGTATAAAACAGGTTGATTTATTCCATATGTGTAAAAACAGATAGTGGCTTTGTGCCACCTACCTACTTTTGAAGTAGTTATGGAGAGAAAGATAAATTGATAAATAAATAAATAAATGGTTTTTGTTCTGAAATTCATGATGTACGTAGTCATTCTTTCTATATCTTACTGCTGTTAAATAGGTCAGGTCCAGCTTTTCCAGGCAAACCTCTTGAAACTGATTTCCAATGTAATTATTTTGATACTGTGAAATTACTTTGAAATGATATTGTCAAGAATCTTTGAACCATTTTTCAGCTGGAAGTTGGTACCAAGTGTGGAGTCGTGAGATAGAACATTTCAAATTTAAGCATTATCTAAAATGATCAGCTGTGAAATTTTGTTCTAGAACAATAATTTCAGAGTGTTTTGCTTTTAAGCCTTAGATGTAGACATCAAAGGTGTGAGTTTACAGAAGTCAAGTGTTTACCTATAGTAATAAAAGACAATGCAAATTATTGTCTTTCCTCCACAGCCTTAGTGTCTGTGATTCCTGAGAAAGTAAAAGCAAAAACAAACAAGCAAAAACAAAAAAAATCACTTCCTCCTTCCTGTCAGGGACAATGGTTTACATTTCAAGGGAGTATTTCCTGCTTGTATTGGAGGGAAATCTAAGAAAATGTACACTGAGCATGTGATTTAAATTTCTGGCAACAAGGTAGATTAAGTTGATTTGTGCTGCAATGAATTCTAAGTAAACAGTAGGATTTGCTGTAGTAGATTATTTTAATGCAAAGCTTTATTTTCTTTCAACTTAGCCTATGGAAAAAGTATTGGTGGAGAAATGAGGCAAAGAAGATGGATTTTGAAAGGAACAGGGAAAACAAATATATCTTTATATGCCAATGTGGATTTTTTCCATATTAATTAAAAAAAAAAAAAAAAAGAAAGGGAAAAAAGGAAGAAGCATTTATAACATTTACACATAGCTAAACAGCATTTTTATGCAAATACGAAGAAAAATAACTTAAGCAAAGGTTGCAAAGACAAAAAATGTCAACAGAAAGATCTGTGGAGACATTCTTATTCTGTGTGTCCCCAGAGACAAGTAGGTTAGCTTAATTATGCTGGATTTGAAAAGAAACAGATCAACAAGGGATGCAAAAGGTGAGATAACATATCAGAACAGAAGTAATGCAGTGCTTGTTTAAATGGGGAACTGCACCATCTCAGTTGTTCTACACAGAGAGTACAACCATGAATACTAACAGGGTAAATCCTACCCTGAGTTAAGATGTCTCAAAGGAGCAGAATAAAATAAATGGATACAATGTAGAGAAGAGTTTGATTTCTTGGGAGGATGAGATGCATTACATACGATAAAAGACGACATATCACACAAGTGTTCCCTAGCATATTGCAGGTTATTTAAGTAGTCTTTGGTCCTTACAGCCGAAAACTACTGAACCACGGGGAGGGAAAGGAAAGGTTTGGAAGAGGTTATGCTCATAAGTAAGAGTGCCTCTTAAAAGCAAAGAAAAAACAAAAAAACACATACACAAGCAAACAAAAAACAAAAAGAACCCGAAGTATTTGTATCATTTCATAGAACTGTGTGCCACAGGAAATATATAGGACACATGTAATGTTGCATTAATATAACAGTGAAAACAAACAGTCTACTTATAAATGCAAGGACCTCATTTTACCTGTGGGATCTAAGCATAGTCCAACACCTGACAGAAATGTAAAGCTAGAAACGCAGAGTCCATGAAGTCCAAGCCCCTTATGGAAGTGGATAAACCACAAGATTTATCTCTGATCCTGGCAGGAGGACTGAAGTTTGCCAGCTAGATTTCTCCCTTAGTACCAAGTGGCGTAAAATCCACTCTCAAAAATGATTCTGACAATAAATGAATGAAAGGGTCTATTTGTGTGTGAAAAATTACCCTACCATGTTCTCAGTGAATTGCTTCATTTTAGAGGTAAAGGATCAAGAACTGAGGAAGTAAACCACCTTGTCTGATGCTGGGTTGACAAAATAAGGGAGAGGAACTTGATGAAATGGGTACAAAACCTAGCAGAAATTTTTTGAAGAGATCATAGAGGTAGAGTTCAGTATTATAGTAGGTATAATTTGTTTCCTGCTTCTAATATATATATATTATTTTACTAAGGATGCTTTACAGATATGTCAATTGAATCTATAACAAAAAATAAAGACAGTGCAGCAACACTAAACATCTCAGACCTTTAGGTTATTTCTTGCCACATTAAACTATAATGGAAGATCTATCAAAATGATCAATTCTAATAATTCCTCATGATATAAATATAATAAATAAATAAATAAAGAGAGGTAGGACATATAAGAAAAATAACTCTGAAATAAAAAAAAATATATATTGAGGAGTTCCTGGCTACTGTTACACTTCGATTTGCAGTTACCCGTAATATAGGACCTTTCTGTAGAACTTGTGGCTATCGTTTCATACCAAACATAGGAATGGGAATGAAAAGCCCCATGTATGTGCTTCCGCAAAATTCAGAGAGTCTCATAGGAAATACTCTCTGGCAGAAAAAGCTATTATTTAGGTATGATTCAAAAATTTTAAGAAAAATATAATTTATCCACGTCATACATCATAAATGAGTGGTAGAAATACTGGGTGAAACATAGGCACTCCTCTCCAAGCAGCAGCAAAAATTCAGAGACTTACTTTTATTTTAGAGGATACCTGTTTTGACATTTATTACAGATCATCAATAAAACATGCCAATACAACTGCATTCTCCTTGTCCTTGGACACAGCAGAACACATAAAAGGAAATTCTAAATGTAGATTTTCTTCCTGGTGGTCTTAGAGTGGTAGCTCGAAAAATTGCTCTTCAAATGAAAAAAGATCTTATTTTAGCTTTGTTAATAAATTGTACATTTTGAGGCTGGCTGCATGTCACTACCAAAAAATATCTTAAAGATTACTATTGTATAGATTCACAATATTGGTGGTATACATACAGAATACTTTCCTCCTGTACAGTGTGAAAATAATTTCACCAAAAATGATGACAGTGGAATTATATGAGTTGCACAAGAATAAAGGGGGAATGGGTGGGACAGAATGGAATGAAAAGCCAGAGGCCATTTTTGTTTACTATTTTAAATTAAAATGCAGAAATAAAAGTAGTCAGCCTTGCTATGTCTAGACTTTTCTGCCTGAGTGTACCAACACGTGCCAGACACTCTGCTTCTTAGTTGTCCAGATGGGGGATCTTTGTGGCTCCTGGTGTAATTCCCATATGGCCTATGTAGCCAGATTTCTTTCCTGTGGAAACCAGTTTTAGCAGGCTTATATAGACGTGGTATTGTTCTGTGAATAACTGAGAACTTGCCCCGGTTAACGTCTATGAATAAATTGGCACCCGTCATTCATTAGTTGAAAGAGGACTGACATCTACCTGACAAAGTGTAATCTGGCATGATAGTAGAAGGTTAATCTAGTCAGTCTGATGAAGAAGCACAACCAATTTTCTTCACTGTTCTCTAGTGCTACTGCTGTCTGATTAGGACTACTTCCAAGATGAGTTAGGTAAAAAATTGACTGGCACAAAGTTAACTGAATGGAGAAGCGAGTAGGCTGGGAACCTCATAAGGATGACATACACCAGTGAAAGGAGAAAGAAGATTTCTTGGATAGTGACATTTACAGGATAAGTCTCCAAATGATATGGAAGCAGATATTCTTCTGGAAAGCCCTTTGAATGGATGGTTTCTTTGCAAGTCTGAAAAAGGATGGAAGTGCATGCCCATTTGTATTGTTGCCTCCCCTCTACCCCAATGGATTACAGTGCAATGGATGGAGTTCTGAAAGAGCCATCAGATTTATGATTTATGGCTTAGTGACAGTCTTTCATGCAGCACTGCAGAAGTATAGCGCTCTCTCTACTTCACCACTTCTGTTCTCAGGGAGGAAAAATTTAGTATCTTGGCTGTCAACTGAGTTTAACTAGTCTCCTCTCTTTTACTATACATAACATTACTATTTTATTATTTATCATTATCATTTTACCCCAGATTTTAGTAAACAATCCACGATTTAGCAAATGTTAAATTTAGCTAATCTTTTGCTACTAAAAAATTTTTGGGTACTGAAATGAGCAAAGGGACTGATCAGCTCTACAGAATGACCCAAAAGTGCATCCAGTATCCTCTTACTTATTCTACTGATATTTTCAAGGGAATGGCAATTCTTTGTCTACCTCCGAATTTGGTTCAGGTTAGATATCCTGAAACAGATGTTTTGCTTATGTCTTCAGAGATTTTTGGATGGAAACTCTGCAGGATCTGTAAATGCTTTGCCAATTTTTTGTTTGCTTGTTTTGAGCTGGCTTTAGTCACGGCTTGAATGCTTTGCTGAATTCCCACTTAGTGAGATAAGAGGAACACATGCATCCTTTTTTAATTTTAGTTTCATATTTTAGTTTTGAAAGAAGAAATATATCCACAGTACTGGCAGTTCTTAGCTTTTAATTACATCCACTTAGAACCTTATAATATAGAGACAGACGATTCTCATGAGCAAAATGCTTTGTACAGAAAAATTATTAACAGAAGTGAGCATACTGAAACTGATGATTATATTCAGATGAAACTTGTAAGAAAGGATCATTGATGAAACTTGTAAGAAAGGATCATTAAAACTAGATTGTCCTCTGATGCAGAATTTTGTGGGAATCACAGGCTTTTTTTTTAGTAGCTGTTTAGTGAGATATATTTTATGAATTCTGAGCTGTTGTGCCTTTAGTTTGAATAGTAAGACCATCTCAGTTCAGCGCAGATGCTGTATATAAGATAAGGTATATCTTATTAGCAAATGACTGATTTATTTCAGAAAGGAAACATATGAAAATAGTAGTAGCAAGACTGAACAGGAATAAGGAAAGAGAAAAGGAATAATGCAGATGATTATATAGTTAGTGGAGATTAGAGAATGGAAAGTTATAATACAAGGATACATAACTATATATATATATATACATGCACATATATACATGCAAATACATGTACAGATATATGCATATATGAGTTTGTATATACATATTAGTCATAACGTTACTGGTACACACATCAGTAGTGTTGTACAGCAAAAAGTCAGGAGTAGCCTCGATTCAGGGACAAACGTGCACGTACACACACACACACACACACACACACACACGTATAGTATAGTATATATATTCCATATGAGCTCTGTGAAAACTAACTCATTGACTCAAATTCTATGAAAAGAGGAACTGCATTTGAGGTAATGTTGGCTGCTACTTAGCAACGTGATCTAATTCCTAAGCATTATCCTGCCCTTGAAGGAAGAGCAAAATATGCTTACGTCCCAAGCCGGGAACCGATTTGAGCAACAGACTTTTCGATCAGCAGTGCAATGTAGAAAGATAGATTTCTCACAGCTCTCTTGTGAGGATTCTCTAACATACAGAAATGTAATTGAAATCGCAGCGCAAGCATTCCCTCAGGGCACAGATATGGATCTTTCTCCTCTTCTCCATTGCCTATTTTTACAAAGCTTGTGAGAAGCTAGCCTTTTTTGAGGTGTCTGAACTTCTGTCAATTTTTCTTGAAATTTGCTAAAGGTTCCCAGGTTATTAGGCAGTATTTTCACAAGCCCTGCTTCTTCAGGAATCCAGTATAAAAATATTCTGTAAAAGGATACAGATTCTATATATAATCTTACATCTAAAATCTGAAAAAGTAACTGTCTTTAGGGAGAATTTGCAGCATACTGATGGATATGTTAGTTAAATAGTGCTGAGATGAAAAGTGAGGAGACATACTGTCCGGCCCACTGAATTATTAAATCTTTTATGGAAGTGAATAGTCTTAGTAGGACAAATTGAAAGTTCTCTTCTTCATGACTTACTGTTTTCCGAACCCTTACAGGAAGTAGGTAGTGACAATATAAAACCTTTCAGGTAGAGAAAAGAAATGAATCTGCATCTTCTATAGCTGAAATGAGGTCTTTAGCCATCAGATGTGATGTGGGTCAAAGCTGTTTTTTTCACTTGGGAACCATGAACCAAACTACTGCAAGACAGATGTAAACCTCTGCCTAGTTTTTGAAAGAAAGCGGATTAAAACGTCTATCTGATTCAGCATTATTTTTTGTCTGCATTTAAATAAATACTTGTATGTTGTACACAAAAAGATATATATATTTTACACAGACAGTGATTTTACATACACCCTTGTTCTCGGTCTTCTGGTAGAGGCTAGATTAGGCAGTTAGAGGATAAGTATGCTGATTGCTTTAAACCCGATTCTAAGGCAACCACATCTTCCCAGGTACAGGATGGGAGACCTGGGACTATGTTTTTACTTCTATTACCCAAAGTAACTGGGTAGTTATGACCCAAAACTAAATCCAGCTAATTGAACTTAAGTGCTTGTGAATTTAACTTTGAATCTTCAGCACAATAAAAGCTGTTTGATACCATAATGAATAGACAATTTTAGCCTGGATTCACAAGGAAACAAGATTTATTTAGCTGCATTACATCCATCTGTCTGTCTTCTACCTCCAAAAGCTTTAAGACACATTGGTCAATTTTAACACAATTTGACAAAGACCTTGAAGTATGAGAAGTTTTTTTTTTTTTTTTAATTAAATTTCTGAAACTTCTTTCTAGGTAAAAGAGAGGTCCAAACTTCCACCTTATTAAGACAGCAGTGTGAATTCAGAAATTATTTAGTCTATCTATCCTGTCACTATCCAACCAGCAACATGAATTTGCCTCTCATCAGCCCACAGCTGTATCAGACCAAGGCTGAGACATATGCTGTCTGCTGTCTGAGATGGTTTAGACTGACTCTGACCATTTTAAATTGATATTTGTTGCTCAGATACACAGACATTAAAAAATAGACTGAAAATATTTATCAGATCTTAAAAATTTCTCTTAAACTACACTCTAGACGTTAAGTCAGGAGCGTATTAAATCCTTGTAAAGGTTTATAAACAGGAAATGAGATTGTTCATACAACTGCAAATTCTCCTCTCACTTAGTGTTCATCTTTCTTATGCCTCTGTTCCCAAGAAGAGTCTTCAGGACTAAAAATAACGAAATAAAAAGACATATGGAGAAAGGAGAAAAGAATATTGGTAAGCTTACCTTTGGAGTCATCCTGAAACTCAAAGGGAACCTGCAGAAGTTGATATACTTCTAACTCTTCAGAGAAAATAAATAAATACATAAATAAATATTTATATCATGAGCTCTTTTCATGAATCTGTAAAGTTTCTGAAGGTTTGTAAGAAATGTTTTAGTAAACACAGCATAGATTCGATAATAAAATATAGTTAAAACATTTTCAATATATGTAGATAAACAAGCTTTTAAATAAATTATTTTGAAGTAGGCTCTCATCTCAAAAATATTACTTTGTTTATATTCCCTATATAATCAGAGGATGTAAGAGAGTGTAAACAAAGTTTTATCTCTCTACCTGAAACAACTCGTAAGAGTAGAATCTAATATTTATATGAAGTATATAAACAGTCTCTACAAAAACTTAAATTTTTAGCATGGTGAATGGAAATTTGACTGTTTGACATTAGGTAATACTAATGTATTACAGCTAGTATCTATATACCACAGTGAAAATGTAGTTATTAGTATCCTTAATGACTGCGAAGATTGTCAGTTCAATCATCAAAGGGTTTCTTTTTCCTCTTCTAAAAAATATTGGTCACCTTTACTTTAATATCCCATCAGTTAAGCCTCCAGTATGGAGTTTGGCTGTAATAAATCATAATGGATTATGTGGTTATAGCATCAGCCTGTCCAGGAAAAATGAAGAGAAGATTGAATCTTTCTCAGGATTGTGCTGTTCATTCATTTTACTTTGTCCCTCAGATAAAATTTCAATTCAAATTCTAGGTTATGAGGCAAATAGGCCGCTATAAGGAACAAACTAAATAGTTATGATTTTACATGTGAAGCATTTTTACCTAAATTTTCTCTTTATGTTGCTATTGAAAATTAAACTATAGATAACGAAATACCAAAATGCAGCACTGCTTGCTAGAACAGGAGGATGAACATCTTCAATATTCATCCGTGAATATGTGATTAGTATCTACCTATTATTTCAGTTCTTACTTTTTTGCCTTTCTCAAAGTATTTGGATGAAGGTCCTTTCAAAATATTCAGCTACACATTTCTTTTTCCTGAGGCAATTCTGAACTCTAACATGTTAGAATGGAATTTTTATTTGCTTATTTTTTTGCCAACAGAAGTTAATCAAACTCTACTGGCTGATGTCAATAGCCTCAGAAGGTGAATAACTTCATTCTGAATAGCCAGAAAAAACCTTGAATAGGATTAGTCCAGGCCACAAACTTTTCTCATATTATGGAAAAGAACAAGGAGTTTCTATATCTGCTAGCCTCTCTCCGTGTGGTACTAGTATGTCTAAAAGACTGCTATAGGGTTTTTGTTTTTTTTTTTTTTTTTTTTTCAATTCTCTCAATAGGCTGTTGAAGCAGTCCCATAGCTCAGATGCGTGCAGTAGCAAGCAACTTCCAGACAGTCTACACCATTGTTAACTTTAATGAAATGAGACAAGAAAAGCACTTTTTTTTTGATGACTTACTAGTTTCCTGAAACTAAGCAAACCCACAAGAGTCACAACTTTGTTTAACTATACAGCATTTGTGGTTTGTATTTTCCCAGTTTGAATGAATATTACTCCTGAACTTGTTCTTTCTAACTGTGTCAGGAGACCACAGCTGCATTTGTCTGGCAAAAAGACAAGAACCTAAGTGAGTGCAGAACAGTACTCACTGACATTGAAACGTCCCAAACTTTCCTCTCTGAGAAATCACTGAACTTTTTTTCATGTGCTAGTAATTGCAAATTTAATGCTAATAAACCGTATGATTTGCACCTAATTTATTTCCAGCTGAATTTGAAGTGAAACAAGCTATATCCTTTTGAACTGCATTGCAGTGTTTCATGTAACTCTGTTAGGGAATTTATAATTTAAGCATGCTGCCTCAGTTGACCCTAATGCTGCAGTTTTAGTCTAGCAACCACTTAGTTAGCCCTTTAGCAGCTATCTGTCTCAATACTGGCACCTACATCGATAATGCCCTAACATTCTGGGGGTTAATCAAGACTGCTTCTTTCTCAGGTTACTGAAAGACATTTAAGTGTTTGATGGTATATTTGATGTTGTGCATTTAACATTAGTTAGAATAATATGGTGACTACCTTTAACAATCTATTTTAGTTTGACCTGCCTATTTTTACTTTGTGGATCCTCTTTGCAGGATTGTTTTGCTGCAATAGTAAACTACATTGAATTGGAGCACTCAGTGAGTGACGCTTCTGCTTTAGTAGATGAAGTTAGGGCATGTGAAAATTCCAGTGCCGACAAGAGGAATATGTCTATGGATATCTACCTACTATAGAACTTTATATATAATCTTCATAGTGCCTGTCAAATCTACTGACTTCAGGAATTTTGTATTTTCTTGTACTGCTTTTCTACTAGGCTCTGACTGACAAAAGTAAGGGTTTAAATTCTATGGGTTGTTAATAAATACCAGTCAAGTTCTGTGTGGAAACCTGAGCAAATTTAACTGTGGGGATGCTCTGCGAGCCACATTGCACCACTCAAAGTGCTTGAATGAAAAGACTTAAACAAACATTGTTTTACTGAAAGAGAAGTAGAAACAAAAGGAAATACGATAAACACATAGGAAATAATTACCTGATCTCCAAAGCACAACACTAATAAATATGAGCCCTCCCTATAGATTTCTTAACAAAAGAAATACTAGAGCATCATGCTGTTACCCACTTCTGGTAACTACATCATTTACATTTTCTATTACCTACCCTGGCTGCTGGGTAGAAGGCTGCTGGGTAGCAAGACTCCTTTACAGGGATAAATAATACTACAGCTCAAGCTGCTCACTAGCCATCCCTGCTAGCTAGACAGTTAGGTGCACCTATCCCTGAGGTGTCCTGCCTGCTCCTCTTTATGTTGGACGTGGTCCTAGTAGTTCCTCTCTGCTAAGATGCCAGCAATCTCCCACTGCTCAGCAGGGATTCCTCAGCCCTGAGGACTAAGAAGACCTTGCTGCCAAGAGTGTTTCTAAACGGTCTTCTTATCTTTTCATTTAGGCCTTCAGAACCTCCACTCTACTAGCAGCTATATCACTAGAAAGGACAATTTACCTCAGGTGGTTTTTTGACATAGCTTATTTGCCCTACTTTTTCATTTAATTTGTGAAGTCTACCCTCAGCTTAGCCTATAGACTTCCCTCAGCTTTATGACACTACTGTTTTCAATAGAAATAGTCCCCAAATACGATTACATGTAAAATACAATTTAAACTTTTTGGAGAGCTGTGCAATGGGCAAGCTTGATTCTTCCCCACTGGATCCTGGGAAGGCTTCTCCTTTTTTGGGTTTTTGTATTTCTCCTGATGACTGCTCTTTTCTTTTAGGCCTCAGGTTATAACAGTTACACTTGTGCTAAGATTATTCATATGGACATTTGCTTACATAATTGTTCCACAGATAGCAAAAGCAGGAAAAGAATGATTCACTTTATGATCCTTAAACACTGAGTTACCTTCATGAAGAGGAACTTACAATTTAGCAAGCCAACAAGCGGTTCATTAGCCACTCAAAGATTTCATAATACTCTGATGCAGAATGTGGGTATAAATTCAGAATGACTTTCAGATTTCAAGAAGCGGTGAATTGCAAGCTCCTGAAATTTGAAATTAATTAATTGCAAAAGGAATTTATTTTAGTGTGCTAGAACAGAAAAGCAGGTCACCTACTTGAACAGAGGTCATTCTAAACTGGAGCACTGGAAAGTGAATTTTCTTATTACTTGCTCAGGGCTCAGATATGTAAACAAGCCTCTAAAAATTCCCCTCCAGGAAAAAAGGCCGATTAAATAATAAGAGCAGAGCTTGAGAGAAAGGTTACTATGGCTACATCTGAATTAGTGAGACATGAGTGTTTTTAAGATCCCAAGTTCACAGGCACATCCCATATCAGGGTAATGAACTGCAAGACAGTATACTTCTCCTAATACTCAGGCTTCCATAGGAAGACCGCAAGTTGGAAAAGAGCCTTTTTCTCAGTCTAGATAGATGTTGACACATGTTGAGCAGGAACATGGGGATAAAAGATTATAAAGTCTGACAAGTAAAGCTTGTAAACAGCTTACCTTCTTCCCACTCAAAGCATTAAGTATGCCAAAGCTGCTGTAGTAAAAGTTTTGATTTTCCTTTATGCAGCCCAGTGTAGCCAGCGAGTTAACTTCCCCCCCACCTCTCGATCTCTACTTATTCTGCTAGGTGCAAACCTAATCTGTAGCGAATATCAGCACCTATGTTGTTTGTTCTGCTGCTTTGCCAAGTTTCTGAATGACTCGCATGCCAATTTAGTGAAGTCTACAATATTTCAGAAAATAAGCTTCTTAAAAAAGGAAAACTTGGCTGTATTCATATTCATTGTGTTCACTTGTAAGAATTGAAGAGTATGTTGTGACTACTCGTAGAAAGTTTGAAAGATGCTCTCTTTCATCAATACATGCTTTTAAATTAACAAAAACAAAGGAAGAAATTAAGTATGAATGTTACTCTCTTTCTACTAAAACTTTGCTTTGATGCTGTGATGTGTGCTATGCTGTGCTCCAAAATAAGCCAAATAATTCCAAATACACAAACTTAAGATGATTGTTTAGATGATAAGCATGATATTTATATTATATATATTACAATATATTATAATATAACATATTATAATATAACATATAATACATTTAGTGTTTATACATATAGCTAGTTATAAAATAGCCCCTTATTTTATAATCTCCTGTTCCACTGTGTCTTGTCTTAAACACAGTATATGTTTCTAAAGCTTTTCTTTAAGAGTTCTTTTACTCCTATTAAATAGAATAGCTGTAAATTACTCTAAGATACTTATTAAGTATGTTTTCTGTTATTATTGAATATTTGCTAAGCGGTTATAGAGTATAATTTAAATAATATTTAAATAATTCCTTTCTCGTTGTCTTTACATGTTCAGAAATCTCCTTATATTCACAGGTAAATTCTATTCTGAGCATAAGTTTTGATGTTCATTTCAAGTCCATCTAAGATCTCAGAACATCTAAGATACTCAGCCTTTCCCCCCCGCCACAGGACCACATACAACTCCACAGTCTGCTGAGCACTTGTGAAACAAATATTTGGGGGCAGTATAAATGAATATTTTGGCATTGTTTTCCTTTTAAATGTTGGCAGTGTCAAATGTGTTTTCTTGGCCATCTGCAGATAATGTTCAGTCTGTGAACTGGGAATATATTTTACAGATTTACTTTCATGAAATGCATTAGGTAAGGGTTTTCATAGCTTAATTAATTATTTAAGACAAAAATTATGTTTGTTAAGATGCATATTTTAAAATAAAATAAAATTTACTTTGGTGAATACACGTAGGCAGGACACCTGAGCAGATTTTGATGCAACAGGATAGGCCTTGATGCAGTGGATATGCACAAAAAATATCAATTCCATGTTTTATATTGGACAAATGTTAATGCCACCCTTGTAAATATTACTGCATCTCCCCAGTTCTTCCTGCAACAACTTTCATATAATATATTACTAGAATTCTTCCTATGAGGCTTAATCACTCATAAGAAAACTGCTGATCTGAGAGATTTAACTAGAAGGAAAAAGATGTCATACATTTCTCCTTTACCTTTGATTCAGCTATAAAATTTCAGGAAAAAGGTCAGAAAAAACAAATGGTTGTCAGTGTAGGATACAAAACAGATAGTAAATTTTCATTCGTATGCTTGAAAGGAATATTAGACCATCTTTAAAAACTAGATTAGCTCCATACAAAATTACCTCTGAGTTACCTGATAGTACAGATTCCTGACTCTCATTCCTTTCACGTAGGGTTACTTCTATATTCAGTTAAAGAACTAGTTACTCTAAAACGCCTCAACAGCTAAAAATTAAGGAGTAGGATATGCTCTCCCATTTCTGAAATACATCTTGAACCACCATGCTACCACATATGTAATCTTCTGGCTTTTTATGCTAGAAAAGTTTTTTTTTTTTTTTTTTTTTTTTTAAATTCTAGCAATCTTTAAAATCTAATTGCGTTGTAAGAGAATGCAATTGCTACTGGTGTATGCTAGCTATGCTCCTTGGACCATGCAACAAATGCTATTCCACATCATTTCTGTTTCCAGGAGAACTTAAATTGAAGCTGGATGGCTGTCAAGTCAGTCCAGGGAGTCTCTAGATATGCTTAGCTGCCTAGAAAATTTGACTCAGGTAGCATTCTCAGACCACGTTTGATGTGCAGACGTAAAGTTATGACTTACAAAAAAAAATGCTCTGTGAAGACTACTTTCTTTCAAAAGTAACAAAAAAAGGGGAGTGACACCTATTTTATCTTTCATACACGTAGTTAGAGTATCCCATGTGAACGGCAATGTGTACAGAAACTAACAATGACTATAGCACACGGGTATAAGCTTCAAATCTTCCTTCCTTCTTTCACTGATAACCCAGAAAGCCTATTTAGAATGTATTGTTTTTATTCTCCAATATTTGTAACAATAAAGCTTTATTTTTCTGCAAATTATTTTTCTGCAAATAGAAAAATAGAGAAAATTATCCTCTCCGGGAAGCATGGTCACGTTGGCACGGTACTGTATAGGGAGGGATTTCAGAAGAACTCTATGCTAGATGTTCCACTGAATTTCCCCTTGATGTCAGTAGCATCATCCGGTTGAAATCTCTGGGAATTTTCCACAAAACAGGTCAATAAAATAACAGCTGAAAAATCTGATATATTTTAAAATAGAATAAAACTGATCATATTTCCATTTTATTATTCATGTTAATACTTATTTACATTTAGGTTGATTTTATTAATGAATACATTCTGTAATTGTTTCCATAATTTTGCCCAATTTTTCGTAATGTCTTTGGTAACATATTATAAAAATGTCTTACCAAATACTTTCACTTGACTACTTTAGAATTGCTAATTATGATTAGAAGTGATGTAATGATGAAAGATTTTCCTGTCTCTTTGAAATATGCAGTAAGTCAATGAAGAATATTTCTGCATACAATTCTAACACTACTTTTGGCATGAATTTATACTAAATTTGATTCTGGAAGAGAAAAAAAGAAAATAATAAACTTTATTGACTTAATTTCCATGCGTAATTCAGTGGTACCGACACCAGTACCTCAGCAAGCAAGATATTGTCTCAGCAATTCTCTATAAATAATTTATAAAGCCATACTTAGCAGTATGGCTTTTAAAAAATGGTCCTTCCAAAAAAGTTGAATTGCATCATTAAAGAAAATCATTGAGAAGGGTCAGGGTGCTTTTTAAGCAGAGAGTTTTCAGAGAGTGCAGAATAAAGTAGTTAATCTGCAAAACGCTCTTAAATCATTGTATTAGAAAGGTCATGAGAATATAAGTATGATTTAAACATGCTTTGCTAACTCCTAAAAGAATTACTATTCTACAGTAGCCTATGCATTACATTCATGAAAGGAAATGATTTTCTAGATGGACTGATATCAAAAAAAGACGTTAAAAAGCAGTCCAATCTGGCTTCACAAGCAAAATTAAACAGCAGCAGCAGCAACAACAACCTTCCATTTGAAGTGAGAAATGTTACAGTACAAGATTTCATTGTGTTTAACACTATACAATCCTCACAGTGGCTAGTAAAATAAAAGCTATCCTTCAAGAAAAAAAAAAAAAAATCCAGCCACAGGCTGCAGGGAGGAACAGGGAGTTTAGAAGGCAGTTTGACACCCAGAGGTCCATCCAAGAGGATTTGCTCTCAGAGCTGCTGTAGACAGAATACATTACAAGTGCACTTGGAAAAGGCTGATAGTATTTTAATTAATGAGAACACTTGTGGGCCATTTGTTGTTGCTAAGAATTAGGCAGGCTAATTGATCCAGCACAGGTGCATATAATTGAGAGATATGCCTAAGATGTGGATTTCGCGTTTAATTTACTCTGGGAGTTTTGCAGATACAGTGAAAATTTAGTTTAACCAAAGTACTGAAAACGAAATGGGCAAGGATATTAAGTCAACCTCTAGTAGCTGAAGTAGGAAATGAACAGTATAACTGGAAAAAAGTGATGGAGGAAGGCCAGTGGTACGCCACTATGCAAACAAGGGAGAACTTTTTAGTAATTCGAACTAGTTTAACAATATTGAACTATAACAATTGTACACTGGAAGCTTGAGGGCTAAACTTAATTCCTTCATAGTATAAGTGAGACTGGGGTAGGATCATATAACATAGTGTTACTACTTTTAAAATATGATTCCAATTTCTTCTGTTGGGCAATTCAAAACAAAGTTTTAGGAAATGAAAAGCAATTTATATTTTTTTCTTTGGTGACTTTAGGGCTATTTATGTTTTGAGTCTGGTGTTTTACCTTTTAAAGTATAGTCTAAAATAGCAAAGTGTTTCAAACTTAGTGATTAGGTTTCACATTTCTAAATAAATATCTATATTTTTAAAATTATCAGTTTTATATCCTTTGATCTTTACTTGGCCATTCCCACTGGCTTTTTCCAGAAATACCAATAGCTCTTTTCTTCAGGAGTTATTTATGCATACAATCTTTGCTTATGAAAATAGTTTCTTATTCGTATGCAGGACTAGGATCTAGCGTCCTCATAGGTAGTATCTAAACAAAATAATTAGCAGTAAACAAAGCTAACAAACAGTTAACAAAGCTTGACTTTTATGTATTTTGTTAACTGCTAGTATTCGCAGTGTGTAGTTTCATACGTGGTGGAAGACTAGGAACATACAAATGCATCTACAAAACTCACCATATTCAATAGTCAGTGATTAAACTAGTCAATACAAAATACCTAGGAGAGGAATACAAATTAAGCCCTGACAGTCTTGAGGGCTTAGGCTCAGATTCCTACGGCTAGTTAAGTCTGTAACTTCAATTATGATCAATGCATGAGAGGAGGCTAAATCCCTCAAGGCTTTAAAGTATCACATCTTTTGAAAGTTGTCTTTCATATAAGACCTGTCCATGCAAATTCCTAAGTCCAGTAGTGAAACTCAGTTCAGCTGTTACCTATCTGTTTACATGAAAAATTAACTGACTGCATGCATAAATACAAAGGTCCTAGAACTTAGCACTGGTTTACCAAGAACAACTACCAATTCAGGGTAATAGGAAAATAAAAGATTTCAAGAATGAAACATGACTACTAGCGATACTGATGAGGGTCCTTACCTGCAGCAGCAGAGTTTCAGCCTCCTGCACATGGTCTGAGGCCTTGAGGTTTTTTTTTTTTCTTTTCTCTCCTCTGCCCTAAGAACCAATAATTATATAGAGTACATTTAAAAAGCACTAGAAATAGGAATCAAGTTCTCAGAATTCCCTATTTCCTACTGAATGGCCTGAATGGCCCCTAGTTGTATTAAAGTGATCAGAAAAAGAAATTTAATTATTTATAGAACAATAGAATAAATATAACAATGCAGGCAAGTAGTGCCCTCAAAAATAGCCTGTAGTATGGTTGTTAGAAACCATCTAAAGCTGTAGGACATTTAATATTGAACAGCTACAGGCTGAGAAGGGCAATCATTGTTCTCTCACTTCCTAAGATTTCTTGCCAGTACAAAAGGGCAGCACCCTTGTTGCCTCTAGCTGTCAGGTTTTCAAATAAAATATGTTCATGGCCTGGAAAGTTCATTGGCTACTATCTTTATGAGATAGTTTTGAGCAATACATTCCAATTTACAGAAGCACCATTCAGGAAGGGGGCTTGAAAGTGGTTTTAAAATTCTCCTAGTCTTCAACTTTTCTGCATTGCCTTGGTCTAGGCAGCTTAGCTCTGAGTGCCTTTAAGTAGCTCCCTGCTTAGCATGCCAGATCTTTTGGATTCTGTTCTAAGACACCAGCCTCTTAAATGAATAAGAACGCAAGACATTTCACTAAGATCACATCTAAATAGTGCTAGATTTCTGGGGTACATCCTTTATTACTGCTTTTCCAAGCTCCTAGAACTGTTTGTGCTCTTCATCCATGTTATAGCTGAGATGGGGTGTGGCATAACCTAACCCTCGGTTCTCCTCACACACTTCACTTTCCATAGAAATTTGAGAAGATGTAATTTAAGGAAGCTAGTAAAAGGCCCCTTATATGGATGATCTGAGAATCTAGACCCCAGCAGTTAAATTTAGATGCATCCTAAAGGCTTACATCCTTTATTAGAAGTGTTATTTAACATATTATTAAAAATGTTTCTAAACAGAGATCTCTACTGTTTTCTCAGCATAATCCCTATTTAATGCCTAAGGCCTTTTTATTTAAATTACCAAATAACCAGAACAATGTGCATATTACTGTATTTCACTCTATCAATATGTCTTTAAGATCAAGATTCTTTAATTATATGGGGGAAGAGAGGGTGAACTTTTCTTCCCTGCTTCATCTTATTGAATTTCTCTGATAAGGTGAAACCATCTGCTGCTGGAAGAAACAAGGTTTTGATGACAATTTCAAGCAAATCCTTATATCTCTGTAGTCCGTAAACACATATGAAGATCATATTACGTAAAAATATCACACAAAAGTCAATCTCTGAAGTAGCTCTCATCACAGCTTCCTTTACAACAAAAGTTATGTTGTGGGTCAAATCTTAATGTAGATGTCAGTCTCCAGAGGCTTATGAAACATATAAGCTGAAATTTTTCTTAGCACTTTATTGTGCTGCTCTATTCTTGAGATATATCTGAGTGCCTTCTTAACTGTTAATGATAATTCAGAATTATATAGAGCATTAGCTCCCTTTTTTTGTTATGACTGAGAAGTTCTTTCTGTTTAAAGGTCAATGAATTTGAATGCTCTGAAATCTGCATGTTTACTCAGATTCTCCAGAAGCTTTCACTACTTTATTTAGCTGCAGGAAAGGGTTAGCAGTCCAGATTTGCAGTTGCTGAGGTAAAGATCCTTATGATACAGCGCTCTGAATAAATTGTATTCAGCCCTTGGATTCTACCAGTCATCTTCTAATGCATACATAGGACTCAAAGTAGATTATATGGTACGTGATTTCAGTTGCTCAGAGTTCAGCTCTGATAAACAAGCTACTTACTGACTCTGAGAATGCAGTATTATAGTCGTTTTTATAATAACATTTAGGCTTTCTGGATTGGTACATGTCAGTCAAGAAAAGATTGATCACTGTGTATTTGAGAAAACGTCCTTCAGAGAATTTCTGGTCATTTAGTTTCCCGTATCTTAGGCAGTTTTGTTGCAGCCATTAATCCTGTATTCAAGTACTGATCTTGACAGGCTCTGACCTTAGCATCTACTGTGGACATGGATTGGGATTCATCTACCCACTGTTTAAACTTTGCAGTCTTGGTATAAGGTAATGTTTGCATGGGGAGTCAAATCTCTTGAACTGGATGGCTGGCCACTGTCCAGATAGCTGTTAAGACAATAGCCTCTTCAGCTGGCTCAGGTACAGACTCCCAGAACCACTGTTCTGTTGAATTCTTATACGCAACTTGTCCATGGTCCTGTAAGACCAGTACATGCACGATCTATTGCTATAGATTATCTAAGTTACATGAACGTGTCTCTTAACTATCTTACCTAGGTTCAAAAGACTATCCTACATGACCATTTCTGCATCTGCAGGGACAGTTTATACTATTTCCAAGTATCTTATCTTTGTAAGGTGGTCAATTCTGCAAGCCTAGGAAGTCTCTGGAATGGTCAGATTCTCCACTCAGAATGTTAATTAACACATTTAAGCATAAAGATCTATCTAGGTTCAGCAGGAGCTACCTGGGAAAATATTTAGAACAGTCTGAATGTCCAGGTCCAGGTCCAGGTCCAACCTGGAGAGCTCCTATAACAATTAGTCAAATACTTAATTGTGAAAGTGGCCAGGAATTCAACCACCTTATGTCATATCACTCCACTATTTCCAACTGGTCCATTAATCTCATCGCTCAAATGACTTGCTGGGGAATTTCTGGATCACCAGGGAACTAATGAGTTAAGTGCACTGGGTGTGCACACAGGCTCCAACTCGCAGCTGTACCACAACTGCATGAGATAAACTTCAGCTTAATACATTTAAGTTCCATAGCTCTCGGCGCATAGGCTCCCTTTATAGCCAGTAGGCACAACTTAGTCTGTGCTAATACATTTATCCTCATCTCAAATCACATGCCAGCACTTCAGATGTGGGATTTAGCTTTGATATGTAAACATCTAAACTCAAGTATCTGTAATCTAGGCTAAATCCTGCTCAGGAATCATAATTTCATCAGAGGTATAGGCCTAAATTTGGATTGGAGGAACTGTTCCTTAAGAATGGCTATTCCTCCCCAGTGACTATAAATATCTCCTAGGGTGTCTAGTTTGCATGTGACCATCAGCATTTATTAAGGTGAGTCTCTTGAATAGATGACAAAAGGGTGGAGCAAAATTGGGCAGTACTGTCTTCATTCAGTAACAGCAAGGCTTTGGATTGTCTCTTCTGTAACACCAATCACACTACCAGAGTCTACCTAATTTGATGTACTTGTCCAGTACAAGGTAGGAAAAACAGTCAAAATATTCGGGCATTTGATATGGGTTTTCCCAAAGAAATAATGTACTGAAAACCACTTTGTTTGTAACAAATCTTCTTTTTTTTTTTTTTCTATCTATACTTGAAATTTTATCCGTATTTCTGATCAATGACTGATTGTAGTCTTAAAAGTCAACTGGCAACCAAAATTGGTTGCCATATATAGTATCTCAGCTAATACGTAGTATCAGCTCCTTTGGAGGAAGCAATATGTTTCTAAAAGTGTTATTAAGTTTAGCTTATGCTGAAAATAATAGAAATTTGGAGATACAAACACTTTTTACTGGAGTAATGAGCTATAGCTTTAATTTAACATTCCAAATATGTGCTTGCAACTTATAGCAAATGTAAGTATGGTAACCTCTCCAAAGGAAAGCTGACATGAATATAAAGATAGGAATTTAGGTATTCTATATTAATATCTGGACAACACTTCCATTCCACTATTTGCAAAGGTAATGTAAATTATCTCTCCACATGTGCTAAGTCAGTATGAAGAAAGTCACACATGAAATTCAGGTTTTGAAGGTGTTACAAAAACATTTAGAGTTACTTTTGTAAATGCTAGAATTACTATAATCTCAAAAAATATCCAGTGCTACCATTCTTTGCCATGTTATTTAATGTAATTTACACACACAGAAAGGAGAAGTAATTTCTATAGTCCAGAATGGTAGATTATGTAAGATTATGTGGTGAATGTCCATCAAAATGTGTAATACTATTTCCGATGGCAGCTACCTATAACAAATTAAAAAAGTGAGGAAAATGCTGAAACTCTCAAATTGCTCTTCTGCTGGTAGATCTGTAGATTTCAAGGTATTAACACATATATCTGATATGTAAATAAGTGATAGTGCTTAGGCAATATATGTATATTTAATACAAGCTAGAAACTTTCATATTCTAAAATCATTGCTGCATCTCTCAAATAGGCTTGTTCATTATTGTGTAATGTCAAGTGCTTTGCATTTAGATATATCTTCTGCCATTTCTCTTGGGACTTAGAGTTCAAATGAGCTTCCTCAAGAGACCCTTTCGTCCCATTATCTAGCTTAATTTTTTTCTTGCACTATCTTTTATAAATGTATTATGATATATTATTCAGTATTTTTGCAACACCAACAATGAGGTTAGTATGACCCCTACCCCGGAGATCCTTATTTCTAAATATTAAGTGGAAATAGAAGAAGGCAAACAATGATGGGAGAAGTAGGATGGAAGGACAGCATTTATTTCAGACTAAAATCTATCCAAACAACAACTGCAACATTTTATTAATGAACGTTCCCATTAAGTTTTAATGAGGCTTAAATTAATATATTTTACATTAAATATTTTTACAGAGCCCAATTTGGATACCTTACTTGGGATTCATCTCACTTATCTTTAAGTGCAATAATTGAGGTGTATAACTGAGCTAGTAGGCATCCCCAATGTAGTAACTTCCTGAAAGTCATTAATCTGACCTATCATGGATATCTAATTAAGTATGAGAAGAATCAGCCCTTGGGGAGTTCTTTCTCCAAAGGGAGTCTTGGCTATTTAATTCACACACAAACATTTATCTTTGAGATACTTAAGGCTGGGATAATGAATTCCAGCAGTTTGCACTCTGCACCTGTGATATACATATAGGAACTCACAAGCCAGACTTTTCTCCAACAATAGCACACACTTTATACTCACAACCATCAGCCATTTCTTTGCTACCCACTCCTTCATAACTTTTATTTCTGCCTGCCTCCATATTTCATTTTGAGTAAGTTTTCATGACAACGCTAAAATATTTCATCACTTCTTTTAGTATTCATATCAATAAAGTATTTCTAGGGGTGTATTCCATTTAGCTCTTGTTTGGTCAGCATGTAAAAATAATCTCATCAGCTTTTAAGTAGTTTATATTTGTGATTTTCCTCATCTTTATTCCAACTCCTGTGATATTTCAGCAGCCTTTAGGCTGCTGCTTCTGAGGTGCACTCAGAAGTGCACCTACTATTCTTGGGGCAGCTTCAACAGTGCTCATATAGATTATGACATGCTTTCTCTGTATGTGCAGCCTAAGCTTGGGTGGTCATTTTATGCCTTCATATTACATTGCAAGCTCAGTATCTAATTTACTATCTACTATCCATCATTCCTGGATCTCTTTCAACATTACAGTTTTCTAAGTCTCTCCCTCCCTTTGAATTGCATTTCAGAATATTTTCTCCAAGATGCATTATCTTACATCTTCTACTTAGAACCACATTTTATTATTTCTCACAGATATTTCTAACCTCCCTGCATGTTTCATATATATTAAAGTTTCCTTCAACCTTGTAGTCCCTAATGCATGACCATACATATTTGAAATCAGCAAGCAAATTTTAGCAGATACATAAAGATGTCTTCGATTAGATCTTGCTGTTGTCATGAGCAGAATGCATTAATATTGCATGCTCCGGGTACAATGATAGCAATATCCATGGACTAAGCTGCACTTTTTCATTTACATAGGTACAGGTATAAAATTTCCTCTTTCTTTGAAGAAGATCTAGTATGATTAATTTTGAAATGTAATTTACATGCCAGTGTGCCTACATTTGAGGATCTTAACACTGATAAATATGAATGTGATCGAAATGACTTCTAAAATAAATTCCAATGGGGAGAGATCACCTGAAGGTCTCCAAAGGATGACAAATCAAATTCTGAAGAGAGTTTTTGTCATTAATCTCATTAAAATCCTGAGTTAATGGTGTGGCTCTGACCCTACAAATGGTTTCAGCAAGAGTTGCAATTTTGTTTTTGGGCAATAGATTTCATTAGGTAGCATCTTTATATCAGAACTGTGGAATAAACTTGAGTGATTTCAAGGATTATGAAATGCTAGGAGACTTCCCATCTATTGTCTGCTAATACTCACGTATTTTATAAAAGTGGGACAAAAGCTTTCCTTAATATATCATTTGAATCAAAATGAATATTTCTACCTAAGAGCTCTCTGCAGCGGGTCATGGTCCTCTCTCTTCAAAATCAATCCCAGACTTCATCTTCTAACTCAGTATCAGTTCTGCAGCTCTCTCACATTAATTTTTGTTTATTATTCCACTGGCTAGTTTACAGTTAATATGACAATGAACATAAACAAAATGATTTGAATAATTTTTTAATAAGATTCCGCATGATGCTGCAGCACATGATTCACCTGTGTTTGTTTTTGTTACACTGTGATGACACTTCTACTCTTACCTCTTTTCACAATAGGATAAATTAAAAAGGAGTCATACATGTTTTCAGAATCTATTTTTAAGGAATACCAACAAACTTCAGCAGCACCACAGGTGTGTGTTTATATAGCTATTTATGAGCATATAGAAGGAAAATTATAGGCAGAGGGAAAATACAGCAGGAAAAAGGGTGGGATGACCAAGGGAAATGAGAATTTGTTTAGTGATAGCTCAAAGGTTTAGTCAGCTGAGTCCAAACAACTAGCCTTGGGAAATCTTTCATAAGTGAATAGTTTGTACGCTAAGAGGACTGCCCATTTTATATTTCAGTGTTGACATATGTGATGAGTTTTCTAATTAAAGTAATACAGATATTGATAGAATTGCTTTTGTAGGTGCCACTTTCCTGTAAAAGAAAAAAATTTCACAGCCTCAGGGTAAATAAAAGCCATGTGCCCGGAAGTCCCGGCATGCCATTTAGATTAGTTACGCTCCGGTGTAGAAAACTAGGCCAAAACATTAAAACAAGCTCAGAGCCTGATTTATCATTTCAACTCTGAAGTAGAATTAAACTATTTTGAGCCTCAGTCATAAAGAGCTCACAACTGAAGACACAGAAACATAAAGTCAGTTTCATGATAAGTTCTGCGTATCTGAGGTGCTTCAATTCAAAAACAGTGAGGAGAGGTGCAGACTTGTTTTCTCCGTTCCTCTCCGCTGCTTTTGCTTCCGTGACACAAAGAATTCTGTAGAATAAGCCTAAACTGCATTTTAGCTAGAGGCCACACAGAAGGTGAGACTTTCTGTCCCTTCTGAAACCACAGCTAAATATATCACCATATTTATTACTGTGCTGCTAGAGGTATCCAGATAGAGTGTCTTCAAGGTGATGGTAGGTAGTCTGCAGGATGTTTACTACATATAATATTAACAACTGGATCAGATCAAAATCTGTTCAGCTCAGCAGTCTGTGTGTGACAGTGGCCAAGGCTGGACACCTATGAACAAACATAAGAAGTAGCAACACTTCCCTAATATGCTCAGCTTCTTGCAATTTGCACTTTAGGATGCTGATGAACCAGAGTCCTATCTTTAGCAGACTAATAAACTTTTCTGTCATGAATTCATCTAATTGCGTTCCAATGTGTATAAACTTTCAAAATCTGCAGAGTCTTGTAGCAAAAAATTTCATAATTTACTTAGGTGTTATTTGAAGAAACAATATCTTCCATTTGTTTTGAACCTGGTACTTGATGGCTTCACCTGACGCCTTTGGGTTGTGTTGAGAGACAGGAAACAATTTCTTCCTCCTCAATTGTTTCAATTCCCAGTTTATGGAAGCAGTTCCAGAATTATCATCTTCCCTGTTGACCTTCCTTGTAATTTTCCTTTGTATTTTTTTTTTTGGTAGCAGAGGGGGAGGAAGAGAAGGACTGCACACAGCCTGTAGGATATCATTGTATTATGCATTCATATAGTTAGATAATGATGTTCTCTGTTTTGTTCATGTTTTAGAGTTACTAACATGTGATTTGTTTTTTTAATCATAATGGAACATGGAGATTGTATTTTCAGAAAATGATGTACTATTATAACTCTAAGATTTCCTGAGTATACATAGTTAACTAAGGGGCTATCATAATGTATGTTAATTCAGTTTTGTTTTTTTTTTTTATAACACTACTTCACTTTTCCTAAATCAAGTTCCACTAGCTATTGCAACACTCACCATGCAATATCATCTGATTCTTCTACAAATCTTTGAATTTTCTGTTGCCTTTACAGTTTGGAATAACTTGGAAAATGTTGTTCTCCCTATCTGCACTCTTTCCCAAATGATTTACAGATATATTAACAATAACCCTCTAGCAGTGTTCACAGTAAATCCTCACAGGTGAGAAACTTAAATTTTTGTTTCACTATCATGCCTATCCTTCCTTTTAATCTTTTTATCAGTTCCTTATCAGTGCAAGCACTCTATCTACTTTTTCATTGCTACCTTTAGTGAAAAATTTCGTTGAAAATCTTTTAGAAATCAAAGTAAATTATATCTACTTCATCATCACCAACAACCTGCTAACTTACTCCTTCAAAGCATTGACTTGCTTTGTGAAGCATTTATGAAATAAATATTTCTTTTTTTTGTATGTACTGCATTTATTGTTAGATTCGCGTGTTTATTAATTTTATTCTTTATTATAGTTTCTACAAATATGGGCAGATATTTCACTCATTGGTACTTCTATGGTTGCCTTCCAGAACCTCTTCTAAAAGCTGATGGCACGTTTACCCCCTTCCTTTTTTGTAGTATCAAGACCGTTCTATTTGTCTCGACAGTTCTGACTCCACAGTAGAGTTTACGGTTTAGCTATTTCATGTCTGAATTCCATTAGAAGTCTTGGGAGAAAATCATCTAGTTCTAGTGACAGTTATTGCTCGTTAGGGGGGTTTCTTTTCTCTAATGTCTTCATACTTTGATAGCAATAAGGCTGGCAACTCAAAGCATGGTTTACTTGCAGCAGTTCTCACAATTGTAAATCGGTAAAATCCAAACAGGTAAACAAATTTCATTAAAATGCTTGTCAAAGTTGATCACTCACTTGACTGGGAGGTATTATGTACGCTAGAATACATTGAAGTCTGCTATTTATTAGAAATGAACTTTTTCTTAGAGAAAGAAGCAGGGAAAATTCCAGAATTTGTACAGCTGAATTCCACATCTGGGCCTAAGGGAGGTCAATCTCCTTAGGTCTTTTTCAACTTCAGTTTTTTGTGATACTGCCGTTGATCGTGCTGTGCACATGCTATCCATCTGCTCAAACTAAAAGGCTTATTTATCTATTTGGGGTTTTTTTTGCATTTTTTAATTATCTGTAACAAATTAATCTCCTGTGTAGCTGTAGTACAAAATGGCTAGAATGGCTTTATTATGAGTTATATCAAAGTTCATATTGACTTTTTGGCAATTTTACAAAATGAAATGACTAAGAATAAGAAAGAAAACAAATATCCTTGTACACAAGTACAGAGCGTGCAGATTTGCCAAGATAAAAACATAATAATACTCATTCCACTTCATTTCTAATTCTCTTGTATTCCTTGATCCTCATATCATATAGTAATTAAGGACACTAGCTAAATGCTGGGATTTGTGGCAGGCTTGAAGTTTAACAAATTCCTACTGAGACTGGGAAAAGGAAGAATATATCTTGAAGGCAAGGGAAATACACATCTAACATATATCATGGGTAGCTCAACACTTAAATTACTTTTCTGGTTTAAAAAATTGCAACATCACATCAGAGTAAAATGGATTGTTCTGATACCCAAAACCATTTAAAGTTTGTCGTGTTAAATATATAGAGGCATGTAGAATCCCTCTTATTTTGCAAAATATTGTGCAGAGATAATATCCGGAGAAAGGATAAAAATATACATTTGAAAGATTAGTGAAAATATATAGGGGTACTCTATCTCTTGCTAATAATAATAATAATAATAAATAAATAAATAAAAACACGATTAGAGTGTGAAAAAGCTCAAACATTGAACTCAAACAGGGAGACAGCAAGAGTGTTCTTTCCCTTAATAATCTCTGACTGCATGTTAAGGAGCTAGGATTTGCACCAGCGTTCATTATATTTAAAATAATGTATGTTTCCCATCAACTTCCTCATGTTCAGGAGAGCAAAAATGCCACTAAGCAGCCAGAGCTTTAAACGTGCAAAAATGTTCTCCAGTCTACTTAATTCCTTTACAGCTGATATGGGCTTTGTCCTAAACAAATTAGGATGATGGATCTTATACCCTATATTCACTTTTTGAGAAGGATTAACAAAAATCAATACATTCATGAGAACCTTCCCCTTCCAGGTCAAACAAGCTTCTGAGTTTAACCATGTGTGTCTTTCAGTTAAGTTGTTTTAATCTTTCCATTTGTCCTCATGATTTTAGTTTTTAGCTTCCTCTGAGAAAGTCAAGCTCTCAGAATTTATGAGCTCTCAATTCTTTTACTGTGTTCAGTGTCAAAGGAGGACAGATCCTCATTATTTTTCATAAACTACGTCAGCTGTCTGAAAGTCCTTTTCTTTTGATCCTATGTAGACTGGTTTAGAACTGGGACTGGAAGATGGCTTTGCTCTTGCAGATGGCCTGGCATATGTTTGGATTTTGCTGCTCTGACCATCAATGGCAGTATCTCAACAAGCTAATTTTGGGACCCCAGAATAAATAAATAGATTAAAAAGAAAAGATTATGGATTTAATATTAAAAAAACTCCTGAATTAGTAATGAAGTTCATGATCACTCTGGTATTAAGATACTGAACATGCATCCCTTAGTGACAGTATAAATATCAAACAGAAGGAGTGACAATGTGTAACCCTGTGGGATATGCACTGAGAAATCTCCCCTGGAGGTTTCACATGCATTCAGGGAAAGGATTACCCACGTCATGCTTAACAGAGAGCACTGATCCATGTCATGTCTGTATCAGGAAGTGGGTGACAGCAGCTACTGTTAAACTACTCAAATTCCATATATGCATGGATGAAGAAACCAGTTAGCATTCATAACGCTAAGTGACAGAAGCTTCCTCTAAGAGACATTTTATATGCTTATGTGGTCAAAGCACATGGAGAGAGACACCCACGGTGGATATTTCATCAACAAAGCAGAAATGTTTTGTAGATTGAAAAAAAAAAAAAAAAAAAAAAGAAAAGCAAACAAAGAGAGAACAAAGAAATAGAAGCAAAGAATAAAGAGTCGAGTACTCTTGTGTGCTGGAAAGATAGAACAATGGCATTGAAATCAGAGAATCAATGCTGCTGTTTTAAAGCACATTGATTCCAGCCAGGGAAGTTACGGCAAAGTTCCAAAAAGGAGAGAAAACAACTGAGGCGCTGCTGTTCTCTCTGGCTGGAGCCTAAAGGGAAATAATTTTTTTCCTGGGGAAACTCTGAAGCTTTGGCATTACAGCAACATCAATAAAGACTGAGTGGGCTGGAGTAAGAAAATAAGCCCCTAACACTGAAGTTAATTCAGAGCATTTTTATCAATTATCAGCCTATAATTAGCTGATATGGTAGTGATATTTTAAAACTGTGCAGCACTAACTCTTAAACCACAAACTATTTATTTTTCAGTGAGTTTCTCTTACAGAACAGCCATTGAGGAGAATTGTCATGATACATTAAATTTAAGCCATTTGTTTTTACTGATTGCTTAAATATTTACATCATGATCTGCCAGCTTCTTCCCTTCCGATACAGTCATGGAGTATTCAATTCTTTGTATGCTATGTGAATATATAACAACAGGAAAGTGAGTGTGCGTGTGTTAACATCTGTTAGAGGCATATGGCATTTTCAAAGCTGGTGCAAATATTTACACACATGTAGATGTATATATGCAGTGCTATTTCATCACTTGACAGAGCAGTCATTTTTTGTGCAGAGTTTATGAAAGAAGAAAAACAGATAGGCAACTTACAGTAAGCTAAAGAGAACAGCGGGAAATGAAAGCATTCTCTTGTCTTTTTTTTTTTTTTTTTTTAAAGGATATACATTTCTAAATGAAACCAGGAAAGCTTCTATTCTTTTGATGTAGCTTACAAAATGCATGTAAGACTGCATGTTAGAAAGATCCAAGATTTCAGGAGAATGACAGTGCAACTCAGCTATGGACTGAAGCAGGGCAAAAGAATACATAAACAAAGGGATTATATGGTAAAGAGCGTTTTAAAGTATCGTAGCTGGGCTGTTGTTATTTATAGTCGCAATTATATCTGCCTTAAACTTTTAGCAATGGCTCTATTTCAATCGTTTTGGTCACAGTGATACCATTCAAAGAGGAACATGATTATTTGTTCATTTTGCTTTTCATGTACCACTGGAATTGTGAGTCGTGCATGAAGTTTAATAAGCCTTGGTAATTTTCTGTCAATTCAAGGGACTATTGATTTTACCCATTATGGATATTTGGCTCAAATTCAAAATAGCCTCATTTGCAAAACTGAAAAGCATTTCATTCATTACAATGGAATGCTAAGCTTTATTCTAAGCAAAATAAAATTTGACCTAAATGAACACCCATTTCATGAGCCAAGACACACCAGTCTTGAGAAACGCTTATGCTTGGCAAAGCATTTCTTTAGAAATTATATCCATTGTTCATTTCTCCAAAGCAAACTGTCTCAGTTAAAAAGCAAGGCATTTTCAATGGTCGGAAAAAAAAATCATAAGAACTTAAACTGTTTTTTTGGCCTTTGACATCATCTGTGACACCAGCTATATCATAATTAAATGAGATGATCATTTACTGGGTGTACTCATTTATCCCTCTGTACAGCTGACGTTAGGTACTACTGCTATGCAAAGACAGTTTCAGACCCAGCTAGGTGCCTCAGTATGCGGCCAGTAGGTGCAAATGGTGCAACAAAGAGGAATCTTAATTACAAAAGGAAGTGCTATATTGTTGGTTCTTCTAACACACAGAACAAGGAGGAAACTATATTCTTGTATTACCCTTTCTGCTCACTGCACCAAAGAAAGCAGTCCTGGAGACATCAGCTCACAGATTGGGAAACAGAAGAAGCAGAGACCTATCCTCAGCTAATACTGTATCAGCTGTATAAAACAAAAGTTTTAATGTTAATGCTTTCTTGAACAAATTATATGGGAAAAATGCACCAATTCACTTTGTAAAATGTTTGGACTGTAAAGTGACAAATGCAGGAACATAAATTGGTATTTTCAAAGCAAGGCTGATAAGAAAGCTTTCCAGAGTGTTCACTCTAAATTACTTTTATTGGATTTAAATGGAATCTAAATATTTTGGCTTATACCTACTCTTTTACTTTTTACTTTTACTTTTTCTTTGCCAATTTGTAACCATTTTCAGTATCTAACACCTCAGTGGAAGAGTACGTGAACACATTTAATTTTCCCTTTATTTATTTGCTTTATTCTTTACTGAATTTTAGGAATCAATGGAAATATCATTACACTTCCTATATTTATATTTTTGGAAGTTATTTTATTTATTTATTTATTTATTTATTTTTGTGGAACTGCTGTTATATAAGCTTTTCCCAGCTGTGCTTTTAAACTTTATATTGAACAGTAATTCTCATTTCGGTAACATTGACTTCATTCATATGGAGAGAAGATCTGAGCTCCTGAGACTAGGTATAACAGCTTTGTCCTCAAAAAAGTAGTTAAGACTGTCTTCTCTAGTATACTTTATCTAAGATATTGATTTCTCATTTCACTCCAGAAATTCCAAATAATATTTAAATCTAAAATCCTTTCGTAGATTCTCTCCATTAATCTACTTATGAGCCATGGAGCTGAAGGCAGTAAATAAAGCTCCTGATTTTCATTTGTGGCTAAATAATTCTTTTTTAAAAAATCAGTGAATTATTTCTTCTTAAATATAACCTATTCCACAAAATCATTCTCCCAAAGGCCCAGATACTGTACACCTAACTTTACAAGTATTGAAATATTGGGATTACATGCTTAAAAAAAGTTCTACCATGAAAGCACTTTCCTCTTCTGTTGTCATAATTTCTGAAAAGGAAATAACTTCTTCCTTTTTTTTTTTTTTTAACTGTAGTTAACTTCTATAACTTGACTGAGTATTCAGGTTTCTCTTGCCATATTCTTTCACTTTCTGGTATTTCTATTTTTAAAAGCTTGAGAAAGACTTGTACTTGTGTACTTGTGACAATTAAGTCTTTACTCCTTTATTATTTCCCAATGAACTGGATCTCTTCTGTGCAGAGCTATCTGGTTTTCTTATCTTAAGTGTACAGAGGTCCTCCATATAGTACTGGTTTCATATAAGGCTTCTCTCCTTAAGATATAAGTATTGTGTGTGTGTGTGTGTGTATTTGTAATATATATGTATGTATATATATATATATATTTACAGTATGAGGGACAGGAAGATTTATTTCTTGCTCCAGGTAACAGAACTGGTTCAGATGGGCAGGATATCAGTTACAAGGTCCCTTCACACTGAGTAGTTTAGTTCTTACCTTCAGCTGTGCATAAGTGACATCTCCAGGTCTTATGGCTTATAAGCATTTCCACAAAATTAAAAACAATTACAGAATGTACATGAAATTTTAGAAATCATCTTAATATAAAAACTTTCATTTTTACTTTAAAATGATGAAAAATAAAGACCTCTAGAAACTTATCATCACCTATGAACGCAGTAGGTGGTGATGCTTATTTCAGTAGGAGCAGAAGTAGACCTTTAATATTCAGTGCCAAAATGTTTGCATAATGATCACATTTATGAAGAAGTTTACTTCATGTCAGAAATCTACAGTTACCTTTTTATGATTTATTCTAGAATCTTTTATTGCCATATCATAATTTACAAACCCCTGCATAACAGAATTTTCTATACCGAAATTAGAGTTTCAGGAAACGCAGGTCATCCATATATTCCTAGTTTCTAAGATGCACAGAAATGGTACATCGAATGCATTCTAATTGAGGAAAACTTCTGAAGGAATATTATTTTTTTGTGTAGTTTATCAGTCCCTGGAGCGCTGTTAAGTTGTTTGGTCTAAGATAAATAATCTCTGCTACATTTTCTAGCTTGCTTAAATTTCAAAGTATAAAATTTCCATGCTCCCTTGATTACCTTTGGAAGATCAAGAACTCTTAGTCAAAATGGCTGTCTGCTTCAAATAAGAAAATTAAGGTGTCTGGAGTCTGCCATCCAAAGCAGGCACTTTAACATGGATAGGTTAAATAGTGATTCCACTGAGGGACTGTGGCTCTTTCAAGCATTGCTTCGCATATGTGTATGTGAATGTCTTTCTTCCTTTTACTAAGAGGTTATACTGGTATTCTAGTTTTGCTAACACTCCAGCTGTGCTCATGAATGGCAGGGGCACAAAGGGAGCTTCCCATGCATATTTACTTTATGCCAAAATATCAGTAATTGTAGTCATTAAGAGGCTACTATGAAAGAGGACCATTTCTTGAGAAGTATAGACTGCAGAACGAGAAATATTGACTAAAATGCAGATTTTTTTCTTATAGACAAGCATAAGGCACTTTTAAAAATACTTTTTAAGGCAAAAGGGGTTTAAATCAAACAAAAAGCTCAATGAGCAGCAAACTGGCATATATTTTTAATGGGAAGTCAGACAATGATGTTTCTATTTTCTGGCTTTTCTTCTCCCTACTTCAAATTCCACCTGAAAATAAATTGATTTTAAGAGGAGTTAAAAATTATTCCATCAATTATGCAATATTATAAAACACATGACATTTTATTTTCTGAGAATTGCAAAGAGTGTGGGATTCTGCAGTAAAGGTGGGTGAAGAAAACATAGTTAACATTTTGAAGCCATTTGAGAGTAGTGAAGAACATATTTCTTCTCTCTGTGGGTGTCACTAAGCAACACTTTCAGAATAAATAGAACAGTTGTTCTCTGAATTGCTAACAATCAAGTAGACTTGTTCGGGATATTTTATGATTATTTCCAGACATTAGTACGCTCACTTGCATTCTCTTGTTTAAATTAGTTTGTTAGATTTACACCTCTACCTATGCATTTACATATCTACATTTACATATGCTATTGAGAATAACAGAACAAATGAAAAAGGAAAAAAAAAAGATTAGGGATTTTAAGATGAAGCATTTTTTTTTCCTTTTTTTACCTCTGAAGATGTAAATTTGCAAATGAACCAGCGTAAAACCCCTTTCTCTTTCCCTTTGTCTTCTCCAACAAATTTTCAGATGTCTTTCATGCCCACTTCTGAAAGATCTGCCATAAAGAAAGATATACATCAATGGAAATTTGCCAGAAGTCTACTTCCTTTAATGAGGACAACAAATGAGGGAAATTAGTGAGATGGTTTAAACTGGCAGAGCCTTGAGTATTGCAGGAACTTGATGTCCAAAATGTGACTGAACGCCTTTCTATGGTTTGCACGCAAAACAATTTACAAGTATTCTGCCTTCCCCAGCAACACTGCTCTTGTAACAGGTATAGTCTCATCAAAAGGCTCATTCTGCAGTCCTTATTGCTGAAACTTATGATTAGTGACGAAGACCGGATAAAGACCTTCTGTATCTCCAAATTACCTTTTTCTGATAACTGCCCACTCTGTAAGACTGTGACAAGCCCTAAGGGAAGCTAATTAGCTGCTCTCTCCCCACCATTAATATTTACCATACATTTCTGCCTCTGTGTGAATCTAATGACTTATCTTCTACCTGCTCTAATAAACTTTACATGGATTCACAAGAGTACAAGAAAGGATTTAAACAACTGCCATATAACCGCATAAATCAGAACCTCAAATCCATACACTGCTGCCATTCAGCCTTGGTTGTATGGGATATTCAGGGTTCCCACTATTACATTTCATTGGCAGATAATGCTATGTTTCTGTGCACGGCCAGAAGCATGACAGTTCTGGCAGTGCTGAGTGGCTCAGCACCCACTTCTTTCCTTTACAATTCACCTATCTTACTTGCAGCATCCCGTCATAGGGACAACATAGGAGTAATGTGCTTATCAGATTCATTTTTGCACAAAATGCAGCTAGTAGTTATAGCATCATTTATCTGGCAGCTCAAGAGCCTGTTAACTCCGTGTCAGTTTTCTATGTGCTTGGAGAGTGGGATGACGACTGATATTTTGCATGGGATAACTAAATATGAACTTGGCTAGAAAAAGTGAGCCACAGGGTTCACTGGGAAAGAAGAATCATGTAATGGATTCTAATACCTGATTCAATTCATGGTTGGCATAAAATAGTAAAATATCACTGTCACACAATGAGGAGGAAACAACACCTCCCTAAGCAAGCAATATCTGAGTATAAGTATCATATGTATTACAACTTTTATTTTTTCATGGAAGTTCATCTGTTAGCTGCATTAAAAGATACAGCAAACAGCACAAAGTCGGATGACCTGCAATACTTGTACATTTCAGCTAGCCAGGAAAACAAAGACTAGGATGAAAATTGGTGCTCAATACAAGTTCAGATATAATGTTTAAAGCAGCCATCAATATAATTAAGATAACAGCATGTGAAAAGTATAACGCTATGGAGTGCTTTGACTGCTTGTGCTTAACTGATTCTGAAATGTCACTGAATTAATAGTTTCACCATTTTTCCTCTGCACTGAAGCAATTTCCCGTTTTATTGCCATGTGATTTTTTTTCTTTTTCTGTTGCTCAGGACTTTCAGAAAGGCCTGCTTTATAGGGGAAAGAGTAGAAAAGCAAAATGCCCTACAATAGACCTCCCATATAACCTTAGATTACTATTAGATTTATAGCTCAACTCCTTACCATACAATTGGGGGATGGCTTTTTTTTTGTTGTTGTTGTTCTGTTGTTCTGAAGATATGGGGTGAGAATTAATGTGCTAAAATGTGTGATGATACCTTGATAAATTAGGAAGTAGTATGAGGAGATATAAGAAGCAAATATACATTATTATACCAAGCTTGGAGGGGAAAAAAAAGGGATCCAGTCATAACAAAGTAATAAAACACTGGATTTTTCTAACTACAAAGAAGACTCAAGGCCTGGATGTTAGAAACTGACCTATACAGTATTAGGACAGTTAAAACCTATTAAATACAATTTTTTTTAAAAAAAGCCAAAAAAAAAAAAAGAAACATAAACATTGATGGATTATATCTGGCTGTTGCACTAATAAGTCACTGAAAAAAATGCCTTAAAAACATAGGAAGCAAAAATAAGAAATTTGTACTGTCACCTCAAAGAATGATAGTCTCTCATCTCCCTGGGCTTTTGTGATAAAGATCCTCTCTATGTGAGACTGTATGAATGATCTCTCTAGGTCTGGATGGAGAAAATTACCAAAAAATAACAGAATGAAGAAAAGGAAAGTATGTACCGAGAAGGTAGCTTGCAAAAATTTCCCAAGGACCAAGAAGATCTTGAGCCTTGTAGTCCTATTAAATCTGCAAGAACTGATATAGGCAAGACCCCAAGAGCAGCCTCATCTGTCCAAGACCACTAGCACACGCTAACATCAGCAACAGGTTGTGACTCTAATCACATTCAGGATGGTGGTGGCTGCTCGATGCAAAGTCTGCAAGATAATATACCGATTCCAAAAAAAAAAAAAAAAAAGCCCTTCTGAGGGACTATCCAAGCACCTACCTAGAAGCCACTGCCAAGACCCGCTTCCCTGCCCTCCCCGCCACGAGTAAACCATCTGGGTTGGCCTCCTAGCTCTTGCTCCAACCCTGTAACTGTGAGTGAATGTGCAAGCGTGTGAGTGAACTGTGTGAGGAAATGCACTGTATGAATAGTTATCTGATATCACTGATAACCAAGAGCTTGATTCTATTAGCAAGAACAGATTTTGGAAGCAAATTGATTCAAAGGTATTGGGTGTGGCCTGTCTCTCCCCTCCCCCGCACACTCGATCCCCTCTTAGGGAAACAGGACTTCACAGCTCTGTCCTTCCTCATCGGAGAAATATTTCCCTCCTTTCTATAAAGTAGATGAGCTTCAGTACATAGGATGGCATCCAACGTGAAAGAAGGTGAATGGTCTTTTGCTATATGGTGGGGCAAGAAAACCATGAGTTGAACCCTTTCAAGCTGATATAAGAGACGTTCTATGTCTCACACTCTTTGTATGACTATTCCAAGCATTAGGTTATTTTGTTAAAAGTTGGTAGCAGAATCACTTCCTCTAGCAGCTACAGTTTGACAAAAAAGTATGGATAGTCGGCTCCCTGTACCCATGGGATGATCATGCATTGGTACCATTTAACTTACTAGCTTTGCTCATGCAGCGTTTGTAAAATATAGGGGATGGGGATCTGTACATTTAAGTTATCTTTGGACCACTCTATCCAGATTACGTGAACAAAAGTCAGACACAAAGCTACGCCACAGGGCATGCTTAGATTTTCTGTCCAGAAAAATCAGATTTAAAACTATATTCTTATATGGGTTATACAGTGCATTTCACCTTTGTCAGCCAATTAAGGCATATGAATTCTACACCTGAGGTCAGGTGCTCAGTTTATGGTTGCAGTAATAATTAACCTTGCAGTGTGTGTCTCTTAATGTGTGTTGCCACAAAAGCCAAACGTGTACAAATTACTCACACTTGTGTGCACCCCATCCTATGTTGAATCTAGCCATAAGCCTTATTTAGATTTTTAGGCTTAGTTCTCTGGAATCCCACATATTTTAAAATAATCCACTTTGTTTATATAAAGACTTTAAAATAACGTATTATGTCAAAATAAATTATGAAATATTCTGGTTCCCTCTGCAGACAACGGGAATAGCAATAATATGAGTCTATTAAACAATATAAAACACAAAATTACTAACAGATTGCAAAACCATTTTATCATAGCAATAACTTTTAGGTCAGCACTCGGGATTTGCTAAATGCTGTGACCAAGAGATATTCTTCAGACTGTGTGTGTGCTTGTCATAAAGAGTTTTAACTTCTTAAGTGAAAAGTCATGTCTGGGCTTGTCAATATAAAGTGTTATCAAGATGCTGTTAAATGTAACATTTCACAGACTCTCTACTGTTGCATACTTTTGTATGCAGATTAAGCACTCGTTTATCACAAACTTGTTTGTTAGTGTAAGTATGGCAATAGTCTAGTAGTGAAGGCCTCTGTCTAGAGGAGTTGAAGATGACTAATCTTGAAGAAGATTCTAGGGTTCTTAACTGATCACAACTGATCTATTTTGATATAATTCCAGTGCTACGTTGTCTCTCTACCTTTACACTAAATATTAATTCTCTCTTAATTTATCTCAGTATATTCTGTAAGGTGCTCATTTTAAAATAACTTAGGAAAAAAAAAAAAAAAAAGTTGCTGAATGCTTTTCTCCTTAGAGATCCGAAGGTGAAGAGAAGAGTAAAATAGTTGTTCTCAGCTATTTGTTGAGATACTGTTTGAGCAGTATGCCTATGATGTCACGAGCAAGTTATTTAAAAATTAATATCTTCTAACAATCTAAATTCTCATTCTTACTAGAATTATTTATTCTATTCAAAGTAGAGAAATCTCCAGATAAGTAGGGCTTTGGTTCCATCATCTTTAGTAGAGGACCTGTATGCCACCAGATCAACCGCAAACACAAAGTTAATCCTTATCTGACATCAGACCGTAATCAGCTTTGTACTGAATCAGCATAGTGTAGAGTCCCTTGCAGATATGATGTCTGTCTATTGTTATGTTCAAGGTGGGAAGTTAAAAAAATAAAACAACACTGGATCTAGCCTGGCTTAAAGCCAGGCTATCCAAAATGAAACAATACTTTCAAATAAATTTAAAATTTGTGAGTGAGTTTATACCTAGGACAATTAAAGTTTCAGTCATGTGACCATGTCATTTTTTAATCTTGTCCATCTGTTATACTGTGATGTTGAACCATGTCCTTGCTCCAGTGGGCAATTTCTAGTAAATCTTAGCTTTAACGTTTGTAGCACATGTTCATATATCATTGTGCCATCATTTTAGTATATTTCTAAAACATTCAGACTGTTAGGGCCCTGAGTGTACCAGGAGACCCTAATGGCCCCCAACCAAACTGACCTGGGACCTCCTCACACATCCTCTGCCCGTGGGCCCAGGACCCTCATGTAAATTCCGGCCTGAGAGACCTTGTGCATGGGTCTGTCTCATCTCCACCTCCTTCTGCCCCTGACCGGATCCCTTGAATGGACCCTGGACCTGGTGCACCACTTGTTGTGCCGGAGGCTGTTGATGGACCCTTTTAGCAACACCTGGCTCTGCCCGCCACGCTCAGACCCTGTGGGACTGCGTCCATCAGTGGGACAACGCCAGGCTGGGATCACCCCCAGCTCCTGGCTTGCTTTTCGTTTGGGAGCAGTCAGTCCTTGATGCTTCCTGGCAAAAATGCATTTTTAACTCCAAATATTACTGTTAAGTAAGAATTCAGTCTGCCAAAAAACTTGTTTTCAGGTTTTTAGGTGATAGAATTTTGTAAGGGAAGCTGTATTTCACAGCACTGCTTTTTGTAGATCTTGGGAAGAACTTCAGGGTTTTGGATCTGGAACACAGGCAATGATGACACTATTTTCTCCATATTTAAAAACGTCAATTTAAAGCTCATTCCATTCCATCTTCTTCTGTAGCAGTAAGTTTGTTTGATTTGTTTATTCTTTTCTTTTAGTACAAAATATTTCTTTAATTTCCATCGCCACGAGCAGAGCAGAGAACGTTTTGTCTGTCTTGAACAGAGAAATGGCAAAATGAGTCTCTGAACCAGAATGCTTTCTAGTGACCCAAAGATTTAAAAACATTTTCCTGGAAGATAATGCACTTCTATCTAAACAGGGAAGAGGAAAGAAAAAAAAAAAAGTGTATGTAGAAATTTGGAAAGAATAAAGGCACACATACAAATACATGCACGCAAACACATTTTAACTTATACAACCTACACGTTTAAAGGAATAAGGTGCTTTAAAAGAAATATCCTTAATTTTCACCTATGTAAAGATATTCTTTAATATGTGTATAGATAGCTGGTGCAAATGCCTCACATGTAGAATTGCGATATTTCTTACTAAGGGCGTAGGAAAGCAAGCAGCTAAATCAAATAGGTTTAATAATTTACATCATGCCAGTATACTTCCATTGGTATACTGCTTAATATGAAAGAATTTAATTATCCTGAAATAAAATTAGATCCACTAAATTTTACTGAGTTCATATACTGGTTGTAGTCTCATAAATACCTGTGTGTACCATACTAAACAAAATCAATCTCATTACTGCCATTTTCCCGCATCTTTTCTGTTGTAATACGTTGGGTCTAATACTTATCTCACTAGCTAAAAGGTTTGATTATAAATCTATTGTGGTACCTTACCATCTCTGCTTACCTAAATGGAGTTAGAAGGAAGTTGGCTTATTCTTCCCCTATTCTACTCTGCTTCCATATGGACTAATACAGAATGATACGTGAACTTACATTAGTATGGCTCTGAAAATGTGACAATAGTAACATTTAGACCCAGACTTGCTGAAATTCTTTGCAATGTGATGTCAAAATCAAAAGCCAATAAGCTTTTGAACCACAGTATTAAGGAAAGGGTTAGCAAAGGCATAGGCATAGGTTGTCCTGAAATCCAGGAACTTTGACAATATTCAAATTAAAATTAGACACAGCTTACTACATGATGCCTATGTCTCTAACTATCTGAAAGAGAAGCTGAGATCAGTGCTTTTCATGTGGTAGTTATCACAGATTTAGCTTAGCTAGGTCCAACTAGGTCTTACAAGGCTGGGCCCTGGTTAAACAGAACACTCTACTAAATGCATTGTGCTTTTTAACATCCAGGGAGGCGTTATGTTAGACAGGCTATAAACTTTTCAGTTTTCTAAGTATACATTTCATCCTGAGTCTTCTCTCTGGGCTCATCCAGGTTTAAGATGAATATTTGGGAAGAATCAAAACTGCATGCTAGTGCCATTGTTTAAAATTCTTATATATGATTCAGGACATTTGAAAGGAACATAAAACCGTAGACCTGGAAAGAAACTCATAAATATTTGAATACAATCCTTTGCTATTGAAAGCAACCAAACTGTGCATTCCGTTTAGAGATTTTCCAATCTGATTGATTCCAAATGGCTTTGAATGACAGAGACCATGGACATAACGGGAGGTAAAAGGATATAAGCTAAAATCTGAAATGCTATGAAACAATGTTTTACAAGTAGTAGGTAAAAGAAAAGAAGAATTTCAATAATATAATGAAATGAACTACAAGAAGTAGCAGAACTGAAGTGAGGCTTGATTTTTCTTTGAAAAATCAAAAGCTATATTTTTTATTTTCCTTTTCTGCATTCCCCTTGTATCTAAATTACATCAGTGACAAAGATAATAACAGAAACATTCACTACAGTATTAACTATTCTAAACTTTTATTTGCAATTACCTCTATTTAAGTAGTCCAAGATACTTTAAAGTAGAAGTCATATAAAATGTATGTATATTTATTTTTATTTAACTCAGCTCTAGACAGAATTTTTCAGCTCAGTAAAATTGAAAGAGAGCTCTGCTAACTCAAACATCCACTTATTAATTTATTTCAGTTATTGTACCTTGTCAAGAGTGCAAGATAGGTAAGAGAGGGGTATTTACTGGAGGACAATATTTTAGCAGAAATATTTTTTTCCTTCAGTCGCATGGGAAGTGTTTTATGGGAAAAGTAGAAAGTGTATATGGATAATGCTAGAAGGAATATAGTCATATTAAGCTAAAAAAAAAGATGACAAAGGAAAGAAAATCAAAAAAATGAAAGGCTGCAGAAGTAATGAACTTCTCAATTCCACATTCAGACTGAGCTAGAAGAAGATCAAACTGGCTTAGGTAATCACAGAATATAAATATTAGGCTAAGTTCTAATCTGCTTATAAGAAGGTAGCTAATTAAGTAAATCCACTTACCTTATTTATAATAATGCAGCTTTATTTTAGTCATAACAAAAGAAAGGCTTTTCCCTGAAGTGATGTTCTTCTGGCATGGAACTTATGTTCGTGCTGAGATTCTATTTGCAAATATAAAAAGGCTATCACTTCTTCACAGCATCTGAGGCTAGAATGAATTGTAATCCTCATACCGGCCACCTTTTTAACATTTACTCACGTACTTAATTATTTAAGGGTTTCTTAACATATTAAATCTCAGAATTTCATTGTTAAAGTCATTTCTTCTGTTAGGCTTAAAAATTCTTCTACCTTTTCTGTCTGAGATCCAGGAACTTCTGTATTCTCTGATTCATATTTTCAGTTAAATTTTTTAAAAGTTATTTGGACACTGCTGTTTTTTGTTCTCCTCTGTTTTATTTTGTCTTGTTTTTCCTGCAACTCATTCCTTGAACTCTTTTGATTCTCAGCCTATTCTGGGGGGCAACGTTTTCCCTCCTTCCCCGAGACCCAAGGAAATAAGAAAAAAAAAAGCCAAAAACAAAATCAAGAACAAAACATAGGATTTCAAAGAAGAAATGGGAATGATTCATCTTATGCACTCTTAATGACTGATACACATAGGCCAATTCAAAGGCCATCAATAAAATGATATTCCCATTCCTTTTTAATTATCTTTAATAATAGTGATAGTTTTGACTTTTCTAGATATAATGAAAAATCTAAGGTGAGCTTGTGAAAGAGCACTAGTAATATAAAGATGATAAATTCATGTGATAGTTTTGTGCTTCTTGTGTTTTTACCAACACTTGTTGAATGTACCTAAGGAATTTGGACCAGCTGTGAACTTTGGCACTGCAGATCATTTTTCTTGCTCTATTAGAGAAACTAATGCGGATGTCTCAGGATAGTATTTATCTTGGCTACTGTAATGTTATGTGCAACTCAGGAGTTGACCGTGTTTCGTAGGGGAGAAAAAGGAAACAATCAGCTCAGGTACTTTCTCAGTGAAGACTGGTATTTTATGAATGAAATCAATTCTTGTGTCTTGGTGTAAGAAATATTACCTCATCTTCTACCCATCACCATAACTACACCAATACATAAAACATGACTTATATTTTCCAAATAATTTTTGCTGCAACCATGCAGCCCCAGTAAATCCACTGTGACTCAATTTAATCACATAATGATAAGAATAATAAAGATCTTTTTTTGTCAAGTTCCATAGCAAGGATTCTTGTATTATGTGTAGTAAGCAAAGCAAGTGAGACTGTTCCCGGGGACGGACCTCAGAATCATAAGTCTCATTTTCCAAAGTGGGCCTCCTGCTGCAGAGCAAATCCCCATTTCTTGTTCTTTTCGGTTCCTACACTTGTGTATAAGGTTTACATTTCAGTGATATCCACTTGAAGAAACCTAGTTTGGAACTTTCTTTAAATTAAATAAAAATCTGTGATTCTTACTAATAAAATTAGAAATGTCTCTAATAATAAGATTCTTAACAAGGTTTTTAGCTGAAAGAAGTAATGAAATGCTCATTCAGAAAGTCACCTAGATTAGCTTAAATGGCAAAGTCAAACCCGAGAACTGTGAATACCTCTCCTTTTATGACCATTTCCTTGATTTTCACCATTGTACATACTAAACACAAGTATATAATCTAGTAGGAGCTTTAAACCTCAGCTTTAGTTAAGGTTTAATACAGCAGCTATAAAATGCAGAAGCAAAATTATTTATACTAAGGGGCAACTACTGTTGCCTCTGTCTACTTGTTCCATACTCACTGGCCACAATAGGAGTATAGAGGCAACATGAAATCAGAATCAAGCTCCAAATACTTTTTTCCCCCCTCCAGATACTTCTTTCTCCTTCTCTTTCTTTCTCTTTTCTCTTTTCTCTTTTCTCTTTTCTCTTTTCTCTTTTCTCTTTTCTCTTTTCTCTTTTCTCTTTTTTCCCTTTTCTCTTCTCTTCTCTTCTCTTCTCTTCTCTTCTCTTCTCTTCTCTTCTCTTCTCTTCTCTTCTCTTCTCTTCTCTTCTCTTCTCTTCTCTTCTCTTCGCCTCTCCTCGCCTCTCCTCTCCTCTCCTTGCCTCTCCCCTCCCCTCCCCTCTTTTTCCCAGCACAACATCTCCAGGAGTGAAAACAAAACAAAACAAACAAACAGACAAAAAATTGTGAGTTTTCCTACAGCCATTTCGATTTCATACTTCAGTTTGATCTTCCTCTTCTGTATTCTTCTGGTGCCCTTCAACTGTTATTACCAGAATCTGATGTATCAACAGTTATTACTGTGAAAATCTAGCATGGAATCTCATGCTACAGAAAAGACAAAAAGATGCAATGGAAAATACCCTCCCACTGTTCATGTCCAAGATAGAATATGAAATACAATTTATTTATTAGCATTTGAACTGAAGCCATAATTCAGCTAACTATGAGGACATCTGACGGAAAGGAAAGATTAGAAAGAGATATTTTAAGTGCCTTTTGTAAACTAAAGAAAAGCTTTAACACCTGAATATTATTTAGCCTACTTTTAAAGAAAAATATTTATAAATTTTTATTTTCTTTTCTGTCCTAGTCCACTAGAAGAACTGAGACTCTAAAAGCAGAAAATAACAATAAGACAAAGATTTAATTAACAGCAAAATAAGTTCATTTTAAATAAAATCTTTTTGATGTATGCTATAGAAAACACAAGAATGGTTAACAGTTCAGTATTATCTGAAACATCCTTTACCTCTTTGCCTGGAACTTGCAAGAGAACATAAGCAAAGGTGCTTTTCTCCACGTACAATAGAATTGATATATATCTCTTCAAGCACAGATTTATAGCAAGCAAGCCCTCAGGACCAGACTACACGAAACTTATCGTCTTGAGTTAGTTATTATCTTTTCTCTTTTCTCACCCAAGAGTGTAATAAGCATAATGATGCTAAGATGTTAAGTGTTACATCTTGTACTACAAACTTACTGCAAACAGAAACAAAGTAGTTGTATCACAATACGATAATAGGGGACTGTTCTTCATTCTATGATAAACTATATATGTGAACCTACACTGCTAGGCTTCCGTTTCAAGAGTCTTAAATTCAGCACAATGCGTATTGATGAGTATAAAAGAAATGCACACACACACACATTTATAGAGATATATCTACATATACATGTTTCAATCCCCTCTCATCACCCCCCAAAAGTTATTCCTTTAATTACTTTGGGAAAACATACCCATTTTGATACGAAACAATCTACTGCACATATGCGCACATATTTAGTCTTATAGAAAGATCACTTCTTCAAAAGGAAGTCCTTCAAACCATGATCTTCACTTTGTTATGTATTAAGATATGTCATTAAGATAATAAGCTCTTAAACTTGATCCAAAAACTCCCAGTGGGTAATCCATAGCTAATGATGTGATATTAGTTCTGTTGATACTTACACCTGTGAAAAATATAGTTTAGACCACTAAGAAATAGGCATATATTATTTCCCTGTGTAAATCATTACTGTGACTATTGTTAAGAGAAGATTGCAAACATGATGAGAAGTAGTGTGTGCAATGTTTTATGGCTGTAGGTGGCTGACATGCAAATCCCTTTCAATTTATATGCCACACAGTTTACTGTTTATATTTCAATAGTCTACAAAGTCTGACAACCAATCTGCATGGGCACGGGCAGGCATTGGGTTTGTCTGACGGTGTTTTAAGGCTATATCCAACAATGGATGTGTAATAGACACATATCCCTCCTCTTTTCGGGCATCTGAGGTGTCCAGGCTAGGATTGCATCCACCACTTAAAACCACAACCATTCTCTGATATTCTCCCTCTCTCTCTCTCTATCAGTATTTATATTTGAAACTTTAGGAGCATTTTGAGCTTCTGATGCTGGTCTCAGGTCAGGGCACTGTGCAGGACGCACCTCCTGCCTGAAAAGACAATTGACCTCTTATGCTCTTCAGGCTTTCCTAACATGGAAGTACACCACAAATGCTTTGACACACAAGTCTATAGTGTGCCCCATGCAATCTATAGCGTGCTTGACAGTTGCTATCCTTTAGACGAGAAGCAAGATCTGCTGACTCTAGAGAGCCCAGGGGATTACCATAGCTTAGGCATTTCAGTTATGTGGTTTCATCTCACCTAACCTGAGGCATCTGCTCAACGTCCCTTTATAATCAATTGAAAGAAATGAGCACTTTTAGGCTATGACTTATTGGACCAATTGTAGATGTCAATCTTATGATAAATCATGCCCTGCAAGGACTTATTTCTTTCCTTGAAATACACAGGAAACCAAGAGTGACTAGCTCAATTGAAGAGATGATACACATCTGATTAGATGAATCCCATCTGTTGATGTTATAAACTCACTGGTGCCTCCATTTTTTGCTTTTTTCATCAGAGATTGCAGTTTGCTTTAATGTGTTAAAAAGGCCTTGTGGCACACACACACACACACACACACACACACACATACAAATGCACACACCATCTACATATATGTATATGTAATTTAATAATCCAGTTTAGTTGATTCATCTACTAGCTCATTTCACAACAGACACAGTTAGATAGTCACAATAAAAATAATCTGCTCTGAAGTACTCTATCCTTTGATTTTAGCATCCTAAAGGATACCTTCAACCTTCCTCCACACTAGAACAAGGTCAAACATTCAGTAACCATTAATTGTGTACTTTGGCACCTTAAGGAAATTTTTTTATGAAGAAGTATCACACTTGCACTACATGGACAAGCCATTAATTTACTAGAAAGTGAAACAAGAAAAAAATCGTACTTCTATTCAAAAGGAAAGAACTCCTCTCACTAAAGCTTTCTAAGCAATTGTTTACTGAGATAAATAAAAGGCCTGACAAATTTCACCAGAGTGGAGAATGTAGGAAAAGTTATATTGTAATGAAGCCATAGTGGATTAGCTCCCAAACCACTATAAAATCTCACTTCCTAACATTTCTTGAATTTTGAAACTTCAGTGTGCCTTTTCTTTGATCTTTCAAAAACTGTTGTAGAATGCAAGTGATCTAACTAAACTACCAATGTACTGCATTACAACAGTGTATTCACTGCAGGGTCTGTGTCACTGATAATATTGGTAGTCGCATTACAGTCTATATGTGTTCAAAGAGTAGGCAAGAAGACTGCTGCCAGGCACAGAACTATCAATTTATTCTTATTTCCATAAGCTTATCTTCAAATGTAGGCGGTCATTATTGTATAATTTCCTTGAATAATGCTTTAAATAAAAAAGGCTCAGTAATAATATGATTTATCCAGGAGCCTACACTGAAAGTGGTGTATATTTGTTCCTGAATTTCTCATGCCACATGATGAATAGTGGCAATTATAGGAAAGAACAATATTAGTTTTACAGTCATTGTTACAGTCTTAAACTACTAAGAATAAAATCCCATATTTCACTAGATATTCCAATCACTGCCAAAATATGTGACGGAGGAACATTTTATAATCTCTGTATTTCACACCGACTGCACAACTAGAAATTGGCAGAGTCAAGTCATTTATATCTTCTTATTACTGGCTTGCAGAAAGCATTGACAATATGGGACCAGTGATGGATATTTTTATGGCAGACATTGTTTTATTTTCTTTTTTGTATTAAGTATGCTATAGATCAGTTCACTGCAGTTTGTTAAAATAACAGAAAGCGATTAACAGTAGAAGAACAAGACACACAACTTGCTTACTCTTGTTTTGTGAAGAAAGAATCACATTTATATAGAGATACAGATTATTTAGGCAGAGTAGAGTTCTTTTATTTTTAAATTTAGACCTATATATGTTATGTAACTCATTTAAATTAGCACAGAATTTGCTTAAATATCAGACAATAATTTAAATGGAATATTTCTATTTTCAATAATGTTTCTACTAAGTAGATTGCAAATGTTTCTCTCAAAGGGTAAAATGTACCTATATGTAAGAAGTCCAGATAAACTAGGGGAATAGATGAGACTAAAATATTACATATCATTTTGACAGTTTTCCTCTAACAGGGTGAATTGCACCCAAAGTGAACAGATTTAACTGAATGAAAATCAAAATATTTTACAAGTATATACATCTGTGTTGTTTTTCAGGGCAATTAAACAATAACAATAGCGAGATTAAATTAGTATTTCACATCTACATTCAAAGCTCAAAACAACATAGCTACTTACAGATTTATTTTTCTGTACAGAGGTTGCTGGCATCCACATTTAACCTAAATCACTGTCATAGCACATCTGGCAGCACAGAAACAGCCAATAGAATACATTAATCTCAGGACCAGCTAATTTTGGGCCTAAAGATCTGGGGAAAAAATAAGAAGTTTTACTGTGACTGCACAGTCACGTTCATTGGCTCTGAAAATGAACATTCCACAGTGTATTCCCAGAATATGCATCCTTTTGGCCAAGAAGGCCAGTAGTGTCCTGGGGTGCATTAGGAAGAATTGCCAGCAGGTCAAGGGAGGGGATCTTCCTCGTCTGCTCAGTGCTGCTGCAACCACACCTGGAGTGATGGGTCCAGTTCTGGGCTCCCCAGTACAAGAGAGACATGGACATACTGGAGTGAGGCCACAAAGAGAAACAAATATGATGAAAGTATTGGAGAGTCTGATATACGAGGAGAGGCTGCGTGAACTGTAATGGTTCAGCCTCGAAAAGAGAAGGGTCGGGGGGACCTTAGCAATGTGTATAAATACCTGATGGAAGCTGGAGAGTAAAGAAGAAGCTAGACTCTTCTGCATGGTATCCACTGAACACATAGGAGGCAATGGACACAGACTGAAATACAAGCAATCCCACTTAGTGGTTTTTTTTTGGTTTGTTTGTTGGTTTGTTTGTTTTTTACAGTGAGGGTGGTTAAGCACTGAAACAGGTCTTCAGCTTTGAGGATATTCAAAACCTAACTAGACACTGTCCTGGGCAACCTGCTGCAGCTGATGCTGCTTCAAGCAGTGCGGGCTTGACTAGACAATCTCCAGAGGTGCCTTCTAACTTTAGCCATTTTATATGGCTTTATGTTCACTACTCTGAACAGTCCTGGGTATTGACTTCACCTGTTTCCCAGAAATGGGAATTACGTGCTCCAGTGCATGGACATTCAAAGGGAGTCAAGTGTCAAATGCACCCTTCTATCCTCAAAAAATTCGTTACATGAATAATGGTTGTCTATCAGTTCTCCAAATGTAAAAACGACAACGACAAAAACGCTTGTGAATGCATTTGTGCTAGCAGCGCTGCCTACGCACCGAGAGCGCACCAAGTATTAAGAGATTGTTCCACGTGCCTCATTCTGTTTGAACATATATAGACAAACACATGCTATATACATGAAGAGAGAGAGATGTAATATATGAACACACAATCAGTTAACACTGTTTCAGAAAACTCAAGTTAGGGCTGTAAAGATATGGTAAGCTAGTTCTATAGTTTCCCTCAGATAATTCAGCATCCACCTAATTTCAGCAAATTGTACATGGAGACTGTAACTCAAGTGTGTCCTGCTGCCTCTCTCATGCAGATCACCTTTTGTTTACACATAGCTTGCACTACACACTAGGTAGCAAGATGGAAAGGATATTTTGCCTTTATGTGAAAATATTTCTGTAACTGAACTCCACAAATCTGCAACAAAAAGGAACAATCACAGTAACTGTGTAGCTATCCTGGTCATGGACTTTTCTGCAAAATTCATATTACTTGTAATAAATATTCTAAATAAAAACAATTTCAGTAACTATTTTCTGATGTTGTTATTACATTGGTTGCAGTGGTGCTGATCAGGTGGGCTGTTTTTTCACCCTCTAGGTAAAAAATGTTCAGTCAGAAACCTATGGAAAGGATATGCTGCAATAGCTAGAGAACAGTTATGGATTTACAGAGAGGAAAATGTGGTTCAGAGGAAGGTAGCCTCTCCTTTTTTCCGATCAGGTGCAAGATTACCCTCGCATCCTGTGAAGCAGTAATGGACTCTCAGTTACACTCCCCTGCTCCTACCACCTCCCTATTCACAGCACATCACAGAGCATCTTGGCCAAGGCTTGGTAAAGCATTGATTTTTTTTAAAGAAACTTATTGTGTGGTAAAAGAGATTCACAGGGTAATCTCCTTTTCTATAAGGTGGCATTTAAGCAAAACATAAAAGATTCTTCAAATATTTTTGCCACCTTTATTTGTAGACAATGGATTCTCTTTTCCTATCCTTTCTGAAGGTCATTCAAAAAAGCAGATCGGCGAACATTGCATCATGCTTCCCTCCTCCTCCCCCCCAATCTCTCTTTTTCATCCTATGTCTTATGTAAAATAAAACTCTCAAAACTTTCATAGCACTAGCCCTGCTATAACTGCTTTTTCTTGTAATTCCATTTTTAAGACATGCACAATTCTACTCCAGAATGCTTCAGCAGCAAATACATTTCTTGTATTTTTACTTGGTGTAATCATTTAAACTTGTCAGTTTACCCACTCCTGTTTCTTATCTGTATCTTATGATAAATTGCACTATAAATCGATGTCACAAGCCATTTAGTGAACTTAGATAACATTAGGTCCTATTTTTGTTTACTTGTTTTCTTGTGTGGCTAATATATTATCATTAAAAGTTTCAAAACATGAGTTAAGAAGAGTTTAAAACAATTGAGCTGGCTTTTTTCTTTGTTTTGAGGGGTTTTTTTTAAGTTATATTTTCATACTTGATCCCAAAAGAACACTATTCAGAATCATTAACAGCAAATATGTGTTTACAGCTAGTTTAAATCAATTGCTAATTAACTCCACAAGGCAGAAATAGATTTCTGTTTAGCACTGAGCTTGCGCTTTTCCCTTATTCTTGATATTCACAGGTGTGGGGTTCAAACTACCGTAGTAGCATCTGTTCTGTAGGTGTCTCATTCAAATCACATTGAAAACAACATGAATTTATTGGGAAAATTTGATGAGAAAATCTTCACAATAATCCTAAACTCTTCACAATAATCCTAAACTCATGGAAAGGGCTGGAAAGGACCTCTGGAGGTCTGGTCTGACCCTATTCTCAAATTAGGGCCAACTTTGAAGTTAGATCAGGTTGCCAGGGGTCCAATCATGTTTTTAATACCACTGCAATATATTTGGGAAAGCTTTGGTGCTTGACCATCTTCATTAAAAAAACTACTTTTTCTTCCTTCTAATCAGATTGGAGTACCCCCTGCTGCAAGTCGTGCCCAATGTTTCTTCTCCTTTGGCTGCATAATATGAATGAAAGTCTGCTCCATTTTCTCCATAACCATACCATGGGTAGTTGAAGACAGCAAATAGCTACTCCCTTTACCTTCTTTATCCAGGATGAACAAATTCAGCTGCCTCTGCCTATCCTTCTACACTGCATAGCATATATATACTATGGCCAGAAAAAGGTTTAAATATAAATAAAAGCTCATAGCTCTTTTCCTGTTCCAATACCTAAAAACAAGACCAACACAAAACAATCCATTGGTTATTAGTGTGTCAAAATCAGCCTAAATATAGTCATTATTGGCAGCATAATGATTTCTATTAGAAGTTTGCAGCTGATTACTATGCATGATCTTATTATTATTTCTTATGCAAAATTCTCATTAATTTCAGCAGGATTTTTGCAAAAAGATATGGCCAAAGGTCAATTGAAATGACTGAGTTTGTTTGGATTATGCATTTCTTTTCTTATTTTTTTTCAGAACGAATGAGGCTCCAAGGAAGCTGTATCTTCCAATATATGTAATGCAATAAATGCAAGATCTATTTTTCGTTTGTTTGTTTGTTTGTTTTATCATTATTATGGAAACTAGTAATAACTGTTTGGATTCTTGTTGGTGAAAAAATAAAATTACATTTTATGAAATACATTATTAGATACAGATAATATATATAAATACTTATTTTATAAGTAGGAGACCAATGGTATGTATGTCTGAAGACTTATGTTATTTGACTAGACATACATGTTAAAGAAATGCCATAGTATTGGATTGTTTATCTGTAATGATTTTTACGGTATAAGTATGTTATCTAGTTTAAATATTTACTTTTTTTAAAGACAATATAGCAATCGTTAAAATCATATCTGAAATATTCCTATTGCATAGAAATAAGATTTCAATGTATTTTATGGATAAGCTCTCTCTATATATATATATGTATGTATGTATGTATATACAGCAATACAGAAAATGAATTTGTGACAGAGGAAATTTGCTGACTTGGATTTGTTGCATTTGTTGCAAAGCACTCAATATAGAGATTCCAGTACAAGTTTCAACTGCAAAATACTTTCTCAGAAAATTAATTGCAGGTGAGATTAGCAAAACACCAACAATAAAAAATATTTTTTTTGTTTTCAAAAATTGAATGGCAAATTATCCCACTTCTAGCCTTTTTAAATATTATTTTTTTCTTTACAGTCTGTAGATGGCAGTCTTGTACCATTCATAAAATTATATGGATCTGTATTTACATATTTAAATATAGATACACATAGAAAGAAATATGAAATATTAGGAAGGTGAGAGGAGATGGAGTTTGCGGGCTTTTTTTTTTTAATTTTATTTTCCACATCATGAGATAGTAGCTGTATAAAGTATGAAGTTTCTATAAATCTGATTTAAATCTGTCTGTGCTTCTGCATTTTGTATATTTATGGAAACTAATTCCACTGTGACAATGACAATAACACAAATAATTATCTCTAAAATATTGCTAGTATCTCTAGTAGAAAATAAATGCCTCTGCAAGTGGTGGGAGACTATCATGCTTCACTAGGCTGAATGAGTGTAGACAATTTCAGAACAGGACATCATACTTATGTGAAATAGGGAACCTTTCCTTGATATGCATGCCTAAGATTCTGGTGGCAAGAAACTTTGCATTTAGGAATATAAAAAAAGCCTTAAATATTAGATAAATTTTATTAGAATGACTGTGAAGCACTTGATTTTAATTTGAGAAACAGAGACAAATAAATCTGATATTTATGCACCAGAAAAAAGAATAAAAGTCAACAAGTAATTAAAAAAAAAAAAAAGCTCAGAAGGAATCTATCAGCAATATCAAGAAAGTTGAGTTACAGCAAAGTATTTTCTTAGCTTATACAATAGCAAAACAACCATGAAACCGCTTTTGATAACTAGTGGGCTTAGAGGCTAGAAGTGGTATAATTTGTAATTCAATTTTTGAAAACAAAAAAAATATTTTTTTATTGTTGGTTTGCTAATCTCACCTGGAATTAATTTTCTGAGAAAGTATTTTGCAGTTGAAACTTGTACTGGAATCTCTATATTGAGTGCTTTGCAACAAATGCAACAAATCCAAGTCAGCAAATTTCCTCTGTCACAAATTCATTTTCTGTATTGCTGTATATACATACATACATACATACATACATACATACATATATATAGAGAGAGAGAGCTTATCCATAAAATACATTGAAATCTTATTTCTATGCAATAGGAATATTTCAGATATGATTTTAATGAAATGATTGCTATATTGTCTTTAAAAAAAACATTTGATAACTAGTTATACAGTGATTGATATTGCTTGATATTACGCATCATACCACGTTGCATGCATGTGAACAGTGTGGCAGAATGGCCACTGTCTGTGGCAACAGAAAAGAAAAAAAAAGAAAAAAAGAAAAAAATCTCTAACTTTTCTTCTGACTTTTCTGTATGTGTCAGGCCTGTTTTATCAATCAAATTTTCCTTCTGCCTTTGAAATGCTCTTTAAATAAAGGTAGTGTAGACGGCTGTAGTGTAAGAACACTAAACAGACGTTCCTCCACAATGTGGCTTTATATTATTGCCTTTAAATCTTGCTAGTTTAGAGAGTTAATTTATACCTTCTTTTTCTGCCTGAGATTGTTTCTGATTGATGCTTTGATGAACTATTCTGCGTTTGACCAACAAGTCCACATTCTGCTCTTTGCTAATGGATCACATCAGAAGCATTACATTTCATTGCAAAGATATAAATAGGGTGGTAAGAGGAGAATAAAACCTAATTTGCCTCAGCAAAACACAGCACTCTTGATATTCAGCCTCTGTTCCTCAGTCTTCTACTTGAAGAGGTTTTATTTGTTCGTGAAGTTGCTATGTAAATATATATTGGCCAATATAAATAAAGGATTTATTAAATAAACATTTTATATTGCTACCTCAGCCTCAGCTTTTTGCTCTCTCTTATTCTAAGCAGAAAGTATGCCTTAATTATAAAACCACTGGCTGTGGATCAGAGATTCTGACTTCCATTACTGAATCCTCTATAGATTTCTTCTCTCATCTTAAATATTAATTTTAGTTAAATTATGCCAATGTTTGATTTGGTCTTTCTTTGTTGTTCATTGTCATTTGTGCAGTCTCGGCTTACAACAAGAAGTACTGGAAAGGAGTTTACAAATGAGGAAGTCTAGATGCCAAGCCTGGTGCTGCACCGTGTCAGGTTTTGTGTGGCAGTACTTAGCAATCAGGTTCAATTTCTCTGTGGAATCTAGACACATAAACTGCATCTCTATCCAATTTAAGTGCCCTAGTATGTGGTAAGAAATATCAATATGTCTTGATATTTGAAGTGCTATGTACCTCCACATTCAACCTGACAATTTAGTTTGATTATGTTTTGAATTTGGACCAGTGGAACGGGGAAAGTATGGGAAATGGGGAATCAAGCCTGTCATATTATGAATTTAAGAGTGTTTATATGCTGAAGATTAACTAAATGCTGAATCTTAAAGTAGGATTTGAAGGAGGAGAGCAATTTTGCACATCATACACCATTAAAAAGAATATTCTTGGATTAAGGGAAATCTGAAAAAAGCAGGAAGAGCTGCTTAAAGGAAAAGAAGGAAGTGATAGGAGGGATGAGCCTGCAGTCTTAATCACCGTAATTAGTGACTGAGCTGTGAGGCTTGGTTAAACCTCTCTACCTCACAGTATATTTATTGCTCTCCATTCACTTCATTACTACTACTTCATTGTTACATATATGCCCCATCCATCTATATTTCTGTCACAGGTTATACAGAAAAAAAAAAAAAAAAACAAAGTGGTGTGAAATAAATATGGATTTCACTTGTAAATTCCTTTTCACTAGAGAAACAAAATTTTGGATCTTAGCCAATACAACATTTTGTTTTCTCAGTATAACTTAATGGGAAAAATTAAAACTAGAACTAAAACTAAAACATGAGCTACCTGAACAGGAGGAAGATATGAAACTTTGATCAATACATCTTCTGCTCAGCCTAAAACATGCAGCTGGTACCAAGTGATATTTCATGCCTCAGAGTATATTATGCTTCTTCTTTTCCAGTATTCTTGCTACTTATAATTAGAGATGCTACAACTGAGAACTTAACAAGTATCACTAACTCATGGAAGTGAGCACATTTCTTCCTATTGGCCCTACAAACACTGGAATCTCCATATGGTATTTGATAGATCAGTTCTTGTTACAGTAAAGTCAATTTTCATATATAGCATGCAAACCATTAAGTGTATTTGCTTCTGTATTTGGTAAATTCTATATCCTCAGTACACTGATGTCTGCATCAAAAGAAGTTCATATCTTTGCAGCTATTACTTTTTTCCCACAAGAATTTCAATTACAATGCTCTTAATTTTCATTTAGCATTAGCAGACACAAACAATCAACACTTTTAGTAATTATTCTTAATTTTACATGTTTATAGATGGCACAAGCAAGTTAGTACAGCAAAATAATATACAACCCAGAATATCAGACTCTATGTCAAATATTTTACTTCCATACTGCCTTTAATACCCTTTTAAAGTTTTTTTTATTGGTTTTGGTAGTAAACTGCTGGGTCATATTTACGCCTCTCTGCAGTATCTTGATTTTCTTGCCCAGGAAAGCTAAGTTTCTTATCTCATACATATATATACTCAGTTAAACCTCTAGTCATACACCACAGTAGGCTTCAACTAGCCACAGACTCTTCAATTAGCATTATGCATTATATATTGTTCTGTCTGAAGATATGGAGACAATTTGAATTCTGGGTGTAGGTACTATATTCAGCAGAGTTACACAAGATCAATTTGACCTGAAAGCTTTCCTTTTCATCAGTGCCATAGATTTGCTCATTGCTCATTCAAAATGAAAGATAAGTACAAAAGCAAATACAATCTACATCAAATTGTAAAGAATTGTGTCTTCTAAAAGAAGATGTCTTCTAAATAGGACAGTGCTGGGCTAAGGTACTGAAAAAAAAATCTGCATAGCTGGAAATCAAGAAGGGCCACTAAATCTGCTGCTCTATAACAGGAACTTCTTGGAGTTCCTTGTATTTACTTCATCAAGGAAGTCTGTAAAACAAAAAACTGCGAACAAGCTCTGCTAATGGGCTCCTCAGTCTAAAGGGTAAAAGTTTTTAAAAATCCAATAGTTAAAAGACGGGACAGACAAACTCAGATTAAATAAGAGTATAATGATTTTTCAAGAGTGATAGCAATTAATCTTTTTGCATTTTTGTTTGATTTATAGTAAAAGAACAGTTTTCATTCACACATAAAAAGTTCTATAGCCTATGTTATATCAATGATTTTAAAGGTTTATTGAGGCTTTATCATAGGAGAGTGCATGAAGGCTTTCTGCCACATCTAGCAACTCAAAGTCATTGCTGACGAAGCAAACTAAAAAAGCTTTGGGATAAGGCTATTGTGGTTGGCTGGTGTTTGGAGTAAATCATATACGGGTCAGAGAGAATATGATTGTGTGCCACGTGAGACTTGGAATCAAATAAGCAACAAAAGTGCAGTTGGCAGACAAAAGTTATTTATTTATTTATTTTTGTTTACTGCTACACCTTGTTACGTATTTATTTTTTATCAAAATATGGTCATGTTTAACATCTTCTGCAACATTATCAGCATTGAGAAGCACAGCACATGGAATAAGCCAGGAAGAGACAATACATTCATTGTTCAACGAAACCTTTGCTGTGCAATCCTATTGATTACTTGCTGGATCTTTGTACGCGATAAAGCTTAGCACAGTGTTGATGATTTGTGCCTCTGAGATCCTCAGGGCGTAGGTTTGCTGGGCTTCCAGGGCTTCCATTTGTTCTCATTTAGACGAAAGGTACTGTAAAGTACAATCCATTCGCATATTGCATATAATTGCCCTGAACTTTAACAAATATATAGACAGTAGAAGAGTAGCATATTGTGTGCATGAAACAGTGAAAAACAACAGTGTAGATCATGCAAGGTCATTTCTAAATTGGAGACCTGCTTGTCTGTGAGGTGTTTTACATTGAATAGACTATGATTCATCATTCACAAATTTATCACACAGTAGTTATATCATTAAGGCAAAAGAGTTGTCGCAAATCACCAAAATTCACTTAAGGTTTATCATGCTCTGTTTTGTGTAAAGAAATATATGAAATTTGAAAGGCAGGAGTAAACCTGAAGAATGATTTAAAGTTTTACTTATTCATATTTTGTTTTCTCTCTTATTTACAAAATGAATCCACCTTTTGAGTCTTTATCAGGAGAACTTTTGCTCCTTTGTGTCCTTATAGTTTGCCATTACAAAAATCTACAACAGTTTTAAGAAGAAAATCTGTTCCATGGGAATTCTTCCTTGCAATATTCTGAGGAGAAAAATACAAAATAAGACAAAAGATCCTGAAAACAATAGGAATAACTATACTAAGAGGAAAAAAACAAAAACAAAAACAAAAAACCCACACTGGAATTAATATAGGGTCACAAAGCATTAATGCAGAATGTGTTCCTCTGGAATGCGCCTTCCTGCCCAGAAAGTTATGTCATATTTCAGTAGAATTTTAGCAGGAATAAAATATTTTTCTGCTGACTCACAGTAGTTGTCCCTTCCGTGTTTCTGTTTTAAAAGATAACAAGTTTCTTCGTAATTAGCATGAAGGAAGATGGCCTTTCATGCACATATTCCAAGGCTGAAGGCTTACAATAAAGTAGAAATGTCACCCTTTTCCCATATACAAAATAATAGGTGTAAAACTACCGATAATGACAGTAAAATAATTAGCTATTTTAAGTTTCTATATTGGCTAAGAGTGAAATGCCATCCCTTGAAATGCTATATGTGAAATTTGTACCCTTCTACAATGAGATCATTTTATGAGTAAACAAATATTTCATTTGTTATACTCAACAGCTCATCAGTAGAACCTTCCCAAAACTCTCAGACCTCAAAATGAATGACTGAAACAAAAAAGCTTGTATGCATGTTTGATTTTAGTACACCTTGTGGATCAACTTACCTTAGTATCAGAGATACTTGTACTTTTGTTGAGGACTTAAATACTTCTGAATTATTTTTAATTTCTGTACAAATTTCTACTTTTAAATAATGTATTTCTAAATATCTTCTTTAAATGAGCCAGCAGCATTACTACTATATTCACAAATTGATAGTATAACAGTGTCAGCTTTTTTAATCAAACAGAAATAACAGTGTTTAATATTTCAAACAGAAAATCCCTCAATACTGAAGTATCCGCAAGCTAATATTTCTTGCAACTGCAAATGTTAGTTGTTTTTGGAACTCAGTATTCCTGAGCAGCTAATTACTTAAAATTTCACTTAGATATAAAGGTTTCATATTCTTTCAAAAACAAGGTCTGACTTCTGAGGAATTAATATATCCCTAGGTACAAGCAAGAGTAGAAAAGAACTAAAATAAAGGGTGAGATAAAAAGCTGTGCACTCTAAGAAGAAAGTCTTCATGATTAGTTGTCTAATGTTTTATCTTGGTATTGTGCATTATTCCTGGCAGCTTTAAGAGGTGCATTATTCATGAAAAACTGTGGCATATCTCAAGTTCTGGCTCCAAAGTGGGCCAATCTATTTGGCAGGCAAGTTAAGAGGGAGTTAAAGATGACTCAGGTGTTGACTACACAGATAAAAATGAGCTTGATCAAGAAACTATTGGAATTCATGAGATATTTGCACATTGATTTTGATGAGACTATTATAGGAGCTTCTGACAAATACCTTGCTCACCATTCATTTGGGATCATATGCTCTGTACCAGTGCAATTTTAATTTCCTTCAACTATTACTGGTCATGAAACGTCGTAGGGGAAAGATGACTCAATGGGATTAGTCAGGATTTCAGAAGAAATTGTTTTAATTCCCCTTTTCTGCCATAAAATCTGGTCAAGCTTTAGTCTCTTAGACAGCTGTTAGGTCAGCAGTGCTTCTGAGCCCAGCCGCATGTAGGCTACTGCTTAGTCTGCACTGCCCTTGATTTCTGCAAGAAGTAAGCACTTATAGGCTGGAAGGACTCAGTACCCTAGCCTGGATCTAATCTGGACCAATTAAGGAATAGTATTTTGGGAAATGTCACAATATGTTCTCACCTCTCAAACTAGAAACATCATTATCGCTTTAAATTTCTGTAAGTATAATAAATAATGGTACTTAATATTTCACTGAAATATTGTAAGGAGAAATACACTGTAGTTTCATGCTACTTTTACATTAAGAAAACTGTGCAAGCTGTAATAGATGAATACAAGCTCACTCTCTGAGGCCTATATACCTCTAAGTGAGTACTGACTTAACTGTGGCAACAGGGCGTTTAGTAAAGATCTGGTGTAAGCACATAGAGAACAAATTTACCTGCAGAAGACTGTTGATCCTGCTGATCCTTAGTACATGAACCTCTGAGGAAGGTTTCTTATGTGTGCATATCTGCCAGCATGAATATAGACCCATACTAGTAATAGACACTAGTATAAATACTCAAACTGCTGTAATTAGACTGGTTAGAATATCTGCATGATAACAAGAGATACTATTTCCTCTTTCTTCTTCTAGACATATATGCGTAAATCACAGAATCACAGAATGGTTTAGGTTGGAAGGGACCTCTGGAGATCATCTAGTCCAACCTCCCTGCTCAGGCAGGGACCTCTACAGCATATTGCCCAGGATCACATCCAGACGGGTTTTGAATATCTCCAGGGAAGGAGACTCCGCTACCTCTCTGGGCAACCTGTTCCAATGCTCTGTCACCCTCACAGGGAAGAAGTTTTTTCTCAGTCATTTTCTCAGTTGATCACCGCAGGATCCCATTGGCCTTCTTGGCCACAAGGCCACATTGCTGGCTCATGTTTAACTTGTTGTCTACCAGCACTCCCAGGTCCTTCTCTGCAGAGCTACTTTCCAGCAGGTCAACCCCCAGCCTGTACTGGTGCATGGGGTTATTCCTGCCTAGGTGCAGGACCTTGCACTTGCCTTTGCTGAACTTCAGGAGGTTCCCCTCTGCCCAGCTCTCCTGACAATTCTGAGTTGCTCAGTGCCAACACCTAGTTATTATTAATAATTATAATTCAGTTAGAATAGAAAATCGTAGTCAGCATGGATTCACCAAAGGGAAATCATGCTTGACCAACCTGATAGCCTTCTCTGATGGAATGACAGGCTGCACAGGGGAGGGAAGAGCGGTGGATGTTGTCTGCCTGGCCTTCAGCAAGGCTTCTGACATTGTCTCCCATCACATCCTTGCAGGTAAGCTCAGTAAGTGTGGGTTGGCTGAGTGGCCAGTGAGGTGGACTGAGAACTGACTGCTAGCTCAGAGAGTTGTGGTCAGTGGTGCAGTTTAGTTGGAGGCCTAGTGGAGTGGAGTGAAGTAGCTAGTGGTGTCCCCCAGGGGTCAGTATTGGGTCCAGTCTTGTTCAAAGTATTCATCAGTGACCTGGGTGAAGGGACAGAGTGCCCCCTCAGCAAGTTTGCTGATGCTACTAAACTGGGAGGAGTGGCTGACACACCAGAAGACTGTGCTGCCATTCAGAGGGACATGGACAGGCTGGAGAGCTGGGCAGAGAGGAACCTCCTGAAGTTCAACCAAGGCAAGTGCAGAGTCCTGCACTTGGGGAGGAATAACCCCATGCCGCAGTCCAGGCTGGGGGTTGACCTGTTGGAAAGCAGCTCTGCAGAGAAGGATCCGGGAGTGCTAGTGGACACCAAGTTGAGCAGGAGGCAGCAATGTGGCCTTGTGGCCAAGAAGGCCAAGGGTATTCTGAACTGTATTAGGCAGTGTGTTGCCAGCAGGTGGAGGGAGGTGATGCTGCCCCTCTACTCAGCCCTGGGGAGGCCTCACCTGGAGTCCTGTGTCCAGTTCTGGGCTCCCCAGGACAAGAGAGACATGGCACTCCTGGGGAGAGTCCAGCAGAGGGCTACAAAGATGCTGAGGGGACTGGGGCATGTCTCCTATGAAGAAAGGCTGCGAGAGCTGGTCCTGTTCAGCCTGGAGAAGAGAAGACTGGGAGGTGATCTCATCAATGTGTACAAGTATCTGAAGGGGGAGTGTCAAGAGGATGAGGCCAGACTCTTGTCCGTGGTGCCCAGCAACAGGACAAGAGGCAATGGGCAGAAACTGAACCACAGGAAGTTCCATCTGAACCTGAGGAAAAAACTTCTTTGCTGTGAGGGTGACAGAGCATTGGACCAGGTTGCCCAGAGAGGTATTGGAGTCTCCTTTGCTGGAGATATTCAAAACCCGCCTGAATGCAATTCTGGGCAATATGCTCTACAGGCCCCTGCTTGAGCAGGGGGATTGGACTAGATGATTTCCAGAGGTCCCTTCCAACCTCAACTATTCTGTGATTTTGTGTGAAAATATGCTCAGACCATGTCAAATTACACAAGAAAAGTTGTGTAGAGTACACATGGGATGTAGGAGTTCCAAATTCAAAATCTACAACTCTAAAAATGCCATAGGTAGAAGATTACAAGGTATTCTGGGTTAATGAACGCCAAATCTTTCCTATTGGATATAAAAACAATTCAATATAACCCTCCTCCCACCTCAAAAAACTGAAAACAACTAAGAGGAAATGGAATTGTATTTCAGCACCCTACCAAAGTATACGAGTTCCCTAAATTTTAAGTGATTCATAGCTTCGTAGTTCAAGTACTACAGAATATGAACGTGATGGTTTAAACTTCCTCAGGAAGAGGAAGACCAAACTCCTTGTCTCTGTACACCTGCATACGCAAGATCAGGGCATTAAGTGTTACATGTAAGGCATGGATGCAGATGCAAGGAACGAAGTGGCGCTTCCTGTCCACTGCACCAGCTTGCTTCCTTCATCTTTTTAATTGAAGTCCAGTTCCTTCCTTGCTGGTGAACCTCAATACAACTGCACTACCTGTACACTTAGTACTTAACACACCAGGCTGCCATCCTCCATCGATTGCACAGGAAACACGGCTACCAAGCCTCCACGATGCAGCACAGAGAACTTCGCCTGCGTTCTGTTTGTGAAAGAAGATCCCAAGTGGCTTATCCAAATACGCACAGGAATGCATGAGTTAAGCAGTTACTTGAAGCCTAACTTACTTTATAAATATCTGAAATAACCCTCTGTTGACCATTAGAAGAGTCCTAAAGAGATTATGTTCCTAACTTTGGCATTTCAATTAGAAGCCTAAAATTAGGTGGTTGAAAAGTAGGCCAAAGTATAGGCAGAAATGGAACTCAAAAGGATACAAATCTCAGTCCACTTCTGTAATCTAAAGACCTTTCTAAAAATAGGAAAAATCTAGGCAAATAACATTATTTACATAGCAGTCAAAATGATAGACAGAATATTCCCAGTGTACCTGCATTGTGATGAAAGTGAAAGGTTTTAGTATTATTTTAGCAAATAAAGCTGATTATTTTCCAGTTAAATTAGGGGAGAGAAATAGCCATAGACCCTGATAAGTGTGGTCTTCATTATAAAAATATTTTAGTTCATAAACTCTGTCCATCTTAAAGGAATTGGATTTATTTTATTGAACTTTCCAAATAATTTTTTTTTTCTTCCTGCACTGACTGAAGTCATTTTTGCTCAGTACTTTTTGCTGCATTTATTTTTCTCACAACTACTGGGCTGATGACAACTCACTTGTCACAGCACCGAATGATTATAATCAACTGATAATTGAGGCTTTGTGCTAGTTAGCCTTTGCAAATTCAATTTCTTTAGCTAGAATCGTATCATTACAAACAGATTTATAAATCAGTATTACATGCTAATTACTAATATTAGAAATAATAGCTATAATACTGTCCTGAGCAAACAGAATGCTGAGCATGCATAGAATACATAAATAAATTGCTCTATTCTTTCTCTTATCTTGTGTTTTGAGAAATATTAATAGAATACTCAGTCACACCAGTATACATTTGACCAAGTTATATGTTTTGTTTTCCAAATCTTGGCATTCTTTAAAAATATTTAAAGGAGAAAAATTTTAGAAGAGCTCTCTAAAATACTAGGGAAAGATAAGACAGCTGTTAGATTCTTTGTTGTTGGTTTCTCACTGAAGGTAATCACTGGCACCTAATCTTGATTGCAATCACATTTTAATGACATTCCTTATCCTTCCTAATCTTTTGGTTTATGCTTCTCTAACCTTCTAGTGCATTTAGAAGAGAGAGAAGAAAGAGAAAGAAACTCAGTTTGGATCCATGGTAATTGGCAAAAGGCAAAAGGGAGAGTCAATTAGCTCAGATTATTAACACAGACATGCTACATCTGGCTGTGACAGAGTCTGTTTGTCCAGAGATATCTATCAAATAAATAATTAAAATCAAGTGTAGGCAGAAGTGCATCTTTCCCCACATGACTGCTTTCATCTGATGTGCAGGATTTGATAAATTCATTCAATTTAATTTCTGATTTTTAATAATATCTTGGATTGTTCAAAAGGTTGTATACACAAAGCATGGAAAATTTACTGGAAAAATTAGACATTTGTATGAGTTTATTCAGATTTCCCCACTTGTATTGACTTAAGCTCTGCTAAAATGATATAGAAAGCATAAATAATCTATATTCTTACCGTGCACATACAGCCCTGAAGGAAAACCTGCTGGGATTGGCTGCAGATGGTTTCGTTTCAGAAGAAGAATATGCCTCCAAACAGTTGCTTGTTCTGTATGCGTGATCAAGCAACAGTCAATGGTTTCATGTGCCTCATTAGCTGTGGCGACAGGAAGAAGTATGATTCTCCCAATATACATGCCCTTCCTCCAAACTGAAGGCATTACTGCAAGGAGGAAGCACTTAGAAACTGGAATTTCACTGATCTTCTTTGTCGTAGAGTAAATCAATAAACAGTCAAAATTCAATAAATTAATAGAAAATTATTGTCAAATTCCTGACATGAAATTGAACTATATTACAGTAAATTTAAGTTTTTGGTATATTCATTTTCCCTTTAGTCATCAAGTAGAAATAATAAATTATTTCAGTTGGACTCATGCTAAAAATTGTTTAAATTATAAAAAAATATGATGCAACGTTTTAAAGCTGTGCTGATAATTCAGTTCATTGCAAGCTATAATATGATTTTGTATGTATGTAGACTAGGATTTCTTTAAATATTTTGTTAAATGTTCTATATTTTATGCTGGGGGGGCAAAGGTGGGACTGAAACATCTTTGCTTTCTGCAGAGGCAGTGGGTCCTTTGGACACTGAAAGGGGAATCAGAAGATTTATTTAAAGTTCCTACTTTTTCTGTTGATTTGTTTATGTAGTCATGGTCAAGTTATTTTTTCTCCTCATAGCTTTTTTTCTATTTCCACTATTTCTCTGTTTTCATAGTACCTGTTAAGATTCATTTAATCCTAAAAGAAGTATTTGAAACCTATGAGCCGGAAGGTACCTTGAAAGTCCCTTTCTGTTGACTCTAAAGGGGGACTATAAATCTCTTCTTTCAGATGTGGCTTTTATGCAGAATTCTGTCCAGATAGTGTGAGTAGTGCCTCTAAAACTAATAATATTTTGCAGTTTAAATCCTTCTCCTATATGTAAATATGAAACCTAAGGCACTCTGGTATCTCATAAAATGAAACATGAATGTATGGTCCATAATGCCATAAAACCTTCTAGAATCTAACGCAATGAAGTTGTTCATAATTGTGTATGATACACTCATTTATAACCTTGAAAGATTCTGAGATAACAGGCTTAAAGTCCTAACAATCGCAGGACTACTATTATAAATTGCAGTGGTTCCTCCAGAGAAACATACAGCTGGCAAACAGAGTATCTTGTCCTCAGATGAAGTGGCACATCAAAATAGCATCCAAACATTTTTCTTAAGAGTACTCTTAAGAGAAAATTTATGCCTTTTTTTTTTCCCCCCACAGGAAAACCGTCCTACGTAGAAAGGATGACAATATGGTATAGTACAGATATTTTGTTGGTGTTTGCCTGGAATAAACTTTCTAACACATGCACTATCATTCACTCATTCAGTATATCATTTGGAATTCTGTATTACATTCTAGGTAAATAGTGCTTCTCCCATGTAATTATGCATCTCATCATTGCATTTTTCTCTTAGTGTATATCTTGGTATATTGACCCCCACTACATACATATTAGTATATGCATTTACATAAACCTATATATTACATGTGAAAGTCAAAGTGAGTCCTTCAGTCAAATACATGTGCTTAAGTTAAACTTCACTTTGAAGTTAAGCACCGAAACAGGTGTATATCTCTTTGAAAGGACTGGTAACCTAGAATTCAGCAGGGCTGTAGCTGTTCAACTCTTTAGAAAATCAATTGGGTGCCTTAATTAAGTACCTTAATAGAAGCCTGAAAGCCTAATTTTAAAGAACCTAGTTTAAAAATCTTGGATATGTGTTTAAGGAAAACCTTAACGTCAGCTAGACACATACCAGGGTTTTTGTGTTTCATGCACTCAATCTGTAAATACAGAGTAAATGTGTATGTTTAGGTTTTTTTTTTTTTTTTGATAAATAATGTCTATATGGTGTTACAAATGCCAGACTAGGTTTTGTTAAGAGGCTGAAATCTGCCACGAATGTTATGCTGAAGACACTTCTCTCCATTAAAAATATATTTTGTTCTGTTAAATATTCATCCACTGGCTAATATCTTAACTATTCAGTGCTCAATTACCGTGCACTGAACTAGAGTTAACAGGCTAGATTTTTCCACCTTTCTCATATTTTGCTAATATCTCACATTAAAGTAGGCACAATAAGTTTACTTGTGAATTAAATTAATAGTCAACCTGAACAAGTTAAAGACAATTTTTTCTTTTCCTTTCTTTTAGTAAGTAAAAGTTGCCAGAGAGGGTTTGCTGGTACCGCTGCTGTTCTAACTTGAAGTTGTTAACACAGCAAAACACAAAGCAGCTCTGTTCCTTGCCTTCTTCACCTCTTCTCCAGTAATTGGACAAAATCTGGGTCCGGATGAGCTTCTAGTCCCCGGATCACTGCTGGTGGGCAGGCTAACGTCTAGTCCTGTTAGGGTCCTGGGGAGGGCTGCTTGCGGTGGAGAAGCCTGAGTGCTATTCCAGAGGGAGAAGTGGTGGATATGGGGGCACAGCTTCAGCGTGTCGTGTACAAACTTGTCCCTGCCTTTTCGACTTTCACTTTGACAGGAGTGGAAGCAACAACAGTTGGCAGGGCCAGGGATGTTTTTTGCCTTTGTGTCTTCATTCTGGCTCCCAGAACCAATGTCTTTTTCTGCTACCTTTCTGCTGGTGCTGATAATACAGCTTTTAAACACCGTTGATCATTTTCTTTACTGAACAAGAGATTTAATTTTATGATGTATCGATAAAGATATAAATAAAAGTAATAATGTTACAGCTATTATAGCCTAAGGATACGAGAGCGGCAAGGTTTGTAAAGAATAATAATGTTCTTTATGAGATCATTGATGAAGTTTAAAGGAAATAGAGGATTTAAATTCCTGAGAAGACTCAGCTGACCTTTCCCATCAGACTAGTGTTAAGGCCACTCTTCTCTCCTTATTCCACAGCAGTAAACTGCTGGTGACTGCCTTCTGCTCCACAGGTGCTAATTATCCTTTTCTCTCAAGTGGTCTAATTGATTAGCATAACTATATTATTCTCAGAGCAACAATAACTGATATTTGGTTTGGATTTTTTTTCCTTCCTGTCAAATCAGATTAAAAGCTTCTGGATAGAATTGTGAATATGTATGCAGACGTGTATGCACTGTCAAAATCTATCAGGTAGAAACTACCAGTAACTGAAAAATGTAGGACTGGTGCTAGTGCTTCATGTTTACACATAGTCTGTCTCTCTATCTGTTTATCTATCTATATATGTATCAGTCCTCCTACCATGATAATGTGTAGTAGACCTCTACATCTATCTACATTACAACATTGTTAGTTGGGAATTGTTAATGGTGTTGTAAGGTTTACTCCTTTCCTTTATGCCTTGCTAAAAAAAAAAAAAAAAAAAAGGAAGATATTTTCAATTCTTCATATTGTACAGTTTCCCCTTTGATTTTCTCCAGTCACAGAAACATCAGTGGAAACTTTCTATTTGTTGATAGGAATTCAAATTATATATTATATATCTCTCTGTTTTGAAGTATGACATAACTTACTGGAGTTTTTCTGGAGAATACTGCTAAAACAACACAGTAGGACACAAGAAGCATCAATGATAAATTAGTTCTATAAACAACCGAACATTTAAACAAGATATTTTGAAACTACATTTCTTTCATTTTATATGCCTCTTACAATAAGTGTAATATAGCATATGCATATTATGTTATAAGATAATCACGCTTATATGACAAGATCATGCTGTTATATCAAATTGAAGTAAGATGGAATGATGAACTCTTCCTTTTTTTACAGAATGGAAGAAGCCAGTTTTTGTCAGATGAGAAAGCAAAGCAAAGCAAACACAGGAACCAAATCTATGCTAGGTAAGTACACTACAATATGTAGAGAGCTTGTCTATGCTTCAGAGTATTGTGTAGAGATCCCTAAGGGCTCAAAGAGGGAGGTCTGAAAGAGAAAAATCTTTATTCTATACCTGGGCTTATTAGCTAGGTGGAGAAGCAGACAGGACAGCCTGTCAGGTGCTGACAAAACCACACAGTTTCTGGGACCAGATGAGCATCTCTGCATTTTGCTGTCCTACCACCTTAGGTCTGTGGCTGCGTAGACATAAGAAAAACCTAGAGCCAGCAAGTTCAGCATTGAACTGGATACTGCTTAACTGATGGCACTTCTGAGGTTATTACCACCCTAAGCCATGGTTCATGAGATACCATTTCCAGTAGGCAATGTGGACTCGATTGTGTTAGGCCTTATACAATCCCTTTCAGCAAGCAGGTTTTACATTCTCAAATGCCCACACCTGTATTAAAACAAGCCACACATACTTGCACACATTTCATGTTACACAAGTGCAGCCCTCATATTATTTCAACCACTTGCAAGAGAAAAAGAAGATATATGAAATATGAGAACTGTATTTTAAAGCCACAGAGAATCAAGGGCGAGGTGTTTTGTTGTGTGACCATCACTAGTCTCTATTTTTTGGTCTCAAGGCTCTGTTATTTGGCCTGGCTCTGATTTTTTTTTTTTTTTTTTTTTTTAAAGAAACATAGACAGATCCAGCTTGAGTATCTCCGAGGCAGCTGTGCTAAAGGTGACTCACCAGTCGCAGAAGATACCACATGGTTTACACTAAAACACATAAAATTAAAAATTAAAATAAACACTGGGGGTTTAAATTCTGCTCTTTGGCCTTAGAGGTAAAAAAATTTTAAGTGATTCCCCACCTTTGCCATTCTTTATGGAACTCTAATGACTAGAAATTCACTAAATAAAAAATAAAGTAAGATAAAGTAAAACAAAATAAAATAAAATAAATCCTGAAACTTTCACTAGGAAAGATGTGAAGGAATCACAGTTTTAAATAAAAACAAACAGAAAGGTCTACATTAAAAATAAAACCATACAAATGAGCAATACAGGAAAGCTTCTGTTTAACCTTTAATACATATATATGTTACATGAGTGTAAAGGTAATTTTTGCAGAAAAACTCTAAATTTCTGAGGCTAGAAAAGTAGCTTTAACACAGAACATATTCCATCTATCCTCTCACATGGCAAATTTAACATTATTCCAGTGTTTTTAAGATAAACAACTTAGATTCTTTATTAGACCCAAATACTTCTATCAGGGAAAGAAAGAGTAATATCCTAGCACAAGTTTTTTTAGGCTAACACAACTATATCCATTTCTGCAGTCATTCATAGGAAGTTCAAAACATGTGTATTCTAAACACTTTACAGAAATGACTCCTGAATTATAAAAACATACTAAAGAATGTGTATTACAGGTTCTCCTTTAAAATGATCCATAAATAGTGGGTTGTTAGAATCCTCAGCTGAAAAGTCATGGCTCTTTAGTTCAAGGTTTTAGCGCGGGAGGTCTCCAGTTCAGTCCATGTGTCACTTCAGCCTATGGCTGTCATGAAGATATATTTGTAAAAGTGTACAAAAAGTGCAGTCTGAAGGAAAAACAAGTCAATCAATATTGTTTCAGAGAAAAAAAAGACTGTAATAAGTCATGAAGAATTAATATTAACTTACAACTGTGTGGAAACAAAACAGAGAAATCATGACTGGGGCCAGGACCCTAGGGCTGCATTGTTTATTTTCAGATATATTTTCCTTCCTGAGCCTACTGAGATTTATTTATTTATTTATTTATTTTGGAAAAATATAAAAAAGCTATTTCTCATAGGAGATAGGTTTCAGATGATTTTAGGGGAAACGAGGCTGATATTTTATTACTTCCTGATTTCACTTTGCGGGTAATGGTATTTTTTTGCTCTTCCTTTCAAGCTTTCTGTCATTTACTGACTCACTTAGTATCTACACAAACTTCTGGATAGTTACTTATTTTCTGTGAAAAAGTACACACGCATGGGCAGAATAGTTTTGGTAGAGAGAGACATTTATATTTTATGTTTTGTGGCTCTCTGTGGATTTAATTTAGAAGTAATTCTCTCCTTTTGGGTCCTCTCCCTTCTTCAATTTCCCTTGTGACATATATTATACATATATATCCAGTGTACTGATTAGCAGAATACCTCTGCTGTTGGTAGGTATGAAGCCCTCATTTGGTGCTCATAGATATGAAGGAATTCAGGGGCTTCATGAAGCCACCTGTTTAAAACTTAAATCTTCCTTGAAGATTAGAGGGAAAATATGCCATAACCATAGCTGAAAGTTTTCTGGTCGAATGAGTATCATTAAGATGAAGGAGACAGAACGTGACAGAGCATCCAGGCTCCATTTTTCAGCAATATAATCTAATTACACCAATCTAACAAGTGAGTCTAGAGATTCCCATAGAGAGCATATTTGATGATTGTTTTTCAGTGGACCCCTCCATATAAGAAACCCTAATACTTAATATTAAAGTAGTGCTTCACAAGATCTGTTGCACTGGTTAATAAATAACAGGCAAAATTCTGTGCTCCTAAGAGGAAGGGGTTTATTAAGACACCTATTTGCAAAGATATTGCAGCTGCAGTGCGGGTATGGGCACTCTGACTACTACTACTTGTCCTGTAGTCTTCCCTCTTGCTACCTGTTCTCTGCTCTTTAAGTGCCATTCAGTTTGGCTTGCCAGAGAGAGGGTTCTGCTTAGTCAACCACAGATTACTACTCCAGATTTAAGACTAATATTTTAATAGGTTATACTTTCCAAAAATTAAAAAAAAAGGCATTTGGAGGAAAATTTTCCAAGTGATATCTCTACCTCCAGCTCAATATTTTTTAATTAGGGAAAAGTACATTGTTTCACCTGCATTAAGAATCAGGTTATAAGAATTTCTGGGAAGCAGTTTTTTCCATGCTTTGTGATATAAAGTTTGGTCAGAAGATGGATCCCTTTGAAGTTAAGGCTAAATTTCTATATTTTCTCCTTCACTACACAACCCTGATTGATTCCCCACCCCCCTTCATGCAATGTCCGTTCTATACTCTAAATACAGCAGGAAATCTGTAGAAAAAATGAGTTATAACCAGGTAATTAAAACCTATGTACACAAAAGACTCAAAATAAAGTTGAACAAGCAATTTCAAATATATAATTTCTTACCATCTCTATGACTGGTTTTATACTGTCTTTAAAGATTGCACATTTTCTGGGGCAGCCTGCACATATTTTTAACAAATACATGAGATCTGAAAAGATTTATACAGTATCTACAATAGCAAGTGGGTAGATTTCTCATTTCTTCAAAATCTGGCTACTACCCAAGCCCTAAAAAAGGAATTCATATCATTAACTTTTAAACATTAACACTGCAGTCATTCCTATCTGAGCTAGTCACTCTAAGCTCCTTTTATAGTTATTCCTCAATAGAGAGAGAGAAAGAATCACTCTTAGGTACGTTTTATCTGTTTTAGATGTCTATTTTGATATGAAATGAATTATGCTGAGGAAGTACACATTTTTCTCTATTAAGTTTAAATGAAGCCTAGGATGAGTAGCTCAGGTATAGATGTCTACAACACAGAGATCTACAATTGGTACAAAGTGCACTATGGGAGATGCACACTCTTGGTTTCTCTTTGTCTGCGTCTAATATACTGACTGTACAGACCTACCTTGGAACAAGGTTTGTCTTTCTGGAGCATAAAGCGAGTGCTTGTGTCTGTAATTTAATCTTGAATGTTATAGTTATTTATGTATCCAATTGCTATTATTAGCTTCAGTGTCTCTCCCCTTTTTATGTTTGCTGCTGATTGTGGAAGGAGATAGTAAGCATTCATTTACTAATTGTCTCTTATTAATAGCCAATCCTATTAGGGAAGGAAAACATAAGCATTTCACTTCCTCAGTTTGTTCATTTTCATTTCCTCCTCATTAACACATTGCCCTTGTCACTCAAGGAAGATCTACATTCAGAGTTAAAGACCAAAAAAAACTCCAACACAGTTTTCTTGTTCTTGCTCTGTGTAAATCTATTTATAATCTCATATGCACTTCTAGAGACAAAATGTTTGGCAAGGATGAGATGCTTTGCTTTTTGCAGGCTTACCCTAAGAAAGTAAAGAGTCTGTCTGTTAGGAGTCCCCAGCAGCCACAAATTCTCCTGTCCATGCTTGGAACTGTGAGAGTCTAGCACTTCTGAATTGTGTAGCTTCACTGTCTTCCCAAATTAGTTACTCTCTTCCGTATGTAGCAGCAAATCTTGTACATCCTTTTAGGAACTGTCTCTTACACATCTTGAAATCAATTGTACAATCAGAGTAGTACAACAATGAATGAGGAAAATATAAGATATCTTAGAAACAGTTCTTTGAAACTAGTTCTTTGAAACTGTAATTCTCTGAAATCCCAAGCTATTGATGTTTTTTTTTAATCCTGGTTAAATAATAGCCAAAAAAAAAATCATATTACAAGTAGCATAATAACTGTAGCCCTCTACCTGAAAGCATTGTATTTGCTTCGGGAACTATCAAGGGTCAATGGTAACCAGCGGCTCAGTAACACTAATATGACTAGAATTGCAATTTGAGGACTTCTGCACCCTAGCTGGCTTTGGTGATCATAGTTTCTTTTGGAAGTCTTCTTAGAGATCATCAGAGGTTTCACTGCAGTTAGCGGTCATATAAGTTTCTTTATTCATAGTAGTCACATTGTGCTGCACTCTTTTAATGCAGAGGAAGAAGAAGGTCTTCTTACTTTTTGCACAACACTTCCATAGTAGAGAGACCATCCTGCCACATGACAAGACCATCTCCTCTAGCTTAAATAGCGGACATTTGCTAAGGGGAGGAACTCAGAAGTTTCAGAGGGAGGGAAACTACCAAGAAAGGAAGGACCATTTTGCAAGTCCAGATAAATTTCTGTGGAAAGCAAAGAAATATAGAGAAGTACTGATCAGCTGAACTCTTTTGCTAGACAATCTCTGGAGCTGATGATAACTTTCAATGTTTAAAACTGTGTTTTATTTTACACTAAAACTAAGTGTAAAAACAGAATTGCATCCGAGCATATTCTGGAACTGGGAATGTTAACACTTGTACTGTGTAATGTTGCTTATCCCATGAAAGACTGAGACTCTGGCCCTTGCACAGCTTGATTCAGAAAATTGAAAGCCAAAGATTTTCACTAAATACCTTGAGCATCTGGGAAACATTGCAGTTTGAAAAGAATAACTTTTTTCAGTGAAATAAATTTCGTGTACAGTGTTATAATTTGTTCCATGTTTTCATGGAGTTTCAGTGACAGGTCAATAAAGATACAAGTGGTAGCAAGCATAAGAATTAGAATGGGTCTATTCCTTTTTTGTTAAATGAGGGACATGTACCTCAGCATTGAAGGGATTTTGGTATATGTTCCAACAGGGGGTGGATTCCTCTGAGAGGAAAGGTACTAATCAGGTTGATTGAATCCTACAATATACATTAAGAAAGTGAAATCCAGAGATTCACATAAAATATATTCGTGGAGACTTTTATGTGCCACAGACTCCCTCCGCATCTACGTCAACACAATTGGAACTGGGACTTATTTAACATTACTCAAGTACTTTTAATGGAGCTGATCATTATTTCAGCCTAAGACTTGTTCAGCACAGTAGGAGGATGCTAGGACCATTTTAGATCTTTCATAATATTTTAACGTAATATTTATCAGAGTCTAGAGTGAAGGCAAAAAATATTCTCCTGAGTTTATTTACTACTGTTTTCTCAGATTTTCTCTGAAATATAATATTAAGAATCATTTATTCAATAATTTTTTTCATTTAACTCAAATTAACTAGAACAATTTTTTATTATTATTTTATGAGAAAATACCAAGGATTCATATAAATCTGTAATATAGAAACTTCACGACTGCCATATTCCTAACATACAGGCCCAGACTATGGCTGGTGAAACAATAAGGAAAGAGGGAAAAAAATCCTCCTATTGCCACTGGAGCACATGGACGTTTCACAGAACTTTAAGTGATTCCGGTTTCCAGCGCACATAAACTCTTTCTTGTTCCTTGCCCTGGGAATAATGCCATAGAATGAAGTAGATAAATGTTCTTTGGTCCACATTCTGCCGGAAACACATATGGAAAGTCCAGAAGACTATGCTTCTCACTTCATTTGAAACCCTAAAAGATACTCTCAAGACTTTCAATGTTCTTGGGGCAGCAAGGCTGACTGCCTGACTTTAGGGCTATGACATCTGATACTGTAACAAAGAACCTTAAAGGGATGCATTTTGCGAGGTGCCAAGTGATGCCCTTCTGTCTAAACACACTGAGAACAGAAGGGCATCAGCACACTTTTGGATTATGTCTTGAAATAAACTCTTCTAAACTTAGCTTTCTCATATGATTAGAAAGCCGGTAAATAAAATGCAATGAAGTGAATTTAATCTAATGAAAACAATGCATAGCAATCAGAAATGTTCCATAATAAAAGCAATGAGATTCTCATGGAAATGGATTGAGAAATGTATCTCATTTGAATTATCCACGTGGGCTCCATTAACAAAGCAGCAAGCACAGCAAAAATACCATAAACAGCTGAATGAGGTACAAATGCCCTTTTCTAATTTTGTGAGCCCAGTTCAACCACTTCCTCTGCATCGGTTGGAAAAACATACCTTTAAAAAATAAATATACTTTTAGAAAAAATCAGACTAGTGGAACCTCCTAATAAAAGAACATCCCTTTTACGTCCAGTGAAACTTCCCTTACATTGTTCTTGAAGTACTCTTGGTCAAATTTTGCATCCATTGTCATCTGTATGTACACAATGACTTTCAATTAACTAGATACAATTACATTTCTCTAGTGAGTAGTTTGGGAAGCGCTTACTTTGTTGTGCTGTTTTGCTAGTTTTTATTTTTTGTGCAGTGTGGGCTTTTTTCAGTTTTCTTCTTTAGTTTCCAGGTATTACACTGCATCATGGGTGAAGATATCTGCTCCTTTTTTTGAAATTAAGATCACTTGTTTGTTAAATAAGGTATTTTATTTGTTAAATAAGGTATTAAATGTCTTTTCAAGCCTTTCATTCGTAATTATTCTCAATCTCTAATACAAAAGTGTTTAGCCTATGGCTTAGGTGCTATGGGCAGCTCACCGGGACAATTTATTACATTGCATCACTGATCGATAGTCTCTATCTGGCCACCAATCATGTTACAGGTTTGGTCACAGAATGTCAGAGGAAGTCCTCCCCACTGTTACTGGTCACCTTTTTTCTCAGAAGCTTCAAAGATGTTTACTATTCCGCTTCAGGATCTTTTTCCAGCTCACATAAGGAATAGGTAAAATTAACGTGTTTATGAAAATCAGATATATTGGTACAAAATCAAATATATTTCGTACAAAATACGTAATGTACTTAGACGTAGGCCTGTCATCAGTTCTTTATTCCGTGTACACTGTGGAAAGTCCAGTTTTGCTGCACTATTTCTTATTCAAAAAAACAGGATGATAACACTCTGCTTCTCTGAGATTCTTTCTGACTTTCACTCTTTCTGTGTCTCACAATATCTAATTGTTCTCTAAAATTGCATTAGCTTCTGATCTTCCACTTGTAGTTTGCTTGTGTTACTAAAGTTCTCTATTAATGCTGAAGAGCCTGAAAAAAAGTTCGGAAACAAGACAGGAAATGTTATATAGATTTTTCTTTTTGATCTTACATCTGGTTACTTTAAATGAATCCATGGTTATTTTTTACTGTAAATTATGAATTTTGAATGCTTGCAATAATCAAAACTTGCTTTCTAGATATATTCTAATTCATTTTGTGGTTTCTGGAATTGCTTCATCTTTGCTTTCTGAAGTCCTTCCGAGAGTTTTTCTTTTTTTCTGCCTTTGCTTCAATATTCTACAATTACAGTATATTCTTGAAATTGTACTGAACCCATCACAGCCAAACGTTTTACCATGGGATCATTATTTGCACTCCATAATTTCCTTTTTCTTTATTGCGTTTTTCACTGCACTTTATTGTAATGAATCAGTACTGCTGTCTTTCCTCATCCTACTCCATCACTCCAAGCCATTTTGCTTTCCCTGTCACAAGTCGGCTGTATAAAACATCATTCGTCTTATCTATCTCTTACCAAAAGGCATTTCTAGTCTTTCACTGGAAAAAGATTCCCCATGTTAGGGCTTTTTCTTTTGCAACCTTTCTTTTTCTCTCTCAAGAAAGACTCACTACATCCAAAGACTATTCGAGAGACATTTTATGTGAATAAGGAATAATTGGTCAATGATTTGTGACATTCTTTGATTTAATATTCTTTTAAAATAAGGATTTTTTTTTTTAATTTTCAAAATAATTATTTCCTAATTTTGGTTCTTGCAAGAAGGAATTTAGTCTCATATATTTTTGTATAGATTATCTGTTTAAGTCCCCTGAAAGCAAGTACTCTCTGTAAAATGAAAATGTCTTTGACACAGGACTCTGAACCACAAAGCTTTAATAAAGAGAGAAGGCAGCTGGATTATTATCATTAACTGTCTGTTAGTACTTCCATTATACATGCTAGCATTTTTTTTTTTTTTTTGCTTGTAACAATCAAAGAGGTTTACTTTAGGGCTGAGGCATGAATATTGATTTATTTAAAATCTGACACATATATGTATTTTATATCACGTTTACAGAAAAAAAAAAAAGGTTAAACTTTGAATTTCAGTGCATAGATTAAAAGAAGACATAAATGAGGAAGCTACTGCAACCGGAGTCATATGCATGAAGATCAACAGTAAATACATGTATAAATAAAACTCCAAGTTTGCAAAATACTCAAGAATTATACTTCCAAATATATTTAGAAACTGACAAACACACTGGAAGTGATTAATAAAAGCAGCAGGACTCCTGTAATGGATACTTGAGAGCATCCTTGCTATCTTCAGCCTTTGTGTCTCTCGCCTTGCTGTCAGTACTTCTAGGGTGACTCAGGGTATTGCTTACCGTACTGCTGGCCAGTGTTCTGGGCAATTTCTGCAGGTGGGATAGGGGAAGCTGATCTCTAACTCTTCCATTTCTGAGCAAACTGTGATCTTCCTCTATCAAGAACTGCAAACTATATGCACCATAAATGCTTCCATAAAGCGGATAAGGATCATATACAGAAGAATTCACAAATCAGATGGAACACATATTTGCATTTACCACTTCTGCTATTATTTGTATAATACAGCCATGGTATACTACAGCAGAGAGCTGGCAAGTGTCAGATGGTCTGAAGGCATACCCTGGGACGTATGGCATTTAGGATGATTTTTTTCTGAGGACAAGAACATGTCTGGTTTTCTGCAGCTTGATGATAGCTGAATTATTAAAAAAGAAAAAAAAAAGAAAAAAAAAAGAGGTCACTTAGAAAAAGGCATTAGGGTTTCCTGCTATGCTACTGTTGAGCTTGGCACAGAAACATGCTGCCAGAGATGTGAGAGTCAGTTCTATCCCCAGCATCACTTGCACTGCTTTGAATTGCATTGCTACCTTTAATGACTCTTTAATGACTCATGGAGATTGTTTTGCCTGTCACTGCTGGCACTTGAGAAGCTCCTGATGTAGGGCAAGGAGGGCAAGAGACAGAGCTTGATACGATGCAGCTGTGCCTAGCCAGTTACCCTTTTCTGTGGAAATCATCTATTGTGTATATTTAGGGATAGTATAGCTGTAAGTTATGCCAAAAACAATAATTCACTTCAAAATCTGATTTACTAATGTATTTAATACTATAATATTTATTAATATATTCAATATTATAATATATATACCACACCTGCTATGATTAGACTAACAGAATAGCATTCAAAGTTTTGGAATGAATGCTGAACAAAAAAAAGCATCCAAGGAGTTAATTGGAAAATCAGTTAATATGCCACACGAACTTTACTGAATAGATCAAGTCAATCTAAAAGAATACTATCTTTGCTATGATACTTGTCTTCTGGATAAGGCAAGTATGCTAGATGTACTCTAGCTTCTTTTAATAAAACTTTGGATATTTTTAATGAAGCTGAAGAAGATGTAATTTAGTGTAAGAGTCATAAGGTGGTGAAGAACTTAACTAAAGGGAGAGTCAACACTCTAATGAAGGAATGATTGAATTGGAGACACTTGGCAAGTGAAGTTAATCAAGCATGAATCTTGATACTGCACTTTTACTGATTTTTTTTTTTTTTTTTTAACGATTGGGAACAAAAAGGAATAATGTGTTAATGAAATGTCCTGGTGACTACAGAAAAAGATTGGAATGAATGGCATAGTAGAGAGTATATTTATAAATTATGTTTGCTTATCTCTCGCTTGTCTATTATTTGGCCAGTATGAAGTTTATTTATTTATCCTTCCCCTGCCTAGAATCCCAAACCACTTTTTGTAGATCTATTTGTATATTTACTATTGTATTACTGGGCTATCTCAGGAATGGAACAATATGATAAGGAAGCAATGGAATATACAAAAAGTGTAAGGACTTGCAGTACATTTTTCTTTCTACAGCCAGGATCATGATCACTTGATTAGACCAAGCAGAGAAGATGGATGTGTTTCCCTGTTGCATTATCAGTATGAACCACCAATGTAGACATGAATTAGGTAATTGCAATTCTAGGCTGCATCAGGCAAGGTATTTCCAACTGATAATTGTAATGCCATTTTACAAAGCCTACGGTATTTTTATCTGTAATACTTTGTATGTGTTTGATCAAAGATTATTGTAATGAATTCAATCTAGAGTACACGTAAAAAAGGCTTATTACAGTGAACAAAAAAGGAAAAGGTTAATGCTGAGAATAAGAAAGCTTGGCAAAACATAGAAAGAATATGTAACTGCTCTCTAAAAGTATAGCACAGAAGAAATGTCGGATAAAAGTGAGGTGAGAAGTCTGAACCCAAGTAACAAAGCTGAAGGACAAATCTAAACAACTAAAAATGAGCATAAGATGGATACAATTGGATTTAGGTTGAAAATCAGCAGGTTTCTAGTCATTAAGGGATTGAAACACTAGAGCAGATTCCAATAAGACTATTAGAGAGAAAAACATAAATAATTTTAAGATTAAAATATTAAAATTGAGGTATGTACGCAATCACCTAAACTGATAAGATCGCTCTGGAAGTTCACCCAGATTTATGAGCTTCTCATATTCCTCCTGTGTCCTGCTGTACTATACCAAGACCTGTCACCAATCACTTGTCAATTGTAATGCCCATCGTGTCCCATAGTTAGGCCAACAGAATTTTGAAAGGCTAAAAAGCAAGCAGGTAATATTAGGCTTCCCACTTGTCCAAAATGGCCAAGTTTCCCTATCCTTTTCCACTTTGAATTATGTTTATTTTGCTGAACCTTCTACTGCTCACTTCCATAAGAAAAAAGTCACAATTATATAGATAAAATTAAAATTTAAAAAGTAAAATTAAGGGATACATGGAATCTGCCTGAGATGGGTTTGGAATATTATATATTTGTGTAAATAAGTAAAGCTGTTTATCTAATCTTATTTGTTCTGTTCTTATATTTGTATTCCTTTTAGAAAGTACCATAATCCTCAGAAAACTTATAATCATGTTTACATCTTAGGTTAAGGAAAAACAAAACAACAAGCCCAATTACTTCTTCATGGAAGCTGATTTGCCTCTTTAGTTCATTTGGACAGGATATATGGAAATATATTGCTATCAAAGTAAATTTTGAATTTAGATTCATAGTGCTAGCTAAGGTCTTTAGTTCCATATTTTGTAGACTTATTTTTTTGAGTTTCATTTTTAGAAACTTATAACTGAATTTTGTAGCAGTAAAGAAGGCAAATGAACAAAAATTCAGTGTAATGTCTATGTAGCACTTTTCATTCATAGTTCTGAAAGGAAAGAAATTATTGTTATCTGTCTTTTACAGATGGGATGCAGCATGGAGACGTGAAATGGTTTACGAAAGGTCACACTACAGTCCAGTGGAGATGTAACTGTGGATTTCTGAAAGCTGTTAACACAAATAAAAATTAGTTTGATAATGCAGGCTCATTTCCAATACTCAGAAAGGTGGTTAATAATGCGAATGATATAAAAGCATCACGCAGACAAGCATTGCTGGAAATCACTGCTAGTGGATGTGCAGGTTAATATTTCAGACCATTGTTATAAATATTAGCTTTTCATTTTGTAACAAGAAAGATGGACCACCAGTGTTCTTTCCACATTTAATCTTTAACGGATGACAGATTTTCAAATGAATTAAAAATAGATAGGAACTAATGATAATATTTTAAATAAAACCTGCAAGATGAATCTGATCAAACTGATTTAGCATCTAAGGACCGAAAATTAGTTCTGAAAGTCAAACACTTTGAACCTTTACTTTGATGTTTTATGGAGAAATCTTTGTCAGTTTTGTAAGTTAACTAAGCATTTACCTATCTTTACGCAAACAGATATTGTCAAAAACTCTTCCCTCTTTATTTTCTATTTATTCTCATGGGATTTTGTTTCTTTTTAAATACTATACAGCACTGGGAACGAAAGGAAATGAGACAGGATTTGCCCAGTAGATGACTTGTTGTAAATTATTTCCTTAGCTGCTCAGCTATTTCTAATTGATGTGAAGACATTCAAAACCACAATATGTGAATTCTAAAAAAAAAAAAAAAAAAAGCAAAGCAAAACAAAACAAATCTTCCATTTTTTAAACATGAAGGTAACTAAAAATATCCAGATATCCTAATAATTCATAATGTAATTATTAGATAATTAAGTTTCTAATCAACGTCAAGCTCTCTGATAGGGAAGAAGAAAATGTGGAAGGCTATGGCACTAAAAATAGCCTTCTATGTTAAAATATTGTGGACCCAAATGCTTGGATCCTCTGAATTTTAAATGTATTTTGCAAGCCTTACATTATGTTGCTTAAAATCTTTGCAAGATTAACTAGTAAATCTCTTTTCAGATATCCTATCCTCCTTGTGGATATTGTTCTTTTGAATTTCTATTGAAATTCAAATTTGAAAACAAATGCCTGAGATATGTCTTATCTGTTTGCTGTTCTTCACCATTCTTCTTACCCACTAGATCTCAAAAAGATTCAAAAGATAGACGGCGAAATATTCTTTCAGTGAAGCTCTTGTAATGTAAATTTGACCTCAGATTTATCCTGAATCCACATAATGAAAGCTAGAGGTTCTGTGCAAGAGAATAATGAAAAGTAAAGACAGTGAATATAATCCAGATATGACTTACATAATGTAGTTGCACGAAGGCAAATGTTTTACCATGATATGATTTAAAACTCAAAATCAAGTGAAGGTCATTTCAAAGTTTTAGATGTCACTTAGTATAGTGCATCCTCTGTGGATAATTTGGCAAAACACAATTCTGTGGTTGCTTCTTTTATTCAATTATACTTTTAATTGCAGCTAGATACTACATGAAATATTATCTACAAAAATTTTTGATTAGTGTTGTCTGATTTTTAATTTCTGAGTAAAGTTGAAGACTATGAAAAATTCATATAACTATTTAGGATTAAACTGTATAATATCAATTTGTATTATGTTTATATACACTCTTTTCCTTCATTGTACTTAAAAAATAAGTAGATACATTATTAATATTTTTCCATACCTTCATATAAATGCAGACCATAATAATACAGTCTACTGCTCATAAAGCAATTATATGCTAGTGTTTTCTGAAAAGATGTGGAAAATTGGGTGATATTTATTATTTATTATTATTAATAATTACTATTACTACTATTTTCTAGAACAAAAGTTAGCCTTCACAGAATGATGAAATGCCTTTCAGTAGAAATTATGTGAAACAGATTCAGGTAGTAATTGCACAGGTCACACTCGGTTGTAGTAGAAAGCTATCTTATTTTATGCCTAAATATTGTCAGATGAGCGAGTTTTATTGTGGATTAGCCTCAGGGAAGTTTGAAGTATGAAGCAACTGCTTGAAATACAAGGCACAAAGACACATGTCAGTTATACCGGACTCCCTGAAAACTTCTATAATCTTCACTATCACCCAATTGTATAATACAATAGAAAGAAAGGTTAATAGTGAAGAAAGGCAGCCTGAGAGACAAGGGAAAATTAGCATGTTGTTTGGCAGAAGTCAAATGTTTATACTATGCTTTGAAATATAAGTATTGTAGAATTTGAATCTCAAACTAAGAAATGAAAAGTGACAGTAGTAATGGATGGAGCTGAAGAAAAAGTGTCAGTCCCAGTGATTTTATCTGAAAACTAAAATCTTATTATCAAAATAGACCTAGAATTTTGTTGCAGTTTTACTAAATAGTTTTGATTCTGGAACTATTTTTCTTTCAATTCCATTATTCTGATATTTCCAAAGAAAATATTTTGAATTCTCAATTAAAATTTTTTATAACCTATCAATTTTATATTTTTAGAAAGCAATGAATAATAAAAAGAGTTTAATTTCCATAAAACCTACCTTTCACTCAGACAGATGTTTGACACTTGTTTGATTTCTTTAGTTAATTTCAGATTCACCTGAAACAAAAAATATTTCAGATTTTTGAAATATTCAGAGAACAAAAAGTGAACTAATGAGCAATCTGTCTTCCCCTGACTTTGTATGGACAATCCCGCTGCAGAAATCTCCATCCGTGCTCAGTTCCAGTAATGATATATTAGTAATTTCACTGACTGTTGCTAAATGGACTGAGGATTGAAATGATGACTATAAGAAGTCCTAGCAGAACTTTTTCTTTTTTAATTATGCAAATTGCCAGTTCCAGAAAGAGTGATTCTTTTTTCCCTTCAACATGCATTATACTGTAGCTGGAGTGTTCGTAATTTGGAGCTGGTGCTCTCCAAGATGTATATATACTTGCTACACCAGTTGCCACCCGAGAAAGGCTATTATTGGGTTTTATATAAGCTTTCTTGTAATAAGCTGGCTTTTGATATTGATTGTCCAGTGTGTCTTTTTTGATGGAAGGGGGGCTAAACTTGTTCTTAAACCAGACAGCTGACCCAAAAGAAACAAGAAACTGTAAATGCCTAAACCCTTGAAAATAGTATGACCTGTGCAGCCATATTGTTAAAAAGGACAGGTATTCGTCTTGTGAAACGTTTCAGCTTTTTAGGCTAAAGCACAGTTAGCATGTATCTGACATTTTATAGAAATTCAGAAAAAAATATAAATCCATATGCTTTCTAAGAAGAGACACTTTATTACAGCAAAGAAAAATGTGTTGATCTACACTGCAGTGATTAGACCATTTGTCAAATACTGTTACTGTTTGTGACAACATTTACAGGTCACATACACAAGTTTTCAGCTCCCATTGGAATAAGGGCTCTAAAATGGAACTTATCCACCTGAATTCAGGAGATTGATTGTCATGATTAATTCTGGCAAATTCTTTTCAGCTTTTCAAAATCCCTTCCCCTTGCTCCACCTTTCAAAATGCAATATTAATGCCAAATTGAAAAAAATTAAGGGAGCAATACATCCACTCTTCAGTTAAGTTTTTTTATAAAATGGATGTCTCAAGAAGGGGCCTACCACTTTTCCATCTTAGAGCTAGACTGTAGAGTGGTGCATCGTGAAGAGCTTAACGATTTCCCAGCTGCCCTTTTCACATTTCCCCTTCTTTGTAAATTTTATTGAAATAGCCCAACCTCATATTTCTGTATATTATGATGAAATTATTAGGGAGGGGGGAGGTTTGAAACATATCTTTTGTCATTCCTGAAATAGCTCATATCTACAATGAATAGTAATCCCTATGTATTAAGTGTCATTCGCTTCGTGAGTTAAGGGCTATTCTTTGTGCAGTCCTCACTGTCTGCCTCATGTGCATTACATCTTGCACATCAATTGCAGTAAGCAAGGTGAGCAAGATGCTCAGTGAAGCTGATTTTGCTTCACAGGTTTTATTGGTCAGTATGATATTTGCTCATACTCTGTTCCTTTCTCACTAGCCATGCTCTTTGAGTCAGGAGAAAGGTGAGTGGATGTGCCAGAAGCAGGGATCATTACATAAAATACTGAAATAGCTGCATCACAGCCACCTTAGATCTCTCTATCTACTGAGCAGGAGGAATTAGACAGTCAGGGCAACAAATCTTTGTGCTTAATTATCTTAGCATTGCAATACCAAGTGTCACAAACACGGAAATTCGTTGTTGGATCTGGACCATGACCTTTAGAAAGTCAAGTGTTCCTACAACCTTGTCAAACCCAGGCAATGCCAGTGCATTGCTGCTGAGCATGTGAGTGTAAACTCACTGATGAAAACAGAGTTGCCTGTAATTCAAGGTAGACCTTGACCTCTAGTTTTAAAGTGACAGGCCTCGTACTCAGTTCTAAAATGCTCCTGTGAGCCTGCCAGATTGATTACCTCGTTAGCTTTAACAATGGGCAAATTCACTGCTTCAAAACTATCAAAAATCTCTCTTTTGTGTAATGCATTAGGGTAGGAAAATACCAGATATTTTATAAGCAGAGAATAAAATTAACTCATAAATACCCATCTAAGAAATGTGGTTGATATTAAACCAAAACAAAGTGTTTTAATAACCCTTAAAATTCCTGTCTCATCAGGAATGAAAATTCATCATATTATGATGAAAATAATGTAGACATTTGAAACAATATAGTGAATGACAGATTCCAAATACTGAAGTGCTTATCCTTTCTAAAACTTATTTTTGCTCTCCTATTTAATGTTATCCTTCAGCAAAATTTAAGAAATATATGCACTTCATATTTGGCACCTGTGTTCCATGTTACCTTGGATTGAAGAATGCATCTATAGCAAGGTTTGACCTTGGATATTTTGCCCAGTCTGTTTGCTGATTGTAAGGGATCTAAACACTAACATTTATAGTTTTAGACAATAGATAACGCACGGGCATTAAACTTTTAAGGCACTAAGGCTTTGAAGGCTTAGAGCAGTCAGTGCAGAGTAATTTAGGGCTGGGTTCCTCCTACCTAGCTGTAGGCATTATTATGTGAGCATCTATGTCTGACATAAACACTTTCCTCTTTCTTTTCCTTTTTTTTTTTTTTATGTAGTCAAATGAGAATGATTTTGCCATTTTTAGAGTATAATTCAACCAAAATATTTTAGATGTTTACTTTAGAATTATATGTATTAAACTCTGGAGGTACCTATTTCTCTCCAGTGGCTGTAAAGGTAGCCTAGGGTCATTGCCTCAGATGTCAATGTTTATGTATGATCTATGAATTCCAAACACAGCAATTTTTTTAGCTAGGCAAATACAGTGATTTATTTGAGGAAATCTTTTTTTTTTTTTTCCCTTTTATCTTTTTCCCCCTTGGCCTTCAAGGAAAAAAGCTGATTAAATTAATATTGTTAACTCTTATTGCACACTGGCTTGTCATACCACTTTGGAGAGTGCTGTGAGATTTCTAGATATCTGACAGACCGGTACCTAGAAATCCTAGAGAATTAGGTATAGCAGCTGCACAGAGCAATGCTTTATTATATTTACAGTCTTTGACTAATCCTAACCAGACCATACAGACATGGTAATCATTCTGCCTATTCACATTGAAATCAATGTATCTGGGACATGCTACAGTTATTGTATTTACACAGCTGAATTGCTCATGCACAGTACATCCCTCTGAAGCATCAACCTCTATAACTTTTGCAATGATGTAATTTGGTTAACTTGGGTTTCATGAAATAGTTCAATGGGATTTGGTCTTTCACAGACCAAAACCAAAGCCTTTTCTTTGCCTTTTGAAACTGCATTTTATTCTGTGCTTTACTCCAGATGTTAAGACACCCACACATATTCACTTTTCTTCCAAGCTTTTCCCAGTATTAGTCAGAATTTGACGATGACATAGATAAGAATCAGTCTGCAAGGGAAAAAAAAAGTTGTTGCAGCAAGCAGAATTTATGCTTTAATCAGCATCTCCTTCATCTGCTATGATTCACACATTTCGTTTCTGCTAAGTGCAAAGCAGTTTCACTGAAAAAGAAAATGACTGTTTTTCACTAGCTGAAAAACAAGTGAGGAAGCATTGCTGGAAAGTGTTCCTCCCTTTCCCCAGCTACTTCATGACACCAGAAAAACAAAACAAAATAAAACAAAAGACTAAAAGAAACACATCTAAAGTTTCTTTCTTTCCTTTAGATAACAACAATTCTGTGCAGTCCTAGTTCTGCTGCATAGCTGACTTCCTGTGAATTGCACAGATGTGCTATCTTAAAACATGTTCAAAGCAGTTAATAGGAAATAAAGCCTTCTGTTTGATATAAGAGTTAAAGCAAGAACAGAAGACTCAAATAATCTATGTTTGGCTTATCCACATATTCAGTTAGTTTAAAGATTAATATAATATCAAATGAGATGAGGGGTATGTTCATTTGTTTACACAGAGATTTTTTTCAGGCTCTATATAAAAGCAGAGTTTGCAACTGATACAGATACACTAAGTCTGAAGAAAGTACTAAGGATAAGGAAACATTAAAAACCATTTCTTAGCAATGATGACATTATTTGCTAATATAAAACAAGGTTAAAACAGTTTTGACTCTTTGTTTTCTACTATATGCATACAGATAAATTATTTTGTATAACAGGTTGTACCCCATTAGTACCAGTCCCCTCACTCCATCTTGTTTCAGCAGATCTGGGTCCACTGCAGGCAAGTGCAAGCAAAACATATAAAGAAAAATAATCTGTGTGAAAAACTCTACTTTCTTTTTTAAAACAATCTGAATTCTGCTTTGAAAAACTCTGCTAGAAATTATGCTTTTTCAGAGATATGCAGGAAGACTGAGAGTTTGACAGATTAGTATGTGGAAGATAATGAGGCTTTTTCTGCAATGCTATTTTGAGTGGAAGAGCCCATGCTTATTAACCCAGAGTTGTAGGTGGGCTCTCTTTGGCTATTAAAGTGTTGCAGTTGAGGGAACGAAGAGGAGGAGGAGTCAATGAGGCTTAATAGCTATAAATCCAAAAGGCTGACAAGATGGTAAAATAATAATGGTACTTAATTGCTACAGTTAATAATAATGACACTAATAATAACTCATGCTATATGTGGTATGCAGCTTTTCTTTGTAATCGTCAGCTAAGTAGGTTAAACAGGTATTGAGCTAGACCTTGTTCGATTTTTTGTAATTTTCATCTAAAGAATTATACACCCAGGAGAACTATATAGGAGCTGGGATTAAGATTTGAAGAGAATTTTGAAGTAAAATTAGGAACAAATAAAACCTTTATTTCTCAAATCTAACCCTAGAATAATAGTCTTTTGCTAAGACAAGATTTGCCATGAGAATTCCCTGTTAATAAGAAAATGTTACTGAGCAGTAGAAAACTTAGTAAGTCTATATTTTATGAAAGTAGGCCATGGCCGAGATATTATCCAACTGGAAAATGCTGAGTTCAAAGAAAAAGAAAAGAAATAAGATGCTATCTTTCCTTTACATGAGGTACTCCTCCGAAGTTAGACTTCAGAGTACATCTAATGTCTTAGCCAAAAACAGTTTTCCCAAATACTGGATTGAAGTTTTCATGTATATTTTCATTCCTAGGAACATGGAAGAAACCATACTGTGGCAGCTCACTGGTGTCTCACTAAGCTGCTTGAGGTATTTAGCAATCCTGGTGCTTCAGAGGAGGGCAATATACCATGCTATAACCAAGAAATTGTATTTGACTGAGAGCGGATTAGCGTACAAGAAGTGAAAGGGAAAAGTCATTTTAATTCTCTTCAGCCAGGTGTTTAAACTCTGAGGCAGGATGCTTGATATTAGCACTGGCAAACTGAAAAGCACCTCAAAGAAGTTCTGATAAGCACCTAAAAGTCCATCTGCCTCACCTGTGTTTTATCTAAACAGTAGTGCTTCAGACAAAATCAGCTGGAAATGCTAGGACCGTCTCAGCTTTCCAGAGCAACAGCATTTACGTGAAGGTCATGAACACTTTTTTAAACTAACTTCATTAACCACAAGTATTGCCAAAGTACAGAAGCTTCTCTGTCCATTTATTTCTGTATTGAATTAGCCCACAGGGCACAAGAAAAAATTATGACACAGTTTTCTGTCCAATGTACTTTTAACCAGAACCAAGAAGAGGAGAGATAAGCTATGATTTTCTTTTCTTCCTGAACAGGGAAGATACCTGTTGAAGCCCAAAGAGTCATCTGGAGAGGGTGGAAAAATACCCTCCAAGTCACAGCTCCAGGATGAAGGATTCTTCAGAACAGGGACCATAGGAGACATAGAATAAAAGCTTTTCCTTGGAGGCATAGAATGACTTCGGATGTGAAATGCTGTAGAAATTCAGTATACCCTTATGACCCGCAGACTAACTTGAGAAAGGTATTGTAGTGTAAACTATCTTTTACAGCAGTTTATGTTTAGTGGTCTTAAAGGTGGCGCTAAGCTAATTAGCTCCTCTACTCTTCTGCTGCATTTGCCGTTTTGTGCCTGTTAGTGCAGAATATCACATTTATACTTGCAAGGTCAACAGAACTGTTAACATGCAGTCAATCTGCGAAACACTTGTGAAAAAATACTTTGAACTATAATTCTAGTTAATTCCATAAAATTCAAGAGATTGGAGGGAAAGGGGACAGGAAGAGAAGGGAAAGCTGGAAATATGAAAAAATAATGCTTTTCATGCTGTGGGAGAAAGATGCTTACATTTGCATCTGGCTGTTAACTATGAGTGTATGTTTATTTATGTTTATATGACTTCCTCTGAAATGTTTTGTCATATTGCAACATACACCTAAGTACGGTTGTGGAATATACCTTCATAGTCTCTTCTGTTTAAAATCAGCATTATCCAAAATTTTAAGACTTCCTGAATGTATTCATTTTAGGACGCTGCAGGTGGTTAAATTATTAGGAAAATAGGAATAGCTCTAATCAGAATATCATTTCTATTTAATACTAGCAAATAGAAAAAAAAAAGTCGGTTGTTTAAAAAGAATCAAACTGGTGTATTTTGAATAACTTTTTATAAAGAGATTGAACTGAGGTAAACATCTCCATTTTGAACCAAATCTTTCACTTGACTTCTCTTATTTCATCCCCAATAGTATTTAATCTTAGAACCTTTCTAAAGAACTATTCATTTTACATTCTCTAAGAAGTATATTTATAACTGAACACAGTTTTTAAAGTAATTCTTTGCTACTTACAGACTCAGAACAGCTTACTAGCACTGACTAATTAAAAGCTCACAATTCCCTCGTGAGAGGTAAGCATTAGTATTCTAATTTACAGACGCAGACAGTGAGCCTTAAAAAGGCTTTCTTTCACCCAGGGCCACTTATTGAATCAGTCATAGAATCAGAAGAATACTCAGAAGTCTTGGGTTTCTGACCCCATATTTTTTCTTCATTCCGGTAACCTGGGTTAAAAAAACAGTACAAATTACTTGAATGAAAACTATGAATTTCCTTCCCTTTAATACGCATAGGAGTAAGTCTTATTTCCTAGGGTGTTCATAGGAAGGTCATAGTTTAGATGACTAGTGCATATGTTTATTCATCCAAATTTTTAAACTGAAAATTGTCAATTTTTCATCACTTTTATAGCTTTATTGGTCTGTTTTGTCACTTTGAAGGACGAACAAGAATATATTTTTTTTATTTTTATTTTCTTTGCTTACCTAGCTGTACCTTAAGAAAAAGCAGCCCAATACAGCCAAAGATGTGGGCTTCCACTCTGTGGTAGGGAACACACAGGCTTGCGCAGAGCCCCAGGTTACATTAATGAGGCTGCACAATAGTCTGTGCAGGAACTGAGCCAAGGCTGAAACAAATATTATTACCTGGTTGCAGCTAATTCTTCAATAGGGAGGGAAAGGTCAACTTATACTAATGGAATTATTGGAACAAACGAAGATGAAAGACTCCGAATTTTATGTTATCGGTAGTCCACTCAGTTCTGCTGCACTCATTATACTGCTCTGTGAGATTTATACCTTCCCACAGCCATGAAACCTTGCACAGAATGCATGTCAGGAAAAACAAACAAAAACAAATAAGCAAAAAAACCAAGGAGCAACTATAGCACTTGCATCTTTCTAAGGTTTGCTACTAGTTCCACTTGAAAATACAGAAAACTGACAGATCTAGAGAAAAAAAATCAGTCCTATTTCTGTTGGAAAGGAAGAATACTCGGAAGCTGGTGAGATATTCTGTTATAGGCTTCTCAGTTCAATTTTGCAGGCTGCATCCATCTGAGTGGCTCGAAAAAGGCTCTAAGAAACATCCAGGCTTTTGTACCTCTTAATAATAAATGGATCCAAGCCACAATGCTTACATCTAGATCCTAACTGGCAAGATTGACATACACAGTTTTTGTCTGACCAAAACTTGTTGAAGTATGAGCACCTCTTTACTTCACTCCAGCAGAAAAAGCCGTTTATTCAAAGAAGGAAAAAGGAAAAATCTAAAGCATTGCTCCAGACCTGTTGTTATCTTTTACCTGCAGATGGCATTGTTGATCTTTCACAGTTTTTCAAATTGCCTAAGTAACCTGATATGAACACTCACAGCCACACACTCTCACACACACAGAACTGGGCAAAGGTAATAATACATAGATTAAAATAAAGATCTACAAAAACAGTGATAACGGCTAGGAAAAAAAAAATGCACTGAAAATCTGATTGGCATGTTAGTTAATTAAAACTAACAAGAAGGAAGAGCTTAAGGTCACATTAGGGATTACTTTCTGTGACAACTTTTCTAGAGTATTTCACTGTGGGAGGAGGTTAACACCCAATTTATTCATAGTCAAATAATTGTATTTAATCTATTGATGACACAAGCTAATGAAGGGCAGGGTGACACAGCAATCTGATGAACTGATAAATCAGGTAAACGAACGAGGCTCGGATTTAAAGGCATGTAGTGATTTGTAGTGCTGGTTAGTACAGTGGCAAGCACACAGTTCCCTCCACCTCACCAGGAAGGCAGCTAGGTCTAGCCTTATAAGTCAGGCTGAGGGACATGTTGGACCTCGTGAAAGAGTTTAGAAGTTGTTATACTTTAATTTTGACAATATTGTGTTTTTATTGTAATATCAGTTACCAAATGAGCCTTCGCTACTGCCTTATGTTCCTTAAACAAATAGTGGTATGTGAACACACTATTGCTGTTAAAAACGCTGTCTGAATCTGACTATTCACTGCTTTTCAACTTGGTCATGTACTTCTACACAAGGTGTCCATTAATTGTTAACAAATCAAAACTGTACTTGGTATTCTACATGGCTGTAAATGATGGCATATCAAGAGAAAAGATGTGCTGTAAAACATCTCTCATGCTGAAAATAACTGCCTCAAATTCTGCTAAAATCTTCCAAGTTACCAAAATAAGCTGACTGGGCTATTTTTAATAATATTCTCAAATATAATTATAGGTACTTTACTTTGCAGGAACTCTTGAAAGATAAACTATTCCCTTTCCTTTCTGACAAAAAACAAAAAAACAAAAACATCCAAAAAAGTAGTGCCTGATTTGGATCTACTCAGAAAAGCACCAATATCCCTATGCCACAGCATTTCTTTATTTTCTATATTTTATCCTGGAGCTACTCTCAGATATCTTCTGGAACAGACGACCTATTTTATGCCTCAGAAACATTATCGTGGCCTATGTTTCAAATATTTAAACTACACCCACGCTGGCATTGAGAAGGGGGTTGATTATATACAGTGGAGATACTTATACCCCAACATTAATCAAATATGAGACAAAAATAGGAATAAATAGAATGTTGATAACAGCACACTTAACGTACATAAGTTAGAAGTAGTAAATTTTGAAGTGATAACAACTGAATATGAAGTGATAATTTTAAAATAGTAAAATTTCATGTAGTGTCAGCCATTAAAACTCTTTGAAAGCCCCTATTCTTACAGCTGTTGATATCACATACTACAGAACTACCTAGGTTTGACTTTCTAGACAAAAAGCAAATATTGGCAGGCTTATAAAGATAAAAATTTATCTGAATTAAATTATGAGTTGCAGATCAACTTTTTTTGAAGAGTCTGTCATTTTAATAGGCATATGAAAATTGAAGACATAGACTAATACTGTTAGAAGTCTTTGCATTAAGTCCATGTTTAAGCATACAAACAGACTGCATAGAAGTGCCCTGAATTTTCAGAGAACTCTAGAGGTACTTACAGCTTTTATTGCAATGTGGGTGACTGAGCACTGAAACAGGTTGCCCAGAGAGGTTGTGGCATCTCCTTTCCTGGAGATATTCAAAAGCTATCTGGACACAATCCTTCACAGTGTGCTCTAGGTGACCCCGCTTGAGCAGGAGTGTTGGATTAGATGATGTCCAGAGGTCCCTTCCAACCTTAACCATTCTGATTTTGGCCAATTTCCTCCTTCCTCAGCAAGAACTCTTTGTGAGAAGGGAGGTAGAGCTGCTATGCTGGAAATGACAGTACTATGTACTGGATATGGCACTACTATATACATCTAGTTTCCTGTAGGGGCTTCATGATGACTTACTAACAGAAATAGCAGTACAATTACAATGAAGAACCTTACCAGATTGTCCAGGCTATGCTAGTTGCCCCGTTACTGATATCTTCCGGTTGGTCAGTGCAGATTGCTTGTAGTGAAAAGGTAGTTACATACAACTTCCTCTGTAAATGGTCTATTCTCTATTTGGTACATGGCTATAGCAGGATCTTTGCAAATAGAAAACAATATAGAGCACTGAAATTAATCTGGCTAATGAAGTGAGTCATGTTTCAGCTACGTTTTGAGAGGTTTTAGGTATTTAAATCGACACACTTGTAGACCCACAGGTGAAAACTTAAAGCACAAGTTTTTAATTACAGGATGTAAACTGAAGAAAATTGGTTCGGTGATCCCCATTGTACAATTTCTGGGAGATTTTTTTTGACAGAAAAGACTCAGCTTCCTTGTATACCTTGAAAGAACACAGACACTTTTGAAAGAATTTGGAAGGACGTTAGCTGTACAACTTTATAGAATTTGAAGTGCATATTAAAAATGTAGTGCAGTACTTTGTAAATTCACTTTTGAAGTGTAGTGACAAAAGAGAGAGAGTGAAGAAATTAGAGCAGTTTAGATCATATTATTTTTGTCACTTCAGTTAAAACAACAGCACATCTGCTGTGACTTTGGACATGAAAAAAGCTTAGCGCTGTGTTGCTCAGCTGTGTGGGGAAGAAGTGGAGCTCTCATTTGAGAAGTACATTCTGTAATTTATGAACATACAATATTATTACCAAGGAAAGCAAGCAAAATGCTGCATAAGTCCAGAAGCTGCTGCTGGAACAGAGCTTGTACTGCTATGATGTTTTTCTAAACTGAAAGTTCATAAATGAGGACCTTTTTTGACGGTTCTTCAGTATATATTTAGGTTCTTATTCTACTTTTTTTTTTTGTAATCAAAGAACATGAGCATTAAGCAACACTTTTCAATTAACCATTCATGTATAGTCTAATGACTATGTAGCTCAGTGAGTGTGTCACCCTGTAACGCTAATATGTACTGACGTTCACTATAAGTTTCATTTAAGACATAAGTACAAATAGCGAGTTCCTACTGTTCTACTTTATGTTGCATCTCTTCCGTATCAACAGGACTTCACTTTGACCGAAAAGACCAAATGATAAACTGTCTTGCAAATAAGAAATAGAATGGAATAGGACTGGCAGTAAGAAGGTAGAAATCCAGTTTCAGAAGCATGATTAAGAAAGCTTCAGCAGTGTCATTTTGAACGTCCCATTAGTCATGATTTACATTTCTAAGTAAATCTTTGCAAGTATCTGAGGCTTTCTGTGGTGCCTGTTTGCATAGTTGCAAAATCACTGCTTTTTTGGGGGGGATATAAGCTGTTTATGCTGATCTGAAATACTTTCTTGAGTGGGTTATATATTTTGGAATAAAAAAAACCCAGGTACAATACTTATTTTTCTGATGCCTTCACATTTGTGACATGTGACATTTAATAAGATGACTTGGTTCATCCTATCAAATGTGCAACAAACCGTGACATAACATCAAAACACGTAGTTGAATTTTTAAACATGTTCTTTGTTGGTTGTGTACTGGGCACAGGTACTGAATCCTGAACAGAGCTGACAGTAAGTCACTCTTTATGTCACTGTATTACTTTTACGAATACTTTTGTTTGGATTATTTTAAAACTTAAATGTCTTCTGTTTATTGGCATACCTTGTCTGCAAAAACAGCAACAACAGCTCTGTCAATATTTATTATTAATTTTTTTTTTTTTTGTCTTTAATACCCTGGATCACACAGAGCCGCTGAAACAGATTATTATGTTTGAAAATAAGATAATCTGTTGGCCAGGACATATGAGGAACAGTGACAGCCCTATGTCAATATCTATTTTGCAGTACTAATTATCCTGGGCCAAACATATTTTTGATTCAGATATAGCCAGGAAAATTAGAATAGAATCAAAGCTTCTCAAAACCAAGCTAAGGAATCTATTAAAAAAAAAAAAAAAGAACAATAATAATAAAAGATAAAAAAGTGACAGAATTTACTCATGTTTATAACCTAAATCAATAATTAATTCTAGCAAAAGAATGAACTGAATACATCCCCTTATCACAGTGGAGAATCTTCTGCATGTTCTAAACCTCACAACAGGCTGGACTTATTTTTTATGAAACAGCAGATATAAGCTACTGGCACAAGAATTCAGTACTGGAAGACCATAGGTCTGAACTCATACAAAGATTTCTGCATTCAGAGGAGTCTTAAAGTTATGTACTTTGAAATTGCAGGGTCCCCCCCTCCCCTTCCCTTAGGAGGAGAGAAAATGATTTTTTAAAGTTTAATATTTCCTTTTTACTTCTTTCACTTCCTACTGTTCCTTAAACATTTTCCAGAGCTTTGATCTTAAATCTTTCTTTAATAAAACAGTATACATTACTTTTTATACCTGAAGGCAATGATCTCACAGTACCTTTTCCACAGTTATATCAGGATATCTTAAAGGAACAATACATGAATCTAAATATCAGTACATCACAGGATTCATTTTCATGTGAAAAAATACTATGTGCAACTTTTAAGCTCTACTTCCCATAAAGCAGTCTGTTATCTAGTGTAAATCACCCCTTCTTTCCATAGAAATGGTATGTCCTAGTGATAAGCCCTGTACTCTCCCTGTTGTCTCACTGTATAATGTTTCAGAAAAGATTTATCCCATCTCTGCTCATGCCTGATATGAATATTCAGTGTTATTTTCTCCTATAATGAGCTTGGCATGCGTTAGCTGTTGAAACTTTATATTTACAAACTTGCTAGGACGTTCTTTACTGTTCTCTCTTTTCAAGGTTAGTAGTTTGATTCCTCTGCATGTTACTTTCTGCGGGCTTGCACCATATCCCAATGCTAATTTAATTTACCATAAAATCACAGAAGTTAAAGAAAGTGAAGACCTATTAGGTTATGTAGTTTGCCTCTCTGTCCATTCAGGATTGATCCTTATTGTTCATTCACAAATGTTTTGATCCGTTTAAGATCAGTTAAAATGTTCTGTGCACTGGAGTTTCTGCCATTTATTACCTTTGGGAATTTTTTTCTGCAGCCTGATAGATTTTTCTTTCAGGAAGTTTTATTAAATGTTCTTGGCTTCAAATTGGCATATTCCCTTTTACTGAAATGCAGTCTTATTTCTTTCTCCAGCTTTCAGCTTTAGTAGTCCGAGTTTAAATCAAGTCAAAGACTCTGAGTCATCTAATTTCCATTTAAACACTCTATTTCCTTTGAACATTTAATAGTCTGAATTACAAAGCCTAGATCCAATGACTTTCATTTTTTATTTTGTAATAGAATACTCTCCCATACCTTTTTTGTATTGTCAGTTGCTCCAGTTATATTCTTTACAAATGTACTGTCCTTTATTTTCCCTGATTTTACAACTGCTTTATCTCATATGCCCTCTGCAACAGTTTGAGTTACTCAGATTCACACCTCCCGACTGGACTCTGAGAGGAAGCACTTTTGCAGTCAGTCTTAAAAAGAGAAAATGGAGTTCAAAATTCCAGAAGGTTGCTAATAGGACTTTCCAAAGGTCTCGTGCTGAGCATTCTTCAAAGGCTTTAAGTGGTTAGTAAAGAAAGCTGAGAACCTGTGGAAATTTTAGCAGTAGAATATGGGTAATATTTGTCTTTTGAAAATGAGCCTTTAGTAGGGGGCAATCAATCTCTAAAGATGCTTCAACCAGGCAATGTTAAACTGCAAAACTTCCTTACCTCCCTCTGCTTAGTCTGTGATCCCTAAACTGGATATAGTTTGAAATGAATTTTCAGAGTAAAGTAAATGACCCTTTAAAAGGTAAGGTCTGGATGCAGGTCCATGTCTTTGACAATCTTTCACAGTCTTGTGGGGATCCAATGAGACACACGTGACTCCCAGTAAGAAATGTAGTTATCATCAGTGGACGTTGTTTTGGTTACATGACATCATCTTCAAAATATATCTATCTAAGTACATGGAAAAGGGAGACCTCTTCTGCTTCCTCAATATGTTTACGCCTGTATTAAGCCTTCAAAGAACAAGATTTTCCCTTTTAAAGCTGAAGAACGGCGTTTATGACTCATTAGTGAATATCTTTTTGACAATGCAGTTATTTATCAGAAAGAATACAGATTGACCTTGATAAAACTGATGACTGGGACAATAGGAAGCCCTTAAAGTTCAGAAAGGAAAAATGGGAAGTTACACACCTAGGAACAAACCTATACTTCAGTACACGCTGAGAACCTATTGGCTAAGTAGCAGCTCCCTTGGAAATGACCTGGGAGTTTTGGTGCATGCCAAGCTGAACATGCACCAAGAGTGTGACCTCATTGCAAATAACACAAGCTGCAGACTAGGGTATATTAGGAGGGTCGTGTCCAGCAGATCTAGAGAAGTTACTATCTTCCACTATGCAGTTCTAGTGAGGCTGCACCTGGAATATTGTGCCCACTTTTAGGTCTCCAGTTTAAGAGGAATATAGGGAAACCAGGATGGTCAACAGCGAAGAGTGCAGGTCTGATGAAGAGAGGCTGAGGGAGATGGCCTTATTTAGTTTGACAAAGATGAGGGAGGCCACCAGGCGATCTTATGGTTGCCTACAATTGTGTAAAGGGTTATTATAGTAATAACAGAGCCCAGATCTTCTCAGTAAGTAGCACATAAGAGGCAGCAACCACTAATTATTGCTCAGGAGGTTTAAATTGGACATAGGAAGAAGCTTGTCATCAGGAGGGTGGTGCACTGGAAATGACTGCCCAGATAGGATGTGGGATCTCAGTCTCTGGAGGTTTTCAAGGCTTGTCTAGACAAAGACATAGCTGACTGGACCTAGTGTTGCCAATAGACCTGCTTCAAGTAAGAGAGGACTTCCACATGTCATTTTCCAGATAACATCTCTGTAGTGCTGTGAAATGCTGAAATCAGAATGCTGACAAAAATATGCTAATATTTTGTGAGTTTTTGTTAGGAAGGATTTTCAGACTGTGTTATGGCAAAATTAGCACTGCCTAGCTTTCTCTTCCTCCTGCCCCACAATAGCCAAGCAATTAGTGCGCTCTTCTGAAAGTAAACATATTGAGGAACAAGTCATTATTTCAACCCACATAAACCAGGGACTTGAACCTGTTTACTTACTTTCTAGATAGTACCACAGACAAAACTAACTTTAATGTCTGCTTTTCTCATCCACCTTTTGTTCATTGCAGTTTTCAGATAACCTTACTTTTATTTCAAAGGTGGTGAAACACATTTGAAGCCTTCAACATTTTAGCAAAACTGAACTCTTATTTTCATTTCAAGCCTTTATTTACCTTTAGTCACTACATTACTAGAGTGATGATCTATTTCAGGGAGCTATGGATGTGAATGTGTGTGTGCCTGTTTGGCGCATAGAGCTCAACTGTAAAAATTTCAGCAAAGTATTACTGCCTGTGTATACCCCAAATTAACAGTGAATCTAAGCTACCTACTTCTGTTGATAACATTATTTTTCAAAATAGTGCCATAGGAAGCTGTCATAAATGGGGATTATAATAAATATTACTGGTCAAAGACAAACTAATTCTGCAGCCAAATTTTCTCATAAACATGTTTTAAAACACTTTACTTTCTCAGACTTATTCATTTCTACTGCAGCTATTAATGGTAAAATTCCCATTAACTTCAGTGGTTTAGGATCAAGCTCTTAAAGGCATTTATTAAAAAGCAATAATAACAGAGGAAGGTTGGGTCTACTTTCCAGTGAAATGTTTTGCCCTTTAAATTGCTCAGCCTCTATTTCTTTTTAGCAATAAATTATATCGGATCTCCTAAACATAACATAGCCCCGGATGTCTGTGCTATTTTCAGGAAGACAAATTTGTGTATTTTAAAACAGAGAGGAAAGTATATATGCTCTTTTTCATTTGAAATAGGCAAATATTTATACTGAGCACTACAAAACTGATAGCAGGATAGTACCACAGAACAGCAGAGAAGTCTTAATTATAGAGTAGTTGATTCTATATTTAGACTCCAAACTCTAGAGAGAATACTGTGATGAGTATAGAGTAATGAAGTGACAGTATTCATCTCCTCTATATCACATGTAACCAATACATATGAAAGTTGCGAACACTTGGTTGTTCAAAAGCAAAACAAAACCTCTGAGTCTGATAAAGGATTTTTTTTCTGTAGTGACTTTGTAATGACAGGTTTTTAATATCATTTGGAGAGATGAATTGCTTAGTTAAATTACTAATTATGCTATTTAGAGGAAATGGTTTATTTCTTGTTCACATCTGGAAATGTAACTCAGTTATACAGCTGGATATCATGTTATATAATGAAATGATGATATTACCAGATAATAAAAATGCAGGATATTTTATATTTTTATACTGTAAACATTCTATAGATGTTGCCTAATTAATGCTCAGAAGAAGCTTATATGGGAGCAGGAAAGTATAAATCTGCTTTGGCAGATAGTTTAAGTGACTTCTGAAAGCAATGCAGATAGTCGTTTTAAGAGCCAAGATTAGAACTCAGAAATTTCTGGCTTCTAGCCCTGCACTCAGTGCACAACCTGCATTAAATTTGAAGTCTAATTGCTATTTCTATAAAAGCATAATTTTCAAGGGTTAACATGGCAACTATTTGAAATTACGTTGATTTGAAACTTAACACACAAGCTTTCAATCCTTACCACTTTTATTTTTGTTAATAGCTTTGATAACTATCAAATAGGTTTAATAGCTTAAGATATTTTAGGTAGAAGATGGCAAAAATATGCAGAATGTAGGAAAAATTTTAGATAACTTCTTTCTTTTGACTCGTGTCCTTCAAGTTCCAAAATAATACACTTTTTAAAAGATTAATCTCTTCTACGTTACACTGAGAGCCATCATGAATTTGAAAAATATATCTGAGTTGCTTAGATTGATAAAAATATTGTTGAATGTGCAAAAAAACTTCCTATTCAGAAATTATTTGCATACATATTTGTCTTCACACTTGCCATGCAAAAGATAAAAATGAGAAACAACAAAAAATGCTTTCAGTGTAAAACCTGATTTAAAAATATACAGAATTTGGCTTGTAAATCCAAAATTATGGTAAAAAATGTAAAAAAACTCTTACAGTTTGTCAAATTATTTTTTGTATTGAATGGATGTAGATATTCAGAATTCTTTCTGAGCCTACCACCTTGTGAACACAGAACAGCAATTTCCCTCTGAAACCTCCATTTGTGATGGAAGTCACAAATACCTGATGTTGTGTGCATCACAGCATGCTAAATACTCAGAGTAAACCTATCAGGTTTCAAACAAATGCTGATATAATTTCTTTCTCTTTCTCTTTCTCTTTCTCTTTTTTTCTTTCTCTTTCTCTTTCTCTTTTTCTTTTTCCTTTTTCTTTTGGTTTTCTTTTTTCTTTCCCTTTCTCTTTCTTTCTCTCTCTTTCTCTTTCTCTCTTTCTTTCTTTTTCTCTTTCTCTTTCTCTTTTTCTTTTCTTTTTTCTTTTTCTTTTTTCTTTTTTCTTTCTCTTTCTCTTTCTTTCTCTCTCCTCTCTTTCTCTTTCTTTCTCTTTCTCTTTCTCTTTCTCTTTTTCTTTTTTCTTTTTTCTTTTTCTTTTTTTCCTTTTTTCTTTTCTCTTTCTCTTTCTCTTTCTCTTTCTCTTTCTTTCTCTCTCCTCTCTTTCTCTTTCTTTCTCTTTCTTTTTCTTTCTTTTTCTCTTTCTTTTTCTTTCTCATTTTTTCTCTTTTTCTTTTTCTCTTTATTTTTCTCTTCTTTTTCAAATGATGATATGTATCTTCTTTTTTATAGAAACCCATTCACCAGCTGACACTGACCTTGTGTTTAGCAAATCATTTCAGATTCATGGGGCCAGTAAAAGAACTTCAGAAGAAATGTAAGTCATTTTCAGTCATGGAGAAATTTTATATTACGCTCTGTGTCCTGGGAACTATTTATGAGACAGTTTACATGCAGCAACCATTAATAACACGTGTGCACAATCCCATTGTGGTTCTGCCCTTTTATTTGCAGCCTATAAGCCAAAATTGGACGTTTATAAACCTTTAAGCAGCAGAGAAAGAATGACTGTCAATTGTCCATTTACAATGTAAAACTGGGTCTGAGGTCTGAGGTTGCTCTAACACTGTAAAATACTTGCCTTTGATCCCCAAGAGAATAAGTACTTTAACCTGAAATAATTATGATTTGCAACAACCTCAAAAGGTTCTGAGCTATAAAACTAATGATCCAAGCATTCAATCTACACTCTCAGATGGATTTTCTATGGACCTTGTTGCGATTATAGTATCAACTTATCCAAATTTCTATTGGAAAGAAATATACTATACTCTATGTCACAGAAAATAAGTGTTTTAATTCTGAAAACCTGAGTGAGCGTGTACCCTGCTCATTGCAGGATTAAGATTACCTTCTTCATCTTTTCTGGTTACATTTTTTTCAGGGTCTGATCTAGAAGATGTGCTCTGAAAATACCTCTTGGATGAGTAATGCAAGAAAGACAAGCAGGGAAATTTCTATTTAGTGATTTCTGTACGAGAAGTACACTGAATAGCACTACCAATGCGGGCGGGCAATTCTTGTTTCAGAGGCAAACTTTTAAGTACTTAAGGAACTTTACTGGCAAAAACTGATGCATCGATCAAGGATTTCTGTGAAAATTCTGTCATTAGCCTTGTTTTCTCCCCTGCTATAGTTTCCCGGGAGAAGGGAGTGAGAGAGAGAAACCAATTCATGTACCTCAGTAGCAGATCATAGACAAGTTAAAAAGAGGGACAATAGCATGTAACATTCATCATTTTTTAGAATCATGTAATAGTACTTAGTCTGCTTATTGCCATTGGATCAAAACTGATTTTACTTTAATCAATATAAAACTGTTATTCAGTTTTTCAGAATTCACCTTTCCAAGTTATAAGCAGCATTCTGACATTTTATTTAATAGATATAACGTTCTTTCTCGCTGACATTCCTAGTCAAGAGATAGAATTTAAAAGGAGCAAATGTCAATTGTTTACCTCTGGTAGAAGGGTGAAGTTTATGTTCCAAGACTTGAAAATTATAGTCTTTACTATAAAATGAGTATTATGGAATTCCTGTCGTATATTAGATTACATCGAATTCTCCATGTTTATATTCTCACATAAACAAAAAATTGCCTGTATCAGCCACATTTTTATAACACTTTATTCTTTTTCTGTTACTATGTAGGCCTCAAAGCAGAATCAATGACCACACTTAAAACTGCAGTTAATATTTCAATGTTAACTGTCAATTTCATGTTTGTTTGTTTTTTTTTTTGTTAGATCCCTTCTGCTTTCTTTTCATATTCTTACTTATGAAGCTGACTATTCCAGAAGTTTGCATGTTGCTCACATGATAAACATTTCCGTTCTAATTTATTGATGTTTAGATTCCTACTATATTAGCTTATGAGACTGTATTCCCAGCCAAAGTTATGTTGTCGCTGCCATCTGCAGTTTAGCTTCTCCGTGTAAAAAGTACCTTCCACTAGATTTTAAATCAAAATTGCCACCAATGTCAAATTGCTGGCAATCAGTGCAATTCAATATTTCCTAATAGCAGAATGACACATTCTCCTGACTATGTTTTTATTAAATATCTAAAAGTTATAAATTCCAGCAATTTGTCATTCTTCTGGGTAACCATCTGTAGTGTGTCAAAAAGCTTTTAGTCTTTTGTTATGATAATAACTGTATTTATTGTTCAGTGCTTCATAGTTAATGATCTATATTTAATGTCCTCCAACACAATGATTGAAACTTGCTGCAGTATAATTGTAGCTGCCTTGCATTACTTAAGCACTTTCATAATTTATTACCATTTTCTATTCTAAACAACTATATGTGTAATAAAATACCCTAAAGACTGTCGTGGTGAGTTTCGCAGGCTGATGAGGCCAACAACAACTACTAGTTAGGCGACTGAATGCTCAGGATTCTGCTTTCATGCTGAATATTCTCCATTTTCCTGTCATCACTTAACCTGAAAACCAAGCCATCACCACTTCCTACTTTGTCCCTTCACCCATGTGCTTTGCAGATGAGGCATTATCTTCTTTGTTGTCTGATTATCCCCCGTGCAACATGAAATACAGGGACTAAATCCAGATTGCAGTCCAAAATTGCCACTTTAGAAGATATTAAAAATACTGTTGTAGTTGAGTATTAATTTTAGCTTCCTCTGAATCGTATGAGCTGAGTTTTTTTTGGTGACATTTGTAAATAAGCCTCAGGCCATCTGCTTCCAACAGCAAGTAATTCTCTTACCTAATAGATAATTTTTTCACAGAAGACTTTTTCATTTCATGCCTTATTTATATGTATGTATATGTATATGCATATATTTAGCAGTGAATTATTCTCTGTGCTTTTGCCTGACCTTGATTTCAGTAACTACTTGAGGTAATGTTGCTTTTTAAATTTCTTATATCAATATTCAATTATCACCTACTTGTTTATATATTTTTTAAAAATTCACCACTTGTACTTGACAATGCAGTAGTCTTAATTTGTTCATTTGTTCTTCTACTCCCACACTATTGTAATTCAGCTCTCATGGATTGTCAGCAGAAACCTATTTATCAGATGAATCTTGTTCAACATACTACAGCAGGGTTCCTAAACAATAGCAAAAAAAATCACTTTTTGTTGCATTCTATCAGACCTTACTGGCTTCCAGACTGCAACAAAATTGATTTTATGGGGCTTTATACCACCTTCTCTTCCTTTACTTTTACAACTATATATTTTTAGTTTTTCATTTTTAATCAGCTTCACAGCATATTCTCCGAAAGCAAAATTCAAATTTCAGTTTGGCTACCCTATAGATCATGTACAAAGGTTTTCTGTACAGTTTACCCCTATAGCTTAGATTTTTCTGAAGCAGTAGGTCCCTGTGATAAAAAAAATTAAAAAAATTGCTTTTCAGCAAAATTGTAGTGTCAGATCAAATTATATTTTTTATGGAGGGAATTTAAATGTGTGTGTGCTTACACATATACATATATATACTTTATAGTTGTGTGTATGTATGTATGTGTGTATATACATTCATATATATGAAAGTGATATATATACAGCAATGTATTGTACTGTTTGTTTACTAATGTGATTAGTTGTCCTTCATGCAAGAAAGGAGAAAAGAAGGATCAGGAAGGCTAGAAAGAGCAAGGACAGCCTTAAGGAGGAAAGATGAAAAGACAATGCAGATATTCACTCAAAGATGTGGTAAATGAGGTCTAAACCTGTTATGAAGACCCGTGCTAGGATGACCACTATCACAAAAATAATACCTAAGTGAGGAAGGTTTCAAGCAATATCAAATGGAAGGATGATGTCAAAAAGAACAGAAAGTTATAATCAACATATTTAATCAAGGCTTCTGAGCATATTTACGAAAGAGGATATTAGCAACTTTCAGCTTGTCACTGACAGTAAGAATGCTTTATCTTAGACAACTGCAGGGTTTGTGTGACAAAAGGATTAAATTAATGAAGGAGACTCAAAAGTAGCAAATCTCTATATCAGGCTGTTTAAAGGACAACAGAACCCATGTCACTCACAATGGAGAGACATGTAAAATAAAGGTCTCCAAAGGTGAAAAAGTAATTCTAAGAATGCAAAATATGCAGTTACGTTACTTCAGGCCTGCAGAATACCAGCCTGATATCTAGATATTGGAACTGTATATCCATGTAGTTTTTAAAAGGAATTTTATGAAAGGAAGCAAACAGACCTTAAAAGTACAGTTTGCTGATTTCTAAGTTTTGCATTCACAGATAAGTCATCGCTTATTCTACCTGGGGGGGGGGGGGGGTGTCCAATAAAATGACTGATGTAACCTAGAGATAATAATCAGTCACCGCATACTCTAAATAATCATGTTGCATTAATACAAGAGTCTAAATATGGGAGTCATCCATTATACTGCACACAGGTAGAAGTTAGACATCTGTATCTGAGTTATTTACCCTCAATTCCCATTTTAACTAAAGGAATGAAATAGGATGAGAAACCTATATCATCCAGGGATACCCATTTAAAATAGGTCAGACAGCTAGTCTTCTGCTGGAGCCTATTTCTCTCCAGTGTCTGCAAAAAGGGCCCTGGCTAACTAGTTCAAGCAAAAATATTTCCCTTTTTTAAGGCAAAGATTAGGAGAGATGAATTCCCCCAAAAGCATGTGATTGATAGACTATACTAAGAACATAAAAACAATAACAATGACAATAATGATACAGTATAACCTTCCCCCTAACCAATTATATATCTAGCAGTTTTATGAATGATTCTTTTACTCTTTAAAAGTGTGAGCGTTTAGTAAAAATGGGAAGATGAAACAAAAGAATAAGACTACAATTGTATATCATATCAGATAGTGCATTGTGATGGCTGGCTTCATGCTCTGCACCCAGATAAGGTAAAATAATATTTCACTAGCATAATACCTCCTTACTTTCCACCGCAAAACAACTATTTGATTCTATCTCCAATCTCTTATTTTATATACTAAATGCTTCCAGCATTTATATACTAAATGTTTCCAGGTATAATGGATCCCTCATTTTGTCAAAGTCTCGAATGCTATCAGAAAAAATAAATGTTAAAAGGAACTTATGTCCAAACTTATGTGGAAGTGCAAGGATGCAAACAGTCCTTAAACTCACTAATTGAAAAACAAGCTTCATCTGGAGCTAATGGGAGGTGGATGGAGTCCTGACTCCACTCTTCTCCCAAGTTAAAAATCGATCTTTTGTATCAACATGCCAGGGAACATATGTTGTATTTACCATAGATTAGACTGCCTTTGCTTTCTTTCCGAAAGACTAACAATTAGAGTTTAGTGACGTTTAGAGGATGTCATGGGGGAAAAGAAACACCAGACAACATGACACGGCCAAAATCAAAATATTAAGTGGATCAGGTGATAGAAAGGCTGTGTCAAGAAAAGCTTTGTGCCCTCAGGAGCGTGTGCGCATACACACACATACAGACACACACAGAGGTACAGGTAACTGAGACCTGTCCCAGTCACCCCTCTAATGAGTCAGCACAGTCTAAGTCCTGGGAAAAGTGTCACTTGCTCCCATCAGTCTCAGTGCTGGGCTCTGGCCAACAGCTGGCCACCAAGGTGTCACTGCTCCACCTCGGGCACTCTGCTTCTCTGCCGTGTGACAGCGCTCTTCTCCAGTCTCTACTGCTGTGGGTTTCTGTAGCCAGGTATTGGCACTGGCCACCAGTCCAGTCAGTCCATGATGCTACCATGATGCACCTTTCACACAGTTACAGGTGCTGGTCTACTGTCACTTGTTGACCCATGACCCATGCCAAGGCTCATCACTCTCAGTTCTTATTTCTATTGTCCTATCAGATTGTTTTCTTTGCAGAATAAGATCCTTTCATGCCATAGTATGAGTGCAACGGTTAGGTCATAACTTCACTATGATCCTGTCAAAACTTAAGCTCAACTAACACCTGCTTTTGATGTTTCAAATCAAGAAAAAGAAGGAAAATTACCATTTTAAAGATGTGTCTATATTAAGCATCCATATTAAGTATGGATGTGTAAAAGGAAACAAAGATTGCCATTAGGGAAATCTACATCAAAATTACCATATGTATTAGATTTTTGATTGTTCAAATGCTTCTCTGGCAAAGACCATAAAGCATATCCTTCATTTGTTTCTTTGTCCCATCAAATAAAAGTTATTATAACATTCTACTGCTGAAACTCCACTATAACTAATGAAGAGTTTTCCCTGTAACATAGAAATAGCTCTTGGGCTGTCATTTCTTGTGCTGTGTTTAATCCAAATGCTTTAATTCTATATGAATATACTATATTTTATATCATTTTTTCTTGGGAAAAGTATAGCAGGATTAAGTCTAATATTCTTTAAGATAGCTAAGCAAGAAATAATGATATTTGGTGTGTATAGAGTAACACTAAAATTCCTTGCAAGCAGGTCTGCCATTCACAGAAACCAGGAATACCATAAACCAATCCCTGGATACCTCACTGTTGTAATGGGTGTCCCAACATTTCTGTCATATGGGATCAAACTCATTTGTTTACAGTCACTCAGTAACACTTCACAAAATGCAAAATATAACTTATCATTTTTAAATTGTGAATCTTGTTCTGGAATTATTCCTCAAGGAAATCAGCTATTTTTACTATGCATCATGATTTTATTTCAAATTCATAAATCTCTATTGATTTTCTGTGGCATGCAATATTTGGGTAATAGCTCAGGCAAAGCCCATCTGGCACAATCAGCTGGGGATGTGGAACTTAGTGAATCAGAGTGAAAAGTTACAATATGCTGTGTCAGCAACAACATATCAGTTATTCGAGAGGTAATAATTAAAGCCTAAAAAGCAAAGGGGAATAAAATGGTAATAATAATTTTTAAAAAGAAGAAACAAAACAAAACACTCTAAGAGCTCATTATACAAACAAGTGTACACAACAAAGACGGAGATTTGAAGAAGAACATTTAATACTTAAGCCAACCTGTAGTCCGGCACCTGATTTATATAGCAGAAGACCCTATTCTTCACGTTATATAAAGACAAAGGAGAAACTGCTTGGATTCTCTAAATCATAATCCAAGCTGCAAAATGAGTGCTATAGATACCAGATATGCATAAAGCTCCTGCACTGGAACAAATACAACTACATTTGCTTAAACTTTAATATTTGGTTCAATAACGGGAATGGCAAAATAAAAATTCATTTAGGACATTTATAGGACCTTCTGTTAGCATGCAGAAAAATATATTTGGAAAGTGTTCTGCAAAATGAACCTCTCTGGCTTCATTTGAAGCTTAAGTGAAGATATGTTTAATTCCTTGATAATTTTCGTTAAAATGAAAGTTGATGGAAATCATCTATTAGTAAGTAGCAGATAAAGAAAATTAACATACATTTTGTTTTTTTTTTTCTCCCAAATAAGTAACATACATATAGCTAATAAGGTAAGGTTGGTATTACATGAAGCTTTAATATGTTTTGCTTTTGAAAAGGTGTAGAGATGGCAAACAACTATGAACGCTCAGACCAGTCTCTAAAACTGGATTAGAAACCTGCAACGACTGCCACCATATCTGTAGGGTTGAAGGCAGCTCCAGATTCCAGAGTTTTATGGGATCCTAAAGGGAAAGAGAGAACAATATGTGAAACAACTTATATTTTCCTTTTCTCTTAGATCAGACCTAGTCAGTCAGAAACGTGATTATAATATGTTCAGACATAACAAGCTATCTCTTTCCTAAGTAGGCGATGCAATTCAGCAGTGAAGGTACAAAGGATGGGACCTTTTGGAGAACAATTCATTTCAGCTGTCTCAAGCACTTTGCATAGGATGGGATGGTGTGCTTGAGGCTTGTGTCTGTGTCTGCTGATTACAATGGGAATTTATATTTGCTTGATTTAAAATAGACATCTCAGATTGTTAAATTTTGGGATAATAATTCATATTCTTGCAGTCCACAATACTGGCTGTCTTGCCATGGCTTCACTAAATTTGTAGTTATAGGGCTAGCTGCCATTGTTATAGCCACACACAAGACATTTACGCCTCTGACTGCAGGGTGGTCATAACCTATATGCCTTTTTTTTTTTTTTTTTCAGGTAAGAAGAGAATACAACTACAACCATAGTTTTCATCTTAATATAATAAGAACTTGAGGTGTTAGTAAGTTAAGATCTCTACTGGCACAATGTTCCTGTGTTTTTGTCTTGTCCTTCATTTTCTGTTAATCTCTTTTAAGTTATCCATATGCTACAAGAATGCAACTGTGTAACTTATTAGCTCAGTTAGATTTATTGCTACTTTCTTTAAAAGACAGCTTCAAAGATGGTTTTCAAACCTTTTATCACAAAAAGAATCTTAGTACTTCACTGAAATATTTCAATCAGAAAATAATATTTAAGAAATATTAATTTCAGTATCGTGATTGGAGATTGCATGGCATCTCTTCTGTGTTCCGCAGGGCTATTGACCACTTTTGTGAAAGTCTGAAAAATAAAATGTAACCATTAAAGCATCTTCTTTCTGAATTCATTTTGCAACATAGCAGTCCTATCACTAACAATCTCTGAAAAGTCCATTTAGTCAATTATAAGCGAATAAAAAAGTAGCTAGATAACAAAGGAATGATAGGCAAAATGTCCATTTGAATCAATGACTCTACAGCTAGAAGATGTCTTCCTAGTTGTCTAGGAAGAAACTGTTGTCAGTTCAAAGATCTATTGATTTTCTTTGTTGGCATGTTTCATTTTAAACAAAAATTATAAGGAAAAGTATGGGAAACCTTTGATTTAAATTTAAGGCTGAAATCATGAGGACACATAGAAATACATAAAAGTTATTCAACTCAGTGTGCTGTTTCTCAATTGTTGCATTTTAAATATTTATCCTTGCTTCAGAATATTACTTCAGAAATGAATGTAAACTCTAAGGGCTTATTTCCTCCATATAATTTAGTAGCATGTTTGCAATACATGAAGTTTTTCTGAACTAACTGGTATATCTACACACAATAGTGAAATGGCATTCAGAGGCAAAGGCAATTAACATTTCTGCACCACTTCTGAGGTAGCTACCTCTGCTTCTGGGGCTGGAAAGTTTAAAACTTCTTTGCTATTTCTTTACTTTGATTAATTAGACAGCGACAAAATGTACCATAAAAGGTATACTTCACTAAATAGGATCGTAGCTAATCTTTGTAATTTTTTTTTTTTTATATAAATTCTAAAACTACAGCTAATCGCATTGCTTGAGCAGTTAATTAATTTAAGGCTATATTTTGTCATCTTTTTTCCTATCACAATTTACTTTCTCTACATTTTACTCTTCATAGAGAACATTGACAGCAGAGTCAGACTGTGAAAAACAAATATCCAAAGGCTTTGTTTCAATATGCTTGGATTCTCACGTTTTCCTCCCTTTGAGGCCCATACAAGGGCAAGAGATGGCATATGCTTGTTATCTCCTCATGATAGAGCCAGGTTGTAACCAGGACATGTCCCCGTGGGGCTCTGAAGCTCTCCTGGATTCACAACTTCCAATTTAGCCAGAGAGTTACCGAAGCAGAGCAAGGAAATCTCTGCAGCCTAATATTTAGGGTGACCAGCTAGCAGGTGGAGTCCTAATTTCTATTTACATGTTTTATGTAGCCATAGCTGTGCCTCAGGTACCTAAATTTCTAAGGAGGGAGAAGTTGAAAGTTTGACTTTTGCTGTATTAGACACTTGCCTCTCCAGTTTTACAGTGGCCTCCCTGGGCTCTGCTGTTGCTCTGGAAAATGTGTGTGAAGCCAGGCATAAAATTCACAGACTAGGGGAGAGAAAAGCAGGACGGATATTAGTAAATTCAGTTGTAAAACCAATATATTTAAGTGTTTTTATATGCCTATATATACATATATTTTATATGTATATGCGTAGAGCAGCAACCCTTTTCTCAAGCACAATGTGATGTCCCTGTTAGACAGCAGTACAGAAAGGGTACTCCGATCTTCTTGCCTCTTCGCAGCATTATGGAAATGATATAACGGTTACAGACTGCAGACATTACTTTTGAGCCTTTTGAGATGAAAGCCAATAACTAGTAACATTATTGTTGAACTTGGTGTTAAGTGTTAATGATAGTATGCCTACTTTTTAAAAATAATTTCTATTGTCTTAAAAGTAGAAGGACTATGTTACACATTGAAAAATCCCCTAAAACAAAAAGCTAAATTAAAAAATGCACATTGTTTTATTTATTTTATTGTGCTGGGGTTGCACCAGGAAATCCTGAGTTCCATGACCTTGATGAGCTGCAGAAGACTACATTTTCCTTTGCTGAGCCTAAGGCAAAGCTACATATTCTCTTGGCTTCTCTGACTCTCCTATTCTGTTCTTTTTTTTTTTTTCCTAATGTAAAATTGCTACAATATATTATGTTCAATGACACCTGAAGCTAAAATTGGGGATTCATAACATCAGCAAAGGGAAATAGATATGTAAAGAGAGAATAAAAACATGATGTGTTAAACACAATATTCAAACAACTGCATAAAGAATTTAAAGCTAGGCTATTGTATTTCCTTACCTTTACAATTCATAGAGACAAGGTTTTTTTTTTTTTTTTTCTCCTATTAGCTCACTTAAAATTTGCTTCAAAAGATTAGTAATTGGAAACTGCTAAAGTGAACTATAAAAATTGTATGAATGTATGTTATTGTACCAAAAATATGTTATTCAATTCCACTGTTACTGAAGTCAGTCGATAGTATATGGTAACAGGCTACGGTCCATAATTCTACAGATCCGTATGGTTATTCTGGTTTTGGGTTTAAGTCTTTTTTTTCCCCCCCAGGGAGAAACAATTTTTAAGAATTTTCTTACTTTCCATTTACTTCACGGGTGTAGAATATGGTTGTTCAGTGTTTCGTGTCAGAGTGAGATATTTCTTTGCCACCAGATTCTCTCTGCAGACAAAGCTAATTAAATACAATGGAATAGAGATTTCAACCCTAATAAATCTGCCTCTGTATTAAGACACTGTGTCACTTTGGTGGCTCTATCAATAAAACCAGAAGGAATTGATCCTAAAGACTTTTTAATCATTGTGCGTGACATTAGTAATATTTTTTCTCAGTCCTACCCTATCAAACTGATCACTTAAATATGAAAATCTACATATCCTACATTAAGCAGTATTAGTCAGATGGTCAGAGCAAAAGGCAATTGACAGACATATAAAATTTACTTCATTTTTTTCTTTGAAGTAGTGTCACAAGAGAGGCTGGTTTTCACTGCTGCAATACTTAATAGCTCATGAAATATAATCACAGTATGTAACACAGAAAGTGATGCTCCAAAATAATGTACACCTATTTAATTCCTGCTGATTTTACAAAATGCCGTTCAAGGCATGCTTGAAAAGTTTCTCGCCTGCGCTTTACTTCCTTGTTTTGTTTTGTTTTATAATGTGGGTAGCTTCACATTTATGGTTTCATTTTACTTCTATTTAGTAAAGAAAAGCAAAAGTATGATACATTCCCATGAAACTACACATTGGATAGTGCTTCC